>NC_140588.1:237120393-237720393 GCF_964204655.1 Triturus cristatus
GGTCGAGCAGGGCACACAATAGATGAGGTGTACAGACCACCCGCTCAGCACTTACAATGCCCTTACCTCAGTGAACCGAAATTCACCATTTCGTGGCTGTGTGCCTGTGCCGGCCCCAGTGTATATGCTGCAAGCAACTCTAAAATGGCATTGAGGACGTGCGCCCGGTCTTTTTTATTGGTATGGTCACGTGTCCTGTGATGCCTGTGCTGGATGGGTGTGGTGCGGGTGTATAGCAGCCGTGAGGGAGTGGCTGTGGCATGATGAGAACTAGACCTGTGAGGCTGTGACCAGCAGATCACTATAATGAAAACGTTAGCAATGTAGTGTTGTTGTCCTTTTTTGTAAGCATAAGCGGAGTGGGCTGGTGTGGCGTGTGCCAGTGCTGTGTGAGACTGTGATGAATGACTGCGGAGCTATGGGCTTGGATGCGTCATGAGGTATATTAGGAATTAACTGATGCGGGTGTCCGTGTTGTAGTGTTGCCGTCACCTGGGTCGTAAGCGCAAATGTGTCATTCTGTCAGTGAAGTCTCACAACACAGCCAACATGGAAGGTATGGGGAATCGCTGACCCTGCATTCATCCTTAGTTCCACACATGAAAGATGGTGGACATGACGCATTTCTGTGGATATGAATGTTTATTGCACATTCACTGCAGTGTTGTAGCTGTAGCAATACAGGGCAATGGAAAGTTCAGGTTGCAGTTTTTAGGACATGGAGGGCAGCCAATTAGAGCGAAGCTCGTGTTCGGAGTTAGGCTGCGCCAACATATGTACTTATGTGGTCCGTTGGCTAGACTGCCGACCTTGGTGGTGGATACCAGTGTTCGAGCCTCTGGGTCACGTACACATCCTGTGATTATAGGCAAATCACTTATTCTCTGCATGCTTCAATGTGTAATGTAAATACATGTAAAGCACTCCACTACCTTCGGGTGGAGTTCGCGCTATATAAATATGCAACAAAAAAAGAAAAAAATATCTGCCAATCCCCACGCACTTATAAATTGACTATACACTCTCCTTGCAGTACTCTAATGATCCAGTGTCTACGTACGTGCTTGTACAATGAGCGAGACAAAGTTACATAAGCAAAGTTTTCCCCACTGCTAGAGGTAACATGGTTGCATACGCTGTCTACAGCACAATGCAATATGGTAGGGTCCATGGGCAGTATCTTGCATACATAATGAACACACAGACACATATAGAGAGTTGAACTGCAGGCCTGTAACCCCCAGCAGACTACTGATTCACCCTTGGAATAAGCCAAGTAGTATTCATGCTGTGCCCCAATCAGACTGTCACTCTCTGCCCACTCCTGCAATGATCTTGACAGAAGCATGTCCTTATCCAATTTCTGTGCCAACACACAAGCACTTAAAAACTCACCCTCCTGTCAACTACCAGCACTCTCACTATCTAGTCACTGTGCATACACCTATAGAATGCCTCAAGCATTAAGACAAATAGTGCTACTGTGAAATATGTGCAATGTATGCAGGCCTGTAACCTCCAGCAGACTACTGATTCACCCTTGTAATAAATCAGGTAGTAGTCATGCAGTTCCCTAATCAGCCTATTAGTCTCTGTCCACTCCTGCATTTGTCCTGACAGAAGCTTGTACTTATCTAATCTCAGTGCCAACACACAAGCAGTTAGAAAGTCTCTCTGCTGTCAACTACCAGCAGTGTAACTATCCAGTCACTATCCATGTATTTGTAGAATGACTCTGTCATTAAGCTAAGCAGTGGTACAGTCCAATGTGCACAATGTATGCAGGTCTCTAGCCCCCAGCAGACTACTGATTCACCCTTACAATAAGCCAGGTAGTATTTATTTAGTGCCACAATCAGACTATCACTTTGTGTCCACTCCTGCAATCATCCACACAGAATCATGTCCTTACCTAACCACTGTGCAGAAACACAAAGCTTTAAAAATTCACCATTCTCTTTCATTGCAGAACTCAAATAATCCAGTCAGTACTTATGTACTCATATAATAACCCAGAAACTAATACATGTAGTATTACCATCATCTCACAGTATTGATCCACTCCTCTAAAAACGTAAATACTAGTTATTCAGTTCTGCAATTATCCAGTTAGTACCTATGTCTTGCAATAAATGGATAGTGATTTTAAAAGAAAACAGTTCAATGATTTTTAGATACAATGTCTTTGTTTAGAAATACAATAATATATTTGATTAATTTTGTTTTAATAAAATTATATATATATTTTTTAAACAGATATTGCTCATCTTCAATGAAAAAAAAACTTACTATGACTAGAATAACACAAAAGAAGAAACAACATAGAAAGGAATATTATTTGAAGGAAACACAACAGAAAATATTAGAGGAACTACAACATGTGGAAAAAAATAAAAAGTCTTGCGGTAAGAGAACCAAATAATTTATTTAAAAACTTTTAAAGGCTGGAAACAGTGTGCATAATGTGAAAAGTAGAAACAATGCCTCAAGAAAAAAGAACAATAACAAGCAAAAAGGAGAAATTAATGGGAAATTAAGTTTTCAAGAAAAAATATATGGTAAAAGGAGAAAGAATCAATTTACTGAAATAAGGAAAATAATGTTTTATAATACAGTCGTCTTTAATTTGTTGAAAGATGTGAAGAAATATAAAAGAAAATCAGCATTTTATAAAAAGAAAAGAACAGATTGAAACTATTGTTGAAAAGGCTTTTGAATTAAAAAGGAAATTATTCATTGTAGTATTAAACAGAATTCGATCATTAGATAAGCCAATATGTATTATGAAGGCCAAAAGTAAAAAGGAGAGAGTAATTAACAGAACTAACTTTTGGGATTATTTTTCAAACCAATAGTTTATTGCATGCAGTTGATACCACTGGTTGTGCTTATGAGGTTAAAAACTGTTGTCCAATTGAAAAAGAAAAAATGGTTCCTTGAAATGTAGAAGAAGTGGTAGCTGATGAAGTTCTAGGGAGACGTACTAAAGCCCCAGTGTATACTTGGGATTGTAGTAGTATATGCAGTATACGTCAGGAATCTATTGATATTTTTCGGAATTTCTTACGAGAGTATAGTAAAAAAAAGTCTTGAACAAAAGATTAAGATGTTGCAAGGATTAGATCCTTGCAGAGTAAGAAAAAATACTGGTTAGCAAGGTTATTCTCTGGCTTGTTTTTCTAGAAAAGTATGTCAAAGTGTTTTTCATCATTTGAGAATATTAGCAGTACATAATTTTCAAATGCGGAAGTTAGTCAGAAGATTGTATTACTTGAAAAGTCCAGCAATATTTTTAAATGAATTAAACAGTGCGCTTGTGCATGGGTCAGTATCAGATGTAAACAAAGTTTGTGATGTAATAGAGTTTCATTACTTTGGTCCTGAAGAAGAGAGTAGGCAAAGTGAGACGTTAATAGAAGTAGGCATTGAAGAAAATGTGGAAAAGATCAGTACAAAGAAATTTGAAGACAAAATTACAAAGTTTAAGGTAAATTTGTGTGAAAGGCCAAATTATACTTGTATTTGTTGTCGACGAACTCACTATAAGAATCAGACTAGGACTGTTGATCTGTATTTAAAAAATGAAAAAGAAAATAATGATAAGTGGAAGGAATTTGAAACGTATTTGTTGGTAGAGGATTGCTTTGATTTCGGTACTTATCAACGTATTTGTAAATATTGTTATAATAAATTAGAGGATAAGAAAATACCAGGAAGACCTGTCCATAATGATCTGGAGTTGGTACCTATTCCTCAAGAACTGATGGATTTAAACACGTATGAGTGTATTCTAATTCAATCTGTGCACCCGTTTCAGGCTATTGTTCGTATGGAGCCTAAAACAGGTAAATTGCCTCCCACAGATTTACAGAGAGGATTAAAAGGAAGAGTTGTATATTTACCTCAAGATTTAAAGAAACATATTGAAAATATTGGTGTAGATGAAGAAGAAAGTGAAACCTTAATTATTCTTGTGAATGGTGTTCCTACTAAGAGTAAGAAAATCTGGCAGGAATTAGTGGATGTCAGGAAAGTGCAAAAGGCAGCATTGCATCTTATAAAGAATAATGAATACTACAAAAATGTGTATGTGGAAGAAGAAGAAATACTTTTAGGGGATGATAGTGAAATGTCAAGTGGTCAAATTGAGAAAGTGGACATATCCAAAAGTGAAGAAATTTATGAACATTATAGTGTACATCCTTTACATTCTAAAGAAGTGTTGGGGAATACTATTGAATTATTCCAAATGAAGAAAGCGAAGGGGAATCCCATGAGTGTTTGGGAAAAGAGTTTGGAAGCTCGTTGTTTTCCCCAGCTGTTCCCAACTGGAAAAGGTGGATGATATGACGAACGATCAATACAGATTCCTGCATCAGAATATCGGACAACAAGATTGTATGCAGAAGATGCTAGATTTCGACAAATGTAGCCCATATATATTTCATCTTTTGTTTGAGAGTGACTTATCTGGACTTTCATATGCAGTCAACCATATATTAAAAACAGGAGTACATCTTCGAAATGTTTCTGCAAAGGAATTTATGGAAAAAATACATCAGAGAGATGATCATTTGGAATCTCAACTGATTAATTTGATGGCATGTTAGCGCGGTACTAATGAGTATTGGTATCATCGTCATGGAGAACTTAAATGCATGCTAAGGAATTTAGGAACTCCAACGTGGTTTGTTACACTAAGCTGTGCTGAATACGCATGGGATGATTGACTTCAATTTCTTCGGGAAGCAAATTCAAACATTAAAAACATTGAATTCAAGACTCCTGGAGAATTGTGTTCTTTGGATCCTGTAAATGTATGCAGATACTTCAATCATAGGTTTGAAGCTATGATGTCTTTTATCTGCAACAAAAATAATCCTCCACTTGCAAAAGTTATTGATTTCTTTTGGAGAAAGGAGTATCAAGATAGAGGTGCTCCTCATATACATATGCTTCTATAGATCAAGGATGCACCCTAATTTGGAACGGATTCGGATGACACTGTTTTATATTTTATTGAAGGTTATATTACATGTGCTATACCTAAAAAAACAGAAGAAAATAACTTAAGGCAGCAAGTGTTACGATTCCAAAGTCATCGATGTGGGAAATACTGTCGACGGAAATACAAGTCGAATGAAAGGTTTTATACCAAATGTCGTTCTGGATTTTCACGTCCAGTAATATCCAAAGGAAGAGTGAACAGTTTCATGTCAGCGGTGAGACATACCATCCCTAGAAAATCTCCCAAAAATACGTACAATTTGAGAAGAAGTGAAGAATCGAAGTATATAAATGATTATAATCCAGTTATTCTGTCAATGTGGTATGCTAATATGGATATCCAGTATGTTGCGGATAATTCCATTGCTGTGGCTTGGTATGTAACATCATACATAACAAAATTAGAAAAGACCGAGTTGAAAGGAATGTGGGAAGAAATTTCCCACGAGAAGACTCTCAGTAAGTAATTGTACAGCTTTGGTTTGAAGATGCTGTCACATCGAGAAATTGGATCGTACGAATGTTCGGATTGGTTATCGTCTGCAAGTTTATATTCAAAGTCAAGAGGAATTGTTTGGGTTAGTCTAGGTCTTTCTGCAACGCGAAATCGAGTACTTAAATCTATACAGGAAATTGAATATTTAGCATTAAATGAACTGGAAAACACAGATATAGTCAAGAGAAACATGTTGGATACGTACTACCAAATAGAAGTCCTCATCTTGAGCACATATGTCTCTACGAAGTACTGCAATATTACAGTTTTAAGAGAAATACTACAAAGAATATAAATGAAGGAAAATATGCAGTGATTGGTTCAGAAGGATGTTTGGTGAAACATACTAAAGGAAATCTCATTAATCATAGAAAACTGAGCTGTGATACTCCTGATAAAAGAGAATTTTTTCAATTTAGCACTTTTACAACTCTTCAAACCTTGGCGTACGGAACTGGAATTACTTGGAGATTTTGAGTGCTATGAAGATTCTTTCAATGCATGTAAAGATAGCATTGAATGCCCAGTTTTTACAAAATACCTCAAAATATTGAATGAAGAAATGGATCAAGAAGCTACTATTGCGGCTGAGATTGCAAGAGACAGTTCTCAAGATAGTCAAAGTTCTACTCCACTGAGTCAGGATCCTCTAGGAGAACCAATTCTTGAAAATGAAGCAGCCATCGCCATGAGTGAAGTGGAAACAGCAATGCATCAAGCTCACGAAGATATGATGGACTTGGGAATCTTGGAACAACAACTAAATATTGAACAGAAAGAAATATACCAGCCAGTGAAACAACAGATTGACCAAGGTTTTCTTCATGAAAAGAAAGA
The DNA here is from genome assembly GCF_964204655.1 of Triturus cristatus. NCBI lineage: Eukaryota > Metazoa > Chordata > Amphibia > Caudata > Salamandridae > Triturus > Triturus cristatus. Next base: position 237,126,734 of record NC_140588.1, read on the forward strand.
ATGCACATGCACATCACTTCAACCTATCCGAATGTATGTCAGTGGTCAAGCTGGTACAGGAAAAAGTTTCTTAATTTAAGTTTTGACCAGTTATCTACAGAAAACAACGGACTCAGATTTGTCTTGTGTTGTAACTGCTCCAACTGGGTTGGCAGCACACAACATTAACCCCTTCGCCACGGCACGAATTTTGCCGCGGTGATGGGGGGGTTCGGGGTGAGCGCGGCGCCGCCATGCTCGTGACGGAACCACTCCGTCATGAGCCACGGGCGCGCTGTGCTCATGACGGAGTGGTTCCATCACGACTCCGCCCACTTGCATTGTTCGCCCGCTCAGGCGGGGAATCAGCGCCGCGTGGGCGGAGCGGCCGCAATGGCCTCAGCATGACGGAACCACTCCATCATGAGCACACGGCGCCCGTGGCTCATGACGGAGTGGTTCCGTCATGAGCAGGCAAGGGGTTAAAGGAATCACATTGCATTGTTTACTAATGCTACCTGTAGAGCATGAAAATAAATTGGAATATCACAAGATATCTGGAGAAGCTTGTTATGAAGTTTCAAGAGTGCTTAAGAAAATGAAACTTCTAATTATTGATGAGGTGAGCATGGTCTCAAACTTAATGCTTGCCTTTGTGTATTTAAAGAATGCAGCAAACAGAATACGATGTGTTATATGGAGGAAAACATGTCATAGTTTTTGGTGATCTACTTCAACTTACTCCTGTAAAAGGACAACCAGTATTTAAGACACTTCTGCATGAAGGCACCAAAAAGTCTTTGGGAAGCATTGGAAACGTTAACATTTGGTCATATTTTGAATACAAAGAACTTATTAAAAATATGTGACAGGCAAATGATATAGATTATGGAACTATTCTTCAAGATATAAGAATTGGAGTATTGACAGAACATGGCAAACAAGCTCTGGAAAGTCGGCTACTTATTACCTTGTTTGCAAATGAAAATATAGTTCCTGAAAAAATATGCAAGAAAATTGCAGAAACAAAATCAGTAATCTGCCTAATGCCAACACTGCGAGAGTGTTCTACATTCAATGAAGAACTTTTAAAGCTTGAAAATGAACCAATAATAAAAATGGAAGCGATTGATAAAATAGAGTATGAAGGAGTTACTATTATTTTAACAGAAAAATTACAAACAAAATTGGATAATTTGGAAAAATCGATATTTAAAACTGCTGGTTTAGGAAAAAAATTATATGTATGTGTAAACTGTCGGGTCATTTTACGGCGTAATTTGAATGTGGAAAAAGGTTTAGTAAATGGAGCAATGGGAAAAGTGGTTGAATTTGTTAATTATCGAAAAAGAGATGGGATTGAATCTTTGAAAATCAAAGTCAAAGTCAAAGTTTGCTTTATTCCGTTAAAATTTTAAAACCATCAAAGCACAGGACAGAAATTCATGATACAGGCAAATGCAATTACAAGAAAAATTATTAACACAAAAAATAAATACGGTACAATTTGGCGCAAGATACAATAAAAGTATGTCTATCAATTCATTTAATTCATTCAATAATAAAATCATTCTAACAATTCATTTCTCCTTAAAAGAATTCCAACAACATCAGCATATTCGTTGAAAATGAGGAGAACGACTAAATAATCTGAGCCCTATTTCTTACTCTTAATGCACCCACAATAAAGCTAGCGACCCCAAAACAAATCAAGGGAGACTCCAACATTTGTAAATAAGCCAGAGCAGGCCTTGCTTGCTTAAATTGACAATTCTTCAAAATCGGCAAGATGTATTTTTTGCGCTGGGAAGAGTAAAATTTACAAAAGAATAACATGTGCAACAAATTTTGTTCAGAAATGTTGTCACAAGGACAAGGCCCTAGAGTTCCTTCCTTAAAAAAGCCTTTTGGATAGGCCGAGAGCCAAGGGAGTAAACCATGCTTGAACCTTATAAGCAAAAACATATGGAAAGGTTTGCTAATGTAGGTTAAATAAGGCTGGATCACACTACCTGAACTCAACATGACAAACCTCCTAACTGTCGGTTTCCCCAGCTCATCTCCTTCCCTTGACGACATCGCTCTAGACAAAAATTGGGACTTAATGGCTTTGATTTGCTCTTTACTCAGTGCACAAGGACTGGTAAATAGTTCAGGACAGCCAAGTAACTTCAAGTTGTTTTTAATGTAACATAACCATGGAATAGCCGCGGCTTTATCCAAAGATAAACAATCTTGGATAATTAGTTGGTTTAGGTTTGGTGGCTGTTGTGCCCAGACCCTCAGCCAACCTAGTAGCGGGGCCACAGCTATTTGGTCAGCAACATATCCCACCCCCAGGTCCTCATGAATGTTAAAAGTAGGTGCAGAAGGGGGAAGAGACAACAATTTCCGAAAGAAGTTATTTTCTACTACTTGAATGTCAGGAGAAGCCTTGTAACCCCAGACCTCACTTCCATAAAGTGCCATGGGCAAACACTTCGCACTATAGATTTTTAATAGAGCCGGAAGCGGTTTACACCCTAAGCGCTTTGCAAAGCCCAACAGAGCGCCTGTAGCTCTGGCTAAGTTATTCTTTTTCTGAGCACGTTGTAGGACCCAGGATGATCTGTCATCAAATACGACCCCTAGGTATGGGAACATCTGAACTTTGGTTAATTCCTGCCCATCACAGAAGAATTTCACCCTTTTCGCTCTCCCCGAGCCAATCGTCATGGTATGTGATTTTTTAAAATTAATTAATAAGTCTAAAGAGACCATAAAATCATAAAAACCATTTAAGAGGGCTTGTAAACCTCTCGCGGTTCTAGCCAACAAAACTGTGTCATCCGCATAAAGTAATGCGGGGATCATTTTGGAGCCGGCTTTCGGAATGTCTTTACTAACCATGGTTAGAACGGGTCCCAAATTATTAATGTAAAGCGAGAAAAGTAGGGGAGCAAGAATACACCCCTGTCTTACTCCACGCTTAACCTGCCAGGCATCGGTCTGTCTTCCGTCTTCACTATAACGTACAACTGCGGAGGTATCCTCGTGGATGACAGCCAAGAAAGAAATCAGAATCGGGTCAAGCCCCAAAACGGCTAATAAGGCCCATCATTTTTGCCGGTTTACAAGGTCGAATGCAGTGGACAAATCCATAAAAGCTAAATGGAGGTCCCCCTGCTTAGCGACCGTGTATTTACCTATAATAAGATGTAAATTAAGGCATTGGCCGACCGTACCCCTTCCTAGTCTGAACCCATATTGAAGGTCAGAGATTATAGATTGCTCCTCCAACCACACTGTTAAACGAGCAAGGACCACTTTGCCCATTACTTTCATGGCGGAGTCCAGGAGAGAAATAGGCCGGTAACAAGCCGGGTCTTCTCTTGAACCTTTTTTGAAAAGAGGAACGATGACAGCTTTGCCCCATGATCTAGGAGCACCGGCCTCAGAAGCAGCATTAAACACACGAGTTAAAAGTTTAGCCCAAAACCTTGGGTCAGCCCTATAAAGGTCCGCAGGGACTCCATCCGGTCCTGGGGCTTTACCTATTGCCATGGACTCAATAGCCACCAGGACCTCTTCCTCCTTAAAAAGGATTCTTGAGGCTAATGTAATATCCGCGTATTTTATTGGGTTAGATTCTTGTATCTCCGAATAGAGACCGCTAAAGTGGGCCACCCATTTATCTGGCGGGATATGACATTCTTTGTTGGTATTCTCCAGCTCATTAAAAAGGGGACTGTTAATCACCTTCCAGAACTGGCTACTGTTTTACTGGGTGCTTGCGTCTGACAAATCATCCCAAGCCTTGTTTTTTAACTCGCTTTTCCTGTCCTTTATTGCTTTTTTATAACATCTTCTAGCCTCGACTATCTTACCAGGATTGTTACCGGGGTCTTTCAGTGCCAATAAGAGGGCAGAGTGCGTACTAGAACAGGCATGGTCAAACCAGTTTTTAAATTTCTTGAGCTTTGGTTTCCCGTGCGTGGTGAGATTCCCCACAACATGTTTAGTAATTCTCTCAAAAGCTCCCAGAATGACCCTCGGTTGAGCCGATGGCGAAAGACACAAGCTAAAATCCTCCTTTTTACTTTCATATAAGTTGTCAAGGAAGTCTGCCGGGGTAATGACATCCCATCTCAGTCGTCGTTCCTGACTAGTAGACTCAAGATTTGTGTTAGGAATCAAAGGCAAGAGAACATCTTTCCTCAGTGCCTTAACTTTAATTTCCAGTGAGAGTGGGTTATGGTCACTTAAGACGTTTTGAGTGACACGAAAGGTGCCCAATAGGTGCATCATAATGCGTGGTACAAAAATATAGTCGATAGTGCTACCATGGCCTTGACCCGTAAACGTATGAACAGGAACCAGCAAGTCTTGAACAGGCATGTATAAGTAATAGGACGATACCATGTTCTCTAGGAAAGTCCCACCCCTAGAATGTTCAAAGTGGGTAGCCTCTTGTGGGCATAAATCATGATAGTTATTTACCAAACAATTAAGATGACATACGTGAATGTTAAAATCACCAAAAAGTAAAAGAAAATAAGGTTTAACATTAATTGCATCATACTCGTCCAGAAAACTGAGCAGTGCTTTGAGATGCTCTAACTCATCCGACCTAGTGAATGAGTTATAAAAATTAACCACCAAAAATGATGGCAGGTTAGCACATTCCATTTTCACCGCTAAAATATGAGGAGAGTTAGTTACTAACAGCTCAATGCTATATAATAATTTTAAACTGAATAGTAACAAAAGACCCCCTCGTGGTCTCCCCATAACAGAGGGCACAGCGTATTTAATAAAGGATTGGTACCCATCCAGGTAATAAGGATCTGTCGCCTCCCATGTTTCTTGTAAAGGAATTATGTGATGAGTTGAGAGAAAGGCCCTCCAATTATGAACATCTCGTTTAGAGCGAAGACCCGCAATATTCCATGATAAAGCAGAAATTGAATCTATTGCTGGGGTGCCCTTTACACATACTTGTTCTTTAATTAAGCAATTTTCCAATTTAGGCGAAGAAGGTAAGGGGTCAACCTCTATTCTATTGTAAGGCAATTCAACACCCAAATTATCAGGAATAAAGATAGGAGCTGTTCCTCTCTTTGTTACAGAAACTACCTCAGAACCTCTCTGAGTAACACTAATGGCAGCCTCTGCCTGTAAAAGTAAGTTGTTAATTGTTAAAGCAGTGAAATTGACAGAGTTATCCACAACAGATGACCTAGAAGATAAAAACCCAGAGGAGTTGGAAGGTACTGTACTAAGGACATCATTGTTGGTGTGCTCTCCACTATCCCTGAGTCAATCATTTATATCTAAAGTACTAAGGATTTCGAATCTATTTTTTAAAAACAGTGCATTACTTGCAGCAACTTGCTGAAAGGGGCGCTCACTCGATCTAACCAGGCCTGAAAAGGGTGGTGGATAAAAAAAGCCCAAAGGGAGGACATTAATGTGGTCCTGTTGAATTCTAAGAGACCCTGCTTGTCTTAAAATATGATCAACTAGGGTCGGGGGAACTAAAATTCACAATAACACAGTCACCCCTCAGGGTCTTGTTGGACTTCCCCACCCATGGGACCCTTCTCACCATTTTGAAACAATCAAAGAGGTGACTCCCCAAGACTGTCTTCCCAGCCAAAAAGTGCAGGGTTTTATTTTTCAAGGAGGACCAATGTTCTTCCTTGCCATCACAAGTTTTCGGGACATTAGCCAAAATAACCGTGTAAGGGCATGCCTCTGGAGGCAAGTTTAGTGGACGTTCCTTGTGTGTCAGCTGTCCCCGTGCACTATGACTTTCAGTGAGACCCCTCAAACCTGGGCTAACGTGATTAATTCCCTGAGCAGGTAATACGGGAATTATAAGGCCCGCAACAGAAGTTGCCATGGAGTTAACCATCTCAGACACTCTAGAAGTGACTTCACCTAGGGGAAGTAGATCAGAAGGATTAGGCCTTAACACCGGAGCAACTTGACCGGCGATATGACGTTCAATTAGAATAAGTCTATTGTCAATCTCACTAAGTCTGTCCAAGACTGGCGATATAAACTTACTTAGTCGCTCGTCCAGCTGCTTGATCAAATCAGCTGACAAGTCTCTCAAAGTAGTTGTATCCCCTTGAGCCCCAGGCTCCATAAACCCATTTCCCAGCTGAGGAGTAGCCTCAACCACTAAGCTGCCTACCGGATGAGCCGATCCCTCACCAGGATCTTTAATCCTAGGTTGTTTGGCGTAATGGCGATTTCCATTAGGGGGATGAGTAGCTTTTCTCTTACCCTTAGGAACTTTAACAGGGGCGACAGAGGGGGTCTTTAATTGCCTAGTGCGTTAGGTTGGTGGGGAGAGAGAAGGACTAGAAACATTCAAAATAAGCTGACCGCTAGAATCACAAATCTCTAAGGCAGGCCCAGAAGAAATAGAATGAGGTGTCTGCATGGGCACTGCTGGAATGAGCGGGGCAAAAGGCTCTAATGACAACCTTTTTTCAACAATCTCAATTTCTTTTGATACAGCATTTTCAGCTCTCTTTAAAAAGGCGTCTAAAGTTCCTGATCCTCCCACTGTTGAACCTTTATTGGAAGATTTAGACATACCTTACACTGTAACAAATAACTTAAGGCAATTGTAACCACAGCTAGTACAACGTGATAACCCCTCGCTAGCCAAACCTTAACGATGGACTTTAAGCAGCGACAAACAAACCCCGAGTCCGGATTAAGCTAGTTAGGGGGGTGACCCAACCCAGCCCAGGCCAGCCCCGGATGGCCACAGACGGTCCCGCCCTTGTCCCGGGCTTCTCCCGGCGCCAACCCGCGCGCGAACCCGCGTCGCGGGGGCTCACAGTTAATTTATGCGCCAACGAGCACGATGCGGATGACGTAGGCGGGTTTCCCACGCAAAGGTTGATGGGAACTATGGTCCCGCTGCACACTGCTGCCGCGAAAGTTGGAACCGCGGCAGCTGCAGGGAGTCGCTGGAGTATGCTGGCGTAGGCGTCCAGGGATGCAACCAAAGATTCGACCAGGGCACAGGTAGGATCTCTTGTCCACTGCTGGCAAAAGCACGCCCGCTCTGCCGGGGCTCACGGTTAATTTATACGCCAACGAGCGCGATGCGGATGACGTAGGCGGGTTTCCCCCGCAAAGGTTGATGGGAACTATGGTCCCGCTGCACACTGCGGCCGCGAAAGTTGGAACCGCGGCAGCGGCAGGGAGTCGCTGGAGTATGCTGGCGTAGGCGTCCAGGGATGCAACCAAAGATTCGACCAGGGCACAGGTAGGATCTATTGTCCACTGCTGGCAAAAGCACGCCCGCTCTGCCGGGGCTCACAGTTAATTTATGCGCCAACGAGCGCGATGCGGATGACGTAGGCGGGTTTCCCCCGCAAAGGTTGATGGGAACTATGGTCCCGCTGCACACTGCGGCCACGAAAGTTGGAACCGCGGCAGGGAGTCGCTGGAGTATGCTGGCGTAGGCGTCCAGGGATGCAACCAAAGATTCGACCAGGGCACAGGTAGGATCTATTGTCCACTGCTGGCAAAAGCACGCCCGCTCTGCCGGGGCTCACAGTTAATTTATGCGCCAACGAGCGCGATGCGGATGACGTAGGCGGGTTTCCTCCGCAAAGGTTGATGGGAACTATGGTCCCGCTGCACACTGCGGCCGCGAAAGTTGGAACCGCGGCAGCGGCAGGGAGTCGCTGGAGTATGCTGGCGTAGGCGTCCAGGGATGCAACCAAAGATTCGACCAGGGCACAGGTAGGATCTATTGTCCACTGCTGGCAAAAGCACGCCCCAAATTTGATCAGATTGAAGAAGTAAAGTAAATTGGTCGTTGTTCTGCTCGTTTTTTGCTGGTTGAATATTTGTATGTTCGCAGGAAACAGTTTCCTCTTTCTTTGGCATATGCGGTGACTATACATAAATACCAAGGTTTAACCCCTTGTATGCCCATGACGAGCTGGACTCGTCATGGAGCACAGTCGCGCTGTGCCCATGACGAGTCCAGCTCGTCATTAGGCATACCCTAGGGAATGCCTCTGGTGCGGGCACCAGAGGGATTCCCTTTCTGCACAAATAGCCTCTGGAGCTGGGGAAGAGTTTCCCCAGCACCCGAGGCCCCCCCCCCTTTCACAGCAATGACGATCGGCGCGCATGTCGCGCCGACGTCATTACATTGAAAGTGAAACTGAAATGAGCCAAGAGGCTCATTTCAGGTTTCACTTTGTACGTGCTCAGGGGGCTATCTCAGCCCCCTGAGCATGTAGAAAGACGGTAGAGGTATCGTTGGAAAGGGGAGAATCTCCCCTTTCCAATGGTACCCCTCCCCAGTGGATCCCTGCTTGGGGATCGCCACAGGAGGGCGATCCCCAAGCAGGGATCCACCCACTAGACACCAGGGAGGGGGGAGCGGCCCCTTGGGCAAGGTCCTTTGCTCCCCCCTGTGTATTTTTGGGCATTTTTGTGTTTTTGCCCCCCCGGGGGGCAGATGGGGGCATTAGCCCCCAATCTGCCCCCCGGGGGGGTAAAAAGCCCACTAGACACCAGGGAAGTTGCGTAAAAAAATAAATAGGGGTGGGGGCTGCCCAAAACGGGCAGGCCCATGCCCAACCCCCCCTCAATTACTACAGTCTTTCTGCCCCCCCGGGGGGCAGATGGGGCATTGGCCCCTAATCTGCCCCTCCGGGGGGGCAGAAAGCCCACTAAACACGAGGGATTAGTTTTTAGTTCTATTTTTAGGGTGGGGGCTGCCCGCAACGGGCACGCCAATGCCCCCACCCACCCGCCACCATTACAGCCTTTCTGCCCCCCTGGGGGGCAGATGGGGCATCGGCCCCCAATCTGCCCCACCGGGGGGGCAAAAAGCCCACTAGACACCAGGGAATTGTTAAAAAAAAAAATAGGGGTGGGGGCTGCCCAAAACGGGCAGGCCCATACCCCCACCCCACCCCACCCCCCAATTATTACAGTCAAAAACCCAGGTGACCCCCCTTGCAAAACCAGGTCGTTTTGAGGTAGGCAATTTTCATGTCGCCTCAATACGTTTTGGGGCCTTGCCTGTCGCGGGTACTTGAGCCTCCCACACGAGTGAGGCACCGTTTTTATCAGGAGACCCGGGGGAACACTGGGTGGTAGGAAATTTGTGTCAGCCCGGTGATGCCACAACTTTCCCACACAAAAATGTGTGAAAAAGGTGATTTTTTCAGCTAAATTTGAGGTTTGCAGGGCATTCTGGGTAAGGAAACGTTGGGGGATCCACGCAAGCCATACCTCCCTGGAATCCCCCGGATGTCTAGTTTTCAGAAATGTGTGGGTTTGGTAGGTTCCCCTAGGTGGCTGCCGAGCACCGGGCCAAAAACCCAGGTAACCCCCCTTGCGAAACCAGGTCGTTTTGAGGTAGACAATTTTCATGTCGCCTCAATATGTTTTGGGGCCTTGCCAGTCGCGGGTACTTGGTCCTCCCACACGAGTGATGCACCATTTTTATCGGGAGACCCGGGGGAACGCTGTGTGGTAGGAAATTTGTGTCAGCCCAGTGATGCCTCAACTTTCCCACACAAAAATGTGTGAAAAATGTGATTTTTTCAGCTAAAATTGAGGTTTGCAGGGGATTCTGGGTAAGGAAACTTTGGGGGATCCACGCAAGCCATGCCTCCCTGGAAGAACACGGGTGTCTAGTTTTCAAAAATGTATATGTTTGCTAGGTTTCCCATGGTGCCCGCAAAGCTTAGGTTCAAAAACTACAGCTAGAAATTTTGCCAAAAAAGGGTAATTTTTCACTGCAAAATTGAGGTGTGACCACGTTGCGTTTTGCGCCGTTTCCTGTCGCGGGCACTAGGCCGACCCACACAAGTGAGGTACCGTTTTTCTCGTAACACTTTGGGGAACGCGGGGTGGATGAAATTTTGTGGATCCACGCAGATTCCGGAACTTTCCACCACAGAAATGTGTGGAAAATGTGTTTTTTTTGTCAATTTTTTAGGTTTGCAAGGGATTCTGGGTAACAGACCCTGGTGGGAGGCAATCAAGTCACCCCATCCTGGATTCCCCTGGGTGTCTAGTTTTCAAAAATGTATAGGTTTACTAGGTTTCCCAAGGTGCCCGCAGAGCTAGGGTTCAAAAACTACAGCTAGACATTTTGCCAAAAAAGGGTCATTTTTCACTGCGAAATTGAGGTGTGACCACGTTGTGCTTTGCACCGTTTCCTGTCATGGGCACTAGGCCGACCCACACAAGTGAGGTACCGTTTTTCTCGTAAGACTTTGGGGAACGCAAGGTGGGTGGAAATTTGTGGATCCACGCAGATTCTGGAACCTTCCACCACAGAAATGAGGGGAAAATGTGTTTTTTTTGTCAATTTTTTAGGTTTGCAAGGGATTCTGGGTAACAGACCCTGGTGGAAGGCCGTCAAGTCACCCCATCCTGGATTCCACTGGGTGTCTAGTTTTCAAAAATGTATAGGTTTGCTAGGTTTCCCAAGGTGCCCGTACAGCTAGGGTTCAAAAACTAGAGCTAGGCACTTTGCCAAAAAAGGGTACATTTTCACTGCGATATTGAGTTGTGACCACGTTGCGTTTTGCGCCGTTTCCTGTTGCGGGCACTATGCCTACCCACACAAGTGAGGTACCATTTTTATTGGGAGACTTGGGGTAATTCAGTTTTGTAAAGAAACTGTTATTATCTATTGACTTTCGATGCATTTCTGCCTTCCATATGAAAGATATTGTGTAAAAAAGAAGTCATTCTAAAAAATTACTGATTATTCTCATGCTAGTATGAGTATTCCCAATTTCAGAAATGTGCAAATATCTACTGTTTATAAACTCTATATTTTGTTCCCATTTCAGAAATACATAGGTGTCTTTCATAACGCTTTTTCCATGTACACATTTTTAAAGAATAATTACTATATACCCGGTACATAATAAAAAACCATTGCAAGTTGCTGCTCAGTTTTTGGCTCTGGGTTCGTCGGGTTCTTGGTGAACCTACAAGTCCTATATATCCCCACAACCAGTAATGTCCAGCGGATGTAATGGTATATTGCTTTCAAAGAGCTGTCATAATTAGAAGAAGTTACAGGTGAAAACGTTGACACAAAAGGCTTTTTTTTCAACTAATTTTCAATTTATCCTATATTTAACTGTTAGTTTCTATAAAAAAACCTTGATGGATCTACACAAATGACCCCTTGCTGAATTCAGAATTTTGTCTTCTTCTTGAAAATGTATAGCTTTCCAGGATCCATTATTGCTTTTGTACCCATTTCTGCCATTAACTGGAAGGAGGTCAAAAGCACAAAAAATAGCAAAATTAGGCTATGTCCCAGAAAAATGCCAAAACTGTGTAAAAAATGTTGGGTTTCTGACAAAAGTCTGGTATCCCCGAAAAGCTGGGAAAATGGTGATTTCGACCCCACAAACCCTTTTTGATAACATTTGCAGGGAAAAACCCAGATGCTTTCATTTGCAGCCCGTTTTTCCATTTTTTCCGAAAAAAAACAAAATTTTGCTGTATTTTGGCTCATTTCTGTGACCCCTCTAGGACAATCCACAAACCCTGAGTATCTTTAGAATCCCCATGATGTTGGAAGAAAAGGATGCAAATTTGGCGTGGATACCTTATGTGGTCAAAAAGTTACAGGGGCCTCAGCGCGCACTACCCCAAATAGCCAAAAAAGGGCGTGGCACAGGAGGGGAAAAGGCCTGGCAGCGAAGGGGTTAAGTGTAGACAGTGCTTTGGTAATCATTGGGAGTGCTGTATTTAAAGAGGGTATGGCATATGTTGCTTTGTCCCGAGTCAGAACTTTATCTGGATTATATTTGATTGATTTTGATGAGAGAAAACTATATGCTCCCAATTTAGGTAAATATCCTGTATATGAAAAGCATGTAGTTGGTCAAAAATGGAGATATGAGAATATCTGTAGTGAAGTTAAAGAGAAGAAAAAAAATCAAGATAATGTTGAGATTCCAAGCAAAAAGCACAAGGAGACTATTGAAGAGATTGTTGGATATCAAGTAGAAAATAGTTCAGGTGTCAACTGCTATGCAAATGTAGTGGTAAATGTTGTATTTTATTTAGAATATCTGCAACAGCAAATTATGGAGCATGGAGAAAAACGGTTTTGTTCTTTGTTGCATTCTATATTTGAAAAATTGAAACCTGATAACAGTAAAATCCAGAGTGTTTCTGATATTCGGAATCTTCTGGATATATGTAGTGGTGCTACACAATTTTCACAGAATGTCCAAAAAGATGCTCAGGAATTTCTAATGTATTTGCTTGCAGTATTGAAAGATGAAGGAATAGAAATTGAAAATCTATTTGGACTTCGTTATAAATGGCAACATGAATGTGAACATTGTAGATTTACTTCTACCACTAACATAGACACTGAGAGAATCACATATGACAATACCAGACTGTAAAACAGTGTTGTTCGACAAATTAGTTAAAGCAGCAAATCTAAACATGGAGTGTAGCCAATGCAAATAAGAAATTGTATCAACATTATTTATAGAAAGATTTGGACAATATATAATTTTAATGATACAACATTGTACAGCTGATGGAAGAAAATTGGAAACTTTAATTAAAACTTTTGTAGCAAGTCAACTATCAATATCAGGAAGAACTTTTGTAGCAGTAGCAATTATTTTCCACGATGAACCTTCTACAACATCTGGACATTACACAGTCTATTTAAAATGCAATAAAGGATGGACATATTGTAATGATGCTCATTTGGTTTTTAAATATCGTTTGCCTAAGGAATTACCAAATTCATACCTAATATTTTTAAAAGCCAAAGTTCTAAGAACATAATTTGGCCTATTGGGAATATGTTAATATGTATTAATACCAATACTTTGGACAATTTTAGTATGAAGGATTTCAGGAATATCATTTGGGCTACAGGAAAGATATTATTATAAATTAAGAGGTTTTTCAGAGATAATCTGTCAGCAAATATTTTAAATGACATCATTTAGAGTATATGGAAATTGTAAAGAATTGTTGATTGAAATATTGTTTATCTTCTTTGATATTATATTGACAAAATTCTCTTAGAAAGAAGCATTTTATATATACGAGAGTTACATTATATACTATTTTATTGAGGATGTTGTTTATATGCAATGTTCAGAGATAGTTGACTATGTTTAAAATATTTTTGACACAGATTCGTTTTTTAAAAAACATTCTTATTGATTGTTTTTTTTTGCCCGCTGTTATGTGATGAGTAACATTGAAATCACTATTAATAGTGAAATTCAATATATTCTGACAACAGCTAAAAAGGCAAACTAAATAATTTAGATAATGGTAAAATTATATTGTGTTGTAAAAATTATAAGATTATATTTTATAACTGTATTTTTTCTTCTCTTTTACAGATCCAAATTCTAAATATACACAATGACTCAGTTGCTAAGACACAAAGTGCTTCAGTCAAATGTGCACAATGTATGCAGATCCCTAACACCCAGCACAGTAGTGATTCACCCTTGCTATAAGGCAGGTAGTATTCATTTGGTGCCCTTTTCAGACTGTCATTCTCTGTTCACTGCTGCAATCATCCTGACAGAAGCATATCCTTATTGAATCTCTGTGCCAACACACATGCAGTTATAAACTCTCCCTGCAGTCAACTACCAACAGTGTAAGTATTCAGTCACTATCCATGCACTTGTACAGCGACTCAGGCATTAAGACAAGCAGTGCTACAGTCAAATGTGCGCAATCTATGCAGGTTTGTAACCTCAAGCAGACTACTGAATCACTCTTTCAATAAGCCAGATAGTATTTATGTAGTGCCCCAATCAACCTGTCATTCTCTGTCCACTCCTCTATTCATCCTAATACAAGCATGTTCTTATCTAATTTCTGTGGCAACACACAAGCACTTATAAAGTCTCTCTGCTGTCAACTACCACCACTCTAACTATTCCCTCAGTATTTATGCACTTGTAGAATGACTGAGGCATTAAGACAAGTAGTGCTACAGTCAAATGTGCACAATCTATGTAGGCCCTTAACTCCCAGCAGAGTACTGATTCACCCTTGCAATAAGCCAGGTAGTCTTCATGCAGTGCCCCAATCAGCCTAACAGTCTCTGTCCACTCCTGCAATTATCCTGACAGAAGCATGTCATTATCTAATCGCTGTGCCAACACACAAACACTTACAAATGTACCCTCCTGTCAACTACCAGCACTCTCACTATCTAGTCACTGTGCATACACTTATAAACTGCCTCAAGCATTAAGACACATAGTGCTACTGTGAAATGGGTGCAATGTATGCAGGCCTGTTACCCCCAGCAGAATACTGATTCACCCTTGTAATAAGCCAGGTAGTATTCATGTAGCGCCCCAATCAGCCTATCAGTCTCTGTCCACCCCTGCAATTATCCTGACAGAAGCATGTCCTTATCTAATTGCTGTGCCAACACACAAGCACCTAAAAACTCACCCTCCTGCCAACTACCAGCACTCTCACTATCTAGTCACTGTCCATACACCTGTAGAATGCCTCAGGCATTAAGACACATAGTGTACAGTGAAATGTACACAAGGTATGCAGGCCCTTAACCCCTAGCTTGGAATAAGCGAGGTAATATTCAAGTAGTGCCCCAATCAGACTCTCAGTCTCTATCCACTCGTGCAATCATACGGACAGAACCATGTCCTTATCTAATCTCTGTGCCAGCACACGAGCACTTAGAAACTTTCTCTGCAGTCAACTACCAGCAGTGTAAGTATGCAGTTACTATACATGCACTTGTAGAATGACTCAGGTATTAAGACACGCAGTGTACAATCAAATGTGCGCAATCTATGCAGGCCTCTAACCCCTAGCAGAGAACTGATTCACCCTTGCTATAAGGCAGGTAGTATTCATTTGGTGCCCCAATCAGACTCTCAGTCTTTGTCCACTCCTGCAATCATACTGTCAGAAGGATGTCCTTATCTAATCTCTGTGCCAACACACAAGCATGTATAAAGTCTCTCTGCAGTGAAGTACCAGCAGTGTAAGTATCCAGTCACTATCCATGAACGTGTACAGCAATTCAAGCATTAAGACAAGCAGTGCTGCAGTCTAATGTGCACAATGTATAGAGGCCCGTAACCTCAAGCACAGTACCAATTCATCCTTGCAATAAGCCAGGTAGTATTCATGCAGTGCCAGAATCAAACTATCACTCTCAGTTCACTCCTGCAATCATCCTAACAGAATCATATATTTCTCTAATCTCTGTGCCAACACACAAGCACTTATGAACTTACCCTACTATTAACTAACAGCACTCTAACTATACAGTCTAGGTATCCTCATGTCTGTTCTATATACTTCTCCATCACTTGCAGCACTGTAATCATTCCAATTACTAGTAATGTATTTATAGAGTGGCTTAGCTGCTAATACAAGTACACCTCATTTTTTCGTCTTTCAATACATGCTGCATTCCACAGCACACATTGAAGGACAAAAATGCCTTTAGTGATTTTTTTTGTGCAGGAAGGTGTCTCCCCACGACACAGACATCCTTGCACCTTATCCAATCTTTGTGCCAAAACACAAGCACTTATAAACTCAACCTCCTGTCAACTACCAGCACTCTCACTATCCAGTCACAGTCCATACACCTGTACAATGCCTCAGGCATTAAGACACGCAGCACTACAGTTAAATGTACAAAATATATACAGTCCACTTAGCCTATGCAGACTACTTATTCACTCTTGCAAAAATCCAGGTAGTACCCATGCAGATCAGCAATCACTGTGTCACTGTCTGTCCACTCTTGCAATCATCCTGACAAAACCATGATCTTATCTAATCTCTGTGCCAAAACACAAACACTTATAGCTTTTCCTCTCCTTGTAAATACGGCCCCTTCACACGCAGCACTTTGTGTTGAAGGGGCATTCCATGGGCGTTGCTGTGTATGTTCCCACAGAACACCCATGGAACAAGACACATCTCAAGATTTACAAGAAATCGTAAATCTGGAGATGCGTGTGAATGCTGCACCACCCTAGACGTGGCGTAGCAAGTCGCAATGAGGAGAAATGTTTTCATTTCTCCTCATTTTATCCTCGTTCAATGCTTGCTGCATTCCACAGCATGCATTGACGGAGGAAAATGCCTTTAGTGATTGTTTTTGTACAGGAAGGTGTCCCTTCCTGCACAAAAACAATATCCCTAAGACACAGGCATCTTTGCACCATGGTGCAAGGGTGTCTGTGCCAGCGCACGGCTACAGTTTGTGTGCTAATGCAGAGGGAAGCACAGAGATGCAACATATTCATATAAATATGTCATATCCATGTGCTTCGGAAGTCCCGCAGCGCGGTGCAGCCAAAGGGCTTGCGGTGCTACGCTGCAGCACTTCCTCATAGATCTGCCCCTATAAATTAACCATACACTACTAATGCATTATTTCAGTCAATCATGGTCTACACATATATTCAATCAAACTTTCAGACATTACCATGCAATAATAGTTCTTTTTTTAAACCAGATAAGGTAGTTCTGATAAGAATTTTTTTTTTCTTTTTTTTAATAACTTTTTTTTCAACGATTTTGTATTTTTTGGGGTGTTTTTCTCAAAACTGAACAATAAAAAAAAAAAAAAAATAAACAGGCAACTTTTGGAATTAAAGATTATTTCAAAACAAAAAAAAAATTAACATTGGTGGTTGCGTTGAGCGGCACAAATAGCATCCACCGACTGCTCTCCGTAGCAAACAATTTTTTTGCACTTGATGCAGCGCTGTTCTAAAAAGGCAAATTCAAACCTTATATCCACTGGAGGAGCTTGAGATGATGATGCTCCTGAAGTACTTGCTCCAGCTGCTGGTGGATTTAATGCAGCTCTCCTCATCTCCTCCCGAGCAAGATTCAGAGGATGGATTATCCGGAGGTGCTGGTACATGCTGGCAGTGCCGCATGAGTACTTTTTTTCACTGCCTCTTGACAGCACTCTTTCGCAAATTTTACATGTCACAATGTGGCATTTACTTTTTTCTGTCCAGGTGGAAAGGTGAAGAACTTCCACACTACAGATTTTGGTCTCTGTTTTCTGGGTGCCTCCTGCAAGAATTCTTCATTTGAAGATTCTTCCACTTCCTGATGTTCTCCAGATGCTATTTTCTTCACAGTTGAAGGAAAAACACCAAAAAAAACCCAAAGAGGCTGAAGTTGGTGAAGGGATGCTTCTCTGAAGATGGTCAAAGAAGAATGATGAAAATGGGTGGGGTCCTTCAATAGTTACAATGGGAAATTTTATAAACCAATCAAATCTTTTTTTGGGAGGTCACATGGGATCCGCGCACCCTGAGCTTACGAAGCATGCACCCAACGCGACTTTGCGAAAATATATTTAAAAGTGATATAACTTTATTATAAGTATAAATATATTATTTTTATAAATACCTTAGATAATCTCTAGCGCTAATATCTATATTAAAGACACATAGATATCATTTTAGAACATAACATTTTTTGCGGGAGTCGCACACCCAGCGTGCCCCACATATGACGTCACGCGGGGCCCAGCACCGCGCAAGCATCGCGTACCCTAATGGGCATGTGTCACAAATTAGCGGGAGCAGGAGTCGCGCATCAGTCACATACCTATCGCACACAACACGTAATATTATACATATATCACGTCACTGGAAAACACGCACCCATCACACACCATACGCGGATCCTTCACAACTTTTCCATTATTGCGGCTGTAATACGCACACCCATCGCGTTAGACACGCTTACGGTGCGCAACTCCAAAATTTATTTAAAGAAAAAAAAAGAAAATAATATAAATATATTGAAATGAAAAACGAAAAAATTTAAATGACAGTATATTTCAGTTTTAATTTAAAAAAAAATGTTTTAAACAATTTTCAGAAAAGTATATAATATTTTTTAATAAATAATATATTTACAAATTAACAGTTTAAAAATATCTTCAAATTCTGTACAAAAACATAGGTATAGCTACTTTTATAATGAAAAATTAGCATTTTAAAACCTTTGAAATTCAATGAAAAAATCATAGGTTTCAGACACATTATAGTTAGAAATTAGCATTTAAAAAAACCTTAGAAATTCACTGAAAAAAGTAAAAGCCATAGGTTTCAGGCACGTTATAGTTAGGAATTAGCATTTAAAAAACCTTAGAAATTCACTGAAAATACCATAGGTTTTAGGGAAAGTTATAGTTAGTTGGACATTTCACTCGTACAAAACCATAGAAATTCCTCCGTTATAGTTAGTTCTGCTAACTATAAGTCACGCGCCCGCAATGCACTGCTAATGATGTCACATATTACATCATTCAGGACATGGTCAGTGACATCACTGATGACATCACTGATGACATCTCAAATGACATCTTTTTATCTCTATAACAATGCATATTAATGATTCACTGATATTTTTTGTATATTTTCACCAATATTCGTGACGACACTCATAGCCGTGACGATCAAGCCTTTTCTATAAAGTGAAAACACATATGTGCACACATATGACATCATTTTACACACCAGGGGTTTATTATTGTACCCTTCTAACTCATGTTTTTCTAGAGTATTTCTAGAACAACCATCTCTAAAACCTTTTTTCCCCTTTTCGTGGTGAGGCCGGGCATTGCAATGACATTGGTCAACACGATCCCCGTGGTTACGTCACAATTTCAGAAACCAAAAGTAGGAATTTAATAGCCACCACCACACAAAAAAATTATAACTATATAATTAATTCTAAACTTCACAGTACATAACTCACTATATAAATAACTCTATAAAAACATTTATCAAAATCTCTTTATCTTTATAACAATGCATATTAATGATTCACTGATTTTTTTGATATTTCCACCAATATTCATGACGACTCTCATATTTGCGATGTCCCTGCGATGATACATGGGGGAGCCAAGCTACCAGTGGCAGCCTCATCGCAAATATCGTGCTCAATGAAAAAAAATCTAATTTGGACACATAAATTGTGTCACTAACACCCCCATTTCTTAACCATTTGGTCAGAGTATTTCCACCCTGACCCATTATGTGGGCTTTCACCCAAATTTTCAGCCCAGAAACCATTCCGGATGGATAAAATGGCGGCCGCAACTTTATGTTCAAGTTGCGCACTGCCAAACAGAGCATTCCTGTTGGAAATTGCATTCACAATTAATCAGGAAGCCACTGCAAAATATCCGCGGCGAGAGATATCCCTATAATTTTTAGCTTCCATTTCTCAATAACTACGGAACAGACTTAAACCAAATAGGTAAAAGGCACTTCCTTGAACCAACATCTACCTCCCTGCCAAATTTGGTGTAAGTCCATTTAGCGGTTCGGGCTGTAGGTGTGGCTAAAGGTTCCTAATGGAATTAACATTAAAAACGCCTCCTTATTTTGTGCCCCAAATTCTCAGTACCAACTGGATGGATCACCCCCAAACCTTCCATGACAACCAGAATCTACCTTTATACTTTTGTTGATCAAAAGACGCAAAAGTTAAAGGCAAGTCAAAAAATGCTTTTCCTAGGGTCCTAACTATAACTAACTAATGGTGACTGCCAGTAGGCAATATATGTATATATATAAACTAAGAGCTGGATGGTGAAGCTTACCCCTGTGTTGGAGTCTGATTTCTTTAGTAGGAGTCGGGAGTGGTTGAATATATATATATATATATATATATCCAGCACACAACCGGCATTGAGAAAGGCATCCGCCGAAACGCGTCTGCCAGGAGCTGCGAGAGAGGACATCGTGAAATTAAGACAGTGCAGTATGGTAGCA
Source organism: Triturus cristatus (assembly GCF_964204655.1). Lineage (NCBI taxonomy): Eukaryota > Metazoa > Chordata > Amphibia > Caudata > Salamandridae > Triturus > Triturus cristatus. The sequence goes on from NC_140588.1 coordinate 237,146,539, forward strand.
TTAAATTTCTGGAGTGCAACCCAAGCATGTGTCAGACCCGTTTTTAGTCAAAAAGCGGGATTGGGAGTGTATCTATGGCGGAGGTCGGCTCCGCATACTGACACGCCTATTGGTTTGGTGCTCCGCACATTGCCGGCAACCCAGTGGACTCTGTGCATGGACCGCACAATGCGGCGCCCCCCCAGCCTGGATATTGGTGTAGGCACTGGGGAAAGAGCAACAGATGGACTGTTGATGAGTTGCACTCCGGCAATGAAACCCGCCAAGGATCGCGCAACGTAAAAGGAGCAGGGCGCTTGAGGGCTGACTATGTCAGTGCACAAATGTATGCACGAGCGGGTTACTGTACCTGGCTCGCGATTCCAGTGTCTACTGCTCCCTAAGCGCGATTGGTGCACTGGAGGAACCTTGGACTCAGAGAGGGGAAAAGTACTTACTTGTGGAACTTTCCTAGTCCTCTTTCTGTGGCTACATCTATGGTCCAATGGAATCACTCACCTGGCTTTTTAAATGAACTGCCCACGAAAGTCTTTCATTTTTACCTTTCCAGCACACAACCGGCATTGATAAAGGCATCCGCCGAAACGCGTCTGCCAGGAGCTGCGAGAGAGGACATCGTGAAATTAAAACAGTGCTGCATGGTGGCATAAAATTTCTGGAGTGCAACCCAAGCATGTGTCAGACCCGTTTTTAGTCAAAAAGCGGGATTGGGAGTATATATATATATATATATATATATATATATATATATATATATATATATATATATACCACAATAGGATCCTCGTTTACGGCACGCTCTGTAACAGGTGTTAGGTGAGGGGCTAAATCTAAGCCCTACAGCCAATTTTACATCCAAAGAAACGCTCCAACTGGGGACGTTACAAGTGGATCGGACATAAGTTAAGGAGAAGGAATAAGTGGTCCAAATCCACACATGCAGATTTTTTTTTAGAAGAGATGCATCTAATGCATATCGATCAAACGCTGACAAGGGGGAGAGGATGAGGAAGAGGAATGAACCGAGGTTGTTGCAAGGAACATTCAAATGCAACAAAAATTCAAGAAAAAGCAGACGATCAAGACGAAAAAGGAAATATCCACTATGCAATCTGAAGAAGAAAAAGAAACAAACAAACTTGATTGTAAATCTATCAAAATACAAGTTAACAACGGAGGAAACCTCACTCTTGAACAAAGGACTCTCCTTCTGTCCAGAAAGCCATTCTGATTATACCCAGACCAGAATTGACTTATATAAATATATAAGGAAATGAAAACTAGCAAAACAGGATTAAACAAAATTAATAATTGATCAAATCCCAGACCTAAAAAACTTCGATTTGAAGTTCAATTTGAATGTTAAAGAACTGTGGGAGGAACAAGTCCTTCAGGAACTATCAATAGAAACTAACAAACATTTTTTAACTGGCCTAAAAATAAGTCCAAATACTGCCAGTCACTATCACTGGGAAATAAATTTGACCTATTTGCAGAAGCAATAACAGGAGAATTAGACAAAATGTCAAAAATAAAATATCAAAATAAAAGAGAAAATCTAACGTACAAAGAAAGGAAAGCTTTGAAATTATTGTTGGAGAATCAAGCTATAATAATCAAACCTGCTGATAAGGGTAGGAAAATTGGACAAAAAAGATGGCAGAAAAGAAGCATACAGGCAATTGAATAATGTCACCAAATAAAGTAAACTTCAGAAGAATCCCATCAATGCAATGACAGAAAATCTGAATGCAAAGATGAAAGACTGGCATGAAACAAATCTAATTGATGACAATGAATTGCAATTTTTAACGAAGGACTTTCCAACAATCCCTGCAATTTATTTTCTGCCAAAAATTCATAAATCACTTGATAATCCACCAGGCAGACCAATTGTGTCCTCATGTGATTCACGATATGAAAACATGTCAAAATATGAAGATCATCATCTGGCACCCATTGCACAAAGATTAAGCTCGTATATTCGAGGAACTGGAGATTTCCTAAGAATACTAACAGGGATCAGCTGGAATAAGAACTACTCATTAGCCACCATATATATCGATTCAGCATGAAGTTGGACTAAAAGCATGTAAATATTTTTACAACAAGGATACGTAACAGAGATGGAACACACACAAATGCTATTATCCATGATTGAAATATGCTTGACCAACAACATTTTCCTCTCCAATCATGAACTATTTAGACAAGACTGCAGGACTGTCATGGGCATTTCTTTTTCACCCAACCACGCCAACATCACCATGAGGTGGTGGGAGAAAATAATAGCCTGGGATATGGAAAATCAGATGGAATTGGAGGAAATAATTCTGTGGGTCAGATCTTGATGACCTTTTTATTATCTGGAATGGAACTGAAAATGAATTCAAAGAATATTTCCACAAAATAAATCAGAATAATGTAGGTCTAGCATTCATAAGTACAGTCAGCCAAAAATGAATTGCTTTCTTGGATACTTGGATATACATTGAAGAGGACCAGCTACACTCGACACTGTTCTGCAAAAAATATAGCAACAAGGAGAGGACTAGGCCTATCGGCTAGGGTGGTTGACCTCGAATCTGGGATACTGGGTTCGAGTCTCGGCAATGATGATGAACATCTTGTGATTCTCGGCAAATCACTCAATCTCCCCGTGCCTAACAAAAATGAATGTGTCCTCATGTAATACAAATGGTGCTATGTAAAGCACTTTGACACCCGCTTCGAGTCAAGTTTGCGCTATATAAAACTCTGTAAAAAAATAACATCATATATGGGAAGAGTTTCCATCCTAGATCACTTCTGGAAAGCATTCCATAGGGAGAATTTGTAAGGATGAAGCGAAATTGCTCCAAAGAACAAGATGCAGAGGAAAGAATTGTTAAAACCACAGAAAGATTGAAACTTAGAGGCTAATAAGACACAACATTAAGGAGAAGCAGAAGAAAGATCCGCAACAAACCTCGAACAGAAACCTTAATTAACAAAAAGGAAAGACAATCAGAGACTATACAACATCAAGAAGCACCTAGATGTATTATCACATATAGCAAAGAGAGTGGAATTATCATCAACAGTATACCAGTATTGTCACCTAATTGCGAATGACCCTGCCATTGGCTCGTTATTAGGATCCAGGCCACTAATAAAGTATAGACAAACAAAATCAATAAAAGATCTGTGAGTAAAAAGTAATTACCCAGAAAGCATACAAACAAACTGGCTTCAGGAACAACAATGTGGCTTTGTGAAATGTAATACTTGCAAAGCATGTAAAATTGGAATGAATAGGAAAAATATACCAGATCATGATGGAAAAATAATAGAGGTCAATCACAAAATCACTTGTACCACCACATTCCTAATAAATGTAATTAAATGCAAGTGTGGCCTACAATATGTAGGGAGTACTATCTGCATGTTGAAAAAAAGAATTCTTGAGCACATAGGGGCAATAAAAAAAAAGACATGACATATGCCACAGCTAAACATATGGTATTGTGCCAAAATAGTAATTGGAAATCAATGAGTTTCTTTGGCATCCATACTGTAACAAGCAATTAAAGTGGTGGAGACAAAATTAGAAAACTATGCCAAATGGAATCACGTTACATAAAAAGACTAAGAACTAAGACCCCACCAGGGATCAAGATTGATGAGGAATTATATGTACACTTGGAATAAGAATCAAAAAAGGAAAATAAACAACTGAAGTCAAGAATGACAAAAATAAGACAAAACAATTAGGAGAAGGAAATTAAATTGAAAAACAAAAAAAGAACAAAGAAAATAAAAGAAATGAGAAACTTTGGGAAGGTCCTGAATTCGAGAAGCATGGTTTGATATGGAAACAATGGGCACTAAATCTGACAAAGCAATTCGAAGTCAAATACCATGTACTTACGAAATAACATGGGAGAAAACTGGGTAAAAACCCAAACTAGACTATCCAACGATGCCAATGGACATAGAGGACAGCTTAACTCGAAGCTGCAAATTCACACCAAAAAAAGAAATATGTGTATGACACTTGTAATAATTATGAAAGTTTCTAAACAATTGTGACAATAATTACCATGAACAGTCAATACATGCAGGTTGTAAATACTGTAAATATTTTTCAATGTACATGAGCACTACATTATCCACAATGCTGCATAGAAGGCTAAATGTGACATGTATAAAGTGTGCTAGAAGAAATACTTACTTACCGTGATTAAGGCCTAGAAGGGCTGAAACGCGTTGGTGAAGCGTTACAGAATACATTTTGAATATCGAAGATCTAGAGAGCAGCGTTTCTTTATATATTTAGGCTCAGATTTCACTCATACAAAAAATCAGAGCCTACTATAACGTCCCTGTAACCTTTGTTTTTTTTAGTGAATTTCTAAGGTCTTTTTAATTTGATTTTACTTCACACGTACAAAACCAGTTAAATTCAGCAGTTATAGTTATATGAGCTTTAACTTACGCCCCCACAATGCACTGCTTATGACCTCACATATTCCTTCACTCATGACATGGTCAGAGACATCACTGATGACGTCTCAAATGATATCACTGATGATATTATCAAGTGAGTGTAAGTGTTTTAAAGGGTTCAGAGGGGAAAACATATATACTAACCTACTACAAAAGTTAAATTAGTGTACTACTAATGAGTGAAACTAATTTTAAGATATATTAAGTGAGTATCTGTGTGACTGTATGTATCCTTGTATGTATGGGTGTGTAAGTGGCTGTATGGGTGTATAAATAGGTGTGTGAGTGGCTGTATATGTCAGTGAGTGGATGTGTGTGTGAGTGGCTGTATGGGTCTGTGGCTATATATATAGTTCGAAGTTATATTTAATGTAAAGGTACTTCATTTGAAATTATATAAATTACTATTTATCTAAATATTAGCTAAATTAATATATTTAAAACAATTACTAATTATTAAGTAAATATAAAAATGTGTGGTGAACTTTTTAGAATATTTTAACTAATAAAAATTTGTAAACTAAATGAATATATACACATTTTATTGATTTGTTATTAAGCATTTATCTTAATGAGTTAATGTGCTGTAACAGTTTATATGATCCAATACTTTATTTTGGTTAATCATAATTATAAAAGTAAAAAACTATTCACACACAAAAATGCCACATGCTATTCACTTCCAGTATGACAATGTTTTCTATGTACAGGCAATTGTGCAATATATAACTCATTTCAATCAGTAAAAACCTCATACATGGATCCGTCATGCTTATCATTGAGATAAAATACCTTTCATCATCATCATCAACCTAGTTTGGTTTGGCTTATTTTAAAACCATAAATTTCTACATATTAAATAGTAAAACAATTAATATGATCAAATCAGCAAATACATCTACATGATACAGAAAAAAAGGGGATATAAAAAGTCAAATCCCCCTCAGATCTTCCTCAAAGCAGCAAAGAGAAATAAAAAATAGGAGGAACGATTGTTAAGTAACAGCTAGTGTCAGATAGTCTTGTAAATAATAGTTAGTTGTACCCTATTCCCTCCCTATCAATTTGCTTGAATAGGTTCTCTATGACCACAATAAAAATCTAGAATCAGCAAACACAAGGCACTCTTTTGTTTCAATGCTTAGTGTTCTGCCTGCTTCTCAGTAGTGGGGGGCACCCATAAGCTTGAATGGTGGGATGATCAATTTTTGGTGAGGAAAATGATATGTTGTGCAGAAGAAAAGAAAGTGATCAGATGTCTCCAGCTGCATCAAGCAAAACAGACAGTTGGAGCACATGATGCTCTCTTGTCTCACTTACTCTTAAAAGATTCCAGGGTAGGGTGCCATGTCTGAGCTTTATATAAAGGCTGTTTGCTTGGCGAGGGTGAATCCTATTCAGGAATGGCTCAAAACTGGGACAGTATATGTGGGAAAAAAATTTCAGTAATGCTGCCAGCTTTTTTTCATTCTAGATTTGCTGCAGGGTAAATACCCAAAAAGCTTGCTTTGGCTTACCTCTCTTTTGGGTGGCACAGAATACCACAACTGCTCCATCCTAATGGCCTCACTTAGAGATTTAATTTTACTTAGCCATAGAGTACGTGCTGACTGACTTATCAATATTATTTAATTCCATCAGGGAGCCCCTGTATGCGGCCTGCTCTAGAGCAGTCCCCAATCGTTCCCAGTGGACCAAAGTTTTTAATAGTACTACTTTGTCTATTCCACTTAGGGCGAGATCAAAGCATAGGGGGTAAGGGGAGTACTTGAAGGAAGGTTAAACAATGATCTTAGGAATTTATCTCCAGTATTTGTTATTAAGAACAGACCAGCACCAACCCAAAGCTCTGCCCCATTGGTAGCTTTACAATAGCAGTATCCCTGTATACTTTTAGAGCAGGTGTTGTTGGTAGGGGTGGGCGGAATTTGCGAAATTAACTTTCGCAAATTATCGCGAAAATGCTAAAAAATCTCCGCAAACACGCCGGAAATATCGAGAAGACGCGGAAGTTTTTTTCCCGCCTGTTCGCGGTATTTTTTGCGTGATCGCGGGTCGCCAACTTACCCATGCGGTTGCTCAAGGGCGCGGCCATCTTGTTTTCACTTGTCCCGCCCTCTCGCGATGCTTACTTCCTGTTCCGGGTCGCGCAATGCATGTTCGCGCCCGTTCGCGGTCGAAATTTCCTGTTCGCGACCACTTTTACTTGATCGCGTTGCTTTTTGCTTGCTCGGGGAGAAAATATCGCGCGAACTTGCGCATGTGGTCGCAATGGGCGCGGCCATCTTGTTTTTCACTCTATTGCATGGTTCTGGGGCCTGATTTTCAATCCTCCCAAAATCCTTTCAATCCTTTGTTTATAGCCACTTTTTTGGGATCTTTATTACTTATTATTTCTCTAACTATTTTCCTGCTTCTATATTTTTGGTTTTTGTCTATTTTTTTTTTTTTTTTAGCTACTTTTTCCTCTTTCTATTGCCTGCTATTTATTTCCTTTACTCCTTTATTTATTCTACCTTTTCTTTCCCGCCCCGTCCCCAGAACCATGTCCAAGGGTAGGGCTGTTCGCCGGCGCAGCCAGAGCCGCGACCGACTTCCTTGCGGAAGGCGGCGCCCACAAGGGGTGCACGGGCCTTATTTGGGGAGGAGGAGTTGGCTGCACTAATTTTCTTTGTGTAGCGCCACCTCCCCTCAACCCTGGCAGCAGGTGGCAGGCCTGGGTCCGGGTACGGCCTCCGGGAGCGTCGGCAGCGGTGGGGGAAGGTGCGCCGGGCAGTGTCGCGCATCTCTGGGGTCTGGCGCACCCAGGCACAGCTGACGCACCGGTGGTCCGACATCCTGGACCGTGAGCAGGACCTGCTGGACCTGCTAGGAGTGGAGGTCCCGGGGCTTGATGAGTACATATTTAATTACTACAACTTTGTGTCTGTTCTTCTGCTCTGTGTTATATATTGCGAATATTTTTTTTCCTTCCAACCAGCTAGAATGTTGCTGCTTACAATACATTCCAGGTTAATAACGTTTAAAAGTCTTCTGTGATTATGGTGCTCTTCTGCGCTACTACTAATCTTACTTGTTTGCAGCTTTGCGTTTGCGCTTGCTTAGCGTGATTCTTTACGAGTTTATTTTAGAGAAATTAAGTTACGTAATGCTACAGTGACTCTAGTCCACTCCTTACTTTGTCCCGTCACTAATAGATAGGGGCGGATTGATGTTTAGGTACACTACTTTGTACGAGCTTCTAATTGGTTAGTGGTATGCGTGATCCCCCCCCTCACTCAGTTACGTGACGTGCTGCTAGTACGGCAGTCTTTAGAACCTTTTCTAGTTTGTTCAATGAGTGGTGGTAGGCTTAGCAGTTACTTAGCAGTAGCAGATCAGCATCAATCAAACCAAAATTTGGTGTATACAAAAAATGTAGTCATGTTCATGTGTCCTCCAGGATTTGACCATACGCATTGTTGAGGAATACAGTGGAAATGCATACTTAATGTACAATTGGCATGCCTGGAATAGGTGGGCTAGGTTGGGTGGTACGTTGTACTTAGGCTTAGTTGTAACTTAGTTTTCTGGAATCAGAATGGAAGACTGGATTACTGTTGATAAATAGTAACTTAAGTAGTCGAACTGCGAATCCCCCGATATTACATGTTGACCAGATGAGATCGGTCAATGTAGTTATTGCAATTGTTGTTTACATAAGTGTTTTTTGACCGTTGTTGAAAAATATTGTATTTGTTTGACACCATCCATCAATGTTTGTCTCTTTCTTATATCTTTCCTGTTCATCAGCACCCAGGGGCAGACCGACAGGGACTGGGCAGTCGGCGGGACAGGAACAACACCACCAGGAGGACACCGCTGAGGGCTCCTCTGCTGGCCCCAGTAAGTCTTCTTGTTTTTAATAATATTTCTTATTCCATAACTTTTACTGCCCCATATTTTTCCTGAACTATTGTTGGTTTCCAAATGCTATTTTTTCACCACCAATTATCCTTCGATCTGTACGGTTTCAAAAATCTTATCCCTGCCTCCGCTATGATGACTCTGAGTACTACTACTACTACATACTATCAGTCTGTCCGTACTGTAGTAGCTAGTCTTGCCCAGTTGGCCAGTGCCACTCTTTGTGAAAGGTTGTAATATAAAACTCATATTCACCAGTAGCTCGAGCCATTGAGTCCAATCGGTTGGGGCGTCGTCTTGTACTACTTTTACTCTTATTGATCTTGAGGCTTTGAAAATTCACAGCAACAACAGCCCTACCAGATTTATTACTATTTTGATATGATACCCTATAGGACATACTACTGTTGTAGGGATCTTGCACATACATTTGCACCAGAAAATAGGATGTTGGTGATGGTAGGTTGGACCTTCCTTGCACACCTCAATCAGAAATTCCGCACCCACCACAATTCCACTGCTTGACTATAGTACTGTCTTGTCATAACTATTAAGTCTCGGAACCCTCCCCCCAAGATACCCAACAAGTAGACAACCCAGAACATAACACACCCAACCTCTCAGTCGTGGAAGCAATTCACATGCACACCCTTACTTTAATTTGCTCACTCGTGTAAGTTAGTCCACACCAAATACTACCAAGTCTATGTAAGTTCAAAATGTTTATTTCAATTTGAGAAGGTCTGTACACTGTTTTCTTAGCAGCACCAACCGGAAAATCAATAACATTAAAACAATATACATTGTTACACTTATACAGTTGGGAATTAAATCATGATAACTGAACAGTGGTGGAAGGCAGCACCACCATCCCATAGCAATTTAGTTTATATACATTTATAAAAGAAGATGTGAGTGAAGGGACCCCTCACCTTAGAAGAACCTAGTACTGGTAGTTGTTGCATCATTCAGAAGCTCTGGTTCGTAGAAGGGAATCTTGCGTCTGTAATGCGAAAAAAGAAATGGTGTGCGTTAGTATATTGCAACTTGCAAGCATTTCTCAGCCGTGCCAAAAAGTGTAGTAGCATCTATGGATAAGCAATATGGACTAACAGTAACAGTAGTACACCAGTACTTCCTAAAAAAGTGGCTTGTTAATGTTTGTGGACCGCTTGTACGCAGCGCGTAGACTAGACAGTAGCAGTGTGAGGCAGGTCATGTGGGCTCAAAGGTGTCTTAAGAAGCTGCAAGGTAAAGGTAACGTCACATGTGCAAAAATAAAAGCCACAAAGATAAAATGGTAGCATGGCTAAGGCTAATTAAGCAAAGGCTACAATGATCATATATAACTATTAGTGTCTACTCTACTACTACCTGATTTGTCCTAGTGATGTATGTTAGTATTAACTCATTTTTCAACCTTGCAACTGATCAATAGGGGGGAGGTGTATATGACGCCTAATAAATGTGTAATGTTTTCTAGGCGCACTACCGACCACTAGTGCCGGGGCCAGCGAACAAGGCGACGCGGAGGGAGAGGATGCGGCAGTTGCTGCCGATACCGACGAAGGAGCGGTAGGGGGAGTGGCAGCACCAGTGGCAGGCGGTGGTAAGTTAGATTCATAATCCTTAACTATTGTTGAACTTGACAGCACACTCACTGCAAGGGTGTACTGTATGTATATGTATACTGTACAGTTGTGACTTAGGGCCCCATTAGGATGGTGGGCGTATTGCCCCGCCGGGCCGGCTGGAATTCACTGCCGACACCGCAGGGGCAAACCTCCGCCATCCCTGTAGAAATTATTCAGACCCCCCACATGTCGACCAGGCGGAAAAGGGTTCAATATGCCGGTGGTGTCTCTCTGAACACACCGCCAGCCATATAATCTGCATTTTGGAATGCCTTTGCGTGGCGGCATTGCCATCCGCCACGGAAAGGCATGCAGACATTGCAGAGTATGCTTGGGTGCCCCCATGGAGGGTACCTACCTATGCTATGGTACCCCCCCGCCTTTCCAAGCAAAACGTGACAGGCTCCGTACGGGGCCCGTCATGTTGTGCTTGGAAAAGCAGCACAACATGTATTTTTAGCATTGCTTTCGGCACCGCCAACCAGAATGTAAAAAAAACAGGATGCGCCAGCCACTGTGCCGGGCGCATCATCCTAATTAATTGTCCCCACGGGACCCCCACCCTTTTTAGCGTGAGAATGGCGGGCGGACAAAGTCCGCCCGCCATACGATGTCGTAAGTAGTATGAGTTGTTGTGAACGTTTGAAGTATGAACTATAAGACTAGAATCCCTTTAATTGGCATAGGAGCGAGAGTATTGAGTAACCAATGGCCTCATCTATCTAATTTCAACTCCGCTTTGAAAGTTTTATGGAGAAGAGCACCTGGTGCACTGTGAAACTAAAAAGTGAAAGACGGGTGGAAGGAAGAAGGACGGGCGCGATTTAAAATGTTATGTACTACTGTGCTTTATAGTGCTACTCTACCATGCCACTATGTGTATAAATAATTAACTTGTCTTACTGTTTTTCTAAGAGTATATTTTACAATTGTCTTGTGTTTTTTCTTTTCGATACACAGCTACTCCTAAACTAAATCATAGGGAGTTGGCCGCCAAGGCACAGCGCCGGAAGCTGGAGGCTATCCAGCGAGAATACCGGCGGCTGGTGGTCTTAGCCGAGGAGGAGGAGGAGACTGCGGCTGCAATTGAGGAAGCCTCCTCCCGTGGCCCGGGACCCAGCCACCACCCTTCAGCGGTACGGCGTCACCGTCTGGCGGCTGCCCGCCGCCACCGTGCCATCTCCGGTGCCCCCCCCACTGTGGCTGCAACTGCCGCACCCTGAGACGCCGCGTCGCCCGTTTAGAGGGCGAGATGAGCCAGATGCGTGTCCTCCTCGAGTCCCGCCCCACCAGTTAGTCCCTGTCATCCTGGTCTGCCCCTTTTTTAATTCTTGTTCTTAACTCGTTTGGGCGTTACAGACTTTTTTCTATTATGGACAGTGGTTGGGGTTAGGGAGGGGGGTGGGTCAGCTTTTGTGGGTTTAGTTTATTTTTGTTAGGGTACATTAAATATATTTTTCTACGTTACATGCAATGTTGTTAATGTTTTGTAGGTGGGGTAACTGTTTAACATCACACTGTTTCCTTGCTGGTGCATGGCCGCCCATAGCCTGTGTTTGATTTCAATAATTGGCTGACTGTATAAGACACAAACAGATAGATGAGAGACACACCTCACTCATTGACTGGTCCTTCTAGTACTTTCAGTCTGTCCTGTAGTCTATGCATTCTTTGGAGTGGTGTGTGAAAATGAAATCATTGACAACATGTCCATTATTAATTCTGCCTCCCCCAAACTTGTCTCTTACCGGTGCTTGATGTTTATGTCCAACTGTGTCACAGCACTGGCTGGATGGTGAAGATGGTTTCCTTTTTCATACATGCCATGATTGGGGTGGTGGTGGTGGTAGTATAGTAGTAGTAGTAGACACTGGCAGGGCGGCAGCATTTCCAAAAAAAGAAAAGGAGACAGTCAATCACCTTTGAGAGACTGTTAGAGGAGTAGTTGAATGAAGTACAGTACAGAACTTACCGAGCAACAATAATATGCTCAAATATTTGACAAAAAAACTGAATGGTGGTTAGGAGGATAGCCTACTAGACAGAGTTACAAACTATAGTTGTGTCGAGTCACTTGACTATGCCCACAGTCTAACAGTTAGTTCTGTATATGAGGAATGACAACAAACAAATCCAACCAATGCTGGCAATTCATGCTGAGGTATATGTTTTTTGTTAAATAAAATAACCTCTGAAATATCCTACTCATGGGTGGCCAAGCAGAAGAAGATCATCGCTCTGCCTTGAAATTGAAGTAGTGTTGCTTTCACCACATCCGCCCCAGCAAGTGTGTGATTAAGTATTGGTGTACATTTAATTTAGTTACACCTCGACAATAAGTCACACAGCCCGGGGGAAGAGGGTTAGGGTTTGTTGAATGGATGGGAAGGGGGTTTTTGGGAAAGGTTTGACATAGAAAAACAGTATGCATACATAGACAAACAAACAACAATTATTGAAGACTACCATATCAATATGTTAAGGGAGAAAAAGGCAATGCATGCATGATGATGAGAGACCCGGATTACATACACTTCTAGTTCTTGTTCTGTTGTTCCGGCCTTAATACTTTAACAGATAGCAAATAGAAATGTTAAATATTGGTAGGGAAGAATCGTAAACACAGAGCAAACCTAATGATGATTGATAATAACAACTCCAAGAACACACTGTTCTAAAGATTGTATACAAGATATTAATCAAATTATTTAAAAGAAGTTAAAAGTGGATACTGTTACTGTCTTATCCTGGTCAAAAATGTGGACTGGATTTTTGCATCTCGGCATTCCTCTTGCTCCTCTCGTCCATCAATCTTGGGTGTGTCGCCTCGCCACTCGCCACTGCCCGGCTGGAAAAAAAAAGGTGATTGATTGGTAAGGTAATTAATATGCATTGTAATGTTTTACAAAGTTTTGGGCAAGGCCCGGCCTGTAATTTTAGATGGAAAACCAAAGGGGATATTGAGAAAGAAAGTGAAAACAAATGCACAAGTGATGGTGTAGTGCAACAAGAACAATTTCCCAGGTGGCATGTATGCATATGCATCATCTCTACTCTAGTCTGTTTCCAGCATTGACCTTCAACAGTAACAGGAGAGAGGAGGGCCACAGTGCTTAGCATTAGCACATCCTACGTTAACACTTTAGAGTCCTTTTTTTTTCTCTCAAAGAGTTGGACAAACGCAAAGCACATTATCCATTCCAAACATAGCATTTTACAGTTTAAGTTAGTAAAATCAATGCACTGCAGTCATCCAACCGCTACACTCTATTCAACTTCTACACAGACATTCGGGTCTGCTGTGGTTGTTGTTGACGTGTTTACCTTTAGGCTTTTCTTTTTTATGCCACTCCTGAAACATCCTCCTGACTTCATCATCATCTCTGATACTTTTACTGACTGACTGAAGATCGGCCTGCAGTATAAGTATAATTTTTATGACACAACAAGAGTAGAAATATAAATATTACTGACTTGAGTCATTCTTTATTGTGTACAGAAAGATAGATTACTACTAGTACACTTTGACATCACTTTGTGCACAACAAACAAACAACGCAAACACAAAGACCAATAGCTCAGAGTCAGGTGTCTAATGCATGCCATTAATTGTCATCATTCATTACCTGTTCCTTCTCATCTTAAGTTAACGGGCCATCTCTTTCGCCATCATCATGATGGACGGTGCTGTTGTGTCACAGTCATTTGCATTGCGCAGATTGAGTGAGTCCCCTTCCTGTATTGAATAAAAAGCAATGTATCACCAAGATGCAGGAGAAGTACACATTTCTTATTTGCAAGAAGGGGAAAATTAGTGTGTTCTGTAGAAAGTTGATTAGTGGCAGTGCACAATTACATAAATTCATACGCAACAAACACAACAAAATCTACATCATTCAGTCTGCGATTCTGCGGCCAATGCATGGCATCAATCATTACCTGTTCCATCTCATCTTGTTAACGGGCCGTCTATTTCGCCATCATCATCATGGACGGTGCTGTTGTGTCACAGTCATTTGCATTGCGCAGATTGAGTGAGTCCCCTTCCTGTATTGAATTAAAAACAATGTATCACCAAGATGCAGGAGAAGTACACATTTCTTATTTGCAAGAAGGGGAAAATTAGTGTGTTCTGTAGAAAGTTGATTAGTGGCAGTGCACAATTACATAAATTCATGCGCAACAAACACAACAAAATCTAAATCATTCAGTCTGCGACTCTGCGTCCAATGCATGGCATCAATCATTACCTGTTCCATCTTATTTTCAGTTATTGGGCAGTCTCTCTCGGCTCTGAAAGGAGGATAGCTATAGTAGTCATCTGATTCATGGTCCACTTGTTTTGGAAGGACGAGGAAAGTTTGAATTTGTTGTTACCATCATCCAATCATCATTCATGAGGGAAATGGAATTTAGCAGGAGATTCAGTATGATCAAGCGGAGGAGTTGGATTCGGAGGACTGTACTGTCAAATGGCAGACACCTGAAACTTGTATATTAAATTAGAAGAGTAGAAGACGTGATAATGGATATGTTGCGATTCACAAGTTTATAACCGTAACGACAGACACATAAACAAAGGGGGAAAAAAGGGAGGAAGACAGTAAGTGCGAGCCTAATTGTCAGGGAAGTATAGCTCGTCCTCAAACTCTGGGGGTTCTTCCAGTAGTAGGTAATCATCTGACACAATACTTCCGTCATCTGAGCCGCTGTCCTCATCTTCCTCTGTTGATTCATGCATTGTGTAATTCGGTGGTATGAAGTGCTGATTCATTTTGATCATTGTTAACCTCTCATGTTTTTTGGAGATAGACTGGTCCTTCTCAATGTTACAATGGAACCAGCAGCACTGAAAACACGTTCGGAAGAGACACTTGCGACAGGGCAAGCCAGATAGCTTATCGCCAGCCTGCTGAGCTGTGGCCATTCAGACCTTTTCCTATACCAATACTGCAATGGGTTTTGATCAACGTACACCTCTGTTGGGTCGTCCAGATAGGCCTGGACCATCCGCTCAATGTTCAGGGTTGCTGATGGTAAGCTTTTGTGCTGTTTTTGCTGTGCATCAGCACTGTGCTTACAATAGCCCATCTTTACATACCAATCCTGTAATGATGATGATTGTACTCGGCCTAATGATCCAGTTTTTGTTTCTGTAGTCGATAGTGATGGTGAGTGTTGTGATTGTGAGCCAACCGCACTGCCCTCAGCCGACGAAGTTGCACTTGATTCTGCATGGCCTGCTTCAGTATCAGTACTTGTTGTGGGTTGATGTGGCGGGCTTTTAATTAGCAGCCCTTCGTTTTCAAACTTAATGGCTGCTTCAGCTATACAACTTTTGTAGCGGGCAACATCATTGTCAGAAAAAGCAAGAAATAGTCCTAATTTTGCACGTGGATCCAGAATTGTGGCACAAATGTAATGTTCTTGTGACAACATTTTATTTTGTATCCTTACATTTTCAGTTAAGCGCCTGGATAAGCTCTCCACCAAGTCATGGGCTTGCCTTCTGTCCTCTACACCTTTGTAGGATTCAGACACATTATTCAGCTCATGCTCTAGCATTTGCAACAATGGGATAGCTTGGCCCATTGTACAGTCCTCCTTGCTGACTTCACATGTGAAGACCTCATAAGGAGACAGCATCTCAGTCAGGCATTTAATTAGGGTCCATTGCTCCCTCTGAAGGGACATGCCTTTAACACTAGCATCACTGCTTCTGTACCAGACATATTCATGGAGGGACCTGTGCTGTTCGTACAGTTGATCAAGCATGTAATACGTTGAGATCCAACGTGTTGCCACCTCCTGGATGAGTGCCTTGACTGGCATCCTAAATTCACGTTGGATGATCCTCAGGTGCTTCCGAGCTTTAAAAGAATGGCTGAAATTAGTGCATATTCTTCGGCAGATTACCAGTAAATTGCTGACTATGGGTTCTTTTTTCAGAAAGTCTTGCACTATAATGTTTATGCAGTGTGCCAAACACGGAACCCTGAAATAAGAACCAAGTTCCATGGCCTTAAGTACATTACTGCCATTGTCTGTGGCAACAAAACCAATACCAAGCCCTCTGGGCCGCAGCCATTCCAAAACCTTGGTGCGAAACTCTTCTAAAATGTTTTCAGCCGTGTGAGATTTCTCCATGGCGAACATGGCTACAGTTGCATGTTTCCGAGTACCTTCAAAAATCGCAGCTGTGTCAACAGCACCTACTTGAGATAGCTTATCTCTAACCTCCAGAAAAGAAACCCAGTATGCAGTGATGCACATGTAATTAGTGGCTTGGCAACTAGTCCACATGTCTGTTGTCAGGTGGATATTGTGAACAGCACTCTGCTGCAAAGCTTGTCCAACCAATTCCAGCACATCATGATGTAGTGCCGGAACAGCAATTCTTGCGAAATAGGACCGGCTGGGAACTTTCCATTTTGGGCAGATGGCAGACACAAATTCAAGGAAACCCACCCCTTCCACAAATTAAAAAGGAAGAAGGTCCAGCGCTAACATTTTAGCCAGCTTCGCATTGTACAATCGTGCCGTTGGGTGGTTGCGTTGGAACTGCCCCTCCAACCTAAACATGCTCTCAATGGTAGGTTGGCTTACTTTCCTTAGTGGTGCTGAAAAGGCTCAACGACACAGATTGTCTCATTGAGGCACTCGCAGGTCGCCTTAGTGTCTCACCCACACTCTGAGTATGGCTCTTACTGCGGTGCCACTCTGATGTTACTGAGGAGGATGTGAGCGTTACCACTGCAGTGACTGCACTACTGGAGACAGGGCTAGAAATGCCTCCCTGTTCTTCACCTGCCACCACAATAATATCGCTCCCTGATTCTGAATCCTAAGCAACTTCAATGGGTTTAGTTTTTCTACTTTCTTTTAACTTAAGTAGGTGATCCTCCCACACGATAGTGTGGTGTATTCTGAGATGACTTGCTTGTCCTCCGGTACCATAGTTTGTACCAAGCTTACCACGCCAAACACCTTGCCGACAAATTGAGCATATAGCAACGTTCTCCTCCTTGGCGCTAACAGAAAAGAAGTCCCAAACTGGGGAGGAGAACTTTCTGGCACTGCTGGATGTGCCACTTTCAACACCAGATGAACTTGAGGGGGTGCTTGAAAATATGTGACCCTGTCCACCTACACTGTGACTTTTACTACCACTTCCTACTGAGATGGTGGAGCTGGATGTAGGTCCCTGCCGGGCCTACTGGAGGTAGTGGTGGTGTAACCTGTGTTGGTGAGATCCGTGCTACATCCCGCTCAGTAGCAGCCTTTCTGGATAGGGTGAGAATGTCGGTCTCCAATCCCTTTGGGGCGGGAGTAATGTGCGTGATGACTGGCTCGTCTTCATCAACATCATCACCCCCCTCTTCTACATCTACCTCCATAACTCTAAGTTTTTCTGGGACCTTCCTTTTCAGAAGCATTGTCTTGTGGCGTATATCACTCTAAGACCGAGCTGGTGGGACCCAAGTGTCATCACGATCATCAGAAGCGGGGCTTGAAGAAGAAGATGATGGACTAAGCCTCCTTTTCCTTGCTGGTGGTCTGGAAGACAATAGATCTTCTGAAACAGTGGTTTGACTTTGCTCCACTTTGTCTGCAGGAAGCTCGATTTCCTGAAATGCCCCTACGTCAGGAGCAACAACTACTATGGTGGGCTGTTGCGGCGGCTGCTGTTCTTGTTGCGGCGGCTGCTGCTGTTCTTGTTGCGGCGGCTGCTTCTGTTCTTGTTGCGGCGGCTGCTGCTGTTCTTGTTGCGGCAGCTGCTACTGTTCTTGTTGCGGCGGCTGCTTCTGTTCTTGTTGCGGCGGCTGCTTCTGTTCTTGTTGCGGCGGCTGCTTCTGTTCTTGTTGCAGCGGCTGCTTCTGTTCTTGTTGCGGCGGCTGCTTCTGTTCTTGTTGCGGTGGCTGCTGCTGCTCTTGTTGCGGCGGCTGCACACTGATCTGCTGAGTTTGCGCCTGCGTTGAACTTGATTGTGTACTACTTTGCGGTAATGACATTTCTTCAACATCGCTGCTCGATAGTAGACTGGCTACCTCTGCAACACTAAAGCCCTTGGGCCTAGGTTGGTGGGGTTGGACTGCTGTGCTGCTCCCAGCTTGGTTCCCGGACAACGCTTTGGTGCCAAAAAAAACATTCGCCGGCACACCACCAGTCGTGGTTAATGGCACTTCCTTTTTCTGTTCCTTCTTCTCACCGGCAACTTTCTTGGTACTGGACCTGGTACCTTTCTTTGGGGCCATCTTCTTCAGACGTCAGGCAGGATGCAGATGCACAACAAGTTCTGGTCACACGTGGACGTGATGCGCAGCAGGACTTCTGTCTGGCTGGCAGTACAACAGGTAGCCGGATGATGCTGATGACACCTCCTACTCTGTCTTTTGTGCACCTAAAAGCAAATAAGACAGGAGAATAACATCAGTGAAATGTTGCATTTGTTGTTGTGGTTCAGTTACTTAGTACTGTACTAGTGCAAACAAAAGATAGTCTAGCCATTTATGACTTTTTTTTTAACTAGAGCTATGATATACTACTGTGTACAGCCACACACTACACTCTCAGGAAGGATAGGAAAGTTAATAATAACCACTAAAATAAAAATGTAATGAAAGTGGGGTGGACCATTAAATTATTTGAGCATCTCAGCATCCATGGAGCTGCTGCTGGCAAAGGAGGAGGATGGATGGAAGCAGTAAGCCAAATAGCCAATAGGAAAACCATGCAGGCCTATGGCAAAAGCAGGACACTAATAACTCGCAGTCCAAACACCAAAAAAGGCCACCACCCACATGGACACTCACAAATCACAAACAAGCCGGGGGCCTCGGAAACACCAGGAGCTGACAAAAGGCCTATAAAAGGCAGGTAAAGGATGCATGCTAAAGCACACTGCTCTGCCTTTTTAATGCAACAAAATGGAAATACGAACATTCACAGGCCCCAAAAAGGTCTGCAGGGTGCATGCATTGCACACCAACACACCAGACACATACAACAAAAGCATGTCTTTAAGACAACCAACATCAGAAAGGCCACCCCAAAAAACACACTTCCCCAACTCAATCCAATGCCATCCATGCCCTAAATGATGTCTAAATTCAACAGATCACACAGAAAACACTTGATTAATAAAGCTGTGGCTACCTGCTCTGATCCTAGTGGATGAAAAAGCAGGCCTGTTGGCAGACAAGGCCAGGCACGCTTGCAGGCCTAGGCCTCAAAATGGCCACCAGCCACATGGCCAGGCCCAACAACATCACAAAGGCCGCCCCAAAACACACACTTCCCCAACTCAATCCAATGCCATCCATGCCCTAAATGATGTCTAAATTCAACAGATCACACAGAAAACATTTGATTAATAAAGCTGTGGCTACCTGCTCTGATCCTAGTGGATGAAAAAGCAGGCCTGTTGGCAGACAAGGCCAGGCAAGCTTGCAGGCCTAGGCCTCAAAATGGCCACCAGCCACATGGCCAGGCCCAACAACATCACAAAGGCCACCCCCAAAAAACACACTTCCCCAACTCAATCCAATGCCATCCATGTCCTAAATTATGTCTAAATTTAACAGATCACACAGAAAACACTTGATTAATAAAGCTGTGGCTACCTGCTCTGATCCTAGTGGATGAAAAAGCAGGCCTGTTGGCAGACAAGGCCAGGCAAGCTTGCAGGCCTAGGCCTCAAAATGGCCACCAGCCACATGGCCAGGCCCAACAACATCACAAAGGCCACCCCCAAAAAACACACTTCCCCAACTCAATCCAATGCCATCCATGCCCTAAATGATGTCTAAATTCAACAGATCACACAAAAAACACTTGATTAATAAAGCTGTGGCTACCTGCTCTGATCCTAGTGGATGGAAAAGCAGGCCTATTGGCAGACAAGGCCAGGCAAGCTTGCAGGCCTAGGCCTCAAAATGGCCACCAGCCACATGGCCAGGCCCAACAACATCACAAAGGCCACCCCAAAAACACACTTCCCCAACTCAATCCAATGCCATCCATACCCTAAATGATGTCTAAATTCAACAGATCACACAGAAAACACTTGATTAATAAAGCTGTGGCTACCTGCTCTGATCCTAGTGGATGAAAAAGCAGGCCTGTTGGCAGACAAGGCCAGGCAAGCTTGCAGGCCTAGGCCTCAAAATGGCCACCAGCCACATGGCCAGGCCCAACAACATCACAAAGGCCACCCCCAAAAAACACACTTCCCCAACTCAATCCAATGCCATCCATGCCCTAAATGATGTCTAAATTCAACAGATCACACAGAAAACACTTGATTAATAAAGCTGTGGCTACCTGCTCTGATCCTAGTGGATGAAAAAGCAGGCCTGTTGGCAGACAAGGCCAGGCAAGCTTGCAGGTCTAGGCCTCAAAATGGCCACCAGCCACATGGCCAGGCCCAACAACATCACAAAGGCCACCCCCAAAAAACACACTTCCCCAACTCAATCCAATGCCATTCATGCGCTAAATGATGCCTAATTCAACAGATCACACAGAAAACACTTGATTAATAAAGCTGTGGCTACCTGCTCTGATCCTAGTGGATGAAAAAGCAGGCCTGTTGGCAGACAAGGCCAGGCAAGCTTGCAGGCCTAGGCCTCAAAATGGCCACCAGCCACATGGCCAGGCCCAACAACATCACAAAGGCCACCCCCAAAAAACACACTTCCCCAACTCAATCCAATGCCATCCATGCCCTAAATGATGTCTAAATTCAACAGATCACACAAAAACACTTGATTAATAAAGCTGTGGCTACCTGCTCTGATCCTAGTGGATAAAAAAGCAGGCCTGTTGGCAGACAAGGCCAGGCAAGCTTGCAGGCCTAGGCCTCAAAATGGCCACCAGCCACATGGCCAGGCCCAACAACATCACAAAGGCCACCCCAAAAACACACTTCCCCAACTCAATCCAATGCCATCCATGCCCTAAATGATGTCTAAATTCAACAGATCACACAGAAAACACTTGATTAATAAAGCTGTGGCTACCTGCTCTGATCCTAGTGGATGAAAAAGCAGGCCTGTTGGCAGACAAGGCCAGGCAAGCTTGCAGGCCTAGGCCTCAAAATGGCCACCAGCCACATGGCCAGGCCCAACAACATCACAAAGGCCACCCCCAAACAACACACTTCCCCAACTCTATCCAATGCCATCCGTGCCCTAAATGATGTCTAAATTCAACAGAAAACACTTGATTAATAAAGCTGTGGCTACCTGCTCTGATCCTAGTGGATGAAAAAGCAGGCCTGTTGGCAGACAAGGCCAGGCAAGCTTGCAGGCCTAGGCCTCAAAATGGCCCCCAGCCACATAGCCAGGCCCAACAACATCACAAAGGCCACCCCAAAAAACACACTTCCCCAACTCAATCCAATGCCATCCATGCCCTAAATGATGTCTAAATTCAACAGATCACACAGAAAACACTTGATTTATAAAGCTGTGGCTACCTGCTCTGATCCTAGTGGATGAAAAAGCAGGCCTGTTGGCAGACAAGGCCAGGCAAGCTTGCAGGCCTAGGTCTCAAAATGGCCACCAGCCACATGGCCAGGCCCAACAACATCACAATGGCCACCCCCAAAAAACACACTTCCCCAACTCAATCCAATGCCATCCATGCCCTAAATGATGTCTAAATTCAACAGATCACACAGAAAACACTTGATTAATAAAGCTGTGGCTACCTGCTCTGATCCTAGTGGATAAAAAAGCAGGCCTGTTGGCAGACAAGGCCAGGCAAGCTTGCAGGCCTAGGCCTCAAAATGGCCACCAGCCACATGGCCAGGCCCAACAACATCACAAAGGCCACCCCCAAAAAACACACTTCCCGAACTCAATCCAATGCCATCCATGCCCTAAATGATGTCTAAATTCAACAGATCACACAGAAAACACTTGATTAATAAAGCTGTGGCTACCTGCTCTGATCCTAGTGGATGAAAAAGCAGGCCTGTTGGCAGACAAGGCCAGGCAAGCTTGCAGGCCTAGGCCTCAAAATGGCCACCAGCCACATGGCCAGGCCCAACAACATCACAAAGGCCACCCCAAAAAACACACTTCCCCAACTCAATCCAATGCCATCCATGCCCTAAATGATGTCTAAATTCAACAGATCACACAGAAAACACTTGATTAATAAAGCTGTGGCTACCTGCTCTGATCCTAGTGGATGAAAAAGCAGGCCTGTTGGCAGACAAGGCCAGGCAAGCTTGCAGGCCTAGGCCTAAAAATGGCCACCAGCCACATGGCCAGGCCCAACAACATCACAAAGGCCACCCCCAAAAAACACACTTCCCCAACTCAGTCCAATGCCATCCATGCCCTAAATGATGTCTAATTTCAACAGATCACACAGAAAACACTTGATTAATAAAGCTGTGGCTACCTGCTCTGATCCTAGTGGATGAAAAAGCAGGTCTGTTGGCAGACAAGGCCAGGCAAGCTTGCAGGCCTAGGCCTCAAAATGGCCACCAGCCACATGGCCAGGCCCAACAACATCACAAAGGCCACCCCAAAAAACACACTTCCCCAACTCAATCCAATGCCATCCATGCCCTAAATGATGTCTAAATTCAACAGATCACACAGAAAACACTTGATTAATAAAGCTTCGGCTACCTGCTCTGATCCTAGTGGATGAAAAAGCAGGCCTGTTGGCAGACAAGGCCAGGCAAGCTTGCAGGCCTAGGTCTCAAAATGGCCACCAGCCAGATGGCCAGGCCCAACACCATCACAATGGCCACCCCCAAGAAACACACTTCCCCAACTCAATCCAATGCCATCCATGCCCTAAATGATGTCTAAATTCAACAGATCACACAGAAAACACTTGATTAATAAAGCTGTGGCTACCTGCTCTGATCCTAGTGGATGAAAAAGCAGGCCTGTTGGCAGACAAGGCCAGGCAAGCTTGCAGGCCTAGGCCTCAAAATGGCCACCAGCCACATGGCCAGGCCCAACAACATCACAAAGGCCACCCCAAAAAACACACTTCCCCAACTCAATCCAATGCCATCCATGCCCTAAATGATGTCTAAATTCAACAGATCACACAGAAAACACTTGATTAATAAAGCTGTGGCTACCTGCTCTGATCCTAGTGGATGAAAAAGCAGGCCTGTTGGCAGACAAGGCCAGGCAAGCTTGCAGGCCTAGGCCTCAAAATGGCCACCAGCCACATGGCCAGGCCCAACAACATCACAAAGGCCACCCCCAAAAAACACACTTCCCCAACTCAATCCAATGCCATCCATGCCCTAAATGATGTCTAAATTCAACAGATCACACAGAAAACACTTGATTAATAAAGCTGTGGCTACCTGCTCTGATCCTAGTGGATGAAAAAGCAGGCCTGTTGGCAGACAAGGCCAGGCAAGCTTGCAGGCCTAGGCCTCAAAATGGCCCCCAGCCACATGGCCAGGCCCAACAACATCACAAAGGCAACCCCAAAAAACACACTTCCCCAACTCAATCCAATGCCATCCATGCCCAAAATGATGTCTAAATTCAACAGATCACACAGAAAACACTTGATTAATAAAGCTGTGGCTACCTGCTCTGATCCTAGTGGATGGAAAAGCAGGCCTGTTGGCAGACAAGGCCAGGCAAGCTTGCAGGCCTAGGCCTCAAAATGGCCACCAGTCACATGGCCAGGCTCAACAACATCACAAAGGCCACCCCAAAAAACACACTTCCCCAACTCAATCCAATGGCATCCATGCCCTAAATGATGTCTAAATTCAACAGATCACACAGAAAACACTTGATTAATAAAGCTGTGGCTACCTGCTCTGATCTTAGTGGATGAAAAAGCAGGCCTGTTGGCAGACAAGGCCAGGCAAGCTTGCAGGCCTAGGCTTCAAAATGGCCACCAGCCACATGGCCAGGCCCAACAACATCACAAAGGCCACCCCAAAAAACACACTTCCCCAACTCAATCCAATGCCATCCATGCCCTAAATGTGCTTGAAAATGAAATACATTAAAAAAACAACAAAAGGAACAGTTGCTTCATCATGCACACACACACCCAAGAGGCCATGCCCATGGCTAGCTCGGGCCTACTACTACTACCTACAAAATAAAAAAAATTAAAAAAGGAATGATGATAATTAATTATCAAAAATAAATTGTAGTTACAACAACTGCAATGCCCACAATCAAACAAACACAACAACCACTTACTTGTAAAATATCCTATTCCAAAAATCCTCAAATCCAATTGCAATGATGCAGCAGACAAAAAGAGTGATCTTTCCAGCTCCAAATCCAAAGGCAGAATGAGCAGGAGATGGACAAAGCACTGGGAGGAGCCTGCTGGACAGGAACAGGAATTTGGAGATTCTGTGTCACTTCCTCCCTCTCTCCACCTTTTAAAAAAATGACTCCTTGCACAAAAAAGGAAAGCCAAATGTCAATGTAAGGAGTTGTTTTCATCCAAAATCATCATTTGCAGATGGTTTCATGATGCTAGAGCCGATATTCCTCTCCAAATTGAAAATTTTACGTTGTTGAGTTCTCGAGCTTCACATTACTTCCGCCGGCGTGTCGAAAACGACATGATCGCGTTCTCTTCTTTGTTCCTGTCGCATTGGATATGACGTGTTCGGGGTCTCTTTCTCCTGTTCGCATTCGATTAGACGCGCCCGCGTCCTCATCCTCTGGCTCGCGATGTAGAATAACATGTTCGAGATCTCAATCTTCTCATACTCGCGCGGTGCATGATCGCGAGAAGAAAGACGTGATCGCGCGACAAATGACGTTAATGCGGCCGCGAACTGTTGCGAGACAGCGCAAAATGGCTACCAAAATCCAACATCTCGTGGAGAACGCGACCAGGTCGGGAAAACTTGTCGGCGAACGTGGGGTTTCAGGTAAAGCGATCGCGCAAACGCGAGAATGTATTTTTTTACAGCGCGAGCAAGAAACAAATTATCGCTAAGCTGCGGAATGCGGAAATTTTGACATTTTCGCGCTTTCCGCGGAACGCGAAAATGCCAAAATATCGCAATTTCTGCGAACGGAACGGAATTTTGGCCCAGGCCTAGTTATTGGTCCGCTCGATGTAGCCTACATTTCCTAACTAAGGTCGATGCCCACTGGTTAAGTATAACCCTGCTTTTCTCCACCTGCAAGTTCAAAGACATATTATCAGCAACCCAGTCCCCAGGTGATGGCACACTTTACTTGCTCCAGGTGCACGCCCTGCAGTCTTACGCAGCCCTAAATGAACAGTGTGGATTTAGCACCATGAACTTGGATTTGAAGGGGTTGACCTCAAACCCCTTGAGGTACAGAATTTTGAGAGGCTTCCCAGGAAGGATTGGATATTGGCTGGTGTTCTTGTCATGAGTAGCTTGTTTTCCACATACATAAGAATGGGGAACTGGTTCCTAAGTGTTTGGGGATATTGTGTTTGCACAAGGCCAGCGAATCTACAGTTCCATTGATATATAAGCTGAATAGAGTTGGGGCCAACACTCATCCTTGTCGGACTGCCTGAGCAATAATTATCCTTGATGTAAGGTCCCCTTCACAGTTTGATCTAACTTGAGGGTATTTGTCAGAGTGTAGAAACTTAAGGATCTTTAGTAGGTTGACAGGGATCCCATGTGATTTAAAAATCCTCCAACAGTTGTCCCTGGGGACAAAATCAACCACACTTAGGTCAATAAAGGCGACATAGAGATGGTCCCATTTCATGGAGATATAATGCCAAAAAATCTTATTGAATCGCAAAACGTGATCCATGATACTAACCCTGGCCTTGAAACCAGCTTGACAATCTAAAAAGATTTGATTCTCGATCATCCATGCTTGCAGGATTTCAACGACTTGGCTACAAAAACATTTTGACCATTAAGCAGGAGGCTGTTTGGCCTGTAATGAGATGGCTTGTCCCTCTTCCCCTTCTTATAAATCGAAACAATGA
Source organism: Triturus cristatus (assembly GCF_964204655.1). Classification (NCBI taxonomy): domain Eukaryota; kingdom Metazoa; phylum Chordata; class Amphibia; order Caudata; family Salamandridae; genus Triturus; species Triturus cristatus. The sequence continues at coordinate 237,172,527 of NC_140588.1, forward strand.
TGTCTCCCTTCCATGCAGACAGAATCTACCACTTGCATTATAGCATTACCGAAGGCATTCAGATACTGGGCTCAGATCTCTGGTTGTGACAGATAGAGGTCCCTGGGATGCCATAGGGACCTGGAACTTTTTCCCCTCTTTATTAGGTTTAGGGCAAGCGCGGTATCTGCTAAATCTAAGCCAGGGGGCTTGGGTTGGGAATATCATTAGGCTCATGTGTTATGGAGGTCAATGGGGGACTGCTGTATGTCTAACTTAGGTGCACCATCCCTCCTGCTTTATTTGCACCCATACATGCTGAAGGCTGTATGTCAGAGCTGGTCAGTAGCTGATTTGGGTCTTTCCAGGCTCTGCGATTATCCCCCTATAAAGTCTGTTTTAGGGGTTACAAGGTTAGACATCTCCTGCAATGTATCACAAAGCCATTCCCTAAATAGATAACTAAAATGAGTTACCCAGGCCTCTGGTTTGACTACTGCTTCAAGGTGACTGTCTATGGTGGGAGACCCAATGGCTATCAATTAAACAAAGGTTGGACGGTGGTGGGGAAAGGTTTCCGCGCTGAGAGGTGAAAAGTCACATCAACAATATCTCCATCAAATGCCACTGCTTCAGGTTTACCTTACAACGACCACCTCATGTTGTAAATGTGGAAGACCCACCATAACAAAGTACAATGATAGGTAATACGAGCACAGGCAAAAAAGTCCTAACAAAATGTAGTCCAAATGTCAGTCTTGATCAAATTCTTCTTGTTTATTTCAGGCTTTGTTTGTCCAATACTGTGTTCGTATTTCAACCAAGTCTTCGAACCACACTGGGTGCCAACACGTGTCTCGTCCAACAGACAGTAAGTCATGGACTTCCTCAGGACAATGTAACAAAATCTCATTCCAAAATGAAATAATGCAAAAGTATTGTCCCAACTCCTGCAAAGACTGGTTTAACTTCGTCGTCAAATCAATGCGAGTATATATCCATAATTAGTGATAATGGCGAGTATTCATCAAAGTCAGCCATATATCCTCTTAGCTAACTCCTGGGTCCTACAGCTGAACCTCATGTATATGCGGCACAAATAAAAAATCGCTATTTTCAATGCATGAACGTTTTAGTGATTAATCTGCGAATCGCTAAAAATCGCAATCGCTAATTGTGATATAACCTAATAAACTCACAAATAAAGAAAACCTAATTGCGATCATGAAAATAGCGAAATCGCTCACTTTTTGATACATAGTGATGACATTACAACCAGGAAGTCAGCCATCCCATGCTTCATTCAGTGCTCAGTTGCTGTGAGAGGAGGAATCTGAGTGCAGGAGCAGGACAGTACATCCAACAACTCTGTTTGCAGACCGGTCCCTTGTCAAAAATTGATCCTCTACATCAGGGAGAGTACACCAGGCAGGAAACGCAAACTAAAATTCAGTGAAAAGGAAATTAACACACTCATAGAGGATGTAGTCATAAGCCATGACAAGCTCTTTGGAAAAATTTCACTGAAGGTCCCAGAGGCACAAAAAAGAAAAATCTGGTTCAGGTTCCAGAATAAAGTAAATGCAGTGGGGGTCACACACCGCTCAATTGATGAACTGCAGAAGTGTTGGTACGACCTGCGCAGCCGGGCAAGAGGAAGGATTGCTGAGATGCCGAAGGAAGCCAAGAAGACCGGAGGGGGACCACCAACACAGCCTGGGAACACGCCCATGGAGGACCTGGTGGCTGAAGCTGTGGTGGGAGTGACGCAGCTGGACACATCTGGAGCAGCCAACACATCTCAAGGTAAGATGCATGCAAGTGACCATTACATCACCTCAGTTCAGCACAAGTGTATAGAAAGAAACTCCAGTCCACATTTTCCAGCCACAACCAAGTGCATTATGGGAGACACAGGCAGGTTAGGCAGGTTCGTACACAAACACACAATGAGAAGTCAGAACACGTGAACAATGTGTGACAGTCATTAATTTAGTAAGAGCAAAATTATGCTTAATGTGACATGACATTACACACAGAAATAATTAAGATTTGCACTGTTTAACATCACAGATGCAGCAAAAGGAGAGGCTGAGGACAGTGACTGCATGGACACCCAGGATACTACGGCTATGGATGAAATAGACACACCTGTGGTCCCACAGACAACAGCTCGTGCTCCCACTACATGCAGGGCAACAGTTGCACCACTGCAGACCATGGAGACTGAGGATGAGTCCCAAAGAACACCAGAGACAAGACAGGCTCAATGTACATCCACGCTGGCACCCCAAGCACAGGTCTAGAATAGTAAACTCCAAAGCCGGAGGCGCAGAGCAAGGTCACGCGTCACACTGCAGGAGAAACAATCTACTGATGTATGCGGTGGTATGGAGGCCCAGATGCTCCAAATGCAGCACCTGCAGGCAAGAAACATGCGGTTAGTGCAGGCACAAATCAGCAAGATGGCAGGTAACATCGCTGGACTGACTGATTGCGTGAGGGAACTCACTACAGCTGTGGTGGAGGGCAACAGGCAGACGCAGGAGCTAACCAGGGTGATGAAGGAGGGACAAGTGACACCAACAAGACACCATCTTCAGTTGATGCAGCGCTTGCACGGCTATACACAAGCAAACAAGCGCCTGAGCACCAGCACTGCACTGCTGGCCCGTCGGTCCGTCAAAATGCAGATTGAGATTTCCTATTGTAGTGGTGATGTGGCCCAGTCAGTGGGCCAGGTGACAAATGCGGGGGAACAAATGCATGTTGCCACTGTTGAAGCTGAGGCTAACAACGTGACGGAGGAAGTGGAGAGTGAGGAGGCCTCAAGCCTCAGTAGTTTGTCAATGCCTGTCACCACTTGCAGGAGGCACAACACTCGCAGCACAACACCCTCCGTATCCAACATGAGGGATGGAGATGAAACAGGCGAAAGGCATCTGGGTGTGTGTGGGAGGAGGAGATAGACTGGCATGTCCAAAGATATTCAACAATGGTGAGGTAACCATTGCCAAAGACAATACTAGTGAATGACTTTCAAGTCAAATGTGTATGTCTTTGTATAATTTGTCAGTAATGCTATCCATGTGCTACTGTGCACCTGATATGTGTGCCTCAACACTACAAGATATTTCATTTGAGAAAAATATAGTTAAGTCAAAAAAGCTGTGTATTGTTTCATCATTACTCACATCAGAAATAATTTTGTGTGACTTCTGTATGTCTCCTGTGCCCTTCTGCTGTGCTTGCCCATGTGCTGCATGTTGTTGTGCCCCTTCCTGGTTGTCGTCGTCGGACTTATTGTCAGACACCTCAATGGGAATGCCTCTCCTTGTGGCAATGTTGTGTAACATGGCACATGCAGCCACAATCCTGCAGCATGGGTCGGGTTTATACTGTAATGCTCATCCTGTCTTATGTAGGCATCTGAAGCGGCTCTTTAACAGCCCAAAGGTGTGCTCAATGATGTTCCGGGTGGGGATGTGCGCAGCATTGTACCTCTGCTCATTGGGGGTTATTGGATTGAGGTATGGCTTCATGATGTAGTTACGCACGGCGTATGCGCTGTCACCTACAGTGAAGTAAGCAAAGGGTCAGTGACGGTAAAGCATTGGCATACGTACAATGTCTGTGTGAAATCATATCACATGTTTACCAAGCAGATGTCCCTCTCCGAATTCACCCCTGAGCAGACAAGTTTGTATGCCACTCAGGCGACATATGTAGGAATCATGGGCGCTTCCCAGGTTTTGAGCCACAATGTCAGTAATGATAGATTTTGCATTGCAGACTACCTGTATGTTTAGCAAAGCATTTCTGATTCCTAAATATATATTAATTAACTGCTGGTGGACAGATTGCTACATTGGTACAATCAATGCAACCTAATACATGTGGGAAGCGGGCCAGTTGATTGAATTCCTGTTTGGTCTTATTGAGTTCATGTGTGGTTTTGGGGAAGCTAATGTGGTAGTTGATCCTTGACATCATGGAATGAAGGAATGATTTGAAGAAACGTGAAAGGGCGTTTTGTGACACCCCTCCAGCTACCGCTACTACCCCCTGAAAACTGCCTGACACAAGTAGGTGTAGGCAACATAGGACCTGCACATGAGTTGGTATAGCATTGGTCCTACAAGTCTGACGCCGCAATATGGGATCCAATTCTTCTATTAAATCAAGGATCATGGTACCATTCAGCCTATACTTGTTGTATATTTCCTCATCTGTTTGTCCTAGCAATGTAATGCAGACTCTGAAGATGCACTCCTGTATTCTCCTCCTTCTGTGTGCTGCTGTCTGGAGCCTCATCCTCCTCGTCATTAGGTAAAGTGTTGCCATTGTGAATGGTTCTGAGGCATTCTGGGTGTGTTTAAGTAGGTTTCTGTTGAATTTCAGCTGTATGGTATTTTCACTCATGGTTTTCACTTGGTTGTGATCCTTCTTAAATTGCACTTGCTAAATTGCGAATTTCTGTAAAAACGCTATTTGAGAATTTTCATGCATATGATTGTGATTCCTTAATTGAGAATCGCTAATTGAGAATCACTAATAATGATATTGTAAATAAGGATTCGCAAATTATACCTAAGATTTATTTGCAAATCCATATTTTTGCGATTTTTGTGTTTTCGCAGATTTTGGGTTCATGCATTGGATTACAGTGATTTGCGATCGCATTCAGGCTTATTTTGAGATTCACAAATTTTGTGAAATTATTTTTGTTGATGCATGTGCCTATGAGTCCTTTCTTATAATTGATTGTACGGCCTAATTTATTAAAGAGTTGCCGGATTCTTTAGTAACCGACTGGGGTTTTGGGACATTTATCACACATACATCGTGCCCCTTTTTAAGTGTTTCTCCTGATCTACTGCCTCTGCTTGGCAAAGATGGAGTGGTAGTGTTATGCATTTTGCCACTAAGGGCCCTGGACAGCCTGTTGATGTGAAATATCAAGACAGTTATAGCTTTTTTAAGTAAAGTAACCTGCAAATAGGTAGGGCCCTCTTCTAGACCTAATGCAGTGGTTTGGACTCTACCGTACCAGAAGCAGCCACAGCATTATCATCAGTGATACCTAGAACATCAAAGCGGTTGGAGCATTCAAAAACTACTCCAAGTGTAGCAACAGCCGGATCAGGGAACTTGCTTCGTCTTGTGTGTGCGTGGAGAAATACCGGGAAGAGTCTAGACATTAGCAATGGGTGCTTTTCTAGTATGGCCTGAAAGACTGGGAGTCCCAGGTTTATTAAAAAAAAATGATTGGTTGATCCCCTTATACCTTTTCCCTGTGTTAGATGCTACAGGTTTTTTGCCAAGAAAACCTTCCACCTGCTCAATTAAAAAATGTACTTCATCCAAAGTACAGTTCTCAGCGGCATGCCTAGGCTGCTTTTTCGCTTTTCTCAGTTCAGATATTTTGTCATTGGCCTTGCACTTCACCATGGTGTCAAAGCAAGGTTAGACTAGTGGTGAGTGCTAAGCCAAAAAAGGGGGTTTCACAAATTAGATATTACTAGGGTCGGCCCTTCTTTCAGTCCTGCTACTTCGACACAGTCAACTTCTTCGTTTGCACCCACAACTAGCAACAGCAGACTGATCAGAGTCAAAGAGTTACTATACTACGCCCACCGCCAGAAACTTAACAGCTGACAATCGTTGAGCTTTCGTTGTGACAAGGCATGGGACAATGTGATTTCCAGAGCATGACCTACTTCCCTCTCCTATCAAGAAATGTTATTAAGAGCTAATTGGAAAAAATGATGACATTTAATATTTTTCAGCTGTCAAATGCACAAACTTTGCCAGAAGAACAGGGGATAGATCACATTTCTCTGGGTTCTTACCCGCCGTACTTGATCCCAGTCAGGGCCCGAGTCGGGAGTACACACGGGTGGACAGCGTCCACCCATTTTTTTCACAGGGTGAGCGCCATCCACCCTGCCAAGAATTTGGGCCCCATTGAATAATGTGCTGAACTCGTCCCTGTGTAATTTCCAAACACCGGGACACTTTCAGCAGCGCCTGCATGTTGTCTGCTCTCCATCTGCAACAAGCAACAACGTGTAGCGGGGAAGGGCATTCTTTTTAAAAATAAATCTTTTTATTAAACAATACCTTTGGAATGGTCAAAGCATACAGAGGATCATAGTACAGGTGCATCACATTTATGCAAAATGTAGGTCATAACATACATCAGGACAATGAGGAAGAACGTTCAGGATAACAGCATTGCTTATCATGGAGTCAGGGGTTTGTCAGTGGGGGAACATAGGGGGGTTGACATATGTTGCCACGATAAGCATTCCATCTTGTCCATCTATCCTCTTCCGGGACAGCCACGTGGCACATAGACAGTTTTTTCCCATACCATACACCAGTCCATGTCAGTTTTCCATGCAGTGAGTGTCAGTGGTGTCGGCGCCCCCCACAGGCGAGCGAAATTCCGCTCAGCTACCATCTGGCCGAGCGTTGCCCAGAGTTTGCCTTTAGTGCTGAGATCAGTGGGCTCCCATACATTAAGAAGACACCTTTTGGCTTCAAGCCATAGTTCAACTCCCCATACCTCACTCATACATTTATGCACTTCCTTCCAATAGGTGTAAATTGGAGGACATTCCCAGATACTATGCATAAAGGATCCCTCTGGGCCACAATTTCTTCTACACAGCCCCTCTTCACTCCTGCTCATAAGGACCATTCTAGGACCCAAAAGATACACTCGGTGCAAGATTTTTTATTGGACCAGTCTAAATTTTGCTGATCTGGCAACCTCCCTCGGAGAGCAGAGAGCTTCCTGCAATTCCTCCTTGTCCAATTCCAAGCAGTCCCGCCCCCACTTGTCTTTCAATGCTGAAAGAGGATCCGGGATGTTATTGATTAATTTTTTGTATGTGAGTGAGATGGCTTTTTCGGAGAGATGCCCGTCCAGCAATCTGTCCTTGAGCGGGGATGATTCCGGCAGTTGGTACCCAGCCGGGATGTTAGCCAGAAGGGAATGTCTAACTTGCATGTATCTGTAATATTCTGATAAGGCTAATTTGTGTGTCTGTTGTAGTGAAGCAAATGTGGTCATTCCGTTGTGTCCCCAGAGATCACATATTCGTAAAATTCCAATGAGGTCCCACTTGTCAAATCCCTTAGTGCAACCCAGCTTGCCCAGGGATTCAGAGTCCCATAGTGGGGTGGCAAGTGTGAGTCATTTCTCCCACCCGAGACTACAGTTTACTGTATGCCAGACTTGCACTGAGAGCTGGGTGGGGCCTGTCAGGGGGGAATTTGTTTGGCCTGGAATAGAGTGCCCTTGTGTAGTTACCATCCGGGAGTAATCCACCTGTCCATTTGGTATCCGGGTTCTTCACCACCACGATATAAGCACTGGTTTATGGCTGAGAGGTGTGCTGCCCAGTAATATTTGTTAATATCGGGAAGAGCTATGCCTCCATCGTACCAGCCAAGTGTTAATTTTGGAAGTGATATACGCGGAGTACCACCCCAGAGAAGGTCTCTTTGGATAGATTCGACCTCTTTGAAAAATCTTTGGGGGGCTGGGTCCGGGAAATTCTGGAGGGCATAGAGGAAACGAGGCAGCGTCATCAGTTTAAAGAGGGATGCCCGACCCAACAACGATAATGGAAGCGTTTTCCAGGCATTGGTGTCCCGTCTGAACCTCTGGAAAGGTAGGAGGATGTTGCGTTCATAGCGGAGCTTAGCATCAGCGGAGACGAAAATACCTAAGTATTTGAATCCATCCATTACCATTTGGATTGGGCAATCAGTCGGGACCTTGGGTGGGTCGCCGTGTAGGACGTAGAGCAGCGATTTCCTCCAGTTAATTCTATAACCAGAGTTTCTACTGAAGCTTGTAAAAATATCTAGGACCACTCTCAGTGACTTCCTAGGGGAGGTCAGGTATAAGAGGATGTCGTCAGAGTACAATGAGATTCGGTCTTCCAATTCCCCTGCCCACCTGAGTGCCCTAATGGAAGGGTCTCGACATATCCAGGCTGCCAGTGGATCGAGGGAGAGTGCAAAAAGTAGAGGTGAGCAAGGACACCCCTGCCTAGTCCCCCTTTTGAGTGCAAAGACGGTTAAAATGTTGTTATTGACCACCACTTGTGCCAGTGGTTCAGTATAGAGGAGTCGCACCCACCCGATGAAGTTTGGCCCAAAGACCAGCTTTTGCAGGACTGCCATTAGATATGCCCATTCAAGAGTGTCGAAGGCCATTGTAGCGTCCAATGAAACCACAATGGCGTCCTCCTGGATAGTGGTGCGTCACCCCAATACACCGTGAAGCCTGCGAAGATTAAGTGCGGTGTTTCGGTGTGGCATAAAGCCCGATTGGTCTGGATGGACTAATTTACCTATGACCTTCCGCAGCCGGATTGCCAGCAGTTTCGCAAGGATTTTGGGCTTGGCGTTCAGCAAGGAGATGGAAGCGCATTTGTTTTTCGGTTTCCCTTCTTTGGGTATAGCCACCAGTGTGGCGATACGTTGGTCCCGCGGGAGCTTGCCTATTTCTTTACTATCTTCGAACATGCTCTTTAGGTGTTGGTCCAATTTATCAGGTCTGAGTTTATACAATTCAATGGGCAGACCAGAAGGGCCAGGGCCCAGCGCCTTTCCTGGTTTCAAAGCTCTAATTGCCGTGGCTATCTCATCAGTTGTAAATGGGCTCTCCAACACCTTAATCTCATAGTCTGAGATGGTGGGTAATTGAATGTCTGCTAGGAGAGCTGTGGAGTCGTCTTCCGGGAGTGCAGAACCACTCCAGTATATATGTGCAAAATGGGTGGCGAACTCGCGTACGATATCATGCGGATCTGTGACTTTGGCACTTGAACCACTCGTAAGTTCCGGGACTAACCTATTTGCCCTTTCTTTTTTGTCCAACTAGGCAATAAGTTTGCCTGCTTTGTCTCCCTGGTCATACAAGCGACTGTCTCTGTCCCTTGCTAAGGTTTTGGCAGCATCTGTTGCTAGCGCTCTGTATTCGGCTTCCCTGAGCTGCATTCTATGGAGAACGGCTTGGTCACCGCCGTCCTTTGCTGCCTCCTCGAGGCGAAGAAGGTCGTGCTCACATGTGACCATCTGCTTATTGTTTTCTTTACGCTGTCCAGCAATGGCTGAGAGAGCGTGACCCCTAATCACTGTTTTAGACGCTTTCCATAGGGTAGAGGGAGAGTGTACCTAGCCGTCATTCTCTTGAAAATAGTGATCAATATTCTGGGTGAGTGCTGTTCGAATTTCTGGGTTGCGGAGGGTTGATAGGGGCTATACACCCCACCCTTTTGTCACATAGTGTGAGGTGTGTCCACAGGGGAGAATGATCAGAGATACCTCTCGCTAGGTGCCTGATTTCCTGAATGGTAGTGTTGTGTTGTACGGGCATAAGAATGTAGTCTATTCTGGAGAACGTGTGGTGGGACACCGAGAAGAAAGTATACTGGTTGATGTCTGGTTGTTGCATTCTCCAGAGGTCGGTGAGGCCGAAAGCCTCCGTGAAGTTGGAATGCCAATTGTGTCCCGCATTAATGACTCGGGGTGAATGCCGATCACGATCTCCCAACACCACCGCATTGAAGTACCCACCCAATATGAGTTGTCCTTCGGGAAGGGAGAGAAGGAGCGTCCCCAAATCTTTGTATGATTGTGTCTGAAGACCTGGTGGGATATATAGCCCTAGGAGAGTAAGGGTTTGCCCCTCCCATTGCCCTGAGATCCCCACGAAGCGCCCGAGTGGATCTGCTCATGTTTGATCGATGCTGAGCGGGAATGTACGCCTAGTCAGGATGCCCACCCCACGTGAACAAGAAGCAAAGCCAGCGTGTGCCACCATTGTGTAGCCCCACCTGTTTAGGGCCTTACAGGATTTACCAATTGAATGCGTTTCTTGGAGCAGTGCGACATCTTGGGCATGACGCTTGATGTATTGAAGCACTATGCTTCTTTTTACCTTGTCCCCAAGCCCAGTGACGTTCCAACTGAGAAGTTTGATCGCCGTGATGTCGTGCGCTGTGATGTCCCGCACTGTGATGTCACCTGCATACTGCCTAACAAGGTTAGTCCCCTCTTCTTCTTTTAGGACTTGTGCCCTGATCCTGGTGGTAATCAAATCACCTTCTCCTGTCGCTCACACATGCAGGACGGGCCTACTCTTCGCAGGGCTTTGCCCAGGCGCGTCAGATGAGATGACCTGCTTTATAGCGCGAACAGAGGTCAGGTAAGGAGGGAACCAAGGATCTGCCTCAGGGGCAGCTAGCTGGTCCTTGTAGTCCCCCAGAAGAAATACCAGCAACAGCAGTGAGGCACCATCAGACTCCAGTTTCATAATTTTAGGTTGGGCTAAAAATAAATACTTTACGTTAATTTACATAGTTTTTTTATTTTATTTTTTTGTAATAAATAAATAAATATTAAACGTCATTATTTTTCCCTATGTTTACCAGAGATAGATCTCCGACGTACCTGTAAAAAGTAACTATCAGTAACTTTTCTCTTGTAAATCCTATTCTAATCGGCTCCAGTCCCTGTTTAGAGGGGTGACAATATGGTATTGGGAACCTAGTAGTAAATTTACACCCAGAAATAGTGCATTGCACAAATGCGTAAAGTTACTAGGTGGAGTAGTAGGTTTACACGTGAGTACATTTATATGTGTAAATTTACCTTTGAGAATATACCCAAATATATATTTAGGAGCCACTTGTGATGGAAAGCTACCAACATTATCGATAAAAAAATAGTTTATTTTCCCACTGCCGTGCTCCATTTCGAAAAAAATTAAATTCCTATAAGTTCCAAAGATCTTGCAACTGTTTTGTTACTCTAATAAAATGGAAAATCATCAATATGAATGTATTTCGAAAATAAAGACATGTATTATTTCCAAACGCACTTGTGGTAAATACTTCAAAGTAATATCGATTAGGTGCCACTTATTGGAAGAATGGGTGTACTGAATATTTTTTTCGTAATGATCCCGTGAACATCAAAAAAAATATGAAAAACTTGCCACGAAGTCATCACTTTAATAGCCACATCTTCACAGCAAACGTAAAGCTAAACGGCAGTACTGGCAGTCATACAATATCAAGGTACTCTCCCTTCCCCTTAGCAACTGAAAATTATCAAGAACGGGTCAAAAACGGATTTCAAATAACATTTGAAAATACTTTCACGGACCCAAACTGATTAGCACGGCCTTTGATCTGCATCCCGGTGATCTGAGGCGTTCCCACCAGAGAACAGAATTTCTGCCTCCAATAACTGTCATGTAGGGCCGAAGGCTATGGCTTTGTTAACTTGACACCTCCCATGTGCGCGCATTAATATGCTGCTAAGTTGGATGCACAGCGTGATCACGCACATTTCCAAACCATTGCCTTCAGAACAAAATGCGAGCATGCTCATTCAGCAGAGATAATCACTGGAACCAAACGGTCTCTGCGAGAACTCGCGTGATTCCGCACACAGCGAGAGACCGACGGTGCAGCCAGGGACTTGAGCGGAGCGTGCCAGGCTATGCTAATAAAGCCACCAGCAAAATAGATTTTATAACCTTGACATTGTTAAAAAAAATGTGCAGAACAAATTCGAGAAGCTCTTAACGATGTTCACTGTGTTAATATTGCGTTCTCCTTTCTTTTCCCTTTTCAGACTGCCACAGGCTGATGATAATAGTCCTTTCTCCAAGGCTGTGTTATTATTAAGTGATTCATCTGAATGTGGATGATCAAAGTTGTGCATTGTTTAAGCCATTATTTTGAAGATGAATGCCTCTTCATATATCAGAGAAGATAATCTCTCCATAGACGTGTCTTAACCATTGGAAACCATTCTTTCATGAAAGCCATGCTCTTTTTTATAAATGCCCCATTAATAGGAAGATGACCTCTCTTCCATACTACAGCAGGTGGGCTGTTGCTTGGCATCAAATGTGTAGTACAGGAAACCAAAGTTCAGGGTCTCAGAACACAGGGGCCGATTAATCAAGGCATTGCGCTGCTGAAAAGTCACAAGAGGTGAGGCAAAGCAGTGCAAATCCTCGAAAAACTGTTGACTTTTCCACTGGGAGCCCAGCCGCGTCCCATAATTGAGCGTAGTTTAAATTACAACGATCGAGACCTCGTCCTCAAACACGCCAGGATGAGAGGAGACCTCTACTATGGCTCACATAGAATCATGATATTCGCGGACTATACAAGTATGGTCCTGCAGCAGCGACAATCTTACCAAGCAGCCAAGAAACGCCTGCGGGATCTTAAAATCATATGCTCACTACAATTCCCTGCCAGCTTACGAGTCATATACATTACTCGCACTCTGTTTTCCGACACACCAGAAGACATTTTCCACTGGACTGTTGAACATATACAAATTAAGCTGCACAGCCCGCCTCGCCGTGACTCCAATTTATCATCCAGAGAATCCCATCATCAGCGAACACAGCAGAAGGGCAAGCAGCAACACCGTTCCAGGTCTATGTGGCGTTTCAAGATCCGAGACGATGAAGAATGAAGCATGTCAGCAGTTGAGGCCTCTACGCAGCAAAAATAAATCCAAAAGTAGACCAAGGAAACTGATCTGAAATGCTAATACTGAGACTCAGTGCAGCCAGCTATCATCTAACAGCGGTCTGGAATACAAGAACTTGTTCCTCTCCTTTTAAGTTGCCACTATGGCTCAGGGGTGTTCGGAGAACCATTGGATAGGTATGCTGTCATACCCCAGTTGGGGTCGATGTGGTGTCTCATCGGCGACAGTTGCTTCAACTACTTTGAGGTGTTGTGTAGGGGGTGGTATAGTTTGTGGGATTGTTTGTTTGTTGTTTTAACCCAATGCTTAGATGCTGAAATGTTGGATAGGTGCTCTATACTGTGACCGTACTCATAAAACCGCTCATTACATGTCACTGCAGTCACAAACAGATAATGCTCTACAGTGTCAACTGCGAAACATGAGTTGGAACGTAAGGGTCCTGCTAGATAAAATGAAGCCGGGCGATACTCCGTTAGGCAAACCAATCTAAAGCTGACATACTCTTGTTGCAAGGAAAGCATTTTATGGGCACCAAGAATCCCTGCACAGACCGATGTGGCTATGACCACATTTTTCACACTGGGTTTACACGGGGCTCCAGGTGGGTGACCTTTTTAATACACTGATGGATCCCATTCATACTGTCACGCCACTGGGTCGATCCACATAGAAGATACATTATCATTCAGGGGGCTATTTATGAAGAACAAATTGTAATTGGCAGCGTCTATGCACCACCCCCACGCTCTCAGACATTCACTGAGTGCCTGGTGGATGCATGGGGACAACTCCAGGAATGTATTGCAATCATGGGTGGTGACTGGAACGACGTGATGCATATATCTGTTGATCACGGACGGCCCCAAGGTACATGGAGAGGCCAAAGGAGTCAAAACGTATTTCCTTCACGAACATGGTCGGATAGGTCGATACTTGGAGAAAGCTCTACCCACATGATACAGGTTACACATATTACTCCTCAGCACACGATACTCTAGCCAGGCTCGATTAGATATTTATTTCAGAGAATCATCTTCAAATAATAGAAGAAGCCACAATCCTACCCCGGGGGCTATCAGATCATTCCCCAATCGCGAATGCTATTCTTAATAGGCCCACATCGACGTCCATTACGGTGGAGGCTTTCCCCCGCCACATGCACAACGAGAAGTATAAGTCCCATATCCATAAAGCTATAGCAGAATATTTCCCTCTCAACTCCGAATGAGTCTCTTCACCGGAAACACTATGGGAGGCCATGAAACCCACTATACGTGGGATAGATATCAGCTACACCACAACAGAACGCAAACTCCAGATGCATAAATTCACACACTTAGAAACACACAAAATGATGTTCGAAGGACGGGGTGAAGACGACGATGCACACATAACTCGGAGGTACTTACGGCTCACTCAACAACAGTATCAGAACTAGCTAATAGAAGAGGCCAGATGCACATGGTTGCATCCCAGAGTAGAATGTATCAGTGGGGACATGAATCTCGCAAGCTACTATATCACCTATGTAGACAGGCTGTGACAACAACCCACCTTCCTCCTATCCACAATGCACAAGGGACAACACTTACAGACCCAACAGAAATTTCACATGGCTTTGCACTCTTTTACGGGGAACTCTACAGACCACAAGAAGTCATACCCATCTCTTAATCAAGAGCTTTCTTGATGACATACCACCACGTACCATTTCAGAGGACACCCGGGAATCCTTAGACTCGCCCATTACATTAGAAGAACTAACAATTGCTGTATCCGAGTTGCAAACAGGCTGGGCCCCCGGACCCAAAGGCTGTCCCAGTGAATTCTACAAGGCGTTCATAGCCCAATTAGGTCCCCATCTTCTTAACACAATTCAGGAGACAACTGAAATGGTGCTGTTGCCACTAGATTGGCAACACGCTGAAATTGTAGTATTTCCTAAACCAGGTAGGCTGCCTGAACACTATACCTCTTACCACCCGATATTTCTTCTAAATACTGAAGCGAAAATACTAGCCAAAATACTGGTGAACAGACTAATACCACATATGTCAGATATCGTCCCCCGAGATCAAGCTGGTTTTATGCCTCACTGCTCCATCCCCCATTATATCACAAGAGCCCACAGAGGTATCGAAGCAGTAGACCGCCTAGATAGACTGGCGGCCCTGTTGTTGGCAAATATGGATAAAGCCTTCAATTCCATTAGCCGTACCTACTTATTTGCTCTTTACCTCACTATAACCTGGATCCACAGTACAGAGCATATATCAAGCTCCTATATACCGATTTGACTGCTGCTGTTTGAGTCACAAATAGTATATTGACTCCCTTTCCCATCGGGCGCAGGGCTCAGCAGGGATGCCACGTGTCCCCCCTTATTTTTGAACTAGCCATCGAGCTTTTAGCCATATGGGTCCAAAAAGATGCACTGACCAAGGGCTTTGAATGAACAATGGATATCTCTGATCATATAGCATAAAACACAGATGATATATTATTCTTCCTTACAGATCCACATAAAACTGTCCTTAGAATCCTGCAGATTATGCAGATTTTTGGGGAAACGTCAGGCCATTATATGAATCCCCGGAAGTCAATCGTATGGCCACTACGTGGCACCCTAGGGCGCAATAATTGGGCTGAGGACTTGACACAAGCCACGGAGGGCCTGCTATACCTAGGGGTAATATTGTCAGAGCACCCCAAGGCCTCATGGGATCAGAATCTGGGGACAGTCACCGAGAGGGTGCGAACCAACATGCGACTCTCAATGGGACTACCATTATCTTTATATGGGAGGTCTGCGATTTTCAAGATAGTATAGCTTCCCAATTAGGGCGAGAAAGCAAAAGACACACAATTGCTGGACGGAATGCAGAACAAATCAAAACATTCACCCCCAGTCAAGAGATCTGGGTTAAATCCATCATTCTGTTGCTCACCATGCCACCCCAGTTTAGACCTGGCCATATGCAAATCAGTCTTGACCCTGTGCCTCATGAGAATAGTCCAGCCCGAACTGCCAAGCCAGGTCCTCCCTGGACCGGAAACAAGCATCCTAGGACCGGTTTCGGGGTTTCACCCCTCTTCACCCAGGATAGCTTGATTCCAGTGGCACAGTGAGCCCAGGACCCATGTCTGGGCATACCTGGCGCACTTAGGTCAAGAAAGCAAAAGACACACAATTGATTGAAATAAGATTCAAGTACTAGCTAATGACCCCCAGGGGATGTCATCATTCAGTCTGTGGGCTTCCAGGACCAACCAGTGAGCAGAAAAGCAACATCCATTGCCAAAGGGTGACAACTAAAATGTACACACATTTCAGGGACTCCAAACACTCTCCAGAATCACTTCACTGGTTGGTCCTGGAAGCCCACCCACAGGTCACACAGAGAGGGCTATTTAGAATTGAACAGAGATGTGTTCACAGATTTTCCACTGACCAATTGGGACTGAATGATGACATCCCTGTGGGTCATTAGCAAGTAATTGATTCTTATTTCAGTAGACATGTACCCCTTAATTCTTCTAGCTAGTATTGAATGCCATCTGTGACCTCTCACATGTCCCCATTGTGATCTGTTCGACTTACCCTGCACTGGGTTACACACTGCTCCTTATGCCTTGACTGAGCAACATTACTGGGGTCATTCTACACCGGGATGATGAATCCCGATGATATTTAACATACTACAGCATGGCCGCCATTATTTCAGATCAGTTGCGGGTAATCTCTAACATGCAAATGGCTGCACCATCAGTGATATAACACACTACACGATGGCCACCCCACTTTTTTGTACCATTCCCGGGCTATTGTCTTGGATTATTTATATCTGACAGATGACTCAGTCATGATCCTTAACTTATAACGAGTGGCCTTTTAATCTGTATACCCTACCAATGGGTCTCTTAGGTATACATGCTTAGAGTTCAACTGTGCTTCTTGCACATTAAAAGATGGCCGTCACATTCTGCACACCATCTGCGGGCTACCGCAGTCAGAGATCAGCCACAGCTGACAGGCAATTGAGTCCCCACCCCTCTACCGCACGTGAACCGGAGTGTGTATATCTGTGCCTCCCCACAGCAGCAGTGTACCACCTGGTTCCGGCGGCGAGGCGTAGGTCCCCTAGCGTGCATCCATTGAAGTGCTGGTGAGTTATTCTTTTAACAAGGAGCTACCTCGACCCGCAGTGTCAAGAGCTATGCCGTAATTGCTGGACACGAGGCTTTTAGGCATCAGAAGCAGATGCACATACTCTACTATGAGCCGGTCACTCACATAGCTCAATTGTTGAGCACGGCAACACGACCCCGCCCACTCACTTGGCCAGTTTTTACATTCGTTCACTACCTGGCGGGCTGCACGGTGGAGCTACGTGTTAGTAAGTAGCTCGGGCATATTTTATTTATTTATAGAGTTTTATATAGCGTGAACGTGACCCATGGGTATCAGAGCGCTTCACATTTACAATAGGTACAGTTTAGATTACACTTGTATAGCAGCAGTATATATATATATATATATATATATATATATATATATATATATATATATATATATATATATATATATATATATATATATATATATATATATATATATATATATATATATATATATATATATATATATATATATATATATATATATATATATATATGAATCAGGTACAAGTCTTTCTTACCAGTTACACAAAACAAGTTTAAAAACTGTTTAGAATATAAGGTGTACACATTGGTATCATACAGCATAGTTCCGAAGTGTACCTTTTGAATGTTTTACATCAGTACTACACCGATCCATTAATTGTGGTACTAAACAGTTAAAGAGGTTTTTGCAGATAACTGGTAATTTTTATCTTTACAATCGTAAATGTCTTTGTGGTCATTTTGTGCAGGATGTATCTACACAATACAGGGCTATTCGACTTCTGGTTTCTAATCATGGTGCAGATGAAGAACAGTCTTATCTACGGAAGGAACTTGCTCATTTGGAAGATCTTCGCTTCCCTCTTGAATGTTGCCAAATTATGAATTTTTCTAATGTTTGGAGGGAGTGAATTTCAGATTCTGGGTGCCGCTCCGGAGAATGCTCTGTCATATGTTTTCTTCTTCCGAAAGATGGGCGGTTCAACAACAGCTCTTTGGCACTCCTGGCCGGCCTGCTTCCCCCTGATAGCTCAATTTTCTGGGCTAAGTACATTGGTGTTTTGTAGTGGAGCGCTTTGTGGGTAATACAAGTCTGTTTAAGTTGAATTCTGGCTTCGGCTTCGTATGGAAGCCAGTTTAGTGCTTTCAGATGTGGGGAGATATGGTCGTATTTTCTAGAACCTGTAATGAGTCTTGCGGCCGCATTGAGGCAAGCTTTTAGTGGTGCTGTGGAGATTTTTGATAGACCTGTTAGTGTTGAACATCCATATTCAATCCTTGAGATAACCAGGGACTGAACTGCCAATTTGAGGTCCTCCATAGTAATGAATGGTTTCACTTTTCTAATATAGTTCAGGTGAAACCGGGCACTATTAGCCATTGATTTGATGTGGGCTTTCATGTCTAGGTTCTTATCCAGCGTGATTCCCAGTGATTTGATCGAGTCAACTAGGGTAGGTGTGCAATTTAGAACTGTGATCAGCTTGGTCCATTCCTTCACATTTGTCGGGTTCTTTGGCGGTAATATTAATAGGAATTCTGTTTTTTGTGCATTTAATTTCAGATGATTGCTGGTTAACCATTGTAATGTCATTTTTAAGGCCTCATTCATTGTCTTGATCTCTTCCAGTGACCATATCTTGATATCGATCTGAGTGTCATCGGCGTACATGTGATAGGATATGTTTGCGTCTCGGAGGATTACTGTGAGGAGTTCGACATAAAGATTGAATAGTGATGGAGATAATGTTGATCTTTTGGGACTCCAATCGAGTTTGGGCATGATGGGGATAGCGACTGGTTGACCAGGAATGTTTGTTTTCTGTCCTGAAGGAATGATTTAAACCATTTCAGAACATTTCCAGAAAGTCCCATCCTGTCTTCAAGCCGGGCAAGCAATTGTTCATGATTTACTGTGTCGAACGCAGACGACAGGTCAAGAAGAACTAGTAGACATGTTTGATTATGATCTAGAGCCTGTAGCGCATCATCCACTATATGTAAGATTGCTATTTCCGTACTGTGGCCTGGTCTGAATCCAGATTGGCAGTCGTCCAGCAGACTAAAATTATTGATGTGTTTGCTCAGCTGATTTTGCACGCATTTTTCAATTAGTTTGGCAAGTAATGGAATATTGGTTACTGGGCGAAAGTTATTTGGGTCTGCCAGGTCCGCTGTAGGTTTTTTGATGATGGGTAGGACTTGACCTGTTTTTAGGTACTCTGGTAGGACCCCTTGAGATAGTGAGGCATTGATTATTTTTGCCCATATTGGGACAACAACATGGTTGATTCTTTTTAGACATTTAGAGGGGAGGGGGTCATTGTAGTGGTTATTTGGTTTGATATCCAAGAGAGTTTTGGCAATGGTATTAAGGTCATAAAGCTTGAAGGTCAACCATTTTGCTTTGTTTTTCGATCTATCATGATTGTTTTTCATGGTAGCATCGTTCTGTGGAGGTAGTCGGCTAGTGAGGTTGTTGGCTGCCATCGTGAGATCTCTTTCAAGTGTGTTTGCTTTGTCTGTGAAGAATGTTGAGAATTACGCGCAGCTCAGTTTAGTTATGGTTGCTTCTTGGGCAGATTTGGCCAATTTATTTGATTGATGCTTTAACATTTCGAAAAGTTTCCGTGGTCTGTTATCTAATTCGGATCAAAAAAATTCCTTTTTTGAGTTGAGAACACGTTTGTTGTATTCATTTCTGTTTTTTCTGAGATTTTTTAGCTGAGGGGATGATGGGTGCTGTCTCCATTTTCTTTCTGCCAGTCTCAGCTTACGTCTGTCTTCATTTAGTGTCTCATTAAACCATGGATTTTTATCTTTCTCTGAGACTCTTTTCAGTTTTAATGCATGGTGGAGTTGACTATATTCATCATTGATGTGGTGTAGTGATCAGTGAGTTTGTTGACGTTCATCATGTTGTCAGGTGGATTTAGATCCTTCTCACATCTTGCCACAAGTTGCTCAATATTAGGGTTTTTGGTGTCTCGTGTCCATTTCTTAATTTTGACAGGTTGTGTGACCTTGTTCTTTTTGACGGTGGATATATTGAAGGTTATGGCATGGTGATCCGACCAATCGCATGGAACAATTGAGTGGATAGTAATATTCTTGACTCTCGAGATTACCCAGTCTAAGGTTGCTCCTATTGAGTGTGTTGGCAGTGTGCAGGCTTGAGTCAGGTTTAGGCCTGTTAGAAGGCCTTTAAGTGCGTTGATCTGTTTGTCATTATTGTCGTCCCAGTGTAAATTAAATTTGCCTAGGAATATGTCATTAGTGTGACTGTTAGAGTTAGCCGTGATGATTTCCATTAGCTGATCTATGAAATGGGCATTATCGCCTGGTGGGTGATATAGCGCATGTAAATTGCACCTTTGATTTTCTTCAGTTCTTATACCAAGACCGAGGTATTCACAGGATTCAAGAGATTTAGATTGTATTTGGCTGACCTCGATATCAGTTCAGTGTATGCAGGCTATACCACCTCCTGTCTTTTTTTGTCTGTCTAATCTCACAATATTGTAATGAGGAGGCACCAGCAGATCCATGACAGGGGAGGAGGATTCCGTGAGCCATGTTTCAGTTAAGATTGTCACATCGATTTCCTGATTAATGATGAGGGCCGCAATGTCTGAGGCATGTTTTGCTGCTGACCGACAGTTGAGCAGTAGGCATAACAGAGGTTTCCCTAAACTACTAGAGTTCATCTCTTGAGTATTGGTGATTAGCTTGACTTGTTTTAGGTTGTTAAGGTTGGGTTTTCTGTTTTTAGGCCCGGACGTTCTATTTGCCTTGATTGGTACTGATTTAATTTACTCGCCTCTGCTGATGTCTGTAGACTCATATGACCCGAGTAGGGTTTGGGTTTCATCCTCTGATAAATATTTAAGATTTTTGTGTGGTCGATTATGTCTAGTTGAAAGTGGCATGGCTGTCCTTTTACTCTTTTCTTGAAGATCAAGCATTGATTTTTGAATGAGTTCGACTTTGGAGTGAGTGTTTACCGTGATATCTAGCATTTTTTTCATAGCATGCAATGCTCTTAGAATGTCCTGTGACATATGGTCCGCTTGTATTTGAAGAGTTTTGATTTCTCTCTGCGTATGAGGTGATATACTAGAGGTGCGTATCTGTCTATTTCGAGTTTTGTTTGTTCCCTGGTGTCTTGGATCTGTGACTTTTTCATTTTTCCTTTTTTGTCATTAGTAGGGGTATGTGAGTTTCTTAAGGGTGCAGATGCTATTTGTACAGTTGTAGAGGGGTGTGTGGAAGGTGTGTTGGCTTCCCTATCTTTTATTGCTGGATTAGGGTTCCCAATAAGTGGCCTATATGTGGGCGTGATCATATCCTGGTGTAGAGGGGTTGATTTTTCCCCATGTACAGGCGTCGGGGCGATATTGGCGTATAGTACAGATATTTCTCCTATCTCTGAACATTTCCCATCCAGTGAATGTCTTTTCAGAGTTGACTCTCCTGACACAAATGTAGGTTGTGGTTGTAGAGGGTCTCTAGGTATTATGATGTCCATGGTGGTTGTGTTGGTGGTAGGTAGGGTGACGGCTTGTGTGGTCAGGTGTTGTTGAGACCTTGTGTTCTCTACACACTCTTTTAAGGTTGAAAACTTTTGTAATTCATTGTTGGCTGCTTGTATAAGCACAATACCGTTCTTGCAGATAGTTTTGCATAGTACCGCTCTTAATCTAGGTGACGGGATGATCAATAGTTTAGTACCATGTGGGATATTGCTTATATTTTTTATGTTGAACATCTTCATAATGACATTGCGCCATTTATCAGTCATTTACATTAATGCCTTTGTTTAGATTAAAGGAGGGGTCAGAGATCAGCTCCTCACCCACGCACACAAGGCTCTCCACGACCTGGGCCCCAAGTACCTCAACGACCGCCTGACCTTCTACGCGCCCACCCGCCAGCTACGATCGACCAGCCTCACCCTCGCCGCCATACCACGCTTCCGCAGAGCCACTGCCGGAGGAAGATCCTTCTCCTACCTGGCAGCCAAGACTTGGAACTCCCTCCCCATCCATCTTCGGTTGACCCACGACCATCTTTCCTTCAGGAAGCAACTCAAGACCTGGCTGTTCGTGCAGTAACTTACCCCCAGCGACTTGAGACCCTTCTGGGTGAGTAGCGCGCTCTACAAATTCTTGATTGATTGATTGATTGAGCGTGTCTGGGTTTTTTCTAATTAGGTTATGTTTGAATTTTTTGGCAGCATTGTTAGATAGGTTAGCTAGGTATTTTATGGTGTAAGAGTTATTGCCTGCCGATTTTAAATTGGTTCCGGCCATAGTTACTGATGGCGATAAAAATAATTCTCCGGGGTGGTTCTTCAGAGGTGATCTCTCTTTGATGTATCTTCTAGTTCCTTATCTATCTTAGGACGTTTACAGGTCTATTGTCATTCTTGTAGCCGTTCTATTCTCCTTTGTATCCTTATGTCCTATTCTGGTGTATCCTTTTAGCCCCTAATTCTTTCTGTCGATCATGCTAATGTCGTAGCTGTCCTTTAATGCCTTTTGTTCGTGGTCATAGGGTATGATCCTCATTGGGAAGAGATGTTATTTGATTAGATAATAGGGGACAGGAGATCGTTTGTTCAGTAGTTTTCATCCACTTTAATAGTTGTCATCATCAGTCCTGTAGGGAGCCGCGCAATGTCGGGGGCTCTTACCTGGACTGCACACTCCGATCGACCGGTTCCGCCGCTGGGAACGCGATCACACATCATCAAGTCCAGTGGCAGAGGGCAGATGGCTTCGTCCTACAGCTGGGTCGAGAGTCCGGAGTTTGCATGAGATGAGCAGCCCCCTGGGCTCCAGTCAACGATCTCAGGCCGCTGCGATCACAGCACCAACATTGTCCGTAGTGGTGATACGGCAAGTCTCGCAACTGCTCCGGGGCATTATCCCATCATCCAGCGCAGTCCTGGAGAAGTCTTTGCCGGCAGGGAGCGGCGAGGCAGGGGAGGAGAAGGCTAGTTGGACGGGAGTCGATCCTCTTGAAGGTAGGCTGCTTTTAACTCCACAAATTCTCCCGTGTTGTGAAGAACGGAAGGATGGGTAGCTGGATGCGAGCGGGGTTAGCAAGGGGATTTAAACCTATTTGGTTATCCCCAACCCTGGAGCTCCAGCAGAGAGCTCTTACTTCGCTGCCATCTTGCTCTTCCTCCTGCTCTTGCCTTATCCTGCACATTGGGGGCTGCATGCACCTGGACAGTTACGCTGCCGCCTCTACCCCCTACCTACAGTCTGCTACTGTCTCCAGGGTTGTAGGAGACTCTACATTATCAGTTAATCACTGAATTACTTTGTACCTCATTTTCCCCAGGACACTAACTCTTGGTGTCATTCAACCCGCCAGATACTGTTGAGGCGAGGCTACTAGAGCGTATAGGTGAGCTCAGATGCCTTACACAACTTTTACTTCTTGGCTACTGTTCTTTTAAAAGAGAGAGCGCAATGTAAATTGTGTGCACGCTTGCTTACTATGTTTCAACCATTTGATAGCTGCACTTTTGGCACCTGTTGTGTGACGATTTTTAGCACGATTTGCACACAATTGGGTCACTAATTTGTGTAAGAGAGACGAGAGAGAGAGGTACGCTGGTACAACGAATGTTCTGGTTTTACCAATTGCCACTGTTTGTACTTCTTTTTATTTATCTAGTTTCCTCAACATCTGTGGGTACTGTCCTACAGGTTTACACCGTGGGAGGTAGGTCGACCACCTCACCACCCTGTGTAGATAGTAATTTGACATGGTTCAGAAGAATTGCCTCTGATCCTCCAGACACCCCAGGCAAGACACATGTTGACTTCTTGAGAGTAAAGAGCAGATACATTGTTCTTAGATAGCCGCCACTCCACAGTTTTAATCAGGCCATCAGCCTTTCAGAATAAAGGTATTTTTAGGACTAACTGACCTGTTTTATTCTCTTCCTTTCAGCACTACACCACATCTACACTTTCTAGGCCCTTCACCCCCAATGCACCAAATGGCAGGATCAAAAGATCTCCACTAAAGAGCCCCTCATTGTGTGCCTGTCTGGTATTGCAGCGCCGACCCGACGAGGAGCAGACCCAATGATGAAGCATGACACCAGCTGGCTGGGTGTGTGAGGGCCCTAGTTCCAAAGGGAGTAATCCCCCTCTCACCCTTTTCTGTGGGACATTTCTGTCTCCATGAGGAATTAGTGTGTATCTCTCCCTCCTTGTCCCCTTACACCTATAGGAACTGCATACCCTCTTCTCTGATTAGTGTCCCGGGCATGTATGCTGGACCTAGTAAAAGCCCTTCTGTCCCCTTCTTTGATATATAACCCTCCAGGAGTACAACCAGTGCAATTTACAACAGTGCTTACCAACCCTAAAGTTACTAAAGTGCAGTGCTACAGTGCAAACCTTTTTTTTATCTTTTTTTTATTATTTTAGTGTTTTTCTTTTTTGTTTTTATTTGGCCCTACATTTCCGTGCAGATCTCAAGCCTCTCCATATATTTCCAAACAGCCTTAAATCTTTTATTGGCACCTACTCCCTTAGCGTATGATTCTTCAACTGTCCTACTGCGTATCATTTTATTAAACCATTCCGAATAAATGGCTATTTTGATGGACCTCCAATTCTGAAGTATCAAAGAGCACGCCACAAGGGAGGAAACTAATATATCTCCTCACCTCTCAACATTGCAAGGTTTTATTTCTGACTAGAGAAACCAAAAAGTGCAATATCTGCCTCAAGATCCAGTCTTTTCTGTACACCTCGGCTTAAAGCCACAAAGATCCTTTGCCAAAATTGGCCTAACTTTGGACAAGTAAAAAAATATATAAAGCCATCCTCCCTCTCCTAGCCTCTGTCCTCGAATTCTGGACGTATTTTATGGAGAGCTGTGGGGGTATAATTTGCCATCCAACGTGATAAAGGACTTACTGCCTAGCTGTGAAGTGGATTGCCAGTCACGATTTGAGAACGTAAATTGTGACTCCAGGGTCACTTTTTCTAAGAATTTATTAACCATTATTGAATCTCCTTGGGACCGTATAAAATGATACCAATTACCCACCCATCTGCGAACCAGCTTCCTGCACCATTTTATCTAAAAACAATTATTAAACGAGCTCATGGGATCTAAAAAGGCAGCTTCATAATATGTACAAACTTGAGGAAGTGCGAGCCCATCCTGATTGATGTCGAGTTGGAGCACTGAGAGTTTTACCCTCGGTGCCTTATTCCAAACAAACTTTCAAAAAATTATTTCTAAATCTTTACAATAGATCGTAATAATTTTTATAGGGACATTGGTAAACAGGAAAACAAGTAAAGGTAAAATAGACTTTTTATAAGAGCGACACAGCCTATCAATGTGAGTGGTAGTAAAGACCATTCTTCTATCACCTTTTAAATTTTTTCCGCATGGCTTCATAGTTCAATTTGAAAATTTCAGTATATTGACTAGTAACAAAAATCCCCAAATATCGGATTGGACTAGAAGTAAGGGCTTGTTGTTTCAAATTGTTGGGATGAAAATCGTTCTAGGTATTGATTATTAAAATCTCAGTCTTATTGTGATTAATTTTATACCCTCCAATTCATTCAAATTGTGCAAATTCAGCTAATGTTAAAACTATAGTTTGTCTTCCCGGGCTAAGATAGAAAATAATGCCGTCCGCAAACAACTTCAGTTTGGTCATTACTAATTTTGGTGCTTTTATCTCCATATTGTTGCGAATTCTGGTGGCTAAGGGTTCAACAAAAAAAAGTAAAGAGCAGGGGGTCCCCCGGTTAACATCGACTGTCCCAGCGAGGTTAGAATTGACAAAAACCTGTGCCTGTACCCCTTGATAAATATTACAAAGCATTTTTATAACCTGGGGGGAATCCCATACCTGCCCAGACCATAGAAAAGATCATCCTAATTCACCAAATCAAACACTTTTTCTGTGTCAACCATCATGATGAAAGCAGGAGTTTACTGTTAAAAAAAGTCCAATGCCTGTACTAATAACCCTGTATTTGTGGACATTAACCTCCCTGCAATGAACCCTATCTGGTCCTGATGGATCACTTTTTGCGCCAGAGGAGTAAAGCGCTTTGCCCAGATTCTCATTAAAATGTTATAGTCCGAGTTAAGTAGGCTGATCGGTCTGTATGAATTAATATCTCTGGAGTTTTTCCCCTTCCTAACAAAACTGACAATGATGGATTCATTAAAAGCTGCGGGGACCAGAACACCCGCTTTTACATAATTGAACAGCTCAACCAGAAAAGGTGTTAATTCCTTGGCAAAGACCTTGTAAAATTCTATTGGCAACCCATCATTTCTGCATGCTTTTCCTCCCGACATAGTAGCAAGGGCTAACTGGATTTCAGCTGCTGAGATGTCAACTTGAGTCTCCTCTGTCTGAATATTCGATAATTGTGGGAGATTGGGTACATTCTTGCACACAGTTTGGCCATGCGTAGCCTTGGATAGGTTCTGGTACGGCGTTCTGGCGTGTCTAACGGAGTGCCTCGGGTGGAAACTTCAGAAATCCCCTAGACTCACAATCCTTCATATAACGGATGAGATTGGTGGCAACAGATACAAATGCTATCTCCTATGGCCCGGCCATATTCTCGCTAAATGAGACATAGCTAGGCTATGGAAATCTGAAATACCCCCTCTGTTAGGGCATGGAAAAACAGACTGGACTTCTGCATGGGGATAGAGGTGCCAGTTTTCCAGGCACGCTGTTGCCCACAGAAACATCCTAAAATATGGCAGAGATGGGGAGATTATCGTGGTCTCACCATACCACGACAGACAACGTTGTCAGATGACAATTGACTCTGAAATTCGGACATATGATTCACAGATATGACAAACATTGTGAGACACAATCACTAGACAATTGTCTCTATCGAAACATATTCTATGTCACTGATATGGTGCTAATGCATTGCGGTTGAATTGTTGTAATGGTATAATGGTATGGAATATGCGACGTTACAACGCATGCCATTACATCGCATGCCGTTGCATCGCAAAACTTTGCCCTGAGTTTCTGTCGGGGGAGCACTGGAAGTTGGAATAGATACATTTTCTATTCCAACTCCAGTGTGTGCAACAGTAGGGAAGGTGTTGGAGTTAAATCCAACACCTTCTACCCACTGCTGCACACCTTTTGCGTTGCAACAGCATGCGATGTAATTGCATGCGTTGTAATGGTTGCATTAAAAAGGCTGTTTCCCAATTGTATGATGTAACACTATGTACACATACCTGTAAGCAAAGATGTAGTCCACTTGACAACAGGATTGTATAAATTAAATAAACCTCATTTTGAAAAAAAACTGTTGACTTTTGCTGAACAGTTGTGATAAAGTAAAACAAATAGTGTTTTATGTTACTTTGTGCTACTTTGCGTCTTGAGGGCATTCAATAGGCATTCAATAAGTGATACTTTCATCCAAGGATGTTGACCTATCCACTGACAATGGTAGACAGGGATTTTTAACAAAAAAATACACCTCCTTGAGGTATGCATTAAAAGAAAAATGTTTCGATTTCCCCTCAGTTTTCTGACATTGCATGTGTATTGTACCGAACAGCACATTTGTAATGAGGGAAACGTTTTAAAGTTAGGCTAAGCACAGTATTTTATGCTGGAAGTGTACCCTTCCAGTAGAAATCCGATTCTATACATAGTGCAAACACCCTTGCGAGGGTGTGTTCCTGGTGCAATGAAGACTCAAAGAGCATTAGCACATGGGAGAAAGAAACAGTGCCATATCTTTATAGGTATGGCCATGTCCTACTCTCTACCTCTTGCACAAAACAGCGTGGCAACTTTGGTTGATGAACTGCGTTATATGACACATTTATAAATCTGTCTCTGTCTGATTAAAAAAAAATGTAAGTTAATTATTTCTTTAAATTCTGTAAAAAAATGTGTACATCTATACCCACAGGTTTACGTCTATGATTTAGTGTAGAGTGACATACATTTACAATTCCCAAACAATTGCTGCACTACTTTCAGTGTATTTCGGTTAGCTGGTGTTCAACATAAAAGTACCACGAAATAAAACACTTTGCAAAGAATTAGCATTTTTCAAATAGACTTTAATATGTGATTTTGATTATTATTAAGCATGAAGAAAATTGTTCTGCCAAATTTATTTTGTGAACCCATTATTTATAAATGTTACTTTCAAAATGCCTTTGGCTGTCATCAGGTTGACAAAACTAACCTTTTGAAAGCCGTTCTCGCAAAATCTTTTCTTTCTTCATGTTTGATTTTCTTTTTGTAGCTTTTAATGGGATCGTCAACTTATAGTATTTTTAAGCCCCTCTTCCCTGTCTTCCATGCCCTTTGTGATACTTCCTCTCCCACTTTACTACCGGTTTTACCTACCCCTTAATCACCTTCCTGCAACACTCCCTATTTTACTAGCCCCTTCCTCTCATTCCCCTTTTACTCGTTATCAAATTTCTTTCTTCCCCTTAAGATTTACTCGCTTTTAACAAACCCCCTGCTCCCCTCCCTGCTTAACTTCATTTTTTACTAACTCCTTACTTCTCCTCCCACTTTACTTTCTTTTTATAAACCCATTATTCACACTTCCTGCTGTAATCCCATTTTTTCAAACTCCCTTATTCCCTGTCCCACTTTACCCCCTTTGTATAAACCTCTTATTGACACTCCTTCTTTACCTCCTTTTTTCAAACCCCTTAATTCCCATCCTACTTTACTAAGACCTACCCCTCAAGTATTATTCGTGTTTTTTTCAAACCCCATGGGGCATATTATCAAGGCGGCGCTATGAAATTACCGCCGCTTTTGCGTCCATTTTCGGGCGAAAAGCGGCGATTATTTCATCCCCTCATCAGCAAAAACACGCTATCGCATGTTTTGCTGACTTAGCGCCCGTTTCCAGCACGCCTAACTTTGCATTGCTAATGAGATGCAAAGTAGGCGTGGCTGTGAAACCAACCAGAGAAAATATCGCGAAGGCAGCTTTGCATTTTTGACAAGGAAGGGTAGCGATTTTTAAAATCGCGTTAAGTATGCCTTAACGTAGGAATTTAACGTCTGTTAAATTCCTGACTAAGGCATACTTAACATGGGGAGTGGATTTTGTGGCTAAGACCACAGGCCCTCTCATCTAGAATATCGCCATTTTCCACCATGGAAAACGGCGATATCCACACTATCTCTTGAATTTTTATCGCCTCAGCAATGCGCATTGTTAATAACGCGCTTACTGGGCGATAAATTCCAGAGATAGCCGGCGATAAATATGCAAGCGCTAAGTGCGCCTTGCGATATTTATCACCGGCCCTTGTTAATATGCCCCCATATTCCTACTCCTAATTTACTCAATTTTCTCCAAACTCTTATTCACCTTCCCACTTTGCTCCCTTTTATTTAAAAAACATACTCCCCTCTCATTTTTCTGCCTTTTTTTAGCAAACCCCTGACTTTTTCCCCTTCCACATTCATGCCTTCCCCCATCCTGCTGTATACCCACCCTCTTTTACTTTCTTACCTCGTTATCATGCTGTCATTTAAAATAAATATTTACCTTTTCCACAGAAACATTATATTTTTGTGGACAGGTATTTCATCATTTCAATTCTTCTCTACAGTGAAGTTTCACCAGACTGTTTTCATCAGAGTTACTTTCTTCGGTTTAGAAATTCTTCAAAATGGTGGATTTAATCTTAAAAATGATACAATCTGAAACAGACATTAACAGAATCAGGGTAATTCCTTCAAGTAACAATGTTGCAAGATATATGTATTGGCCTAATTATCAACACATGAGGCCGTTTAAAGATGGATGCACGAGTAACATATGGTGTATGTTAAGAATGGGGCTTATTTCCGTGGGAAGATAACAGAACAGTTCGTTCCAGTACCGCAGTTTAGAGGAGAATGTTTATATTTAATGTATTTAAAATAGCATTTTATATGGACTTGGTAGAGGGTCCAGAGTGCTGAAAGCAGCACAGGTTCCTTGATGGTGAGATATAAACTGCTGCATGATAAACAGTGCACCACAATATAACTATGGCTTTGTTATCCCTAATGTTTAATATGTAATTCAGGCATAAGGGTGGGACAGTGGCACAGTCTTCGGTCACAACATACGTAAAGCCTCAACCTGTGGATTTCAGCTGCTCGGAGGACTTTGGGGGCGCTGAAGCTGGTGTGCAGTGCTCGCTGCCAAGGAGGTGGCTGCTTGGTGTCATTTTGGTTGGTGGTTCTTTATTGGCTACTGAGGGGCCATTGTGGAAGTGGAGAGTCTGTAACCACAGTGTGGACCATCATTTTCTCTACCCCTGTGCCAATCTTGGGGATCTTCTTACCGTGGCAGCGGTAAGTGTATTCAGCAGCAACACAGGGGCTTGAGATGGGGCAGAGGGCTCTTCCAGCGTGGCTGCTGTCCGAGTGAATATCCATTTTTGTTATTCATGCGTTTAGCACTGAGTGTCACCGGACTACCGTGCTTATGCTCTAATAAAATACAGTGTACTTGTTATTTGAAAATGAACTAAAGACTACATTTCCCACGATGCAGTTTCATAATGGCTCGAGGCTGAACAGTTGTTTGCAGTAACATAATCGTTTAACCCTGTATGCTTTCAGCACTGCCGAGTTTGCAAATAAGAATTCTGTGCTTTTTTGAAGGCGAGAGAGGGCAGACCACAAGTCCCACCTTCCATTGCAGCAAGAAGCTGCTGGCACAGTCAGTCCCCGCCTAGAGGTTCAGGTAAAAACCACCCGGGCTCATGTCCAGGCGAAGACCGGCCCAAGAATAGGCCAGTCTGTTCCCGTCTGGGCCACCCCGCTTGGTCTCTTGGATTTAGGGCTCAGCAGGCAGCTGTTAGGCACATGACTCTCTGGACTAAGTGCCAAGATGGGTAGGAGGAAATTAGGAGGGCGTTTGAACAATGTACAATTGCCCAACTGCCCACCTCCCCTTCACCCACAATGCTTGACAAAATGTTATGACATGCTGTGATGGCTATTGACACAGAAATCAATTCCACTGGAAGAAGATTGACCCACACTTCATCGGTACCAAAATTAACACTCCTGCTTCTTTATAAGGCCATATCACATTCAAGCGAAGCAAGTCCAATACAGCTGCTGCAGACCTGTCATTGAGGCTCCTGAGGGTATTTTACTGTCCCCCGAATCCCACTTCTTCCAAAAATCGCAAATTCCCAAAAATCTCTAAGCAAGCAAAGCAGCCCACAATACCTAAAAAATAAGAAAAGCCACCCAGAGAACTAAGACATAGAAGCCTGCCGAGGTATTGAAGACCACAAAGGATCAAGAAATGTTCCCAGCTCCTGCAGATGGGGAAACCCTAGAGGCAGGGGAAGAACATGACAATGATACAGGGGGGGATTTGGCGTTTGGAAGCAGGATTTATTGGACACATTTCTACTATCCTGTGGGAGGAATTGCAACCGATTTGGGCTAGACTGGATACAAAAGAACGTATCTTACAGGAATTTAAAAACATGAATCCAGAAGTCTTTCCTCCCCACCCAACCAATGAAACCCATGATGTTATATGCCAGCCGGGATTACTTGAGCAAACCCAGTGGCATAACCCCCCCCCCCCTGCAATACACTTAATCTGATTCCCATACCCCCTTCAAATTCTTAATGGGATCAAGATAGACCTCATGTTCAGGGTGGTCCCAGGGGATACAACTATGAAGAAGCACCTGTGGGGATGAGCACAACTTGCAGTCAGAGTAGCAGAGGGAGGAAGAATAATGAAAGAGAAGAATTACTTGAAGAAAAACAATCAGTGATAGGCCTTTCCCCCTGCAGCATGCCCAGATATATTCATCCTTGTAGGGGTTCCCAGGTTAAGTAAAGATCAAAAGGAAGCGCATGAAGAACTGTTCAATAAAACCTTAAATTGGCTAGCCCATCATAGAGGCTTCCCACTTTCACAAAAATATATTGATGGTAAGGAGGGTAGGGTGGATTGGCCCGAGGCTGCAGACTGCCAAGGGGATTGTATCATTATTAACTTTAACTCCCCATACCTGGCTGAAAGTCTTTTACTAGGAAACATGAGCACACATTTAGACATAAGTAATAGTGATTTGCTGCCTCTTGGTTATTTTTAAGACCCCATTTTCAAACACAAAGGGCCCCTACACGAGCCACCAGTTATGTAGGATGGATTGCAGGAAGGGCTCCCCTAATTGCAGATGGGAGGTCACCATCTGGGCTAGTACGTTTACCTTTCCCAACATAATTGTTATGATGCCCTAGCAGACATCGATTGACTTGTTAGGTCAGAATCAACACATCACCATCTAACCTGCTCAGGGTAAAGAGATCAGAAGAAACAAAAACAACAGATACATTAAAAAAAAGCCATGGTACCCCAAAAATCCACTGAGGGTTTGCTGAATGTAATTAGCTGGAATGTAGCTGGCTTAAGCTGTTTTCTGGCAGGTGAGAAGTGGCGAGATATGTGTAAATCCTTTGATATTTTGTGCTTTCAGGAGACCTGGGATGTGAGGGAACAATTATTTATGAATGGCTATGTCGTCTATCAAATAAATTCGGAGGCCTCAAACCATGGAAGGGCTAAGGGAGGTCTAGCAACATTTGTGAGCCTAAGGGTGGGTTGCAAAGTGAAACATAGCTTTTGGCTCAGGGATTATTTTGGGAGTTTTGATATCATGTCCTCAAAAGGTGAGGGTTCTAATCATAAATATTTATAATTCACCCTCTTCAGAGGGTGACCTGGAAGTTGAGCTAAGACATTTCTTTAAAAAGGATTTTGACAGACTGGCCGATTTTCCCTTTCAATACTTTACTGAGGGATTTTGATTAACACCCGTGTACGACCTGTACTATTAACAAGAGGGATAAAGACTCTGAAGTGGGTTACTAACAGGTTCATTTTAGCCATTCACGCCAGGGCGACATGATTAACCTCCTCCTATCAGAATGTAATCTCATTAATTTACTAAGCATTGAGGATTATGGTTCACATAAGACGGTACCAACCTTTAATTGTAGGGGAGTGACCTCCACCATTGATTTTATCTGATTATGCAAATCTATACTCACTTCAAGTGGGGTTCAGGACCTTTTGGAGCATTTTCAGTCACCATAACACCCTTTTGGCTAAAGTTGGCTGGAGTGGTTATGGGTGAAACCTTCCAAAATTTTTAGGAATCCTCTTATACTAAAGGAGTAGGACAGGAGGATAGGCTGGGGCAGGATAGTCCCCGAGGATTTTGTGAGGAAACTGGTTAAGGTGTGCAGTCATGATTTTGAGGCGTGTCTAAACCCCTACTTTTCAGACCAGGCCATTCTGAACAAGAACTCCAACATTTGCAGAGAGGTACAGAAAGATATTCTTAGTCCTAATTTGCAATCTAATGAGAAGGGCCCCAAATGGTTTGAAAAGCTCTTCACAAAGGCTTATAAGGACTTAGAGCAGGCCCTCAAACAAAAGCCAAGGAATACAATGATTGTTAAAGTAGCCAGAAGGAATTATGTGCAAGCATGAAAGAATAGTAAGAGCCAATTTACAAAAATGACATGGGAAGATTTAAAGGAAGCGTGTGACAAGAGAAATAGTCTAGCCTTCTGGAGAGTTGTGAACGTGCCCTTTTTTACTATGAAATAAATCCATCAGACATGAGACAAACCATACCAGCAAGAATTGGGTTGTGCACTAAAATATTTAGTCCAGTGACTGCCTTCCTAGGTCTTAGCCAGAGTCACAGTGGGGCTGATGCTGATATTTTAAATAGTGGAGGTAAGAGAAAGCATAGTGGGAATTACACTAGGGAAAGTGTCAGGACCTGATGGGGTGCCCAGAGATCTTTTTAAATCATGGAAGGACCTCTGGGCCTCACTAATAACTCAACACAAGAATTCTGTAGCACGTGGCCATATTCCTACATCATGGAAACAATCAATTATTGTATCTGTTATTAAAACTGGCAACCGAGAGGAACGAGCATGCATCCGGACTATGTGCTTATTAGACGATGAGGTAAAGGTTATAGACAGGATTCTCCTTAAATGAGGACTGGTCTGATCATAAAGAAAGTTTGTCTGATATCCAAGATAGCTTCAGGCCAGGCCAAGAGACAAATGAACAGAATCTTAATCTCTATCTGGTGATTAATAAATATACAACTGTAAAAAAGGACAGCATACACCCAACTTCATGGACCTCAGCACAGCATTTGACACAATGGATAGACCTAAACTTTGGGCTGTGCTGAGGGACATTGGGGTGAATGAGGCCCTTGAGGCCTTTCTCATCCATCTGCACACAGGCCTAAAGGCTTCAGTGAGGTTTAGCCCCTCAGGAAAATGCACTATACACTGCCTGTTAGGGGGATGTGTTCGTCAGAGCTGTATCATGCTCTTTATCCAGTATATTAATAGGCCAGACCAGTTTTTAAGAGAATGCTGATGGGACGTGCCAAAGGTGGTAACTAGAATAGTCCCGGCATTATTGTATGCAGGTGACCTATAATGCGGGTATCAATTTGTTTACAGTTATTATTAAATCTCTTTTATGAATGTATGGAGGATGTAGGACTGAAAATTAATTATCTTAAATCTTATACTATGATCATTGACCAAAAAAACATGAAATCGAAAACCCACTACATGACGTACCCTTGTCTAGGGAAAGTGGATAGGTTTTGTTATTTAGGTATTTTGCAGGATAATCAATTAAATTAGGGGCCTCTGGTAAGTGCGCATATACGATCTTTTAACAGGGTAGCTCATGGCATAGACTCCTTTGCTAAGCACCTAGGGCATAGCCATATTAAATCTAAATTACATATCTACAACACAAAAGTGCATCCCGACCGTGGCGCTTGGTGCAGAAATTTGGGGATATAAACCCTGTCGCCCAATACAAACCACTGAAAACAAATTTTTTTAGGAGGTTATTACGAATTCCCCAGAGTGTTCTAGAGGAAATTGTGCAAGAAGAGATGGGAGCAGATTGTATTTCTTATTTTATTAAACTCCACCCAATACTTATT
Source organism: Triturus cristatus (assembly GCF_964204655.1). NCBI lineage: Eukaryota > Metazoa > Chordata > Amphibia > Caudata > Salamandridae > Triturus > Triturus cristatus. Next base: position 237,207,291 of record NC_140588.1, read on the forward strand.
GGTTCGCCATATGCCTTAGGAGTGAGTTAGAATTTAAAGGAAATATTGTGATTGACTGTATGAATATGGATCTAAGCTACCACGTAACATTGTTAAGCTAAGTCAAAACAACTCTAGGTGCGTTGCGCAAACCTCATTTGTTCAGCACCCCAAAACTTATCTGTGAATCGGATATCATTTGGGTCAAAGAAGCCTTTAGGCTAACCACCAGAGAGGGAGGGCTCCAAGCAGCCTAACATAAGCACAGTTACAAACACTTTATGATGGCGAAAGTCACAAATAAAATGGACATTTATTTAACTCTGGACATGTCAGCCCAGCACAGAAGACTGTTAACGTACTTTTGATTAAACCTGTTTCCGCAGTTGTTGATGGGGTGGCATAAACCAATGGATCGCCCTTTTTGCACATGTGATTTGACTACTGCACTAGACACTTTACACAATGTTTATATTTGTCCTAACTGGTCAGCCTTAAGACAAAAGTATGGTTGCCATCTCATTTTTACCTTTAAATTTCAATCAAGTGCGACCAGCCTTATTGTACCTACAGTTATTAGACTCACCTAAAGTCTGCTGCTTTTTATCTCGGATTCTGGCAGGGGTGTATTTTGCTAATTTGTGGAAATAATATTAATTCTGTGTTACAGTGTTATTTTAGTAATACAGTTTCTTAATAATGTGCTTTTTATGATTGTATACACAAACTAGAAAGACATTTAGGATGATTATGATTAGATTCATGGTTTTAAATGGCCCCGATAATTTTCTTAGCAGGCCCTAAAATTGAAGTTTTTGTTTGTTGGGTTTTATTAGGATGATCCCCTACACTGTTCATTCACAGCCATTTTTTCCTTATTCTTAAATGTCTCTCATGTTTTGCCTTTCATTTCAAACCAGCTAGACAAGTATTACTGTATTTGGAACTTTTAGATAATTGTAATGTATGCTGCTATTTATCTAGATTTTTATCGAGGGTGTTTTATGGCTATATATAAATTTGTAGATTTTGGCTAGCTCATGTATTTAATACAGATTTTTAACTGTTTTAACAGTTTGTACTGTGTTTTTCTGATTGCTACTGCAATTCGAATAAAACCTTTTATATTGATTGAACATATGGTTAATGTCTTGAATCAAAGACCATCAAAGCTATACCATTTACATTTTGGTTTATTAGATTTCATAAAGCATTGGTGATCAAAAGGCCATAAGCCTACCATTTTAAATATTTATAAACTTGCCTAACATCAAGATCAACATTGGCTCACATGTAAAATTGCTTCAATCACATAGCCCCATCTTTCAGTATTGAAACCTTCAAGACAATAATTTGTTTTCACCAAATGTTAATTGATGTAGCAGATGACTGACAAAGTTATTTTCTTTGGTGAAACCTAACTATAACTGTGAGTGTCTCTCAGTTTCCATCAGGGGATATGCTTGACCAGATATCCTCGGTGTGGTCCTCCCATAAACATAGTACCTTGGACTCTCCTGCTTTCTAAATTTCATTTTTGTTGGCATTTGGACTCTGTACACTTTACCACTGTAAAGCTGTGCTAACATGCTTGTCCTGTCTGCCTACACCATGGTAAAATTGATGTACACCTGATTGACACATTTAATTTACTTGTAGGTCTGTGGTAAAGTGGTACTACATTTATTCGCAGCCCGTAAATTAAATTCTACTAGTGAGCATGCAGCACTCATTGTGCAACCCACTAAACCTGCACTTTAAATGCAGGCCTCAGGCCTGCCACTACATCCTGTAGTGGCATTTTAAATAAGCCCAGGCATAAAACACCGCTCTGTTCCTGAGGTTTGCAGAATTCAGCAAAGCTATGTCCAGCAGAGAATACAGAGTTACCGTGAAACTCCGCACTCCGCAGCCGATCGGAATTTTCTTTTTAGATGGCGCTCTGGTGATCGCCTACAAGATTTTCAGGACTGTTCGTGGGTGCCACGAGATTTGCTAGCCAGCCGCATGATCCCGTAAGATTTTGAAGTCACCATCACGTCATTTGGGCACACCAGCAGCGTCCAGCGGATGTTTTCTGCCGCACGTGATCCCGAACGCACAGGATGTACTGCGGCTGCAATCTGGGGATGATTCTCGCCTCAAGAAGCTTCAAATTCTTAACAAATTGATGATTTGGAGTTTTTACTTTTTTCTAACTAGAAGGAAGTGCTCCAGAGTCTCCAACTTCCTGTTCCTGTCAAGCAGGCTCCTCCCAGAGCTTTGTCCATCTCCTGGTCACTTTTCAAATGGATCTGGAGCTGGAAGGATCACTCTTTGTCTCAGCTGTATATCCCATTGGATTGAAGGACTTTTTTGTATTTGAGATTTCACAAGTAAGTTGAAAAACTGGTGTTGTTGGTTTGATTGCCATGCACCTGGATTTATTTGTACTTTGAATGGATTTGTAAACTTTATTGTGGTGTGTGGCCTGTTGTTTCAGTAGGGACTTAGTGATCATTGATTTCTTAGCATTTCTTTTACTCCTTTTGTAAAGGAAACATGTTTCACAGTTTACTACTTTTTCTCCATGTTTTTGAACACATTTGCAATATTGATTTAATTCACTATGTGGCCAGTAGGTCCAGTGCTAGTGCATGAAACAACTGTTTCTGTGGTGTCTGTTGAATTTGAAAATAATCCGTGGACTGTGCATAGGCCTGCATGTGCTCTTTGTTATACAGGCCTCCTGCCTCTGGTTGTGAGTGACCATGTGACTGGCAGCCATTTTGTGAATCCAACCAGTGTGCCTTATTGCTTCTTGCTGTGAACATGTGCCTGGCAGCCATTTTATGTTACCACTAGCCAGCCAGTGTAGTTTCCCATAGGCCAGTATGTGTTCTCTTGTTGTGATCATGTGGTCGGTGCCTGGCCATTTTTTGTGTAGGCTAAGTAGCCACTGTGCTTTCCCTATAAGCCTGCATGTTTTCTCTTTGTTGTTCCAAATGCCTTCCTGCTCAGTGTTGTTGTTTATGACAATGTGGCACTGGCTGGCAGCCATTTTGTGCATCCAACCAAATTCAGACCTTTTCCATAAGCTGCATGGATGGTTGAGCAATGAGATAGCAGTTTAATAACTTATTATTATATCTTTTAGGATAAATTCACGTATATTAAATAAAAAAATTTTGTTCCATTTGTTCATGAATTGGTAAATTACATGTTTAATTTTTTCATTTTTTAAAAAACTTTTTTGCATAATGTTTGAACAAAAAAGATTTTTGGTTCATAATTACCACTTTTCCAGTACATCTGGCATCAACCAAGTCAACCCCATGTCTGATATAGGTGTACAACAACATTAATTGTCTAGGAATTATTCCTTCCATTGTCATTGTCAGCTGCACCTCCCTGAGTGCCACATCACAGGTGAGTGATTTCACGTAATGCTCCTAAAGCAAACAGTTTCATCTGTATGTTGTTGTTGTTTTTGCTCCCTCTTATCCTTCCTGAGTGAAAGTTTATGTTGGTGTGGTTTTCCGTACAGATGCACTGTATTGTTCATAATATACAATAGGGAGTAACCAGTGACCACACTAAGCAACAATCCTATGTTTCATTGATGTCCTTCTTGCTTCTTTTTTCTTAGGTGCACAAGAGTAACCCCCGGGTTCGGTAACTACGCTCCGCCAGCGGAGTTTGCATAGTTTTGCCTACTCCGCATTCCACTGCGAATGCGGAATTCAGGCAAAACTACGACTCCGTGGCGGAGTGTAGTTAGCCGGCCCATCCACCCCCCCCAAAGTTATTAAAAATATTTAAAAAGTCACTTTCCTGCCATATCTGCCTCGGCTGCCTCCTCGCAATAGCTGCTCTCTCCTGCCTCCTCATCGCACTGAATAACCCCTAATTGTACGTCTTGCGAATGCACATGTGCAAGACATACAATGTAGGGGTTATTCAATGCGAGGAGGAGGCAGGAGAGAGCAGCCATTGCGAGGAGGAGGCAGCAAGGTAGACACCCCAGGTAAGTGTCTTTTTAATTATTTTTAATAACTTTGGGAGGGGGAGGGTGCCCAGCGGAGCGTAGTTCCACTGAGTTTTTTTAAAACTCTGTGGAACTACGCAGAGCACCACGCTGCATACTCCGCCCAGGGTTACACAAGAAGCAACCCACAGTACTGCCAGAAAGAAGGCCTGTGCATGGCGTGATGCTTGAGTGACCCAGACAGCTCTCTCCCACTTGTATTTGAAAACAGATTTTATTAGTTTTATTCTTTGTTGCGTCATCTTACTACATAATCATAAATCAAATGTTTTGGTATGCAATTAGTTTTCTTACAATTCGCTATATTCTTTTTGCTATGCATCCAAGTCACATGTGTTCTCAAGTAATCATGCACTAATAACAAAAACTAACCCAGTTCCCCTCTCCCTCCCCCTGAGTTTACTATTGTTGGTTCTTCTCGCGTCCAGATGGGTGAAAAGTTTCAGCAGATCTCTTGTTGTGTGTGTGCAGGGTGGGGTGGCTCCAGCGTGGTATGCTTGTCAATATCCATCCGATAGTTGGTATTTCAGTGCATGTTAATTATGGTTGGTGTGTCCGGGTCAGGGGATCCCACCCTATGTGGTCTCTTCCTCGTCGTCTGGGGGCTCTGATTCTGGATACTATGGGTTGTGTACCAATGCCTCACAGGCCCTCGTTATCTCAATATTTAGTAACCCTCTTTTAGCCTCCCGCATTATCACACGACACTCGCAGCTCGCCCACCTCAGGTACTCCCTGCGCCAGGTTGCTATCCTAGGGCCCCCTCTCGCCTTCCAATTCTTGGTTATCTCCCTCTTAGCTAAGGTGTATGCCAGGTCTTGAAATCTGCTTGTATCCTTTACTTTAGCCAAATGTGGGAACCAACCCAGTAGGCAGCATGCCAGAGTGCAAGTTAGTTCTTTGTCTATGACCTCACCCACTGTTTGCACTACTTGTGTCCCGAATTCTTCTAACTGAGGGCATTCGCAGAACTTATGCATTATATGGGCCTGTGACGAATCACATCTTGGGCAGGTCGCGTCTGACACCTGGAAGTATCTGCTCACTCATTAGGGGGTAAGGTATGCCCTGTGTAGGACATAGTAATTTATTAGTTTGAAGCGTGCATTTTTGGACATTTTCGGTTTCCCAGCCAGTATGCTATCCCACTCTTTGGTCGGTATAGGTACACCTAAGTTGCCCTCCCATTGGAGTTAGAGCTTCTCCAATGGTTGCTGTCTATCTGCATGCAGCACTCTGTATAGGCATGATACTGCTTTGATAGTACCAGCTGATAGAGCCATATAATAGCAGGTATGCTGCGTCAGGGGTTCCGACAAACCCACGAGCCAATGTTTGCGAACAGCTGTCGTTGATGCCTGATGCAGCAAGAAATGTCCCTGTGGCAGTCCATATTCTGCCGGAAGCGCCTCGAACAGCAGCATCTCTGAGTCCCCATAGAGATCGCCCACTTTTGTCGCCCCCAATTACATCCAAACCTCTAGATCTCGCCAGTTCTCGTAATGTGGAAGGGCTCCCTGCATGTCCAGAGCGATGTCTGGTGAGCATGGGGTTCGCACTCCCATCTTCTCCAGGCCTCGACTCCATCATTTGGGTTGTACTCTAAGCTCCTGAGTGTCTCCTCCTGGAGGTCTGCATACTCTGAGAAATACTCTCAGTAGATCCTTTAGTAGCACTCCAGGGTGCCCGGGGTTCTCTCGCTGCTGTCGTTCTGAGGCTATGCTGCGCACCAGACATTGTAGCTGAGCTGCTATGTAGTGTGTTTCAAAGTTTGGGGCTGCTAGGCCTTCCTCTTCTATGGGCCTTTGCAACAGCGTAAGAGCCACTCTGCGATGGCCACTGCCCCACACAAATGTTTGAATTTAGGACTCTAGGTCCCTTAAAAACGTCACCGGTATCCAGTGCATTAAAGTAGTATAGGAGGCGAGAGAGCGCTATCTCTTCAACTTGTGAAGCTAAGTGCCACTGCTAACTGACAGCTAAAAGATGGCTCCAAAGAAAGGTGCTAAAACTGCTACCAAGAAAGTTGCCAGGGAAAAGAAAAATGAGCTTACCACCACCACAACTCGCATGTCGCCTCAGATCTTTTTTGAAAAACAAAAAACTGTGCCTGCCCCACCGGCCTCTGGGGAGCTAGCTGGGAGCAGCACCCCCAAATCAGTGGACCAACCCCAATCTAGGTCCAAGCTCATGTCTGTCACAGTGGCAGCCAGTCTAATCATGTCAACGTCCATGAGCAGTGATGTTGAAATTGACGTATCTTTATTGCAAAGTAGTACCCAATCGTTGCAGGATACTCAGAGAAGTGGACAACAACAGCCACAACCACCAATAGTAGTTCCTCCTAAAGTAGGAACAGTTAAAGACATTGAGCTTCATGCTGAGAAAGAAGGGCAATCTGCTCCAGAAGATCCATTGCTTTCCAGATTTCCAGCTAGAAAAAGGAGGGTTAGTAGTGCATCATCTTCTTCAAGCCCCCCTTCTGAGGGTCTAGACACCACTTGGATCCCACCTCGGTCTGAGAGTGGGACATGCCATGAGACAAGGCTAGGGAAAAGAAAGGTTCGAGACAGCCTCAGAGTTATGCAGGCAGATGTAGAAGGGATAGAATGAGGACGAACAAGTCATCATGGATCTTAGCCCAGCCCCAGTGGAGACCAACACTACCCATCACAACTTCCCGGGGGGGGATGTGGTAGTTGCACCACGGATTCAACCACCACCAGCTTCTATATTTGCAAACTCCAAGCAGCGACCTCCACCCACAACCACCTGAGTAGAAGTAGGTACTGCAAAGTGTCAAACATCAAAACGCCAACCTACAGCAAGTTCATCCGACATTGACAGTGGCACCAACGTCAGAAAGTTGAGTCTTTTCAGTTAGCCAGAAGGAGGCGAAGATTGCCATATGCCTCCTTTGAGTATCAAGTGTTAGCCGGGGTATGCTTAGTACAAACTATTACCGGGCCTGGGGGCCAAACAACCCATTTAGGAAAGCACCATATGACCCATTGGGGGGCGCACCTTAGCGGCCAAAAAACTGCAAAGGTTGTTGGTGAAGGGTTTGAAAACCGGCTGAGCAGGGAATCTGAATCTGAATCCATCATGGTGGAAGCTGAAGAAAAGGAAGTCATCTTTATTACACAAGGCAGCTCTCTCCCCAGCAGTGCAGTGGTATCACCCACATCAGCAACATCGCAATGGCACATGACTCAAGTCAACAGAGGGCAGTGACTGCCCTTCTGAAAAAGCACATTAAGCCTACCACCGCCTGCTCTCAAGAAGTCCCCTGCATCAATGGCATCAGGAAAGAAAAAAATTCAGGCTACTATTCCTGTCATGTTTAAGCTGGGGGGCAGTATGAACGAACCACCCAAAGGCAAGTTTGTACAAAGCAAAGCTGGCTAAAATGTTAGCACAGGATCGACTCCCTTTTTTTTTGTGGAAGGGGTGGGTTTTCTTGAATTTATGGCATCCATCTCCCCAAAATGGAAGGTTCCCAGCTGGTACTATGTTGCAAGAGTTGCTGTTCCAGAGCTACATTGCGATGTGCTGGAATTGCTTGGATAAGCTTTGCAGCAGAGTGCTGTTTACAGAATCTACCTGACAACAGACATGTGGACCAGTTGCCAAGCAACTGATTACATGTGCATCACTGCACACTGGATCTCTTTTGTGGAGGCTAGAGAAAAAATATCTGCAGGTGTAGATACTAGTGAGATTTTATTGCTGCTCGGAAGCATGCGACAGTAGCCATGTTCGCCATGGAGAAATTCCATACAGTTGCAAACATTTTGGGAGACTTCAACAACAGACTTCAACAACAATGTCTTTGAAAGCTTCGACCAAGAGGGTTTAAGATTGGATTTGTTGCCACAGACAATGACAGTAATATAGTTAAGGCCATGGCTGATGGTGGTTATTTCAGGGTCCTGTGTTTGGCACACTGCATCAACATCATTGTACAGCTCTTTCTCAAAAAAGAAGACAAAGTAAGCAACTTACTAATCACCTGCAGAAGAATCTGCACTCATTTCAGGCATTCACTTAAAACCCTGAAACAGCTGAAGGTCAATCAGCGTGATAATAGAATGGCAGTTAAATCACTCATACAGGAGGTGCCAACACGCCCGTTGATCAGTACAGACCTATTAATAAAATGTCATGCAGAGCGGGTGCAGCTGTGAAAGGCATGATCATTGAAATTGACCAATGGGGCCAAGTCAAATGCCTGACAGAGATACTGCTTCCTTCTGAGATGTTCACACGGGACGTCAGCCAAGAGGAAGTACCATGGGCCAAGCTATTCCATTGTTGCACATGCTACAGGAACAGCTAAAGGAGGTGCCTGCAATGTACACAGGTGTGGAGGGAAAAAATGATGCTTTTGACTTGGTGAAGAGCTTAAGCCTTAGCTTGTTTGCTAATACAAAGATGCAAAGAAACATTGTGTCCTCCAAACATTACATCTGTGCCACAATTCTTGATCAACCGTACAAACCATTACTGTCCACTTTCATTTAGACTTTAAACAGGCAGTTCAGTCTCTTGTAATTTTCAGAGTGGACTATGGGAGTGTCGCTCTCTGCGGCCTTCCCAGATCAACTACAGCCCCTCTCAGAGCCTCAATCAACGCAGCCGCCAGACTCATCACAGGCTCCAAAAGAAATTCTCACATCTCCCCTGATCTTCGTGCCCTCAACTGGCCACCTTTCGAAGCCAGAATCCATTTGAAAATTGCCTGCATGACACACAAGGCACTACACCACAAAACCCCAAGATATCTAGCGGAGACATTGGTACCATCGGGTGGTATCAGAACTACCAGGAGTTCAGATAACCTTCTATTGAAATCACAATGATTTCCCAAGAAGAAAACATATAACCGTACCTTCTCAGGAATGGCCCCCAGAATTTGGAACGCTTTGCCTCCTGACACAAGACTGAACCCCTCCACAACATTTTTCAAAAAAGAATTGAAAGCTATCCTTTTGGCCAAATTCACCTGAACTATTTTGTATTCATGTATATATGTGTTTATTTATATTTGATACCATTTATGTATCTATCTAACTCAGAGTGTTTACACCTATGTCTACCACCTATATCTGCATTGTAAAGCACTCTGATACCCACAAGGGTCTTGTTCGCACTATACAAAACACTCAAAATAAATAAATAAATAAATTCCTTTTTCATATGTGTAGGTTAGAAAATACAAAACATGGTTAGCAGTGAGCCAGAAAAACACCGACAGGGGACAAGGCCCACTCCTCCAGGGCACAAGTCCTGCAGGGCAGCCTTCAAGTTCAGACCCTGAGGGCAGTGCTCTTGGCTCACTGCAGCCAAAATCAACAACAAGAACACAATCCACAACAAGACCAGGAGCATCAGCCCCAAAAACTGCAACTGAGTGGTTTCTACTGGCAGGGCTTAAGTCTAGTGCAGAGGCAAAGGCAAAAGAGGTCAAGCAAAGGGGAGCACCAGCAATGAGCATTGAGCGAATGGTCCAGGCCTATCTGGATGACGCAACAGAGGGCTCCCTTGCTCAAAACCTATTAGTGTACTGGTTTGGGAAGCGGTGCCAATGGCCAGTGCTCAGCATTCTGGCAATATACTTTCTGGCTTGCCCTGTAGCCAGTCTCTCCACTGAGCATGTTTTCAGTACTGCTGGTGCCATTGTCACAGTGAGAATGGCCAGTCTCTCACCCCAAAACATGGAGAGATGAACCATGATCAAAAAGAATCAGTACTTTATACCACAAGATTACACCATACCTGAAGTACCACAGGAGGAAAATGAGGCAGACTCAGGTTATGGAAGTAGTGTGTTTGATTACCTACTACTGGGCAAATCACCCGAGTTGGAGGTTGAGCTCTACTTCCCTGACTACTAGGCCTGTGCTAAAAGCAACCATGGAACATTATTTCTCAGTATGTGGTCTATCGCTGATCTGCTTTCTTACTTTCTATGATGCCAAAAAATAAAATAAGATATAGCTACTAAGAAACCTTATTAATATTTACTTTATTATTCTGGTGTTTCTGGTTGACGAATTCATCCCCACTTTATTACGCTTAGGCACATTTTATTGCTGGATTGGAGTTGCAACTGTTAGCAGTGAAGAAGTCCCGACTCCCCCTGACAGAGAATACAAACAAATGTGTGCCTGACTCCAACCCTGAACCATGACTATTTATACTTCCTACCCCAGAGGGACTGCCCCACATGTGACTTTAAAATCCTCTGCTTCCTGAACAAATGGATCTGCATTCTGCAATGTACCATGAATCGATCAAGGTGAACACACCGGAAGAACAGGTAAATTCTGGCATACATTGCACGCTGAGTGATTGTTGTTTGTTGTGAACTTGTTGTGATGTGTCATCCTCATGTGTGTTGAGAAGTGATGATTCATGTGGTGGCAGGCAATGTGACACTGGGTGTTTGTCTATCTGTAACTATTACGCTTAATGTGCTAGTGATGATTTAAAATGTTGTTGGCTTACCGATGGCCTAAACTTTCCTTTATAATATATTTAATCCATCCTCAAGGTAGGCTCATTTAAGCCCATAGGGCAGGGTGTAGTGTATTTAAAAAGTAGTTTTTAATTTTACATGTCGTAATAGTGAAGAACTTTTAAATATGTTTTTCATTACTCCAAGGCCTACCTTTCTCATAGGCTAACTTTGGAGTTACCTTATTATATCTAATAAGTGATAATTTCTAAATGGGAGCAGGTGACCAGTTCATGTTTGGTGTCTTTGGAATTGTAATGAAAAATCCTCTCTCATGGTGAAGTCGCATTTTAAATTACAATTTTGAAAATGTCACTTTTAGAAAGTTGGCATTTTCCTTCCTTTGTGATTTAGTGCCAGCAGCCTGTCTCTAGGCCACATGACTGGGTGTAGCTGACAGCTGGGGTTTGCGTATTCCTCCTAGACAGCCACACACAATAAAATTCTTAGATGTGCCTGGATGGGGCCTCACTGGCAGGATGGGAGGGTGGAGATGAGCATAACCCTACTTACAACCTGATAGGCTGTGCCATGCCTCCACAAAAAGGGCTGCATACCCCATGTAGCTAGTCTGCAGTCAGGATAGGGAAGGTAGGATGACTAGGAACGTCTAAAGGGAAACCAATAGAAGCTTCTTCCACTTCAAAGGAAGGCAAAGGTATAAATATTGGACCTCAGACACCAACTCTTCAGTACACCTCTAGACCTGCGTATATTCTGTCAGGAAGAAGGGCCTATGTGCTGCTGAAAGGACTAGCCCTCTACTGGATTGCTGCTCTGAAGGACAGCTAACCTGCTGTGCTGACCTATGCTCTCTTGCCTGAATGAGAAGGACTGGACCTGCATCTGTTAAACCCTGGCAACTAGAGTGACTCCAGGGGCTAGTTGGCTGTGCACTGGGACAGAATACCCCAACCACCTTGACACCAGCAATTGTGAGCCCTACCCTGCCAGGTGGTGCCACCTAGTCCTGAACCCTTGGAAATGGGTCTAAAAGTGCTTTGCCAACCCGTCTGTGTATCTAACAGAACCAACATATCTTCTCTTCTGCGCGGCACAAACCTGGGCAGAAATGATCCATCACCTCTGTAGGAAGGGTTCTTTGAGCACAAGGACTCCACATTCATCTTAAAACTTGTATCGGAACTGCAGCTGCATGAAGCTTCTTCGACACAAATCATTGCATCGGATATCTCTTATCGAAGGCAGCCTTGATGATAATGTAGGTTCAATCAATCAATCAATCAAAGAAATTTATAGAGCGCACTACCCCCCCCCCCGAGGCGCTTGGGGGGGGGGGGTGCCGCTACTGCTCGAACAGCCAGGTCTTGAGCTTCTTCCTGAAGGAGAGGTGGTCTTGGGTCAGGCGCAGGTCGGCCGGGAGGGAGTTCCAGGTCTTGGCGGCCAGGTAGGAGAAGGACCTTCCTCCAGCAGTGGTTCTGCGGATGCGTGGGACGGTGGCGAGGGCGTGGCTGGCGGATCGGAGGTGGCGTTTGGGAACGTAGAAGTTGATTCTAGCTTAGCAGCCTCACAGCTCTTCGGAACCGATGCATCAGCTCGACCGCACAATGCATCCTCAATGCCAGATTTCACATTGCAAGCACTCATCAATGGGTATCCTCGATGATGATACAGAACCTCACATTGCAGCTTCGCTCTGTCTCGGAACTGATGAATCGCCTTGCTGTGTAACTCATCCTTGACGTGGGACCTTGCAATTCTCCGCAACCAGATTTAAGGTATTCTTGTTCAGTGGACCTGGCTGGGTCTCTGTAGCTGGCCCGCGCTCCATTGAGTTCAGCCTGAACTTGTGACATCGTCTGGGTCCAGCAATACCATTTATCAACTGTTGGCGCGTTGTGCTTTTCCCGCTATATTTACTGAAATCTTTAAACCTGCATATTTCCGGTTCTATTGATTGGATTTTTGTTGTTTTGTTATTTATAAAATTGAGTTATATTTTCCTAAATTGGTGGGGTTTACACTGGAAGCGTACCATTTGACTTCAAATCCCTATTCCCAAACAATCTAAGAAAGATCCCACAATTTGAATGTGCACTGTGCACTAAAGTTCACATGTAAGGCATTTATTTTTATTTTTTTTTGTAAATGAAAGCATTTGCGCATGTAGAGACCTGTTGCAAGTAGACATTAGTGTTTGACACAAAGTCCTGTCTGGCTATCTTGCTAGATTTGCTTTTGCATCAAAACCTATTTATGTTTCTGCTAATCCCTCTTTCTCCAGTAAACTGCCTTGACACACAGCAGCACAAAGCAGAGTGGAGTGTGTTTTTTTGCACTGAGGAATGGGCGTCTTGTGTTTCGCTGGATATTAAGTACCAGGCACTGATTAGCGTCGTATTGCACCCGAGCAAAGCCTTAAAAAATCTGGGCTAGAGTGTGGAATTCTTTAAAAAAAAAGTATCTTTCATGAAATGATTCTCCCTGTCATTTCAAATATCAATGGAAGGTGGTTAGATGTTGGTCTAGGGAGGGTCTGTGAGCTGGTGGCAAAGTGTCTAGCATAATTTATGTAAATTAAAGCAGATATAATATTCAGACCAACCATGTGCTGTTATCATGGCTTCTCGAATTATGAGGAAATAAAGGCAAAATATGTGTCAGAGATAACTAAAGTATACGGCAAGAAAAGGCAAATTTTGCAGCCCATTCTGCAGCAGTATTGTTTCATTGTTTTGTCATTTGGCACACAGTAAGAATGATTGAAAAGGGATTTACTTAATTAGTACCAGTTAGCAATTGAATACATCAATCAGCAACTAAATGATGGCCAGTTTACCTTTGCAAAGGGTGCGTTACTTCACAGCATTAGTCACTGGAGCAGGAGCAACCCTGATGTGCTTGAGGATGTTTGTTGTCTGGTGTGTGAGCCAATGTTAGACTGGAATGCAGCCCAGAGTAATAATTACCAGTGGCAAAGATTAATTGTAACATTCCGCGTTTGACTTGTGTGTTTTCTACAGTGACTTTTATGTGTATTCACTCTTTTCTGTGGACTCCTCAAACTCTCTATGTTCTAAAAAATGTAAGCTTATGAAATTGGCTCCTATTTACTAGTGCTAAATGGTAGACACAAGTATATGACTTTTGAAAAACTAGAAGCTATGATAATTACATTTGACTTGTTTCTTTTTGGGAATATTGTGTAGCACAAAAACCGTGTTCAGGCCTGCTTTTCTTTCTGCCAAACCTTTCCAATGCTTCAAGTTCAGAAGTTTGCTTGAAAACTCAAACTTGAAGCTGGCAAAATATTATTATGTCAAGCTTTTCTTTAAGTAATCACATCCTATTAAAAACTTACACTTGATTGTCAGAACTTCCGAGTTTCATGTTTCTATACATGTAAGACTTAGAGACTTGCCCAACAACTTTTTCAATTATAAATACTTGAAAAACTACTGAACAGATTATACCAAACATGGATAAGCACAAGTTGTGAGTGAAGTTGAAGTTGAAAGTCAGGTTTGGTGAAATTCTGTTCTTCTGAAACACAGAGTCTATATCAGTACCTTAATATAATACAAGGTCGGCCATAGAAACTATGAAATTAGGTTGGAGATGAGTTTTCTATTGAAAAAGGCATTTTAAACTTTGCTACTACAATTGTGACAGTTTCATTAAGCTTACAATTATCTTGGTGCATCTGGCTAATTGTGACAGGCCTAGATTTGTGTAGATCCATCCAGTGGAACAAAGTAAGTGGGGTCAAAAAGAGAAGTTTTCCGCATTCAAGATCCCATACCAAATTTGGCTGTCTATTGCAGCATAAACTGGTGAATGAAATGGCACCCATCTTGGCCAGATACCAGAATACCAGAGTTTTGCTCAGAAAGCATTTATTTGTGCCTCTGGTGGTAGATTTTCAGATATTAGCCATACCAAAATGCGTTGACCGTGGGCTTTGAAGGATTCATTCTTGTGTTATATTGTTGGTTCGCAGTGAGGGAATCATATTCGCTAGTTCATTTATTCAAAATGGGATGGTCTGAGAGAGATTATTGGTCGATTAAGTGCCCGATGCCCTTTTTCAGCAATTTTCAATTAACGAGTTTTGCGAAACTCGCAAATTTGAAGAGATGGGAAAAAAACTGCAGTAGTTAGGGAGGTGTTGTTTGCATTGTTGCAGAACTGATGGAAAAAGGCTGTCGCCGGATGCATGGAAAAAGCCTTATGTGTTGAGAAAAATTAAAATAAATGCAACAAATTTGCAGGTTTTTGCTAATTCCTGAATTCAGCTGTATTTTGAATAAGTAAATGCTGTTGAATTGAAGTTTCCCTGCAAAAGCTTTGTTTAATTATTACAACGTTGGTGCTCTTTGACAAATCTTCATGATGCAGAAGGACCGTCCAAAAATTAGTTGTAATAAAATATCTGTGCTTTTGGACAGAAATTTTTCTCTTTGAATTGGGAAAGGGAGGTCTCATTGGATCAATGCTTAAGAAAGAAGATAAACTTGCACCTATCACCATCTGTTCTATACCAAGCGTTATTGACATGTTGTAAAAATCTGTTCACAATTTGATTGGAGTACCATAGATATGTATTCATGTTAGAAGGGTTGCCTGTTGAGGGTCGTGACTGCCATCCAAGAAGATGGCAGCCTAGTCTCCACGCTTCACTATGCCGATAAATGCATCAGCTTTTCCCAATGTTTACCTGTGCCGCTCCTGAACACAGTAACTGGATTCTGAGATTGGAATATGTAGCGCTTCCTACACACTGGTTTCCTCCTTGCTTCTCCTGTGGAGTTTTTCAAACCGAACATGGTCCGGCCGAGTTATGCCTGAGCGCTGGTTCCCTGAGTGAAGCTGTGTCAAATGCTCGCCAGGTGAGACCGCCCTTAGCTTAAACGTTTCTTTGCTGGAATTCTTTTAAATTGTTTTTATATTGTGGGAATTTGTGTTTATCTGGGGGCTTTGTTAACGTTCTATTTTGCTGCACTTTGCACATTTGGATCTTTGATCCAGGGCACTGAAGGGGGAACGGAACCACTTGTCCGGTTAGCGGTCTAGTGGCATCACGCTGGCCTATATAGCACGTATGCTGACGCGCCCGCGCAGCGCTGGTTCCCTGAGCGAAGCTGTGTCAAATGCTCGCCATGTGAGACCGCCCTTAGATTAAACGTTTCTTAGCTGGAATTCTTTTAAATTGTTTTTATATTGTGGGAACTTGTGTTTATCTGGGGGCTTTTTTAACGTTCCATTTTGCTGCTCTTTGCACATTTGGATCTTTGATCCAGGGCACTGAAGGGGGAACGGAACCACTTCTCCGGTTAGCGGTCTAGTGGCATCATGCTGGCCTATATAGCACGTACGCTGACGCTCCCGCGCAGCACGCGGGCTCCGGCCTGTCCCCCTGGTTGTTCTCCATTAAATTCACTGCGTTATACTTATAAAGAACTGCTTAAACTGAACCCTGGAGAAATGAAACCTTGTTGTCCCCTGCTGCCCGTTGATACAACTAATGCCACTACAAAGGGCTCTTTGTGTGTTTGCTGCCGGATATCTCTCCCGCATATCATGAACCTGCCAGTCAGTAGCCTAGATAGCACACGGGAATACACGACGGATCATGCCAAGGGGGATCCTTAGCAATGCATTTTATTTAATGCCAGAACGTTAGTCAAGAATAGCCTGGATAGTGCCTTTTCATTGGAGGAACAATGTAAAATTAGCATTCATTACAGAGACATGGACTGACGGCACTTCTGGTCCTGATCTGGTTAAAGCAACACCTCCTGGATTACATAGCTACACGCTTGTCCGGCCACTTAAAAAAGGGGGAGGGCTGGTTATTATTTATCATGAATCACTCACCCCCAACTTTGTCCCTGTCTCTAACTCGACATGTGAGGCCTTAGTTTTCAATATGTATTCGGCAAATCACAAAACTTTCAAAGGCCTATTAATATACCGGCCACCTGGCTCTAAAACCGGGTTCCTAGATACAGTGGGTTCTCTGCTTGAAGAAGGGCTGTGTTTAGAGTCTTATGCGGTGCTGGGAGACTTTAATTTTCACCTAGAAAACCTTAGTGATCCCGACACCGTTCGGCTGGAACAAATTATGGGCGTAGGAGGCCTCAAACAACTGGTGAAGACCCCGACCCATGAAAAAGGTTATACCTTGGATGGTATATATTCCAATAATAGAGACTTAGCTGGTATTTCAGTCCTCCCGATCTCGTGGTCTGATCATTGCGCGATCAAGTTTGAACTAAAAAGTTATCTGGTTCACTCCACTAGCTTGAAACAGACTCAGGAGATAGTAACTAGAGCATGGGGCAAACTAGATGTTAAGATTCTGGAAAACTCTCTTAGAAGCTCTATATATCAGCTTCCATTGGATGTGGAGGAGGCAACGACTCTTCACAATAAATGGTATACCAATGCCTGTGATCAGTTAGCACCGGAAAAAAATGGATCCCTAAACGAGCCTCTCCCAATGCTCCTTGGTACTCAGAAGAGCTTAGAGCCAAGAAACTGGTCTGTAAGCAATTCGAAAGGACATGGCGTAAATATTACGCAGAAGCCGTCAAGGAAAGGTATAGAATTTGCATTTTAAACTACAAACAATCACTTCTAGAAGCAAAAAAAGAGTATTTCTCACTGCAAATAACTCAGGCTAAATCCAACTCAAAAGAACTTTTTAAAACTATAACCATACTGTTGACTCCAAATACTTCTAAGAGACAGGGTGACCCAGAATTCTGCAATAACATTGCGGTCTTTTTGGACACAAAAAAGAAACTATATTCTCGTCTCTTACTGGCTTGATTAATAAAACTCAGACCAATTCCAATGCAAAGGACGTGGACGAAACTGGTGCTCCCAGTGACCCATGCCCAATTTGGATTACTAAGCAAATCCCTGAAGTATATGGAACTGCACTCACGCCTTTGCTTAATGCGGTTCAGTCATCTGGAATATTCCCCAAAATATGGAAAAAAGCATCCGTCCTGCCGTATTGAAAAAACATACTCTGGATCCCAAAGATCCCAACAATTATAGACCAATCTCTAGGCTTCCACTCCCAGCCAAATTATTGAAAAAGGAAATGAACAGCCAACTCAGTGCTTTTCTTACTCTTAACAACTTTCTGGACCCATCGCAATATGGGTTCAGAGCTTTTCACAGCACAGAGCTGGCTTCGTTAAAATCCATTGAGGAAATCAGAGAGGCCGTGGATAGGGGAGGAAACCCTGTACTGATCCTACTGGACCTATCCGCGGCCTTTGACACGGTTTATCACAAGATATCGATGAACCGGCTATCTGAAATGGGTTTAAAAGGTTCTGCTTGGAAATTGCTACAATCTTTCCTGTTGGATAGGTCACAAACTGTAGACCTAGACGGTAACACCTCAGAACCTTTCTCTCTTCCGTGTGGGGTGCCACAGGGTTCGGCTCTTAGCATTTTAACATTTATGTGGCACCTCTGGAGGGAGCCATCAGGTCATTTGGCTTTCAGCTCACCTCTTACGCTGACGACACACAAATTGTGTTGTCGCTGACGAAGGGAGCTGAAAAGGAGGCAGGGGATCGCTTCCATGACTGCATGAGTGCCATATCGGCCTGGATGTCCGCCAACTGCTTAAAACTTAATTCTGCCAACACCAAGGTTTTAAAATTTGGCAACAATCCTCGGGTGTGGACACCAGAGTGGTGGCCTGTGGATCTAGGCCTTTGTCCAGTACCCACAAGAAAAGCTAAGAATCTCGGAATTGTGGTGGACAATAAACTTACTATGGGGGACCAAGTGAGTATGGTGACCTCAGCTTGTTTTATAGTCGTTAGAATAATCAAGAAAATTAAGTTCTTCCTGACTCAGAGTATTCTTAGGACAGTGGTGACGCACTTATAATGTCGTGTCTGGACTACTGCAACAGTTTATATCTCAATGTTCAAAAACTACACATGAACAGGCTGCAATTGGTCCAGAACGCGGAGGCTAGAATGCTGACCGGTACTCCTAAGTTCGTCTCGGTCAAGGGAGAACGTAAGAAATTGCACTGGTTCCCAGTAACGTTAAGAACACGCTTTAAGGCACTGTGTATTGTCTTTAAAGCCGTTAATGGAACAGGACCAGAGTATTTCAAATGTAAACTCTCATGGTATGTTCCAGGCAGAATACTATGTTCTACTGGGTCCAAACATGTGCAAACAGCCCCTTTAAAAAAAAAAGCTGGGGCGGTAGAAGCTTTGTTCACGGTGCTTTGAGAGCATGGAATGAACTTCCTTTTCAACTTAGAAATGCCCCAGATCTCCTTTCTTTCCGTAAGGACCTGAAGACATGGCTCTTTTCTCACTATTAGGCCTCACTTTCCCAGGTAACCAATACTTAGCTCCAGGACACCCAAGGGTAATCGTGCGCTCTATAAGTATAAATAACACAACATAACATAACCCCGAAATGGCCACCATTTGGACAGAGCCTTTCACTGCATAGTGATCCACAGTGGCCCATGCGACTGGCAACTCTGCTCCATGGCTTGCCCACTGCAGAATCTGTTTTTTACTCTTCCACTACTCGGATGCACATTACTTCAAGATTTCCTTTGAAAACTACAATGAAATCTCATCATGCAATTCCTGACATAAAGATAGAGATAGGTTGATCAGTCAATCATTAACTAGATCTGGTTCACATTTTATGATGACTGCCCAGGTCCCTCGGACAATCTGGTTTTTTCCATTCTACAGATATACTTCATGGTACACCAATGATTCTGAGCTGATCTCTCACACCCTAAACGCATGTACAATAGACCAACTATTTGCCCTTTTTGCCTGCTGGCAGTGAGAGTTTTCTTTTGTCTCAGCTGCGTCCTAGCAGGGTCCCCCTTTTATTACCACCAACCACCTGACTGTGCCATTTTGTTTCTAGTTTTCACTGCCAGGATGGCTGACACTAAATCACATGACCCTAAATACACCAAAGGGGGCCACATGGACGTTAAACCTTGCCTACTTTAAACAAGACTTCCAACTCTTGGGAGGAATAATGTCAGAAGCTGAGTGTGAGAAGTTGGCCTGGCATATGCTAGTCACTAGTTAAAGTGGCCACCTTGCACCAGTCCAATGCGACTCTTATGGTAGATAGGTTTAAGACACCCTTTTAAAGAAAGCTATCCTAGTGGTAGCTGTGGAGAGCAGCCTTCAGGCTAAGTCTCAGAGGAATGTAAAGCAGCTTGTTTTACCTTATACTCTCTTGAACTACCAAATGAAAGGACATCACACAGGTATATATATAAAATATATATGTATTTATTTCTAGACACACTCTACTAATCTCTTTATGAGATTAGAAGTCAGGAACATATTCATAAATCAATGTTTCACAACAAATTAAGCACTTATATGGCTGGGGCCCTGGGGCGTACCAGACCATATACTAAGAAAGAGGTTTAGGAATGTCGGCTTGCAAGGGGACAAGGCCTAGGGCCTTTAGAATCGCTGGGGCCTCACTAATCCACCCAAGGCAGGTAAGTAAAGGACCCACGGGAGACGCATGCAGTGTGAGAACACAGCCGCGGGTTCCCTATTGGTTTCAAAGGAGCAAGTCGCGGTTGGATTTTTAAAGTTTTAGGGTACTTCG
The DNA here is from genome assembly GCF_964204655.1 of Triturus cristatus. NCBI lineage: Eukaryota > Metazoa > Chordata > Amphibia > Caudata > Salamandridae > Triturus > Triturus cristatus. Next base: position 237,227,432 of record NC_140588.1, read on the forward strand.
GAAGAGTCTACAAGCAAGCCACTTACAAGGTAAGTACTACGAGGGCCAACACCCACAGGAGCACCGGAGTGCACGAGTTACCTCACCCAGGGAAGCCGGGTGCATAGGTGTCTTTTGGTGTCGGGTTGTGGCGTCGTTTTCAATGGAAGCCAAAGAAGATTTGCTGCTTGTGAAGACTGGAGAAGTGTCCGGTCGAATCCAAGGCTGGATCCAGAAGAAGGAAGACCTGAAAGCAGAAGGGACAGTGTTCACAGTCACTTGCCAGTGACCCGGGGCCAGGAAGATGGATGCCCACGGTAGCCGTGTGATTTCAGGTGATTCACTGGTGTCTTGACTCTTCAGCCACGAGGTCCAAGAGGTGTCAACGACAACCAGGAGCTGGATTCGGAGTGTCCCACAACATCTGCAGCTTACTGAGGTGTCAGCAACTGAATTGGAGCCAACAAGCCTTGGCAACAGCAAGTCTTGGGGAATGTGAAGAAAGTCAGCAGTGTAGACCAGCAAGGTCTGAGGGACTCACCCAGCAAGGGTAAGTCAGGGCAGGCCTGGTGCAACCAGGGGAGCCCTTTGGTTTGATGAAAAAGTCTTCAGGGGACCCACAAGCCAACCGGCAAGGGATCGCAAAGATGCCTTGTGAGGATTCACTTCACAGGAGCCCACGGTCACTCTGGACAAGGTAGGCCTGTGATTTTCAAGGGAAATTCTGCTGGAGGCTTGGGCCACGCGTGGTCCAATGCACAAGTTCGTAGAACGTCATGAAGGGGTTGCACTCGACAATAGTGCACAGTACCCAGGTATTGCTGTTCCTCATCACTCGTGGGGTCCACTCGCCTCAGGTTTGCTGGGGACTCACAATGGCCGTCGCGAAGTCAGGAAATCTACTTCCAGAACTGCAGGGACTTTGGACTCTGGCGGAAGCGGGAACGTTTGCGACCATTGATTCAAAGTTTTGGTGCCTGCCAAGCACAGGAGTCACTCCTTGACTCCAAGGGAGATTCTTCCATCTTCCAAAGCTAGTGGAACATCGAAGGTCCAGGATTCTTCTTGTAGAGCGTCGTCCAGGGATATTTAGTTTGCAATGACAAGGTTTCCCTATCTTATACTAAAGGAAAGGGAGGGACTAGCTCTATGACCACTCCTATGGGAGGGTCAGGGGAGTGGGTGGTTACACCCACTTCACTTTGTCCAGTTTCACGCCAGAGCAGGGACTGGTAGCCCCTGAACTGGTTTGAGCTGGCATATGCACAGAGGAGCCTACTGCTACCCCAGTGCAGGACTTCAAAGCACTCTAGGAGTGCACCCATCCAGCCCCAATACACTAAATGCTGTCTGGAAGGTGGTTACACCTCCCTGTGACAGGATGCCTATTGTTGGGCCTCCTCCACTGTGAGTTTCAGTCAGCAGCAGGAGGGCAGACCAGTGTCTGTGCTGCTGGCATCCATTTTGTGATGCCAGGCTCTTTCAGATTTCTACAGTGTTTCCCCAGTAGGTACATGTCTATCCCTCTAGAAGGGTGGGATCATACTCCCACACCAGTTACTGGTGTGGAGGTATGATTCCAAGGCGTTTGACACCAAACACAACATGTTTTGATGCAGCCATCCCAAAGTTAGCATTTACCGCTAGGTTATAATGCACTTAAGAGTATATTGTTTAACAGCACCCACAAACAGCCACAGAGAATAGACTCTGAGGGCTGCAGAGGGGCCCTGCTCAGGCAGAGGCACCCCCTCACATGTAAACCAAGCACCCTGCCCTCAGGATTGTTAGGGCCTGCCTTAGGGGTGACTGATAGGTTTATATGTGTGTGTAAGGTGAGTTACAGGGACCTATACCTCAGTGAGGTGTGCTAACACTACCTCACCCAGGCTGCAGTAGCAGGCCTATGGTGTCAGATTTAGTCTGCTTCCCAGGGGTGGCATAATAAATGCTTCAGCCCCTGGTAGGCCTGTGAAGTGCCTATGCCCTTGGTACCTAAGGTACCATATACTAGGGGCTCATAAGGTTCCACAGTATCCAATCACTAGTGCATCTAATATGCACTCCACGTTGTTTAGAGAGAACAGAGAGGCTGGGGCCCTGATTAGCAGGGACCCAGCCAGACTATAGCCAGAAACCAGTGTAAACATCAGAAAAAAAAGTGGGGCCAACATAAGTGCAGATCCTACTCTCCTACACTGAGCCATGGATAATCATTCTTGAGGACCACAAACAGAACTTGTACAAAGCACTAATGGTACCACACTATGGTTTACTCAATTGGAAAAGAGCATCACTGACGTGGAAGATTGCCACAGAAGAGGCGACCTTCACATCTTTGGTCTTCCCGAAGGCACTGAAGATCACACATTATCCTGCTCTGCCTTTGTGGAAAAATGGATACCTCTAGTTCTTAATACAGACAAAGAGTTTTAAATAATCTACACCCTTAGAGTTCCTAAACTTAAAGCTAAGATCATCTCCTACCCCAGGGTGTTAATATTCAAACCCCTCTGTCACTCATATATATGGAGAAGGTCATCTCATATATGTGGAAAGTGCAGAAAATAGTATGGCAAGTTGCCTCTATCTCAAGACATCTCTAAAGACACTAAGGAAAAGGAAGGTTTTTTTGTCCAAGAGGAACATCCTCAACGTCTTTGCTCTACAATTCTCTTTCATTGGCTCCGTATGACTGAAGACTTGCTTCAATAGCCATCAAATTATCTTCACTGACCCTAAAGAACTGGACTCTTTAAGTGCCGAGATCCAGGACTCGAACATGACTAAGTGAGTGGGTTTTCATAGTGTCTATCAACATCTCTCCACCTGCATAATTGCATGCTCTCTCTAACTGGGTAAGGTACTATCCGGACACCTACTAATCAATAATAGAGTCATTATGCTGGTCCATCTAAACTTTTTTCCATGCAAGTCTTAGGCACAATACAGACCTCTCTAGTCCTCCATTCTTCCTCTGGGGTTAACCATAACGGACTTCATCATGCTATCACATCACTGGTTATTTCCCCTGTAAAGCTCTCCCCTGTAGGGTCTGCATGCTACTTACACCAAATGCCACTGTAACACATGGCCATTTCACCTACTATATCTCACCACACTAACAGTATTATCTACTAACAACCACCTCTACATTATTCCGCTTTAGCCACAGGTGATCCTGCCAATTGCCTCAAGTTCCATTCTTAACTGCTCCTAACTACCTGACAAATTCACAACTACCATTTATGGGTCATACTTACGATTTCAACTAGTGTTACCTCATTTTAATTTGTCCCAATAGGTGCCCATCCATCCCTCATGATCATTTCCCTCCTCCTGCATTACAGGATAAATGATATTGGTAACATTAGGGGTTTACATGTATGCTTTCCCTACACTACATGTGGCCTATACAAGTCTTGGTTCAATTCTTTTGCATGTCTTGGTTCAGTCTTTATGCATATTCGACTACATATAATGGTTCATGTAACGTATCTAGGCTTTAGACTGGGAGGTTCTGTTCTAGGCATAGGGGTCGTTACAGTCCTCCCCATGAAAAATAGGTATACTCCCCACCTATACATGAGCCTATGGGTGTGCTTTATGGAATTTACAGCTTAAGTGGGCTGCATGTATAGCACTACTAGACTTCCATAAATCTTCTTCGGGTCTGTAGCCTTTCCAAGAGACCAAGTACTATAACTTGCCCTTCTTTCTTTTGCTGTCGTTGATGTGCTGGACCTCGTATTCCAGATGGTTCCCAATTACGATTGGGGGAGAAGAGGTTGGGTTACTCCCTATGTAGGTTTGAGCAACAATATGTGAAACACAGGGTGGATTTTCATACTTTTCAGGAGTTTCAATTTTAATCCTACAGGGTAGATGCATTGGATGATCTTGAAGGGGCCAATGAAGAGAGGATCAAACTCATACTTTTGCTTAGATTTCAAGTGTCTTGTGAAGAGCCAGACTTTGTTACCTGGTTGATAAGGTGTAATTGGTTTTTGGTCAGCAAATCTCTCATAGGTCAATTTAGCCTCTGCTACGTTTTGTCATAAACATTGTATTGTACATTTCCTGCAGTCTAATATTCAAATGTGAAATTTGTGTTTCAATGTTTGGTGTTAGGAATGGCAAGAAATGTGGGTGAAAGCCATGGTTAGCGAAAAATGGAGACATATTTATGGATTTGTGGTTGAGGTTATTGTAAGCAAATTCACCCTTGCAAAAGAGATTTACCCAGGATCTGTGAGTGCTGGATAGTTAACAATGTAGATACTGTTTGAGTGCTTGGTTTCCTCTCTCTGGCCAACAGACTCGGGGTGAAAACTGGCACAGAGATTGCTTTTAATGTGCAAGGCTTTACACCAAGCTTTCCATACCTTGGAGGTAACCTGAGTACCCCAGTTTGATGTAATGATTCAGGGCAAACCATGTATTCATACCACATGGTGCAGTAGCAATGTCACCAGGTTTGTTGCCCTAGTCATTCCTTCGCAGGCCACTAAATGAGCCATCTAGGACAGTCTATCAACAATTTCCAGAATGGTGATTTCTCCCTAATCTTTTGCAGGTCTATTAAAAAATCCATAGAGATAACTTCCCAAACACATGTAGGTGTGAGTAATGGGTGTAAAAGGCCTCACTTTGGGGAGTGATGACACTTTGCTTGTGCGCAAGTATCACAGTTTTGAACATATGTGATTATATCTTTTTTACAAGTGGGTCACCAAAATTTCTACTGATGAACTCTTGCATTCTTGTCCTTTCACGGGTGGCCTGTCAATGGCTGAGTACGACACCATTTGAGAACCTGATGCTGCAATTTTTTGAAAGGCACGTACAACAGCTTACTTTGGAAAGGTAGCGCTGCAAGCATGGAACGTCTTTTGTCTTTTGCCTAGCAAGCACCTTTTGTAAGGGCATGATGCTTTTGATATTCTCCGGAAATTGGTCTGAACAAGTGACTCACACAATTTGGTCTTTGGGAGTCATTGGTGGTGGCTTGACTGATTCAAATAGTTTAATTGATTCCTCATTAAGGGACAAGGTTTTTGAATTCATGAAATGCAGTGTTGACTTTGTGAGTCCAAGTGAACTGAATCTCCTTCATTAGTAGTTGGGTTAATGGATTTGCTGTGGTTGAAAAGTGGCTGCTAATTGTAAAGGCCAGGAATAGCTGGATATCTTTAACAGACCTACGTTCAGGCCAATCCAGGATAGCTTGTTCTTTTCTTTCAGCCATTGTAATGCCTTGGGGGATAATATGAAGCCCGGGAATGCAACATTGTGTACGTGAAATTCCGACTTTGGAAGTTTGCAAAACAGGCCATGGTGACACAGGGTTGCTAGAACAGTCTTGACACATTCATCATGTTATTTCAGGGAAGTAGAATAGATTAAAATATTGTCAATGTAGATGATTATGAAACGATCCAAGAAATCATGCACCATGCCCTTGACAAAGAATTGGAATGCTCCTGGGCAGACCGAATGACATTACACAATACTCCAAAAGGCCGTAATGAGTCCGAAAGCCCATTTTCCATTTATCACCAGTACGAATGCACACTAAGTGGTAGGCCCCTCTCAGATCCAAATTTGTATAAATAGTGGCTGCCTGCACCTGATCCACGAGCACAGGAATTAATGCAACGGGTACCAATTTTTTATGGTAATGCTGTTAAGTGCACAATAGTTAATGCAGAAGCGTAATTCGCCATTACTCTTAGGTATGAAGAAGAGATGGGAGATGGACAGGGACTTGGATGGACTGATGGAGCCATTTTTTAGCTATTTGTTCAGGTAATCACGCAGGTGCTGATTTTCCTGTTCCGTGAGTGCATAAATCCTACTACACAGAACTTTATCACCTGGGACTAAATCTATGTTACAGTCAAAAGCCCAAAGAGGGGGAGTGGTTTCAGCACTCTTTTCGCTAAAGACGTCGCAGAATTCCTCACACTCACCAGGCAATTCGGTATCTTGTTCAACAGCCGTGGCTATGTAATGAGCCTTGGTCTTCATGTCTGGTGGTTGTGTTGAGAAGCAAGGAAGGTCATCTTCCCCTCATGAGACAATCTTGATGGCAGGAATCTGAATAAGAAATTATATTCCTTTTGTCCCAATCAATGGTGGGATTCTGCTCCATTAGCCAAGGCATGCCCAATATTACATCAATCCAAGGTGAGTTGATAACATCAAAGGAGATCACTTCCTTAGAATAAGGACTTGAGAGTGACAGATAATCGCTACTCCGATGGTTGAATTTGTGATCAAGCCTGATGTAAGTTTTGTCCCAACAATGGCTTGGACCATTTCTGGCCCTACATGGCTAGGGAGGGGATCTTTAGTTTGGAAAAAAGAATGCGTCTAAGAAATTACTGGTGGCTCCAGAATTGACCATTACTACTACCTTCTCATTAATGGGATCTTCACAGGTTTTGAGTTGAGGTTCTTTTGGGGCTATGAGATTCTTGAGGTCCTCTCTTATTCCTTCATAATACAGGACTGTTTGCCCTTTGGCCAGTTGGTTTCAGGCACAAAGGAGTTGTACTGGGTCAGGTAGTCATCCAGGTCTTCATTGCCCTGCCACAGTTTTAGGAGTTCTCGGTCTGCTGACCAGGTGACTGTTCATCAGTCAAAGACCCTCTCAAACTCGACCTTGAACAGTCTCCAAATAAAGAGAAGGTGATCGTTGGAATAAACAAGCAGTACTGCCCACATAGCAACAGCACTGTTGAGGTATGAAATAAAAAACGCTATGCAGGATTGAGCATCTGGAAAGGAAGTTGGTTTCACTATGAAATGCAACCTGATCTGTGTTAAAAAGGTCTTGAACCTTGCTGGAACCCCCAAAAAATGTTCGGTTGAAACCAAAGGGACTGTGAGGGAAACTGTTAATGAGTCCGTGGGCCCATAATTAGTTGTTTCAGATGTGGTCGAAGGGGGTTGGGTTGTCGGGAGCTGTTCCTGTAGATAAGCCACTCTACTCTCCAGGGCAGGTGTTTCTTGTCTGACTGCTATTAGCTCCTTTTGCATATTGTCCAACATGACACAAATATCCTTCAATATGGTCATCTTGGTAGCACTGCTTGGGAGGAACTAATTTCATGGGAAGATTATTCTTTCAGGGCTTGCCAGGTTCCTCAGGAGCAGTACCCCCAAGAGGTCCACCTTCCGGCCACTCTGGCTCTGGTTTGATTACACAGAGGATCAGAGTGGCCAGACGAGGGGAAGGCATTAGGGAAGGTACTGCGTGGAGAGAGAGCCTGAATAAATCCATAGTACTGCTCCAAAGTATACCTGGATATACTTATATATCATGTTATTTGTGAATAACCTTTGCCTATAAAAAAAGAAGTATTGTTTTATGTTCCTGACACTACTAAGGTTGTTCAAACATCACAGGAAACTCTCAGAGATTTTAGGCTTGGAGATCTTAATGTCTTTGATGAGAATCAAATACTATGTCTCTGGTTATTCTTAAGCTTTCAGGGTTATATTGTCCCTGGTCATCCTAAGCTTTCCTTATAAAAAGAGATCCAGACCATCAGTTTCATCACAATTGTCTCAGTGCATGTTCCTCAAACAGATTGCCATCAGCATAACATTTCAGTTAACTTGAGCCTGTCTTAAGCATCACACGTTTGAATCACACAGGTAGAGTCACTGCACAAACGCTTTGTCTCTGGGTACAACTTTGGCATACATGCACTCTAAGAAGACTTTGTCTTTACCCTATGAACATCAAATGCACACAATAGAGTCTGGACGCTTGGACACAATAGCCTTATACAATCATGTGTTTCAGCTCATGGAGACCGCTACAGAGAATGCTCAACAACTAAGGTGTAGTTCAAACCATATTGTATATGTCCTTGTTCACTTCACAAGGTTTTGTAGCGGCCCAGGTTAAACATACCGCATTCACCAATGCACCGCACCCTCTGGTTCAGGAGTCCGACAAACTTCCAGCCCTTGGCAGCACAATGTAAAAGTTCCCCAGTAGAAGGTGTCTCCTTACCTTGCTCTGCAGTTCGCCGCTCAGGAGGCCTACCGTTCTGTGGGAAGGCTGACTTAGATGTGGCGCTTGACTGGCAGATCATAGACTTCACAGATGCTGCTCCAGCTCTGACACTGAATAATTCGCCCTCCGTGACTGGGTGCAGCTGCCTTTATAGATGGGGTCTCAACTAATATGGTGGCTGTGAGGGGTACTGAAACGTAAAAAGGACACTATTACGCAACCCTAACCTGGAATATGAAACAGGGCGAAAACTCAGCACCATATTGGTGTTGTGTGCACACCAGTCTAACATACCATGAATGTAGACATTACATGAGTTTGCTATGCCATACAGTTTAGTATACCAAATAGCACAATGGCAATGTGTGAGTTCCCTACTCTACATGTGGCCGATGCAAGTCTTCATTCAGTCTTTATACATGTATCGGTTCAGTTTGAATGCATAATGGACTAAATATAACAGTTTATGTAATTTATCTAGGCTCTAAGCTGGGAATATCCATTTTAGGCATAGGGGTCGTAACAGCTTATAATCTTCTAGGGATAAGCATCAATTATTATAAATTGTTAATACCTACCATGGTGTATCTTTCCAGCATCGTAGCAATTAGGCCTGGCCATGGAGCCACCCTGTATGTTTCTGCTTGGGTGGGGTAGGTTAGGGTAGGTGTTTTTTCTCTTTAGTTTGGGGTTTTGTCTTTAATTGTATCCTCCTTCTTTTCTACCTCTCTGTGCCACTCCCCTCTCCACCCTCCTCTTCCTAACCCTTCTTTATCCCATCCCTCCATCCCCACCACTGCCCATGTGGCTTCTTGCCCCCCTCTTCTAACACATCTCAATCTCTCTGTCTGACAGCCTTGCCTACTTGGTTTGATAAATACACTACTGACATCCTCTCTAAATGCATAACTTAAAGATCTTATCCCTTAATGTGAAGGGATTAATCTACCTTATTCAACCTCAAAAAATCCTACACTACCTCCACAAACTAAAAGGAGACATTTTACTTCTACAGGAACCACAAACTAGCCTCAAAGAAGCCATGCTACTACACAGTAACTGGGTAAGAGACCTGACATGTACCCCAGTCATAAAATAAATTGAGGGCCTTATTTAGATCTGGGCAGATGGAATACTTTGTCACAAGCATGACTGATATCCTGTCCACCTTATTACAATCTCCATAGGATAAAATGGGATTATAATATGGAAGATGGGCTCTCCCTCACAGTTGTGATGGAGTATTCCCCTCTGCCAAGATCTAAATTGGCCCCTGAGTAATTTGACTTATGCCAAAGGACTCCAATCTTCATATTATCTCCTCTGAAATATACCATAACGGGAGATGACATGTAACCGGATTGCTAAAAGATGGTACAGAACTTTACGCTGTAAATATATTCAGCCCTAATGATGACCATCTTGAATTCTGGATTTAACTGAATAAAAAAATGTCATATCCATTCTCTTCAGTTCTAGAATATTTGTAGGCGGCGATTTTAACCACACCACTCCCATGGATTTTGATGCATTCCCAGACTTACAATACTGGTACACAAGGGAAACTACCAAAAACATACGCCTTCTCAGTTGAGGCATAACAAGGGAAAACATCTTTATTTTTTCTTGTTACTTCCTCTTTCTATGTGTGCTAAATTCTGTATTCTGCAGCACACATAGAAAGGGGAATATACCTCTCACGGACAAAAGCAGAAATGTGCCATATTCTGTTAAACACAGCACAATCCTGGCCTTTTCCTGTCACGCAGCACAGCTGTGTGGTATTTTAATCAGTATGTCCCTCAGTCTTCACCATGGCACAAGATACGGTTGCCCCCTCTTCCCACTATTGCGCCTATTGTCTATGGAACCTTTCCTCAGCAGTATTACAGAAAATTCTGCAATCTCGGGACTCTATACCAGCCGCCCACAAAAATTAGTGGCATACACAGGCACTATTTTAATTTTCACTGCCCAAGCAGACTCTGAAATTCCTAACATAATATCTGTGATTAATGATTATGCTAAAGTATACGGCTATACAAATACTAAAAAAAATCTGAAATGTTCCCCCTCAACATTCACTGCAACTGCTCTATAATATGGCACTCTGGTCTTAAATGGGTACAAAAGATAATAAAATACATAGGGATATGATTTAGTTTGGACTGAAAAAAGTCCTTTGAGCATAATGAAAAAGTAACTTTATCTAAGATTACGGACCTGCTAGAAAAGTGGATGGTCAGATTCAATTCCTTGGTGAGGACGAATTTCTACCAAGCATGTCTCCTATCCCCAGATTGGACATAATTTTCTTCAAAATCGACGACCTACTTACCAATTTTTTTAGCAGTCTAAACAACCAAGAATCGCTCTAAAAAAAGACTACCCAAGCCTCTTGGAGTCTTAAGCCTCCCAGACTTCAAAGATACCAAATGGCAAATCTTGTGAGACAAAGCCTTTTTCGTCTTAACTCAATCCCTAATCTCTCACCAACCTAGTTTACAATAGTGAAAAATATTGTTTTACCACTTTCCCTTTATCCAAAATCACAACTAAAAAGATAGAGGTCGAACACTCCTCTCTTGGCTGGAACATCCCAGGCCCTCTGGAAAATCAACAGTAAGCTCATAAGTAAAAGAAAACCCCCCACCTTAGCCTCAATACGGCACAATAACAACAAAGGGGAAGGCGTTGGACTTTGAAAATTGGGCACAGAAAGATATTCTTTGTATTGAAAACTTGGGGACTTCTTAATATCCTCTACCTTTCTCCCACATCAAATGCAAATTTAACTGTGAAGACATAGACTTTGACAAATGTCTTAAAATCAAAGCCACTCCCCTCTCCACCCTCCTCTCCTTACTAAGCACAAATACCCCAAACCACCAGACCTCCCATCTCTGCTGGCAAAAGTGGCCTTGGGTGGGCATGTAGCGTACAAACTGTATGCTCTCTTAGCACCTAAATCATCTACCTTGACGAGACAAATCCTGGAGAAATGGGAAAGTCCTTTAGGTGGCATATATGCCCACCCCCTTACCAAACTAAATTGACACTCCAATTGGGCTAATCTAACAACCAATGGGATCGCTCCCTCTCTGGCACAATGCTGACTCTGGACTACTTTCATGGCTCACTGGACCCCCACTGAGGGGCTGATTCCGATTCCGGTCTCAAAACGTAGCGACCGACACGGACCCGGACTGGAGACCGACCGACATGGACCGGCGCTGTACGACCCGTGCAGTACGATGCGTGTGATTTACAACCGACACATACGGAATACAAGCCGTACGACCGAGCCGTAGGGAAAATAGTGATTCGGCCGAAAAACCAACGCGAGTTGCACCGACCGACACGTACCTGGAATGAACCCGACCAAAACGTACCCGCGATGTCCGATCCGCGTAGTACGATGCAATGCGTGTAAACCCAGACCAACTCACATGGAGCCCAAGCCGCATGACCGACACACACAGAAAACAGGGCCCTCAAGCAATAGAGATCTCCGCGACCGACACGTATGAAACACAGAAGAAAGTCAGCGTGAACGAGGCGGAGACGCCTGCACGAGCCAACATCAGCCTCCGTCTCGGTCAGAAGAACGTCTCCTTCATGCCTAGAAAACCCAAAGGAAAAAAGACAAAAAAAGGACTAAACAAGCAATGACAAAGCCAATAAATATTTTTTTTTAAAACCTGGGACAAAGACACACCCACAACTCCACCTATATAAAGGACATCAATCACTACCATGATCCTTTGCAAATAGGAGACAACAGTCAGCAGCAAACACCATCACACAGCAAACACAGACACACTCACAACTCACCCATCAGATAACTCACACACCATTATGTGGGGAGCACAAGTCCCTGGTAGGGGATGTGCGTAAATCAGAAGCAGGACACCACTGACTGACATCCTGAAAGACAACTTGCATGCCCTCCAATGGAAGCACGTTTCATGGTGGAATGTCTGGCTGGGTGGGAAGGAGGACTGACAGCTCTAACCATACTTACCAGCATGTGGAGAAACACCCCCCTCAACACAAACTCCACACAACTCACCGGGTAGAATGCATTGCCCCATATCTCGGTGAAATATCAGTAAAAGATACACCGTATTGGGTGCTGCTGTGTGAAGCACAGGGGCTCTCTTTGGACTTGTAGCAAAACAAACACCAGGATTTCACAGTCAGCCATCTTGCCATTGCTGTCACACCCCCCTCGCAGGGAAGCAGAGTCAAGAGGAAGAAAGTATGGGCATGCTTGGAAGGGGGTGTAGCCAAGAGCATGATGGGAGTTGCAGTCACAGACAATCCCCAGCCACCCACATGGCCCAGCAAGCTCACACTGAAACATGCTCGCCTCACAGGGAGTGGGAAGGGACTGACAGGATGTCTGACACTGTGCTCTGTTGTTGGGAGCACAAGGCCATGCTGGGACCTGGGCACTAACAAGCATCAGGACTTCACAGTCAGCCATTTTGCCATTGCTGTCACACTCCCTCACAGAGAAGCAGACTCAAGAGGAAGGAAGTATGGGCATGCTGGGAAGGGGGTGTAGCCAAGAGCATGATGGGAGTTGCAGTCACAGACAATCCCCAGCCACCCACATGGCCCAGCAAGCTCACACTGAAACATGCTCGCATCACAGGGAGTGGGAAGAGACTGACAAGATTTCTGACACTGGGCCTGAGAAATGATGTGGCTGACAATCACACATATGCACTGGCCAAACAAAACCCTGTCACACACACAGCCATTGCAACCATATGTTCGAAATCATTGTCTAGGAATGCAGGGTTCAGGGGTCCCCCCTGGCCGGGCAGGGGAGGTGTGTCTTGCAGATGACAAATGTGAAAAGCCATATATGGAACATTGCACAAAACCCACAGGAACTCACATATGCATCATTGACAGGGGACATCTGACAGTGAAGGGAATGGACACACCAATATAGCCGAAACCATAGCATGTTCGCATTCACACTCGGTGCTGTTGTGAGCTGCATTCCACTCCTACATCATGCTGAAACATAGGCATCCTTCACACAACACACCACTCACTGATATAGACACTGTAGACACAAGGTCAAACCTGGACAGCATTGGAGGAGACATGCTTCTCACAACAGCCAAACTGCAACACACACTTCACCGGCCCTCACTGTCATGAGCATTGAAAAGCCAGAGTGCTACCTTGCCCAATCCATGTCACCATGGAGAACATTGACAAGTCAAATCACATATGCAGGTACAAAACTCAGCACCAGACTCATTAACGATGGTGACATCATCACTTGTATGAAATGAGATGGGTACTAGGAACACTGTAAAAAAACACTTTTCCTAAGAGTTCACAGGCATATCGGGCTGTGACCATGTCGTACCAATACACCAATGTGGCACACAAAGACTAGCAAACTCTGCTACCACACATGCCCCAATAGTACAACATATCCAGAGTGGAATAGCACATATGTCCTTGTTAAATCTCACATGTGTACAGGGATGACACACCTGTGTCAGCAATGTGATGGCCCTTGAGTTGTAATGGTCATGTACAGACAAATCTATCCATGAGCTGGGCATGCACACACTTCGACATGCACATTGAAATGTTTCATTTTGGCTGGGCAATGTGCAAAAACAATATAAATCTCTGTCCGTGACAACCCGGAACAAAGCAGTGTACAGGCAGGCATCCGTTCGTACAGTAGAAAATGTCATGTTTGTGAACCATTGATGCCTGTAGAAACATAACTTCCATTGTGTGTCTCTTCCAAACACATGTGGTGCTGGGGACACAGCACAACATGAAGAGGATTCCCAGTCCCAGACTCTGGTGGACACTGAGCTCTCTGGTTTGACTCTGTCTCTGTCCTCTTCGGATGACGACGAACAACCTGGCACCTCCGGTGTGAGTCATCATGCAGCACCAGCAGCACCAACATCTGCACCCCCTGTACCCATGCCTCCAGCATCTGGAAACAGACAGGACACCCCCGCCAACACGGACAGACCAAGGCCACAGAACACCGACAGCATAGGGACACAGGATCCCCCCCCCGGAAGCTACAGCCAACACCAACACCACCCAAGGGGTCCCTGTGTCACCTGTGCATGCCGCCACTGGTCCTGCCCATGTGGATAGGGGTGCTGGGAGGGGTGGAAGGCAGAGGGCGCACCTTGCAGAGGGGTCTGGGCTGCATGATGACCCCCAACTGGCACGCATCATAGATGCATACCAGGATAGCACCGGAGAATGTGGCCAGGTAGTGGGGATCCTCAAGGACGTATAACAAGAGCAGGATGCCCACCATGCCCGCATGGAGGCAAAGTGGGATGCACTTACTGCAGTGCATCGGGACATACTCCAATGCCTCCGCCAGATCAGCACAAACATGTCCACACCTTCCTGTGTGGCCACAACATCTGCTGCCATACCATCTGCTAGTGCCACAGGGAGGGAGGAGGACTCTGGTGGAGAGTCCCCTGCACCGCAGAGGCCTGCACCTGAGGATCTCCCCCCCCAAGAAGAAGATGGGTCGTCCAAAGAAGGACATGTGAGACGCAGATGTCCCTGAACATCCCCCAGGGCCTCTAAACCTGTCCTGGACAATGTTCTTTGTGCGCAACTCATTCACCTTGTCCGATCAGACACAACTCGCCCACATGACATGGAGTGTTCATGTTGGTCCAATGTAGCAGATGACTGTGAACTTTACTCTGGACATTTCATCTACCAACACTTCCAACTCTACTGTGAACTTTGGATTCAAAACCCAATGTACAGCACCCACCATCCTGTGCACTTTCCTCACACATGTTTGTAAATAAACTCACCAATACACCATACTTGCCTCTATTGTGATTCCAACTTGTCATGTGTCATGGAGATGTTGATCTGCTAAACAACACAGTGTATGTCAAATACTACAACAATTTGACCACTGTTATGTGAGTCATGGTGATGTGACACATGTGAGGGAGACACACCACTATGGCACCACAACACATACTCACCATGGCCATGTTACTCATCCCACACAATGATGTTGACCTGAAACACATTGGTATGCACAGACACAACACCTATCCACTGTCTGTGGTAACAAGTCCACAGGTGAGGTCAGCAAATGTCACTCAGATGTGGGAAGACAGACAATGCACCTAACAAGCATAGCACAGGTTCATTACACATCAGCAACATGTTTATTCTAAAATACTTGCAAGGCAATTGTTACGGTGGACACACGGTCACAGAGTTTCTGAGAATTGAAGTCCAGCGGTGTGTGGCACATCACTTGATGGCAATTGACTACTCCCACACTGGTGTTGGATTCTGGGTGTTGGGGATCAGTGTTGACCAAACAACAGGCAAAGTACCCTGGGAAGGACAGACACAAGACACAGTCAAAGGCGACGGAAGAATAGGAGAGAAATGCAATACACATGCACAAAACATGTCACAAGAAACCTACACAAAAACAAGTTAGCAGTACTACACTATTGTGGAGTTCAGACCACCTGAATGAACACATCACTGCACGCATCCAGTCAAGTGGCACACAGTCACACTCAGGCAGCAACAGAGCAGCCACAACACATTTCAGGCTAACTCCATACATTGACATAACAACCCTGTAAACTCACATTCAGGTGAAGAAGTTGTTGATGAGCTGTGTGCGGACGTCACCCTCATCATCATCATCATCACTGGCATCGTGGCCCAGGCCGGGATCCTCCACAGGTGGCGGAGGTTGGTCATCATCTTCCTGGATGAGAGGCACGTTCTTCCGCAATGCCATGTTGTGTAGCATGCAGCATACAAGGATAATTTTGCACACCTTTGCAGGGTCATATGGGAGGGCCCCTCCGGTCTTGTCCAGGCAGCGGAAGCGACTTTTCAGGAGACCAAATGTCCGCTCAAACACCCGGCTGCTCCGACCATGTGCCTCATTGTAGCGCCTCTCGGCTGGTGTCACAGGGTTCCTGAGGGGTGTCAGCAACCACGGCATGGTGGGGTATCCGGAGTCGCCTATACACAAACAATTGAACAATTAGCGTAGTTTTGTAGGAGTGCAGAATACAACATTGTCAAACACACACAATGTGATAAATAGTCAGTACACACCGGCAAGTCAGGCACGCTGGTCTGGCATCTGTGACATCAGCGTTGCAATGCGACTACTCCTCATGATGTAGGCTTTGTACGCAGAACCGGGGAAACGTGCACACACATGTGTGATACACATGTCTGCAAGACATACCACCAGAGAATTGATGGAGTGGAAATGTTTCCTGTTCCGGTATGCCTGCTCATGTGCCTGTGGTGGTATCAGGGCCACATGTGTACCATCAATAGATCCGATGACTTTCGGCATCCTCCCCAGTGTATAAAAGGCATCCTTTATATCAAGGAGTTGAGCTGGGCTAGGGAACTTGATGTACAGGTCAAGGAAATGCAACATCCCCTCCAAGACATCGCGTAGCACACGACTAAACATAGTTTGTGACATATCACCAGCAGTAGCCACAGTGTACTGGAAGGTACCAGTAGCAAAGAAGTGCAGGGCTGCCATCACCTTCACCTCTGGGGTCGGTGCTGTAGGGTATGTCCGGCCAGGTAGCAGATGTGGCGCCAACTGCTCTGCCAACTCCTCAATCAGTGGCCTGGTGAAGCGGTACCATCGGAGGCAGTCGCGTTCCTGCATGGTTTCAAGGTCTGGGAACGGTCTATGGACAGCTGGTGCCCTGCAGAACAGAGATGCACAAAGGAAGATTGTCGGTTCATCCACCCATGTGGCCATGACCAAGCAAAATATCACATGATACATCATGACAATACACAATGAGGTGTGTGATGTTGGGCATGGACACATATGTCACCTCCATGGACATCACCTCACATCTCAAGTCCACATGTCCACATAAGTCCCATGTAGTGCAATGGCCAATCATTGGGCTGTGTCACCCTACCTATGTACTAATGTGACGTTACAAACACACACCACAGTGACAAGTGAGGCCTGATGTCTCCCAGGCATCCCAGATCTTTGACATGCAGATACCCAGGGTCTCTGTTTTACCACATCGACACTGGCATGACATGGAGTATCACGTTCACGCCACAAGGCAAGCGTGAGTCCCACAGGTAGTAGCTACTGTTGTCTCTGCAGGCCCTACATGTACGTCTCTTAGACACACACACAACATCAAGGTTGCTGCGCAAACCACATGGATGTGGAGACTGTCTCCCATTGGGCACATTTGATCGGCCACCCGGTTGGGACCCCAATGATGAAGCATGACACCAACTAGGTTGGTGTGTGAGGAGTCTTTTAACAAACCCAGTGGGTTCCCAAACACTGTCTTACAGTGATCGTATCACACATCGTTGGGTTTGTCCACCATTGATAAAACTCACATTTGATCAGCCACATCTGAGACACAACATGCACATAGATTGTGGGTGTACATCAGAATTGTGTCTACAGGTCTCACTGTGACGTACATGCCATCACCCCCAGGACTCAGGGTGTATGTGACATGTCCAAAACATATCCAACCTGCAACTGTGTCCATGACACATGCCCATAACTGTACACTTGCACATCACAGTGGTAATGTGCACAACACACAAAGGATTCTGCCCCCATGAACACGTGCACAGCCTGGGAGTGGCTGAACAAAAGTGCCACTCAACAAACCAAATGTTGCCCCCCCAACACACAGGCAATGCAGCCTTACATGCCAGGGGACACTGTGTGGCCAATGCTGTAGTGTGGTAGGTTTGCACATGTGTCCCTGGCAA
This sequence comes from Triturus cristatus, assembly GCF_964204655.1. Lineage (NCBI taxonomy): Eukaryota > Metazoa > Chordata > Amphibia > Caudata > Salamandridae > Triturus > Triturus cristatus. The sequence continues at coordinate 237,245,265 of NC_140588.1, forward strand.
GTAATTGTGTGTTGAAGCCATCAAATAGTCACACCAATGAGGTGCCACGCGGGTGACAATGCGCACGCATTGCACGGTTCATGACCGAGCCATGCGTACTCTTTGCCATTGACTGCAATGAGGTCCGACGGGTGTGACAATGCGTACGCATTGCACGGTTCATGACGGAGCCGTGCGTATGCTTTGCCATTGACTGCAATGAGGTCCGACGTGGGTGACAATGCAAACGCATGGTCCGAGACAGGCGTACGCCTTGGCCATTGAATCGTAAGGAGACGGGTGCATGTGTATTTTCAAAATACGCGTTGTACAGTCAGTTGTCAGTGCCAGGCGCACCCATTGGCTCTGGACTGTCATGGAGACGGATGCAGATTCTAAACTTGTACGAGTTGTGCGCTAAATTGAAGAAACTCAAAACTCCTTCTCAGTGTCAGAACCACTGGGCCTTCGACACGAGTAGTTAATGCGATTAACACATATCCGAAAATAAGCTGGAACAGGAGAAGTGGAAAATGCACAAAGGATCGCGCTTGGAGTGCCTTGCTGCAAAGAAGACATTCCAAGATGGCCGCCACGGTACAATCGCGGTAGCGGTCTAGTCTTTGTCTTCACACCTGTGTGGAGCCTTGGTGGAACGCGCTCTTCCTAACGAGTGCGCACTTCACCGAAGCGTCGCCCGAGGTCGGAGCTGAACTTGCGCGTCTCAGGAAAATCTTAGAATTTCAAAGATAGTGATTAATTCAGTTAACCTTAAGGGTTTGGAGAGCCAAGGCCTTGTTATCTAGGTCTTCCCCGATATTTTCCCAAGTCAGGAGATTTCAAGACTTGTGTGAGGAACTTTTCCTGACGTAACCACTCCGCCTCAGCAACTCTTGACAGGAGTTAACTCAGCGGCTCGAAGGAAGAAGGACACGGAGCCGACTTCGAAAGCTAAGTTATATGTTGTTCATTTGTGGAAAGAGTATTACGAGAAATACATTGCTAGTAGAAAAAATATAAAAGACATAGTCACTATATAAGAAGAGAAAACTTACCTAAGTATAGAGAGAGATAACTGTTAAAGTATCAAGCTAAAAGAAAGGAAGAATACAAGATAAAATAACTGAATAAATGCAATAACAAAAAAACAACTACGCAGAACATAAACCCTAGTGAAGGAAAAGATGACGAAATCTTATCACAACAATACAGAGAAGAATAGAGAACACTACATTAAAAAGATACTGGTAGGTGAGCTGATAAATAGAATAAATAATAAGTAGAATTAGATTAAGGGACAGGTATTAACCTTGAAATGTTTATATGTCTCAGGTAGAACTGTACAGAACCAATAAGAGAAAAGACATTCCAGGCAGTCAACTACCACCATACGAAGAGGGGCTAGTTCAAGAGGATTAAGGGGTACGTTCCTTCCAAAGGGTACAACTAAAGATTGGTAGAGTTGGTTAGACAAGTGCAGAGTAGACTAGGGTGCTAAGTATTGTGCTCTATTAGTTCCCTCAGGCATCGTTCAAGAGAAGGTCCATAGAACGGACTGACAAGAAGAAGGGTGCTGCGGAGGAGATCCGAAGAATCCTGAACCAGTCTCTTCTTTCTTTTATTATTTTGTCCACTCTCCCTTCCCCCTTTGGGGTTGTTTAGAGATGTGATCTAATTCGGTCTCTGGAGGATCCTGGAGGGGGCATTGGGAACTAGCATCTCTGTTCCTGTGCAAGTACATGGTAAGAATTCCTCTATTGTAGATCTTGACACTCAGGATTAAACTAACAAAAAAAAGAAGTTGGCACAGAAACTGAAATATAAAAGAACATCTTTATTAACCTCAAAATGAGTGTGACTACGTCACCCAGAAGCCGCAGCAACTGAATGAGGCAGTCCAAAGAGTACAGTACACTGGGGTCTTATATATGTGAGGGTTACAAACTCAGCATAAAAGAAAGGGGCAGTCCTGGCTCATGCAAGCATGCAAAATGCCAATATGGATATACAAAATCTGCCAAATATTAGCCAAAAGGAAAACATTCAAAACAAGGCATCATGTAACCAGAACGTCCCCCTTGAGTCGTGTTTTTGCCCAATCCCATAAGTCAATCAATGACAGCACCCATAGGTCAATCAGCAATGGCAGAACATGTTTGTGTGCTGCAAAGGAAAGGTTGTGGAATAGGAAAACACAGGGAGAGAATAGCAAAGGCCAAAAGATAAGATACGGCACGAGAAGAATACTAAAGGCTAACAGATAGTTGATATAGAGATTAGGTAGTCCAGACAAGGATTAGTTTAGGCCGGCTGGTGTCTGAGATGGGTTTCAAGATAAGGACGGAGGGGGTTTTTGACACGTTGCAGTCCAAGGGGCAGAGACACTTCGTGAATCGAGCAGCCTGTGTAAAGGCAACACAAAATGGCGGTGAATATAAAATGGAGTCAAAATTAAAGAACCTCAAAATTCAGTCGGATGCCTACAACAATGTTGCAATTCCTAGGGTTTTATGAAGGGGAAGATTTGAACGATGCGGAAGACGTGTACGAGTCGTACACTTCCATGGATTGGCCAGATTCATAGAATGCAACCGTGTTGGACCTATCACTGGGGACACATGGCACAAAGTCTGCCTCTGCAGCACAGATCTAAGGCTGGCTTGCCCCCAGGGAGATCACTTGCCTGCACTACATGCTACTGGACCACATCCCTGCTACCACTGCTGCAGTCTCTGCATCCTCTGGCTACTGCTATGGCACATACTCTGGAGAGGGCCCCAGCCTTCACTGAGGAGGAGAACCAGGCCCTGCTGGATGGGCTCCTTCCACAGTACAGCAAGCTGTATGGGAAACCAGGGGAGCAGGTGAGAGTGCAGTCCACTGCCTTCCTAATTATGCATGTTGTCTGACTAGCAGTACTAGCAGTGTGTACACCAGTGGCAAGCATACTCACTGAGTACTTTCATCCCCCAAAGTGTGTAGGTACATGGAATGAACAGGTGTTCTGCAGCTAAAGTGCATTTGTGCAAGCTTAAACTTCCCAGGCATTGTTAACATGTCAGACATGCAGGGCATTTGTCCTTTTCCATGGGTGCACTACCTGTGTCACTCATTTCCCTTTGTGATGATGACATGTATATCCAAATGTGTGCAACACAAATATGGGGCATGTGTGTTAATGGACTTTTAACTTTGTCATCCTCACAGGTTGATGCCCACCAGAAGCAGGAGATATGGCTGACCATCTCCCGGGCAGTTCGTTCGGTGGGGGTCTACAAGCGCCAGATCCGCAACTGGCAGAAGAGGTGGCAGGACCTTCGAGGCTTGACTGGGAGGATCGCAAGGGTCCAGTTGAAGCTGTCACCTCCGCGCAGGAGGAGCGGACACCGGACCCTGACCCCCCACATGATCCGGATACTGGCGGAGGTCTTCCCGGACCAGGATAGGCAACTGAAGGACAGACAGCAGCAAGGAGGGGGTAAGTCCATGCCTAATATGTGTACTATGTCTGACATGCTAATTGCAGTCTTTTGGCCTGGTCACACTTCCACATTACGTAGGTCTTGTGGTCCAATACTCATGTCCCGCAATTGTGTGATGCACCCTCCTCATCTGATCCATAGGTGTGGCCCCTACAGTCTGTTGCTTGTGTCACTAGGGCACTGTGTCCCTGCAGTCAGCTATTCTTCAGCTTCCGGACAGCATCTGTTCCCCTGACTCTGTTGTGTGTTTCATGGGTGGGTCAATTGTTTACCCAATGCCTGAGATCTGACATGTGATCTGGGTGTGCCCTTGATACGTGTTCCAATTGCTGGTCTGACTCGCCACATATGGCTGGGGTATTTCAAACAAACCCATGCAGCAGGGGACTCCAATTTGTGTGCCTCTGCAGTAGGTATATCAAGTGTGTCACACTTGCTTAGCCACCTGACTACTGTCCAGGGCTCAACACTGTTTCACGTAGACCTGGACAGTCATGCCTACTCAAGGGCATTTAGAAATACTCTGTAATCCCACTCCTGTGTATCAACTTACAGGTTGTGCTTAGTGACATGTGCCTTCAGGTGTCTGCCTCTGTGTCATTGTGGTGTGGCTTCCTGTTATGTAGAACTGGGGTGTTCATGAGTTTGAGGGTCATCAGGATATCTGAGATGTGACTGTGAGAGACAAGACCTGTGTGACATATAGGTGTGTGATCATTTGACAGTGCACAATGGTGTATGCAACTGTGCACTTCAGGCAGCTGGGTTACATGCACAGCAGACTGTGATGTGCTAATGTACAGGGAGTTGTGTTCACAGAGACTCATATGTCTGATTTGTATGATGTGGGGTCTTCTGGGTCTGGGATATGTTGTTTGCAGGTGATGGGCAAGTGCACTTGTCAGATGCAGAGTTTGCTTTACCCCTGAGCTATGATTGTGACACAGTGTGTACTGTTGTTCTCTGGATTCCCTGCCCCTGTGACAGGAGACAGTGTTGACTGACTTTTCAGGCATGCCAGTGCCATGGCGTTTAACGTGCAATGAGTGATCCTGCATTATGTTCAAGTGTGCTTCATGCACCCTATTGTGGACATGAGAACATCATAGTGTGTGTTGCTGGCATGCATCACAAGCATGTGAAATGAGTCTCTGCCCATCCCTTCATCCGGACACCTGTACTGAGTCAGTGGCAAGAGATGTGCTGTGTGTATAGTGACATACTCCTACATGTTCACTTGCATGTCCAACAAATATGTGAGTGGTGCATATCAGCACATTGGGGTATTAGCATCCATCATGCAACAGACATATGGGTGCAAGTCCAGGAGGGATATGAGTGCCATGGTTTATGGTGAGAATGACAATTGGCTCATTCTAAAGAGTGTGAGCACTTTGAGCAGTGTTCAGCTGATGACGCCAGGGCTTGCCCTGTGATGTGATGTACTCACTGTGGTGTGTGCAGTCATTGTAGGTGACTGATGTTCTCTTTTTTCCCATTTCGATCCAGATACATCCACGGCCACAGGAGGGGACAGCTCTACGGACTAGGAGGAGCCACAGAGCCTGACTGGGACAGAATGCGAGGAGTCGGAGGGACCCAGTGGCACAGAGGGCTAGTGGAGCCACACGGAGGAGTCCTCAGCACCATCCACCCCAGCTGAGGGCCACAGCAGCTCGGAGGATGACTCCCTTGTGGAGGCGGGTGTCAGCAGCCACCAAACCCCAGCTAGTGAGGCTGTCCCCGCCACCGCCCCCACCACCACCATCACCCTCCCATCGGCTCTCATCCCAGAGGTCCGTAGAGGCTCCCATGTTCGGGAGCATGTCTCCTTTGTGCCAGGCACCGCAGCCCTTGCCCCTGTGTCCCCTGTTGCCCTGAGTGAGGAGTCTGTGGAATTACTTAGACAGATCTATGTAGGGCAGACATCAATGCTGAGTGTCCTCCATGCACACACCAGTCTGTTGACACAACTGGTGTCATTCATGGAGGGCATTTCATCGGGCATGTCTGCCATACAGAGGACCAATCAGTCCGTGGCCTTCTCCCTGACGGCAGCAGAGTCCCTCCTCCAACAGTCCCGCACCCCTCCTACCCCTGCACCACCCACGATTCCTAGCACCCTACCTGTCCCAAGCACACACACACCTGCACATTCTCACAAAGCCACAGACACGGGCAGCAGACAAACACCCAAACCAAGGTCTAGACGTGCACACAAGCAAGCGCAGGGGACTGATACTACACTCACAGGGGATGGTTTGCAGACACACACACAGTCATTCACAACCACTCTGCAGTCCTCCTATACCTCTCCCTCCCAGCCCCCTTCCCTTGCCTCACCTGCAACCCCATCTCCACAGAAGCTCTTCCTCTGTTACCTTGGCCTCTTCCCCACCGACCCAGCAGATCCATCTTACAAGGGAAAGAGGAAGTCCCCACACACAGAGGGGAGTGCCCCTCAGACCCGGACATCCTCCCCCAGGCGCAGTCAGACTGAGGCCCCCACCCGCACGTCCCCCTGGTACCAGAAGAGCTAGAACCCACTCCCGCAGCTCCAGAGCAAAGTCTCCGTCCTCCATCCCCCAGGCCACCATTCCAGAGGTTCCCCCACCACACACAGCCCCAGGTCCTCCCACCCACAGATACACCATCCCCAAAATGCTGAGGCCCTCCCCCCTACCACTTGCACTTCCATCCCCGGTCAGACAGTTAGTGCCACCGATGTGGGGACCATGTCCCCCCCTGTCCTGCCGACCTCACCTGAACCCCATTCCGCTCCCATTGAGTTAGGCACTGCAGTGGAGTCCACGACCACCCGGTCTGACTTGGGCACTGCAGTGGGGACCAAATCCACTCCATCTGACCTGCCCAATGCAGTTGTGCCGGCACCCACCCCATCTGAATTGTGCCCCACAGTTGTGACTGCACCCACTACTTCAGTCAGCTCCACTGCAGTTGTCAGTGACTCCCCTGCATCCACCACCCCTTCCACTGCCTCCTTCTGCTGTGCCCTGATCCTGTCCCTGCGGTGCCTGGCCTGCCCCCATGTATGCCCCTCCGAGGGGATGTCCCCTGTCCTTAGCAGTGCAGGCAAGCAGCGTGTGACAGTTGTCACTCAAGTTCACTTCTTGTAATTTGATAATGGACTGGCCATTGGCCTTTGTTTTGAATGGACTTTTAATTTTTCATCTGCTGAATAAAGCTTTTTTCTTTATCCTTGTGAATTTGATTTAGCTGTACATTATGTTGATGATGTTTAGCATAAACTGGCAGTTGTAATGCTGTATTTCAAATGTTGAATACTGAGGTGTATCCTATTCTGATCGTTATCCATATCATCCTTTGCAGCTAAATGGGTGTGTCATGATTAGCAATTAGTGGACACTCTGTAAACATTTCATTTGCATGATCACATCTGTGGCTTGCACACATGCACACATGATGTGCTTCCCATTGTCCAATTTGTCTATTTCCCTGACTGCGGGCGCATCTCCACTGGACATGTAAGTGTGGGCATCATTGTTGTAGGAGCAACTTGGTCCTCTGTGCAACTTGTTGGACATATGTATTGAGTATGTGCAGATGACTTAAGGGACACTGCCATACCCAGGCTGTTTAGGCCAGAGCCTTTATTGTGTGGTAACTGATGACTGACTGACCAAGTGTTCTGCTGACATGACTGAGACCTGCTGGGGCTATGTTTGGCACAGCTGAGCTTCCACAGGAGTTGAGTCCCCTCAAGTAAGAGTGTTGTTCTGTGACATTGCCAGGGCCCATGTTGTGTGTTGTGTGGGCATGTGTGTGTGTGTCCACATCCCTTTTCATACACAGGCAGTGTTCCTTTGATATGTTCCTGTTGTTGATGCTTGCTGAGTGGTACTGTGTTCATCCCACAACGTTGCCATGGGCTACCAGATGTGTGGGTGCATGACAGACTACTGTTAATTTGTGTTTCATCATTGGGATTTGTCAGCTCTGAGTGGTGATGATGTTGTCAGACACAGATGGGACACAGTCAGGGGTCCCCAAGGCACTTGTTTGTTCGCAATATCATGTAGTTGTCCCTGGGTGGTACCTTTCAGTGATTGAGACATGTGTATGTGTGTGTGACTGCTCCCAATTGTCCGGTTCAGGGCTGCAATGTGTGCAGGTGTCAGCATGTGTGCCTTGTGGTTCTCCTTGGCTTCTGCATTGTCCTGGGACTGTGGCAGGCATTCAGCAGGTTACCTGAGCTTTGACATCATGGCCATGTACCGCATACTGTGCAGCATGTCTGTCATTCACCAGGGTTGCAAACTGTCCTTTTGTGATGAGTCTCTGCACCTCAGTTCCTCCCCACATTACTGTGTTTGTCATGGGTGCATGTGGAATGTCACCTGTCCAAGTGGGCTTCACAGATGCACATTGGTGCAGTTCAAGGTGTGTGATGTTGAGGGTGGACTGATGTAAATGTTTGCATGGATGGGCCCCTAGCTCCCGTTTGTCCATGGATGACGGGCCATGCTGAGTGATTTGTGTTTGTGTAGGTGTGATGTACATTTGTGGCACAGGACACATGTTTGGGTTTCACAGTTTGTACGACATCTACCATTGTCAGCACAGTGGAGGTGTCATGCATGCTTGTGTCACCCCAATGTCTGGTCCCTGGGGGTAGTGCTGCTGTGTGTCAGTTTCTTGCTGTGTTAGTTGCTGTTCATTCCAACTTGTGTCACATGTGTCTGTTGTGCTTCCTCTCATCTCACAATGCCTGATTACCCATTAAGGTGTGTCCCATTGATGGGTTACTTTTGTATGGCACTGTTTCCACATCTGTCTCACTGTGGTTCAGCCCCCCTCATGTGTTGTGTAGTTACCTGGGGATACTGACACACACACACACACACATATTGTGTCAGATGTGCAGTGTGAGGTTGCCTGTTTGTGTTAGTGAATCTGCACCAGTGCATTGGTATTGATGTTGTGGGCCATTGTCTGGATGTTGTTTTTGTGATTTACCCTGCTGTCCCTGTGAGTCCATCATTGTGCACATTCATCCTGGTTGTCAGGTGCCATTGCTGGCATGGAATGGGAGTTTGTGACCTGACACCTACAGTCTACACAGGTTGTTTTGATTAGTGTGTCTATTTTCGCGATGTGTGTATGCTTTGTGATGGTCACTTCTGCTTTTGTGTCATTGTACACTGTATGCATTGTCAGCCCTCACGGGTGGTGCTTGTCTCCACATGGACGAGAGTATGTTAGGTTATCACAGCACTGTTAGCCTCACCATATCTCTGTGGGTATGGGACACAACCACTACTTTGCCCCAAAAGTGTTTCATGTGTTGGGACCAGAAATCATCCATGCTGTTTGGCATTTGCAGATTTGTTCATGATGAAACTTACCTTTTGGTCACTGTGATGAGGAAGGTTTTGGACCCCATCACCACAATGCTCAACATCTGCTGCAGTTTGGAAGCACACACTTAACATTTGTTCTACACAGTGAGGGGGTGTTATTTTCATATTGCCGCAGTGCTAGTGATGTTTGCCTTGTGTAGCCCACACTCAGTTCTTGGTCACACATGTGATGGTAGTTACATTGTATGTTCGAAGTCATGATCACTGTTGTGGGCATTTGTCACAGACTACACACTATTGTCATGATGTTAGGGGGGATGTGTTTTGCTGACTTACCTAATGTTGGTGTATGATGGATGTGTGGCGCATCACACATCCTATCGGTGGGGGAGGCAGGAGTGATGGGCAACATAAGGCCTATGAGTGGGGGTGGTAGTGGTGCTGGCCATGCAACCCCTATGGTGGCCTTTTGTTAGTGTCCAGGTTATGGATCCCCTGTGTGTGTGTGACAGTTTGCGGGTATGTGTTGTTTGTTTGTGTGGTGGGTGTCAGACTTACCGTCTGCGCCGTCCGTGTCTGTTCCTGATCCGGTCATAGATGTAGAGATGTAGAGTACTGGTATGACCTGCACGATGGGATTCATGATGTGTTCGTCTCGTACACGCTGCTTGTTGCTCCGTCTCGTACCCTTTACACACTGGTCCGTCTCGTAGCCATGGATTAAGTTATGGCACGAATCGTACCTGATATGTTTCTTTTCCGGATGCTGTGTCGTGCCGTATGTGGCGACCTTTCCGGCATATAGGAAGTACGCATTGTACTTGTCCGGGCGGAAACTGCTATGGATACTGCTTCCGGGAGACTCGTTAGGGCGTTAGGAGTTACGGCTTGGATGGAGAATGAAGCTTGAATCGCAGCCTACGTGTCGGTCGGATTTTCGGCAGTTATGCACATCGTATTTCATCAACTGGACAGACTGGCTCCGGGTACGGGTCGGTTGCAAGGTAAGGCTATGAAAGAGCTGTCCGACCCGGATCGGAATCGACCCCTAAACTCTTCAGACTCGGACTCAGATCTCTGCAGGAGCAGTTGGAAGGAACCAGGAACCAACACATGCTTCTCTACTGCACATTCTTTAGCAAGTTGCGGTCTGAGGTCAGTGTAAACATATTTTACATGCTAAATGGTCCCTTAACCTCGCTTCTATTGCCCTAGGCTCTTTCCCCTCTGATGTCAATCAAGCTCTAAATAAAGAGGAACATTTCTCTTGGATATTCTAGTATCGATAGGTCCTAGCAGAATTGGCTGACTAATCCCAATTATCAATCCACACATGGTGGGCATGAACTAAATTTACCTGAGGAGCAGATGACTGCTTAAACACTTTTATGTGACTATCACCAGAAAAGAAACAAACAATTTTGCAAAAATTGACTCATACACCTCTGATCTCATGACACCATAGAGTCTCTCCATCTTCTGTATCTGTTAAATGTTAACATGCTCCTTACCATTTATCCCGCCCTACATAATTTCTCCAATAACATGCTCTCCATAGACACCACCATAACACCCTCAGAAGGCCAACCTGTATCCCTTATCCCTTACCACCTACTCTTTCTCCCTCCCTGATCCCCCCACTGGGTGTCCATTCCTTTTCTCCTTCTTCTTCCTCTCTCCTCTCTATACTTAGGTTTATGTTTTCTTTTTGCCTTTTATATCTTAGACATATTAATCGCTGTCTTTCTACATTTGTACATTGTATATGGTTTAATTACCAATAATGCTTTCAGGGATACAATTACTAACCATATGTAAACACTGACTTTGTTATCTAAACTCAGTATGCCAGACAATTATTTTTGTGGTATTGTTTTATAAAAATAAAAAATAAAAAATATGAAATTAAAAAGGAAGGGTTGCCTATCACAAATGGTGATTTGTGTAGAGATTATTTGTCTTCACTTTCTAGTAGTGATACATTATATCGCATCTGATTAAGAAATTATTACTTCGTTTCGGTTTCTTATTTTATTTTATTTCTTTCATGTTACTGAGATACTGGGAGACTTAATGGTTTTGAGACCTTAAAACCACAGAAGAAGCCATAAGAGTCAGGAAATATCATAATTATCAATTTTTCTGCATGCTGGTGTTAAATTGTTTCACAGTTTGCTGAGATGGAATCTGACTGATGTCACTTCAGACAGCACACAGCTATAAAAGAATTTAAAAGGGAAGCATATTCACTTAAAGGGCACTCTTTGTTGATCTGCGAGTGAGTGAAACTTTCGACAGAATGCGTTTTAAAACTTTAAAGATTGCACATTACAGCAAAATTCGGTCTCTGTTTGGCAAACCCAGTTACCAGATCGTACATTAAACAAAATGTAAAGAGAACATAGTCCCTAACATGGATTGTTGTTCCTCAGGGAGAAAAGGAAGAACTTTTCTGAAGAGGCAGAGCAGGAGTACACAAGGGTTGGCACAGCATTCATCAGTGCTTTCAGGTCCACTTAATGATTAAGTAAGATTCCTAAGGACGTGAATTTGAAAGCAAGTCTTGGAGAAGCTACCATTCATAAAGGCCAAGGGTCATGGCCCCTACTTCCATGGTGGTCACAGTGATAACTAGCTCAGTTCTATTGATGCTGAACTTCATTAAGCCATGGACCATTCATCGATGAAAATACCCTACAAAATCCTTTAGCCTCTCCAGTAGGAGGTGTGCATGCTCACCCAGCTTAATGATAACCTGGGTATCATGAATAAAAAGGCAACATTTCACAGTGAAATGACATACTCATGTCTGACAGAGGATCCACATAGATGTTAAGAAAGATAAGGGACAGGAATCACTGACAGAATATCGAGAGTCAGAATATCAACCTACAGAAATATTGACGCAAGAATATCGAAGTTAAGAATATCGACATCCTATCAACATTATGGTGAGTACAAAAATATGAGAAAAACAATATCGATGTCAAAAATTTCGTTGTTAAAAATATCGTTTTTTTAAATGTTTAAAAAATATTGCAAAATAAAGTAAATAATACATATAATTAAAAGAAACATAGTTAAAAATATTTTAAAATGTTTAAAAATAATAACTAATACAAATAAGGTTAGAATAAATTAAACATATATATATATAAAATATAATATATATACTTGCTTAATAATATTTGTAAATAATTATTTTAATAACTTATAAATTGTTGAAAACATTTTATAAATTATAAATACATATATACACATACAAAAATATTATAAATAAAAATATATATAACAAATTTAAAAACTACAATATTTTTAATCCTTTAAAAATAAATTATACACAACATTAACTAAAATAATACAGAAAAATATTGGACAGCAGAGGTAATAAAATGACTACTACAACTCCAGAGAATGCAACAGTAGGGAAAGTGTTGGCTAGCGTAGGGGTAAAAATACCTATTCCAACTCCAGAGAGTGCAACAGTAGGAAAAGTGTTGGATAGCGTAGGGGTAAACATTACTATTCCCACTCCTTTGAGTGCAACAGTAGGGAAAGTGTTGGATAGCGTAGGGGTAAAAATTACTATTCCCACTCCAGAGAGTACAATAGTAGGGAAAGAGTTGGAGAGCGTAATGGTAAAAAATACTATTCCCACTTGTTAGAACCGGCGGTCTCTAGTTGGCAGAGGTATACACTTCTGACAAATAGGGACCAACCAACTCTAGTCAGGGAAAGGGGATTACACACTCAGATAACCCCTGCTACCCCCTTGGTAGCTTGGCAGAGCAGACAGGCTTATCTCAGAGGCAGTGTGTTAAGCATTTATGACCACATACAGTAATCAAGTGAATACACTACAGATGGACACGACACAGAAGTTATTATAAAAATAGTATTTTTATATAAGGCTTAGCACAAGACCAAATAACGACAAAAATATACCACAGTCTTAATAAATACTCTTTGGAAGGAAAAATAATAGTTCAAGTAAGGTTTCTTCTTGGCAAATAGTTCTTTAGCAAAGTATTCTTCTGAGCACAGTTCTTTGGCAACAATGTAACCCCCACAGGAGTCACACGACGTCGAGTCTACAAGATTCCCAAGGTTCGGCGTCGACCGCGAGGAGCGCTACGTCGAGCCTGGAGTTGCAACAGACCCCACAAGTACAGTACCTTGAGAAACGAAGAAAATGATGATCCACGGCGTCGAGATGTCGGCGTCGAGGTCGGCGTCGATCGTGCCTCGGAGTCGGGTCAATCCGCAGCGGCGTCGAGGGATGTCGGGCCGGAGCAGCGCTCACGGCGTCGAGAAGGGCGTCGAGTCGATGCGATCAGCAGCGGCGTCGGGACGGGGTCGCTTGGAGGTGGAGCCGATACTCACTCCTCACTGGCGTTGATACCGGCGTCGAGACGGGGTCACTTGGAGCCGGGGCCGATACCCACTGCTCACTGGCGTTGCTGCTGGCGTCGAGACTGCAGATTTTCCCTTGCGTACTGGAAACAACACTTTCCAGCAATTCTGCAATTCAGTAGATGGTGAAGTCCTTTGGCCCTGTGACTTCAACAGGAGACTGGCACTCTTCCAGTCCTTGGAGATTTCCTAGCAAGTGTTCAGAGAGTACACACCAAGTTCCTCTCTCCTTGTTCCTTGGCAAAAATAAAGAAGCAGCTTTCAGGTTCCTCCACAGCAAAACAGCACTCTGGCAGAAAGGGGAGGCACGTCCTTAGATCAGCAGGCTTCTTGTCCTTGGTACAGGTTTCCTTGTCAGAAGTGATCTGCGTTCTTGGTTCAGGGGTCCTTCTCTTATACCCCTTTTTCCCTTTGTTCCCTTTGTCCAAGCAGGGAGATTCCCACCATCTCAGGTTTGTTGTGGGTGTTGCCAGGCAGAGGCACCTGGCCTATTCACTGAGCAGGGCAGAGTCCTCAGCCGCCCAGCAGGAGGCGGAGCCAGTATTGTCACTGGCAGGAGCAGGGCTATCAGTCGCCCAGCAGGAGGCGGAGCCAGTATTGTGTCAGGCAGGGCAGGCTACTCTTCCCTCACTCTATGTGTAAACGCCCCATTCACCCCACACTGACTCATTCAGACCTCTGGAGCCACCCAGCCCCTGACACACACACCAAACCAGCAGAGACCGGTAGATAGTTGGACAAGAAAATAGCCACTTTCTAAAAGTGCTATTTTCAAACATAGAATTTAAAAACCATCCATCCTAAAGGGTGTGTTATTAAATTCTGAGTTCAGGGATACTAAACTCGACTCGCTACCATGCTCCCTGAGTCAGATAGATCATAATGGAGTTAATAATCCGTCTGCCCAGTCTGGCCTATGGGAGGCAGGTAGCCCTTCAATAGTGAAAAACGAAAATGGCTGTAATTCACTATTAGGTCATGCCACACACATCAGGGCATGACCTACCTTTTACCAACAATGCACCATGCCCTAGGGCCTACCATAGAGGTGTCTGAAATGTGGCAAAGTGAAGGTTTAGAGACTGGCAAGTAGGTTTCCTTACCAAGTCGACATGGCAGTCAGGGACTGCACGCAGGCGCTGCGGTGGCAGGCCTGAGACACATTCTACACGCTGCTTCTGTGGGTGGCACAACCAGTGCTGCAAGCCCACCAGCAGCAGTTAACTTACACGCCCTTGGCACACGCAGTGCACTAGACTAGGGTCTGAACAGTAAGTCAACCAAGCCAATCATGGTAACACCAATCAATGTAACAATTTAACATAGGGAGCACTTGCACTGTGGCACTGATCAGCAGTGGCACAGTGCCCAAAGCAATAATCCAGCAAAAACATCGTAAACAGAGGAGGCAAACAGAAAAAAATGGAGGAGAGACTCATGCCAATGATGCCAGGTCTAACACGTGTCCCCTCCAGCTGAAATGTGGGGAGAACTACCCTTCACCCAGGGAGTCCTCATCACTAAGGCGGAAAAATCTGGACAGACCATCAGCATTGGCGTGATCTGTACCAGGGCGGTGTTCCACCGTAAAGTCCATCCCCTGTAGGGAAATGGACCACCTCAACAGTTTTGGGTTCTCACCCCTCATCTGCATTAACCATCTGAGGGGCCTGTGGTCTGTCTGAACCCGGAAGTGAGTCCCAAACAGGTAGGGTCTTAGCTTCTTCAGCGCCCAGACCACAGCAAATGCCTCACGCTCTATCGCACTCCACCTTTGTTCCCTGGGAAGTAACCTCCGGCTGATGAAGGCTACAGGTAAGTCTCGGCCCTCCTCATTCATCTGTGCTAGAACAGCCCCCACACCATGCTCTGAAGCGTCTGTCTGGACAATGAATTCTTTTGAAAAGTCGGGTGCCTGGAGGACCGGTGCTGTACACATTGCAGTTTTCAGGGTGTCAAAGGCGTTCTGACAGGCGTCAGTCCAGATCACAAGTCTCGGCTGCTTCCTGGAAGTCAGCGAGGTCAAGGGGTGCACAATGTTGCCATACCCCTTGACAAACCTCCTGTAGTAACCCGTGAGACCCAAGAAGGCTCTCACCTGAGTCTGGGTTTTGGGCGGTTCCCAAGCCAGGATGGTATCTATCTTGGGTTGCAGGGGGGCCACCTTGCCGCTCCCTACTTGGTGCCCCAAGTACACCACTGAACCCTGCCCAATCTGGCACTTACTAGCCTTGATTGTGAGGCCTGCTCTGCGCAGGGCCAACAACACTTCCTGGAGGTGGCGCAAGTGTTCCTCCCAGCTGGCGCTGAACACTGCTATATCATCCAGGTAGGCGGCGCTGAAATCTTCCAGCCCGGCCAATACCTGGTTAACCAACCTCTGGAATGTGGCAGGGGCATTCTTCATCCCAAAGGGCATCACACGGAACTGGTAGTGCCCATCTGGTGTGGAGAATGCAGACTTCTCTTTTGCCCCATCAGTCAAGGCGATCTGCCAGTACCCAGACGTTAGATCAAACGTACTAAGGTACCGGGCAGCCCCCAACCGATCGATGAGCTCATCAGCTCTGGGGATGGGGTGCGCGTCAGTCTTGGTGACCGAATTGAGTCCTCGGTAATCCACACAGAACCGAAGTTCTGGTGAAGCACCAGGCGCCGCAGCCTTTGGGACCAAGACCACTGGGCTGGCCCAAGGACTGCTAGAGGACTCAACCACCCCTAAGGCAAACATCTTGGAGACCTCCTCCTTGATATATGCTCTGACCTTTTCAGTCACCCTGTAGGCCTTGTGCCTCACAGGAGTGCTGTCCCCAGTGTCCACATCATGGACATACCACTGAGTGACACCAGGGATTAAGGAGAACAGATCAGGGAATTGTACCAACAGATGGCGACAATCTTGCTGCTGCTCAGGGGTCAGTGTGTCAGAGAGGACAACACCATCCACTGACCCATCTTTTTCTTTTGCACACAGGAGGTCAGGAAGAGGCTCACTCTCCTCCTCCATCCCAGCATCTGTGGCAAGGAGCATGCCCACTTCGGACCTTTCTAAGTGGGGCTTTAACCGGTTGACATGCAGGACCCTTAAGGGGTTCCTGGGAGACTTCAAGTCCACCAAGTAGGTGACATCGCTCTTTTTCTCCACAACCTCAAATGGTCTGGTCCACCTGTCCTTGAGCGCACAAGGTTCCACAGGGGCCATGACCCAAACTTTCTGACCAGGTTGAAGCTCAACCAGAGTGGCATTCTGATCGTACCACCGCTTCATCTCTTCCTGGCTGGCCTCCAGATTTGCCTGAGCAAGATCTCTGAAGCGCCGAGTCTGGTTCCTAAAGGCCAGCATGTAACTATATACATCCTGGGGAGGTTTCCTGGGAGATTGCTCCCAGCCTTCTTTGACCAGACTCAAAGGTCCTCTTACCGGGTGACCATACAAGAGCTCAAAGGGGCTGAACCCTAGAGACTTTTGTGGCACCTCACGGTAAGCAAACAGCAGGCATGGCAAGAGGACGTCCCATTTACGCCTCATTGGTTCTTCAAGACCCATGATCATGCCTTTTAGGGTCCGGTTGAATCTCTCAACCAGCCCATTACCTTGAGGGTGGTAAGGAGTGGTAAACTTGTAGGTTACCCCACACTCCTTCCACAGAGACTTCATATAATTCGAAATGAAGTTGGTGCCCCGGTCTGACACCACCTCTCTGGGGAACCCCAGGCGGGAGAAAACACCCATCAGTGCCCGTCCCACCACGGGGGCCGTCACTGTGCGGAGAGGGATGGCTTCTGGGTACCGGGTGGCATGGTCCACCAAGACCAGGATAAACCTGTTGCCCATGGCTGTCTTGGGGTCCAGTGGCCCCACAATGTCAATTCCCACTCGCTCAAAGGGGGTACTGACGACGGGAAAAGATTGGAGGGGAGCCTTCTGCTTCCGCCCACTTTTCCCACTTGCCTGGCAAGTTTGACAGGTCCTACAATGGATATCTGAATCCCTTCTCATCTGGGGCCAATAAAAATGGGTGACAAGCCTGTCATAGGTCTTGTCCTGCCCCAGATGTCCAGCTAACGGAACGTCATGAGCCAACCCCAGTAGGAAGGCTCTGAAGCGCTGGGGTACCACCAGCACACGGGCTGACCCAGGTTCAGCAGCCTTAGGCTCGCTATACAGGAGGTCGTTCTCCCAGTAGACCCAATGTGATCCTGACTGATCACCTGTCGTTTGGGCTGAGGCCTGCTGCCTCATACCCACAAGAGAAGGGCACACTTTCTGTTCAGCACAAAATTCCTCCCTGGAGGGACCACCATCCTGCTGCCAATGGGTCAGCTCGGGCAGGTCTCCCAGTTCGGCCACTTGTTCTCCTGTCGGTTCCAGGGCATCCCCCTCAGGGTCTGCTCCCTCCTGGACCGCGGGAACGATGGGGGACGGTTTCCCGCGCCCCCTGCCTCTTCTCTTCACGGTTGGGACCTGGGCCATACTTTCAGGCTCCGGGCCCCCATCAACACCCTTACTGACTGACATGGACCGGGTGGTCGCACACACCCACTCAGGCAGACCCAACATTTCCAGATGCGATTTTCTCTCCACCTTAGCCCAAGGGGAGTCCTCCAAATCATTGCCCAAGAGACAATCAACAGGCATGGCGGGCCTCACAGCAACCTGAAGAGTACCTGAGACCCCCCCCCACTCAAAAGGAACTTGAGCTACCTCACACTGACTCTGTGAGTTGTCAGCAGCTACAACGGGGTAGAATGCATGAGGGACCACCTGCTCTCTGGACACCAAGTGACACTTGACAGCTGTCACACTCGCTCCGGTGTCTCTGAGAGCTTCCACCCTATGGCCATTAATGGTCACCCACTGCCTATATTTCTTAGTGTTACTAGGCAGAGGGGTTGGAGGGACCATTTCCACGTCTCCTAATGAGACCAGGGACATTTCTGCGGGACCCCACCCACCGGGGGCACCCATCTCATCCCCTCCCAGGGCTACACTCGCTACCTGACGAGGGGGTGCACGCGGCGGTGCATTCGAATCCTTCATGGGACACTGGGGATCATAATAACGATGTCCCACCTGCTTACAGGCATAGCAGGTCATGGGGCCCCTGTGAACAGGTTTACCTGTCGGGGCCTCTGGCTTCTTTACAGGGGGAGGCTGGGAACCCTTCCCTTGGTTCCCTTGGGGACTACTTTGGGGCCCTTTCTGAAACTCCCTCTGTTTACCCCTGTCCCCCCCACTCTTCTGCTGGGGACCCTGCCCACCTTTGGCTGAGTCTCCCACTGGACCCTTGTGGACCCTGGTACTGACCCAGCGGTCCGCCTCCTCAGCAAGTTTTCTAGGGTTAGATAGCTTGCTATCAACAAGGTGCTGGCGTAGCTCTGGAAAACAGTTATTAGACAAGTGCTCCCAAGCAAACAAATCATAGAGAGCATCATAACTATCAACCTTGCTACCCTTTATCCAACCATCCATGGTTCTGCAGAAAAAAGACACATATTCAACCCACGTAGTACCAGGCAACTTCTTACATTCTCTAAAGGTTTGTCTGTACTTTTCTGGAGTTAAGCCATATCTCAGCATTAAAGCATTTTTCATATGAGTATAAGATGCCCTTTCCTCTTCAGGCATGCTCAACAAGGTATCTCTCCCCTCGTTTGTAAAGTGGCTCCACAACCCCGTTCCCCAATCCTTCTCAGGGACCCGGTGGGCCAATAACGCTAACTCATATGCTTTAAACCATTGGCTAATATCTTCATTCTTACTGTAATCTTTGATCACATCTTTAGGAAAATAAAACCTACTTTCTGCAGGCACAGATGGAGTGCTGCCACCAGAGGGATTCAACTCTAAACTCTTAGTTTTAAGCTCCAGCTCCCTCACCATCTTCTCACGTTCAAACGCTAATTTCTCTCTCTCAAAATCTAATCTTTTGCTCTCCATTTCAGCTTCTCTCTTGCTTCTCGCATTCTCTAATTCCAACTGCCCTCCTAATTTAAGTTTTGCCATTTCTAACTTGTACCCCCTCTCCTTCTCCCTGTCTTCTAATTCTTCGGGGGAAAGGCTCCTAGAGGACGCACTACTGCCTGGAGATGACACTGGCCCACCTGTGGGCTCTTCCTCTTCCTCTTCTTCTTCCTCTTCCGGTACCCCCACCGGATCAGAGGGATTTCTGGCCTCTAACCAGGCCTTCAGCACTTTGAGGAAGCCCTCTTTCTTTGAGACACCTGTGGTAGGAACTTTAAACTGCTTGCAAAAACCTTTTAGATCTTTTAGCGTGTAGGAATCTATCTTCTCCTTATCAAATTCCCCCACAACAATCTCCACAGGTGTAGTGACTCCGGCATTCTTCATGGTCAAAACTGGCAGTGTTTAAAAAAATAAGCTCCAGGAAAGCGGAGAACAAAAATAGAATATCCTACCAAACAGACTGTGGCTGCGTTATGGTCTGCTTTCACTATGTAGCGTACACTAATCACTGCACATGAGTCATAAATGCAAAGTTC
Source organism: Triturus cristatus (assembly GCF_964204655.1). NCBI lineage: Eukaryota > Metazoa > Chordata > Amphibia > Caudata > Salamandridae > Triturus > Triturus cristatus. The sequence goes on from NC_140588.1 coordinate 237,264,985, forward strand.
AAATCCTCACCGCTGACCACCAATGTTAGAACCGGCGGTCTCTAGTTGGCAGAGGTATACACTTCTGACAAATAGGGACCAACCAACTCTAGTCAGGGAAAGGGGATTACACACTCAGATAACCCCTGCTACCCCCTTGGTAGCTTGGCAGAGCAGACAGGCTTATCTCAGAGGCAGTGTGTTAAGCATTTATGACCACATACAGTAATCAAGTGAATACACTACAGATGGACACGACACAGAAGTTATTATAAAAATAGTATTTTTATATAAGGCTTAGCACAAGACCAAATAACGACAAAAATATACCACAGTCTTAATAAATACTCTTTGGAAGGAAAAATAATAGTTCAAGTAAGGTTTCTTCTTGGCAAATAGTTCTTTAGCAAAGTATTCTTCTGAGCACAGTTCTTTGGCAACAATGTAACCCCCACAGGAGTCACACGACGTCGAGTCTACAAGATTCCCAAGGTTCGGCGTCGACCGCGAGGAGCGCTACGTCGAGCCTGGAGTTGCAACAGACCCCACAAGTACAGTACCTTGAGAAACGAAGAAAATGATGATCCACGGCGTCGAGATGTCGGCGTCGAGGTCGGCGTCGATCGTGCCTCGGAGTCGGGTCAATCCGCAGCGGCGTCGAGGGATGTCGGGCCGGAGCAGCGCTCACGGCGTCGAGAAGGGCGTCGAGTCGATGCGATCAGCAGCGGCGTCGGGACGGGGTCGCTTGGAGATGGAGCCGATACTCACTCCTCACTGGCGTTGATACCGGCGTCGAGACGGGGTCACTTGGAGCCGGGGCCGATACCCACTGCTCACTGGCGTTGCTGCTGGCGTCGAGACTGCAGATTTTCCCTTGCGTACTGGAAACAACACTTTCCAGCAATTCTGCAATTCAGTAGATGGTGAAGTCCTTTGGCTCTGTGACTTCAACAGGAGACTGGCACTCTTCCAGTCCTTGGAGATTTCCTAGCAAGTGTTCAGAGAGTACACACCAAGTTCCTCTCTCCTTGTTCCTTGGCAAAAATAAAGAAGCAGCTTTCAGGTTCCTCCACAGCAAAACAGCACTCTGGCAGAAAGGGGAGGCAAGTCCTTAGATCAGCAGGCTTCTTGTCCTTGGTACAGGTTTCCTTGTCAGAAGTGATCTGCGTTCTTGGTTCAGGGGTCCTTCTCTTATACCCCTTTTTCCCTTTGTTCCCTTTGTCCAAGCAGGGAGATTCCCACCATCTCAGGTTGGTTGTGGGTGTTGCCAGGCAGAGGCACCTGGCCTATTCACTGAGCAGGGCAGAGTCCTCAGCCGCCCAGCAGGAGGCGGAGCCAGTATTGTCACTGGCAGGAGCAGGGCTATCAGTCGCCCAGCAGGAGGCGGAGCCAGTATTGTGTCAGGCAGGGCAGGCTACTCTTCCCTCACTCTATGTGTAAACGCCCCATTCACCCCACACTGACTCATTCAGACCTCTGGAGCCACCCAGCCCCTGACACACACACCAAACCAGCAGAGACCGGTAGATAGTTGGACAAGAAAATAGCCACTTTCTAAAAGTGCTATTTTCAAACATAGAATTTAAAAACCATCCATCCTAAAGGGTGTGTTATTAAATTCTGAGTTCAGGGATACTAAACTCGACTCGCTACCATGCTCCCTGAGTCAGATAGATCATAATGGAGTTAATAATCCGTCTGCCCAGTCTGGCCTATGGGAGGCAGGTAGCCCTTCAATAGTGAAAAACGAAAATGGCTGTAATTCACTATTAGGTCATGCCACACACATCAGGGCATGACATACCTTTTACCAACAATGCACCATGCCCTAGGGCCTACCATAGAGGTGTCTGAAATGTGGCAAAGTGAAGGTTTAGAGACTGGCAAGTAGGTTTCCTTACCAAGTCGACATGGCAGTCAGGGACTGCACGCAGGCGCTGCGGTGGCAGGCCTGAGACACATGTTACACGCTGCTTCTGTGGGTGGCACAACCAGTGCTGCAAGCCCACCAGCAGCAGTTAACTTACACGCCCTTGGCACACGCAGTGCACTAGACTAGGGTCTGAACATTAAGTCAACCAAGCCAATCATGGTAACACCAATCAATGTAACAATTTAACATAGGGAGCACTTGCACTGTGGCACTGATCAGCAGTGGCACAGTGCCCAAAGCAATAATCCAGCAAAAACATTGTAAACAGAGGAGGCAAACAGAAAAAAATGGAGGAGAGACGCATGCCAATGATGCCAGGTCTAACACCACTCCAGAGAGTGCAACAGTAGGGAAAGTGTTGGATAGCGTAGGGGTTTAAAATTACTATTCCCACTCCAGTGAGTGCAACAGTAGGTAAAGTGTTGGATAGGGAAGAGATTAAAATTACTATTCCCATTCCAATGATTGCAACAGTAGGGAAACTGTTAGATAGCATAGGGGTGAAAATTACTATTCCCACTCCAGTGAGTGCAACAGTAGGGAAAGTATTGGATAGCAAAGAGGTTAAAATTACTATCCCCACTCCAGAGAGTACAACAGTAGGGAAAATGTTGGATAGCATAGGGGTAAAAATTACTATTCCCACTCCAGTGAGTTCAACAGTAGGGAACGTGTTAAATAGTGTAGGGGTAAAAATTACTATTCCCACTCCAGAGAGTGCAACAGTAAGGAAAGTGTTGGATGGCGTGGGGGTAAAAATAACTATTCCAACTCCAGAGAGTGCAAGAGTAGGGAAAGTGTTGGATAGCGTAGGATTAAAAATTCCTATTCCCACTCCAGTGAGTACAACAGTAGGAAAAGTGTTGAATAGCATAGGGGTAAACATTACTATTCCCACTCCAGAGAGTACAATAGTAGGAAAAGAGCTGGAGAGCGTAATGGTAAAAAATACTATTCCCACTCCAGAGAGTGCAACAGTAGGGAAAGTGTTGGATAGCGTAGGGGTTTAAAATTACTATTCCCACTCCAAAGAGTGCAACAGTAGGGAAAGTGTTGGATAGCGTAGATGTTAAAAATAACATAATTATAAATTAAATAATGAATTAATAATAAATTAACAATACATTATTTATAAATTCCAATAAAATAAAATTAATAATTACTTTAATAACATTCAATTACTTCCCAACCTATTCCCCAATAAACACCCAACCCTCTCCGCATAAAAATTAACACAACTAATAGAATTATCAATTAATAAATGAATAAAAAGTTAATTATCAAGTAATAATAATTAACAATAACTTGATTATCAATACCAATAAATATGAATTAATCATTACTTAATTATAATAAATTACTTCCCACCCTATTCCCCTATAAAAACACAACCCACTCCTAAACTAAATTACCACAATTAATATATTTTTCAATTAATCAATTAATATAAATTATTTACCAATTACCAAATAATAAACAATAAATTAATTATAAATACCCCCCAAAAATTAATTATTAATTAATTTATTATAATTAATTTACTTCCCACCCTATTCCCCTATAAACCCATAAACCCGCTGCAATAAAAAATTAACACAATTAATATAATTATCAATTAATCAATTAATAAAAATGTATTACCAATTAATAATTAATTAACAAGAAATTAATTATCAATGCCAATAAATGAAAATTAATAATTCATTAATTACAATTAAATTAATTCCCACCCTATTTCCCTATTTACCTACAACCAGCTACGGAACTAAAAAGCAAAATGTAATTACAATTATTAACAATTTCTAAAAATTGTGATTTAATTTACTATTATTTCCCACCCTATTCCCCTATAAACCCACAACCCACTACGGTACTAAAACACAAAATTACTCACTTCTAAACATTTAATAAATATATTTTAAAAAAAATACACAACATACCAAAACATGTAAAACACATACATATAAAATACATACTAAAATACATAACACTAACATAGACATCGATATTAGTAACATCGATATTTTTGCTATCGATATTACTAACATCGATATTAACAAAAACGATATTTCTTACCTTAAGGTCGATATTCTGGTCACCGATATTCTTGAGGTCGATATTCTGTCCCTACGATGTTTGAAACTCGATATTTATGTAGGTCGATATAAAAACTCCATATTTTGACTGCGCACCAAGTGACAGTGAGGAACATTAAGGTATCCAAGGCAATAGGGCCTACTCAGTGGAACTGAAAAAAGTGGATTAAAATTCTACTGCTAACCCTCTGTAGTTTTATTACTTGGTTCGCAGTTGAACTTCTTTAGAAGAGGGGAGACCACACCAACTTTTCACTGACCACTGATCGAACAGCAACTCCGAATGAGGCTGGAATTTTGTTCCTTGTGTGTTCCCAAGAGAAATAGGGCATTGAGGACACCTGTTAAACTGATACAAGCATGCTTGAATAACAGCTGTATTTTACAGATTCTCAGTGACATAAAGGAAAAAAAGGTGTATATTCAGAATCCTGGATATTTGGAGTGAGACATTTGCATGGCACAAAATCGTACCTGCTTAGCCAAGGATTGTATTACTACATAATAAGTTTAGAACAGAAGCATGGAAAAGAAAAGAAATGGAGCTCTTTGGCTTATCATTCTCTAGTGCAAATGGCACCAAAGGGCATACTCATGATATAATAGCCCTCTTATCCTTACTAGTCATGTAAAGTCAAAGAACGCTGCAATACACAGAAAACAGGGAGACCTTACAGTAAGGATGACAAATCATTAAGGGTGGGTAATGTGGGTGGAAAGTGGATTATCAGTTGAAACTGAGTGAAATGTTTTTAGCACACATTTCATATGCCGATATGCATATGTGCCTACCTATAGTGGGCCTGATTTACAAAGGTAAACTTACATGTTTGTTTAAGTTTACTCTTGTTTAGTATTCACAAAACTGCAATTGAATGGAAAGTTTAGGACTGCGGAAACTCCATAATCGGGGCGGAGAAGTCCGTGCATAAAATGATGAGCTAGTATATCTTATCTCCTCATCTCTGCACCCCCTTTCAACGTCCAACCACTTAGTCATAAAAGTGGTACAACATTGCATACATATGTGCGAGAGACATCAATGAGCACACTTTTATCATCCCTATGTCACACCTCAGACATCTTGATCATACAGAGGGTGCGCCAATACTTCTTAAAAGTTGTATGCAATATTATCGTAGCCTGTTGCTTGTCGCACAGCATCTTCATGCAACATTGCTTTAATGTAGACGTTATCCATGTACTATATTCTCCTCTATGTTGCCAGTGTGAGACATAGTAAACATCCTTTACACCGACTGCGTTACAACGCATGTCATTACCCCGCATTTTTTATTCCACAGCAACTTTCACAACGCAGGGCTTTACACCACAAGCCATTACAACGCATTCCCCATTACAACGCCCCGGTGGAGTTAGAATATAAAATTGCATTGTAATGCGTTTGCGGAGGTAATGGCACACGTTGTAAGCGTGCGCGTAGTAAAGGGTCATATTTGTGAGACATTGGTGAACGGCCAGCATTTGCGGTGTATGACCATCTGGTTTCATTTTTCACCTGAGCTGTTACTGTGGTTGCTTCATTGCAGTGACAATGCTGAGTCAATTAACCACGTGCCCAGGACCTGCACTACTCCCTGGACTTACCTCGACCAATCAATGCCCCCATGGCCCCTGCTCCTGTGCCTGAGGATCACACTCCAGCTCTTCTGTGCCTCTTCTCTCTGCCTCTCACTCATCTCTTTGCCTGGTGCACTCTTTGCTCTTTTCTCTCACTTTATGGTCTCTTTTGTACTCTTGCTCATTGCTGCACTCTTTGCCATTTTTCCAACCTTATGCCCTCTTTCTTAACTCTTTAGTCATTTTTCACACTCCTTGCTGCACTCTCTGCCCATTTTATCACTTGGTGCCCTCTTTTTCCCTCTTGCCTATTTTCACACTCGTTCATGCACTCTTCTCTCACTTTATACTTGCTCAATAATTTTGTTCTCTGTTGAACTTTTGTTCTTTTTCACTTCTGTTTGCTCTTCTATTTGCTTCCTTGTCTTGTGCCTGTTTGCCCTTGTCCTCTGGCATCTCCTGCTGTCCATTTTCCAGCATCCCATCTCTCATGACCCTACCTACTTCCTCAAATTCTGAATGTTGGTGAACATCCAGTTTTTCTGTTTGACAATTAGGGGCCTATTAGCATATCGGGTGGATCGCCACCGCCGGCCAGGCGGTGGCGATCTGCCCGCCAGATGTTCCTGTTTCACCCACGCCGTATTAGTATGGTGAGGGGCGCTGCGGCAGACGGAAAGACCTTCTGCTGCTTTTCCGCTGGTCGGATTCCCAGCAGGGCGGAAAAGGCCCTCAATATGGTGGCTGTGCCTTGCAGGCACCGTCATCCATATTAGGATGAGTGCGTGCGGCATGCATTTCCATGGCGGAGACTCCGGTGGATGCCTTCACTTGGGAGGTACCCATAGTACCCCCCTTCACTGGCATGCACAGGGTGGCAGGCACCATGCGGTGCGAGTCACGTTGTGCATGCCAATGCACAACATGCATATTTTGCATTGGGCGGGTGCTGCTGACAGCACCGCCCGCCGCAATGCATAATATGCAGGATTCAACCACCAGGGTGGCGGGCGCATCCTATTTACCATAGCGGGACCACTTCACCTCTGACGGTCAGTCACGTTTACCGTTACGGTGGCGGGCGGACTTTGGGCCCCTTAGTTCCCATTTTGGAGGGTAGAGGCTGCTTACACCCACTTGTTAAGCTTGGATTTGTGTGCTTATTGACAGATATTGATGTAGTGATTGATCATGAGCACCTTGCCCACGTTGAAGACAAAATTCAGTAGTTCTGAAGCTTAAGATAACAGGAAGTGATGGAGTGAATGAATGTACTTTCTGTTCACACTGTCTGATTTTTGTTGGATTGGATGAACCAGGGCCCCTTCGGCTGTTTCATAGTACTGATAAGATTCTGCAGAATCACAAAAGTGGTTCACGTTAAAAGCTGTTGCGAGGATCAGTATGGACAGTCGTGTTTCATTTAGGAAGTCTGAATAGTCCAGTGCCTTGTCCGGAAGTGCCCATTCTATAGAACGTTTCGCCCTACATGGGCTGTTAATCCGGAAGTGGAATTTATGTGAATTTGAAGCTGCTTGGCCAATCCCTTTTTCTAATATTGCCCAGCTTTGAGCAGGAGCCAAAGTTTTGGGACTTTGCCTTTCTATGTTTTCTCGATTCATCCTTTTAACCTTTTAGGTATTTCAATGCCCGTGCTTCTGCAAGTTATGAAAATTAAATCTGAAAAATAAATATGTGGGGTATGGCTTTGGATCAGCCCGCTCAGCCTCTACTGGCTAGAAGGGTCCCTCCCATATTCGGCTGTATATATAGTTCAGAAATGGGTCACCCATTCAGCAATGAATTGTTGAAAAGAAAGTCAGCACTTGAATCTTTTAATTATCTTATCTTCCGTTTTGATTCTTGCTTTCTTTTCTATGTTCCTCTCACCCTATTTCCTTCCATGTTTCTCTCCCTCACTTGTACTTCTTATTCTTTCTTATCATCTTACCTCCTTCTTCAGCTTCATTCTCTTTTATGCATTTGGTTCCTCTGCCACATCTCGCACTTTCTGTGTTTATCTCGTCAGTACCATGGTTTCTCGTGTTTTTTCCCCTTTCTCCACTTTGACTAATGCTCATTCCTCCTCGTATGTGGGGCCTCTATCACACACGTTGTCTTTCACTTGTCTTCAATCTCTCCTCATGGCTACTCTTTTTCAAATTCTCGGTCTCTTTCTCTCTGGTCCATTCCTTTCACCTTCCCTCTGCCTGCCTCTCCCGGTCCTTGTTGCCAGCTGTGAAGCTGAGATTTTAAGTCCCTGTTTCTTAAACCATGGGAGACTTTTTGGGCCGGCTGCCTGAAGGGACACTGCGACACAAGGCCCTGAATGAAGTCTACGTCTCGAGATGTTTCTGGCGCTGCTCACGTGTCTGTGTGTGCTGGGCAAGACCGAGCATCTGGAAGTGTGTAGTATCCTATATATGTATTTATCCTGTTACTTTCTCTCTGCACCTCAGCTCATACTTCAACTGTCACAACTCACCTCACAAGGACCCAAACATTCCATTGATATACTTCAAAGTGTTTTCTTCTGACTGTGGGTTACATCAGTGGAAGTAATCCACCTTGTGTGGAGGGCGACCTACTGCTCCTAAACATCTCAGAATGCCTCAGTGTGGAGAGATGGCTCCACAGTGCAGCATCTATCTGGCCTTGTATTTCACAGCCACACTAAACAAGATTAAATGTTGTCGCTAGGTCATCCTAGTGGTTTAGATGTGCAGTTTGTATTTTATGATGACTAGTATCACCTTTCGGTAAATTGAGAGATCTGTATGGATACACTGACACAATCTGTATAATATATAGCCTCTTGGCTTTGGCAAGACTCTCTGTTTCTAATGCTTGTGTAAAATATAGGATTGCAGATGACAAAAGTATGCTTAATTGTATCTTACAAGATGGAAAACAGTTTTTCCTGTGATGCAGCGGAGGCACTTCCTAGGAGTCGCCAGTCCAGAGAAGGTGTAAAAATAAGATGCTCAACTGCAGCTAACCAGATTCAGTAAGACTTGCTAAAACGATCTAATTTGATTCCCCACTCTAAAAGCTTCCCTGAATCATGAAACACACAAGGAGATGGGAGAAATGCCTGCAAGAATTATAACCTCTGCCAATTGCTCAGGGTAGCATTCCAACCCATTGATCTTTTGCTCACCACGCCTCCTGATATTGGACCCAGCAGTTTGAAAGTTTGTCTTGACCTGCTCCAATAGGAATAGCCCAGCCGATCTGCCAGCTCAAGTAATTTATGCCAGTCATTTTGCCTTTGCTATACTGGAAATCTCTTCACGAGAGTAACTAGTCACACAGGACAGGTACTCACCAGACAACAGCTGCTGCTCTGTTTTGTCTGTTACAGAGTACAGGCTACTCAGTGCATGTGTTCTTCTAAGAATGCCAGGGACATCAAGGTGGGTGCAGCTCCAGCGGCTGCATATAAAGAGCAGCTTTTATCACACAAAAAAACTTTCTAGACCCTTCCCTCTTCTATCACTCCACTATCCTTGTCAATCCAAATAACAGACTACCATGTCCACCATTCAAATTCATTTCATATTACCCTATACTAATTCACCAATAATCCTTTTTGTGCTCCGGAGTAGCATGCTACTTGCCAAAAAAGCACTTCAATGCCTCGTCAGGAGCAGTAAGTGCTAAATAAATGCAATTACAATTACATACAATACACTACATAAGACTGGTCCAGCCTACCTTAACAGTCACGAACACTTCTATCAGCCCCCAGGCACCTCCGCTCAGCCTGACTTTCACTAGCCACGTGCACCGCATCCACAGATTCAAAGCCAGAGGCCACGCCTTCTCTTACATCACCCCAAAGCATTGAGCAGTGTAAAATATCATACTAGAGATCCCTCATTGCTTCTTGAGTTCCATAGGAAGCTGAAGACCTGGCTTTTCGAGTAAACCCACCAGGAAGAAAGCCGCCCACCCACCTGTAAAGCACCTGAATACCCACATGGGTGATTAGCTCGGTATACAAACAAGCATAACATAACATAATGAATGGTGGACTTTAACATCATCCATGTACACCCATCTGAGACAACATGGACGCAACACCATAATGTCCCAACCAAACATTCAAGTAATATGTTATGTTCTGTTATGTTATGTAGATTTGCAGAGCACATTATGACCTGGGAAAGTATCATAGAGCTGAGCAGGTAAGAGTCTAGCCAAACCTAGGGCCTAGTGGGAGTACTCGAAAATCCAGACCTTCAGCTTTTTGCAGAATTCAGTATTTGAGGAGTCGGCTCTTAGGTGAAGTGGCAGGTTGTAACACACTTTAGGTGCGAAATGCCAATAGTAATAGTCCCTTATTTCATTTCTTCTTTAATATGACACTTTTTCTTTACTTATGTCATTCACAGGTAATAAAATGTGTTACATTCTAGTACCACTCATGTATAGTATATCTTTGTGAAGTCAAATGTAAATGATTTTGATACACACATTTCATTAACAGTTTTGTTTCTTGTAAAATTCCCAATAACATTTTACTAATGTCATTTTCCACTTAATAATAGTGTTAATGTATGTGTACAGACGTGTATTTTCCTTTCCATTCAGTGTTTTATTATTGTATTCCACCTCTATTCCGGAGTTCTCTGCCTCAGCTACGTCTGCAGAGAAATCTGCTCTCAGGGCCGAGATCTTCAATCACTACAAACAAGAAATGACAAAGAAGAACAGGAAGTAAAGCATTACTGAGAATCTATTGGCCACACCACTATAATTCTTTGTCCTGTTGATCATGTTGTGATTTAGTCCTTCACACCGCTTGAGGAATGTGAACAGAGGGCCCCCAGATGTTCTGATGAAGAATTATAGATTATCTGTCAGAAGGTGCCCCGAAAGTGCCTCAGCTATATGGGGGAGGGCAAACAAACAGCTGACTAATGCAGCGTGGAGCCACAACTGTAAGGGCATGAATACCTGCTAAAGTGCAGTGGATGTAGAAATTCGTAAAGCAAGGGAATTCCACAAGCTCTGAGAGAACCTCTGGTGCTAGGAATGCACAAAGGCACAACATATGCTGGATATCACCCCTGCCACATTTTTGGAACCCCAGGCATACATTCCTAAACAAAAGGATCCTGATAGGAGACCGACTAACCCCTCATGCTCATTTGGGGCCACACGAGCTGCAGAAAGGTGGCAGGTCTAAAACTTGTTAGAAAGCCTAGGTGTGTTTTGAAATTGTTGTCTAGATAAATCCCATTATTTCCGTTTTTTGGACGTGTCCATTGTCTTTGGAGCTTGACTTCTGAAGATGCTCATATTTTAGAAAGCCTTCAGATTGGCCCAGCCATTCTATCTGACAGACACTGCAGCATATGAAACATTGCTGTTTTCAGCAAAAGGCCAGCACCTCATTAACCTCATTCATGTGAATCACCAATACAAAACTTAGCTGTACTTCATTAACTGACTTAGAAAATAGAGGGATCTTTACATCAAAGCTAACCAATCTATAAACAGATTTCTCAGTATTCCCTGTGAAGTGGGTCTGAGTAAGTTTACTACTTTTTGGTATTCACAAAGGTACACTTAGACCAAAAGTCTAGCTTTACTACTTTTCGGTATTACTATTCACAAATGCAAATTTATACCAACATTCTAACTTTACTAGTAGTGACTTACCTTTGTGAATACTGAAAAGTAGCAAAGTTAGACATTTGGTCTAATTTTACCTTTGTGACTACTTTAGAGTAGTAAAGTTAGACTTTTGGCTTAAGTTTTCCTTTGTGAATACCTAAAAGTAGTAAACTTACGCAAAAGTGCAAGTTTACCTTTGTAAATCAGGTCCAGTGTTTAGTATTGGACTGTTTGACAACAAGTATCTATTGTAAGAGATGGTATATGCTACATTGGATCATGTTTCCTGTCAATCTACCACACATCTTTCCTGTCAGGGTGCCCTATGTTGAATTGTGGACAATGCTGTTTAGAGCATAGAATGTGGTTGAGGTAATGTTTATTTGTGTGAGAAGTGCTAGTGACAACATTTGCATGTCACATGCTAGCATTCACTATGTGAGGGTTGTATAGCATCTCTAACACACATTCCCTCTTTCATAGTTAAGTAGGGACCCTGAGTCTGAGCATCATGACAATTTTGTGTAAAGTAATGATATGTGTGTAAATCTGTCATGTAACTTTTAACTGTAGGTCGCTTAGTGTATGAGCTTGAAAAGGGGTTATCCACTGAAGATAGATTGCATTTTTCTGTTACAGTGTTTGGAGATTCCTTAGTAAGTAGTTAGTTAACAAGGTAGACACAATGCTGTAATTTTAAATTTAATCATAGAATTTTACTTAATGTTGACTTTTCTCTGTAAAGAGATTAGACATAATGCACAGACGTGTGATGGTCGTTTTAAGAATACCTGTGTTATTTGTTTTTTTGGTTTATTAATATTCAATCAATATGGGTTTCAATGCTTTATTTCTATGAAAAAGACCCAAACTATGGGCCTGATTATGTTAGCAGGCGATCAGGCTGCCGCCCGCTATCACGGGGGTTAGGAGACTGCCCAACAAGCAGGCGACGGTCTGCCCACCCAGTTATGATAGGACTGCCATGTTGGCTGTCAGTAAATGCTTTTTAACACAGAGGCTTGTGCTGTGACCCAGGAAAAGGCTGCAGCACAAGCTGCAGTGTAAAGGAGCACTTTGTGAACATCCATGCACTGTGTGCATGGCACACAGTGCATGGATGTGTGTGGGGCCACAGTTCAGTTTGGGGCACCCAAGGTCCCGTCCAGACGGCCTTTTCATAGTGGTCGGAACCCCATGAAAAGCCTTTCGGGAAAGGACATCGTAATTCTGACGGTGGTACCTGCCTCGGCACCTCCACCATCCTGACGGAATCATAGATCCTAACGGAGGCATCGGTCTACCTTCCTGATGGCTTTGGTCTGACTGCCTGCATTATAATGCTTCGGTCGACTGACGGGCTATGTGTGCCACTGATAGCCTGTCGGTGGCTGCCCCACTGACATCATAATGACACCCTATGTGTAACGTTTCATATAGGAGATTATTCCTTTATCATGGATGCAAACTTGATTTAAGTGCCAGGCAGCTTGAGTTGAGCAACGAGGTGAATGAGGTCAGTGTAAAGGTATATTTTTGTAGCAGGCCTAGTCCCTTTATAGAACACTGGTTACATGTTCACTAAATTATTTGCTTGCTTGGAAGTGAATGACAGGGTTATGCTTTAGCTGTCACTGGCATATCTCCATACCAGCAGTCACAGCCATTCAGAGGGGGTTGTTCTATGCCTAAGTATGTAGGGCCTGATTCACAAAGAGCCTCCACACACATGGCGGAGGCTCCACAGTCATGGTGTTTAGTTTGCATAGTGGTCTATTGTTGCATACAATATCAATGCATGTATTAGCATGTGGATAAATAAGGGGATGTGTCTGTTTGATGGAAAGGCTGCTACAGACCCTTTGAGGCCATTGCTAATTGTCTTATGGTTATCTTTCCCACAAACTGCACATTTAAAACTCACCTCAGTACCCAGAACCCCTTATCCAACTAGCATCAGTGTATCATTCGTTCTCCGTATCATTTCGAAGCTACCAATGATTAGACAACCCAGAACAAGCGACTTAGAGTACTCTCAGGAATGGTGGGAACAAGAACAACTTTTCGTTGTTATTCTCATATCAGTCCACAACATAGGTAATCAGAGACACGGAAAAGTTTAAAATGTTTATTTTTAACTACGTGCTCTAAGATGCAGTACTTTGGCTAACATAAGCAGACAAATAATCAGAAATAAAACCATCAGCATTGTTACAATTCCATAGAAAATGAAGGGAGAAATCATATTATAATGATAGTGGAAACAGGTCCTGTAATATCTTGTGTAACAACCTCCCTTCGTTAATAAACTAGTTTTACATAATAATAGAAGGTCTCTAGGTTTGAATGGGGAACCCCATATCTCAAGGATCAGCTTAGGTGAAACACATCACAGGATCAGCTCTGCTCTCTGTATCTGGAAATGTGTTTCTCCAAGTGTCTGAATCATGCATGCAAATGCAATATTAAAGGCACCCGAGTTTCAGTTATTTGAAGCTGTGTGCTTGTTGTGTCTAGAGCGTGGGACGATCAACCTGAATTCAACAGCATACATTTTTATTTGACCTTGACGGCTTCTGCACACAGTGGTCAGATTAAGGTCGTGGTGCACGTCTAGGGATTTTAACAACATTCCGTTCTCATGTGAATAAAAAACAAGCAAGCAGCTTTACTTGTAATAACAGCTACCTGTAGTGTCGTGTGCAAAAGCAGCAAAGCGTCAAGATGGCGTTTTACTTCTAAATCGCTTATGCTAACATAGCAATGTGTGCAGGGAAATCCTTGTCTTCACTACACTATTGCAATGATCTTTATCTTAATATACAATTGCAGTCTCTTTTTTATTTTTTTTTCCTTTCCAAGCAAAAAATATATCGTCCTGTTGCAAAATGTCAATTACAGCAATGTCGCTTCCTCTATACGAACAGGGTCCAGGGATATCTCCCACTTTGGAGATATCCCTGGACCCTGTTCGTATAGAGGAAGCGACATTGCTATATTGACATTTTGCGACAGGACGATATACTTTTTGCTTGGAAAGGAAGAAAAGAAAAAAAAGTTACTAGCTGCACAAACCTATTTTGGTTAATCCGGGGAGAATCTCACCATGATCTTATTAATGAAATTATGATCATTCTTGAAATTACTTTAATATAGGATCGACCCTTTGGTGCTTTAAGAGGAATACCGTTACTCAATAATGCCGACCTAAAGATCAATATTAATATACAGTTTGACCAACGTTGCTGCTAAGGTTGGCTTGGAGCCACACCTACCGTAAACAAAAGAAACAGCACTTAAATAAGCACTGAAGAAGTCCCAAGAGGGATGAAACACGTTGGCAAAGCAATTGTGTGGTGATTTAAAAAAATAACGAAACAAGAGATTTATAATAAAAGATTTTCCATAACTACAATCAAGATACATGACTGTGTGATATTTACGTCTGGGAAGTTATTCATCTGTTTACATATTGTGTTTATTTGTCAGAATAAGTTGCACTATGACAGTTATATAAATAGAAAACAATTTTCTCGGGTGCGGGTTAATTTTCAGTTTTGGATAACGGTGGTTTTTAACCACCATTTTGGGATGTATGTGGGTCACATCCCACACCTACTGCACCGAGACTCAATGCTAATCCAATAGGCCTACCATTTAGTGACGTCTGGCGCTGGACCTTTTTAAGCTCTGATCCTTTTGTCAATATATACAATTGCAGTATGCCAACAAGAATCTGGTTCTACAGAATGCAGCAGGTAGGCTGTTACTATGAATCCCCAAATTTCAGTCAGCAAAATCTGGCCCACGGAACCTTCATTGGCTTCCAGTCAAACAAAGAGTGAGGTTCATAGACTTATGTATCACCTTCAGGGCACTAAATGATTCTGGTAATAAATACTTCTAAGACCGGTGTGCATGGTACCAGCTGGAGAGTTCTCTCCACTCCAGCACTGCTAGAAATGTGATTGTCCCCCAGAGCTTATTCCTCTCCATATTACTGCAGTGCCTAAATGCCTTGGGGTGAGTATTGCGCTTAGTAAGAATATTTAACATTAACTGTGAAGGCCAAGTCGACCCGGCGTGGCGCCACACATCAGGCCAACATCATGGACCGCTACACCCTCCCGAAGGGATCTCCCGGTGGACCGCGCAGGTCCCCTGAGTGCCCCCCGGATGCCCCGGATTTGCCCACAGAGCTGACTCTGCAAGACGTCATGGGCGCCATTGCTGAGATGAAGGCCTCGGTGGGCCAGCGGTTTGACACTTTAGCCCATAAAATCGACGCGGTCCTAGTTGACGTCAACCTGGTGAGGGCTGATCTCTCCAGGACCAACGACCGGGTCGATTCTTTTGCCCACACCGCGTCGGGCCTCACGACTGAGGTGGCGGCCCTACAAACGGAGGTGCACCGACTTCGTCAGGCGAGTGCGCTTATGGATCGGCGCCTGGAGGACTCCGAGAGTCGGGCCCGGAGGAATAACATCCGCATCATCGGAGTACCCGAGGGACGGGAGGGGGCGGCGGCGGATCTCTTTGTGGAGGACCTGATCACTACCCATCTCCAGCCTCGGGGACTGAGTAAATTCTTTGCCGTGGAGAGGGCTCATAGAGTTCCCGGGGGAAAGCCGAAGGTCGGAGCCCCTCCGCGGCCTCTCATTGCCCGTATCTTTAACTTTCGGGACAGAGACGCGATTCTGCAAGCCTCCAGATTGCAAGGGCCGATTAAGCTGGAGAACATGGGGGTGAACTTTTATCCTGACTTTACCCAAGCGGTCCAGAAGCAGAGACTGAGTTTCCTGGGCGTCAAGCGGCGGCTTCGGGACATGAACTTAAAATACGCCATGCTCTTCCCGGCCAGGCTGCGGATAGAGGTGGAGGGTCACACGCACTTTTTTGATCGTCCTGAAATGGCCGGGGACTGGCTGGATACGCTGTCTGGGGGTCGGGATTGGGATGGCGGGGGGGGGGCGGCGGGAGGTGGCGGCCCACTGGACCGGGACTGAGGTGTTGATACTGGGCCTCACTCTGGACGGATATGATGCCACTTTCGGCCAAGCTTAGGGATTTTCGTTCTTCTGTATTCGTTTTTTCCCTCCTTTGGAGGTGGTGCGGGGTCTCGAAGGGGTACTCTTTCCTCCTCTAGGGGGTCTAGCTAGTTTCATTATATAGGGGCGACAGGCACACTGCAAGTTGGGGGGGCTGTCTGGGCTCATGCAGGGGTGCAGGGAGGGGGGAGTTCTGTTGGGGCGGTTGGGTTGGGGTGGGGTGTTGTTCGTTTACACCACAAGGCAAAAGTATTGGTGTGCTATTTCTAAAGTGCTCTCTGGGGGACGAGTGATTGCTTTCGTTTATGATGGGGGGTAGGGGACTGAGTCTTTTGTCCTGGAATGTTAATGGACTGGGGGACAGGATAAAACGAGGTGTGGTCCTGCAGTTCCTGAAAAGAATTTCACCCGATATAGTTTTTCTGCAGGAGACACACCTCATTGGCAACTCCTTTCGTGCTATGAATCGACGGGGCTACCGCCTTGTGGCCCATTCGGGCTTCACGTCTGGTTCAAGGGGTGTGGGCATCATGGTCAAGAACTCGCTCCCGTTGGAAATTGATGAGGTGCTCCATGATGACAGGGGACGTTACACGGTTCTGGTGGGTAGAATGGAGGGCAGAGTGGTCGTTTTTGTGTCTGTCTATGTCCCGCCAGGGTTGCAGACGACCACCTTTGCGGATCTGGGGCGCCTCCTCCTTGGCCTTCCGGAGGGGATTCTAATGGTTGGGGGGGATTTTAACGCTCTGGTTTCCGAAACGGAGGATCGTCACCCCCCTAGGGATCTCCCCCGTGCCCAAGCGTGGTTGTCTGGCCTCTTGGATACCTTGGGGCTGGTGGATTGTTGGCGTTTGAAACATCCCACGCAGCTACAGTACACCTTTCACTCTGGGGCCCATGGTAGTCTCTCAAGGCTAGATTATGTCCTGGTGCCGGCGGCGCATGCCGGGAGGATAGGGGAGGTGTGCCATTTGGCGCGGGGTATTTCGGACCACTCCCCGCTCTTGTTGCACTTTGATATTCTCCCGAGGGGAGAGGGTAGGGTGGTCCCGATTAATCCTTGGTACCTGCGTGACCCCACCATTCGCGCAGAGTTGGTTAAATCCCTTAAGCGATACTTTGACGACAATGTGGGGTCTGTGTCATCGGCGATCTCTCTGTGGGAGGCGTTCAAGACGGTTCTCCGGGGGGAGGCCCTGTCCCTTATTTCCCATTCCCGGAGGCGCGAGCGGGAGGAGGTGACCCGTATTGAAACTGAGATAACCGAGTTGGAGGGTGATCTAGAATGTGGGGTGACGGATGACAAATTACATGTTCTCCGACTCAAGCAAGCGTCCTATAAGGCCCTCATCACGGAGGCGGCCAGGGGCCTCAGTAGAGAGCAACAGGGGAGACTGTATGATGTGGGTGATAAGGCTGGTAAATTGATTGCGTGGCTGGACAAAAAGGAGAGAGCGAGTCGAGTTGTCCCAACGATTGAGAAACAGGATGGTGTGTGTGTCACTGAACCGGAAGAAATTGTCGATTGCTTTGCAGAATATTTCCGTGGGGTATATTCCCCGGTGTCCTCCCGCTCGGAGGAGGATTCCCATGCCCTGCTCAGAGATATCGCGCTGCCTTCCCTTTCGGAGGAGGACAGGGTGTCGTTGGACGCCGCCCCAACATCTGAGGAAATTGCCCTCGCCATACGTTCGGTCGCTTCTGGCAAGGCCATGGGTCCTAATGGTCTTCCCATCGAGTTGTACAAGCTGCGACCGGATACGCTGGCGCCGCATCTCCGTGCTATGTTCCTCGCGGCCCACTCGGCGGGTTCCCTCCCGCTAGACCAGCGTCTGGCTACTATTGTGGTTATTCATAAGGAGGGGAGGCCGCGGGACCGGGTCACATCCTATAGGCCTATCTCGCTGTTGAATGCGGAGCCCAAAATTCTCGCCAAGGTGTTGGCTACTCGGCTGGTTGGCGTGGTGTGCGACTTGATTCACCAGGATCAGTCCGGCTTTATCCCTCATCGCAACACTGCGCTTAACCTGCGGCGCTTGCATGGGGTGCTCGCACGTGTCCTTGGACGCCACTATGGCGTTTGACACACTTGAGTGGCCATATATTTGGGCGACACTCGCGAAGTTTGGGTTTGGCCCAGGATTCATCGGTTGGGTAAAACTGTTGTACTCGGGACCGCTGGCACAGGTGGTTGTGAACGGTAGAGTGTCGGCTCCGTTCGAGCTGGGCAGGGGCACGCGGCAGGGCTGCCCGTTATCACCGCTCCTTTTCGCGCTTGCCTTGGAGCCCCTGGCGGAGTGGCTGCGGTGGCATCCTTCTATCCGTGGTCTCCGTTGGACCCCTGAGTATGAGGACCGCGTATCTCTATACGCTGATGATATTCTTCTGTACCTGGCTTCCCCACGTAAATCACTGATAGTACTGGTTGATGTATTGCGCTCATTTGGCCTCAACTCCGGCCTTGTCATCAACTGGGCTAAATCGTGTGTGTATGTTCTCTCTGGGGAGGCTCCTATCCTTCCGCGGGGTTGTCCTATCCAGATCGCCCCGCGGGGATTTAAGTACCTGGGTGTCTTCATTACCCTGGACGCGGAGGCCCGGTATAGTCAGAATTTGCTTCCCCCCCTCCAGCGTCTGAAGGAGGACGTCGCGCGTTGGAGGCGCTTGCCGCTCTCGCCGCTCGGCCGGGCGGCATTGTTTAAGATGATGTCGCTGCCACGTTTCCTGTACGCTTTACAGAACACAATGGACGTCGTCCCGGCGCGCTACTTTCGCGAGGTGGAGAGTCTGCAGCGCCGACTGTTTTGGGAGGGTAGACCGCGTGTCGCCCTGGCGAAGCTGACGCTCCCATGGTACGACAGGGGGGTCGCCTTCCCGGATATCAAGCGATATTATTGGGCCTCCCAGCTGGCTGCGATCAATCACGGCCTGTACGGGCCCGCTCTAAACCCTGCCTTTGAAATGGATAAGATGTTACTGCCGGGTGGTGATTATAATCGGGCGCTTTATTGTAGCTCGCTCGACGCACGTCTGACGGGCCCCACGCGGGTCATGGTGCGAGTGTGGCATGCTGCTAACGTGGCGATGGGGTGGAGGGACCGCTTGACCCGGGCGACGCCACTATACGCATCTGAGCGACTGGGCTCCCTGTGGACCTCGAAGGGCTTTGAGAAGTGGGACATGATAGGCATCAGCAGGGTGGGCGATCTCTGGACGAGGGGGGGATTCAAGACGTTCGATGTGCTGCAGACAGAATTCCAGCTGCAGGACAGGGAGTATTTTCGATATCTGCAGATTCGTCATGCGTTGTGCTCCGTCTTTCCGGACGTCGCCTCCATCCCGGAGTGCTCCCCGCTGGAAGATAGAGTGCTGGATGGGCATGTACCGGACGGCACGATTTCATTAATTTATAAAAAACTTATCAATGACCGTTCGGGACTGCTGACTAGCCTTCGTGAGGCATGGGTTGCCGATGGACTGGAGCTGGATGACGGGGACTGGGTGTCTGCGGTGGCCTCCCCGAAAGAGGTGGCCATACCGGCCCGCCTTCGCTTCGTCCAGCTCAAGATACTCCATAGGGTCTATGTTACGGGGCCGAGGCTGATGCGTATGGGCTATGCTGTGGACGGGTTGTGTAAGCATGGGTGTGGCTCTTTGGGGACTTTTCTCCATATTTTGTGGGAATGCCCGGATGTGGCGCGATTCTGGCATGGTGTGCATGAGGTTTTGCGGGTGGTTACGCGTGTGCCGCTGCTGCCCGAGGCGAGGAGATGTCTGCTGAATGTGTGGGAGCCAACCGACTACTCGGTGCCGCAGACGTGGTGGGTGACTCTGGGATATATGGTGGCCAAACGTGACATTGCTCAACTGTGGGGTTCCCAGAGGTCGCCGACTGTCTCGGCGTGGAAGGATAACATGGATTGGTGCATGTTTCGGGAAAAGGTGGTGTATGTTGCGAGAGGTAAGCCTGGGACATGGGTGAAAGTATGGGGCCCCTGGAACGCCTACCGTGGGGGAATCTGTACCCCGCCGTTATTGCCCGATCCGTCACCGGCCCCGTCTCTTTAGCCAGTTTGTCTTCCCGGTTCTGGGCAATGAGTCTACTTAGTCCCCGTCCTGACCTTTTTCCCCCCTCGCTACTCCTATGGACTAGTGGGGTCCCCCTCCTTGGGGAGCACATGCTGCTGTTTCCGATTGTGGGTTGCCTTGTGGATTTGTTTTTTGTTGTTATTTATATTAAAAAGAAACCGTTATGTGGGGTTCGGATGGTGTGGCTGCCAACGCTTCTTCCAACTCCTGTGACTTTCCCTCTGCCGCGGCATGCGTGCTATTGTCTGTATCACATGCTCCTTCTGTTTGCTAGCGGCCGGCCTGAAGGTTGTAGGCCCATCTTTGTATATTTTTTGGATTCTGTAATAAACGGTTTCAAAAAAAAAAAAAAAAATACATTAACTGTGAATGCAGGCAATGCCTCCACCTGGTTAGCTTGATCTATTTAATCTAGTGATGTCGTAGCTAGGAGAGACTAGTATGTCAATGATAGGTGAAGAGGAAGGATTTAGCCAAGTTTCGGTCAAGATAAGGAGGTCAAGGTCATGTTCGAGGATAGGGTCACCAAGGTCCACCACATGTCTTGCAGCCAATCTGCAGTTGAGTAGAATACATTCCACATGGGAATTGGTGATAGATGGTGAGTCTGAGTAAGGGTAACTCGTTTAAGGTTATGCATGTTTACCGCTCTGTGTTTGATGTTTGATTCTCTTTGTGGGTTCACAAGAATTGATTAGATTTGAACGTGATTGTCTGTGATATCAGTGAGATGAGTTATATGATAGGAGGAGGGAATGGATATCTTCGAGGGATAGTGGATCTGTTTCTCTAATGGTCTTAGAGGGTGCATTAGGGTAGGATAGGGTTCCCCTTCTCAAGAACAGGGACTTCAAAGAAGGTGAGATCAGGTTGCAGGGAGTTGTGTTGGAGGTAAGAAGATGTGGATGTGGGTTGGTCTTGATGATAGCAAGTCTTTCTCAGACTCCTAATTGGCCACCGACTAATAGTAGATGTTTTTGTGATGTGGGTAAGGCTCTGTAAGTTTGCCATTAGCTGTTGTACGATTTGTGTATTCTCATCTACTCTGGATGATAGAGATGTGTGGGAACAGGTTGTCGGTCTTGGAGCAAGGGGAAAGAAGGTAGTAGTGTTGATACTGGTGGTAAATGGAGTACCGTAGGCCAGAGGGGTCTGGCGGAGGAGAAGTTGAGTTGAAGGGGGGAGAAAGCTCGAAGATGTAATGAGGAGATCTCAACAGCAGGGTAGGAGAAAGTGCTAGGGACCTGTTACTGAGTGGGATGGGAGTTCAGATATCGGGATTGTCATTGGTTGAGGCATTGAAGGAGTGAGAGGTATAGTCGAGGAGAAGTAATGATTTCCATTGCTATGTGACTCAGTAGTAACTACTCTGGGTGTGGGATGTAGATGTAGTTTGATATGACGATTGACAGAGGGGGGCTCGGGCCCACCTGAAGATGTAGGTGAGTTTGTGTTACACATGGGGTTAGGATGGACTTGAGTGGGAGTGGATACCATATTGGCTACAGCTTTTTCAATGAGAGGGAAACATTTCTAAAATATTTCAGGTTTACAATCTGTTGATTGGATGAGGATAGTCCCATTATTGTAAATAGGGAAGGTAGCTTCTGCTGTGTAAACCGATGATGGGGCTACTGAGTCTTAAACCATGAGGAGTTTTACTAGCTGAAGAGATTAAGTGCAATGAGAACAAGGCGATCCTCCAGAGTGCTCGTCTTTTCGTAAAAAGAATTAGGTCACTTATAATAACTTCTTTATTCATGCAAAAGTAGGTGTCAGAAATAAGAGTTTCAAGAGGTTCTTTGAGGAGTTTACGTTCTTGAAAGCCTTTTTTGTTTGTTTTGGGGAGGTGATTAATGTTATAGGCAGAGATGACTCTAGATTGGTATCAGTAAAATTTAGTGGATCCACATAAAAAATGAGCTGCAGGTGGGCCAAAGGAGGAGAGGACGGAGCAGTAAGGTAGGGTGGAAGGAAGCATGGATGGATCATGCTGTTGGAGGTGTTCTAGACCCAAGGGTGAAGCGTTGCCCTATTGAGGGCTATAACCAGGTTAAAATCAAGGCTCTAGAACAGGAGGTGTAGGAGTCTTATGGGGTTGAAACTATTTAATAGTGCTTGTCGGTAATGTCTTGATAATGTAAAGATAATGTGATTGATTTCAATCAGAATAACACATAGGGGGATTGTGGCTTAATAGCAGCTCAAAGATGTAGTAATCTTCCTAGGGTATGTTATGTAGGCCTAACATTTTGTGTGCTATATGTTTTGTAGGCAGAACATTAATAGACTTTCATATCTTTGCTAGTGAGTGGGGAAGACAGGTTGGCAAAGCTGAGCGTGCATTGAGTTGAATGGCTAAGAGGGGGTATAATATTTAGGGCAAACAAAGATTGAGTACGATCATAGTAGCAAGTTAGTATCCAGCAGGTTTTTGGGTTTCGAAGGGCAGAAATTCACAGGTAATGACTGGCTAGAACACCACTACAAGGTGGCCACCATTGGATGTGCTGAGTCAAGGGGGCCTTTTTGCCTGACAATGTAGCAGGGCAAGTATCCAATTGAGTCCTTCTTTACTGTCTCCTCATCAGATTAGGTACAGTCCTTTGCTTCTTTTGTGTGCTTGGCTGGTGAGGAGTCCTTTTTCCCTGACAATTCAGCTGTGAGGAGAAAATCTAATACGTCCTTCTTTGCTGACTATAAATCGAGATGGTTAGCGATCGTTGATTGAGTAACTAAGGTGAAGGCTGCCATTTTGTGGATGTGTGGGAACGATGGCACTAGCTGTGATCAGTAATACAAACAAACAAAGCCCAGCAGCAAAAGTAATTGTATGCTGCTCTAAGAACGACTGATTGAGTTGTAGTCTGGTAGGTACCACTAGGTGGGGAAAAGCAGGATGTGGCACAGCTGGCCACAAAAAAGGACTGCAGGCCTCTGTGAGAGTGTCACATCAGCCCCCAAAAGCCCGCCATGGGCACTAGTCTATCCACTATACTATCCAAGCTGCAAAACGCCCCACAACGGACGTCCAAGGTGACCAGGTGAGGGAGCGATAGCAGAGCGACCAAGCTGCCTCTGTGGGATCTTACCTCTGTGTCAGTTCCCAAGTCCACGAGGCATAAGAGGCCTCCAGGAAGAACAGGACAGGAAGTCCATCACGCCATGGCCCATAGGGTGGCCAGGAGGATAGGCTAGATGGACAGCAGGCAGGTCAATAAACCACCACGCCAAAGCAGCGAGGAGACCTGGGAGTGCCGAGAGGAGCATTTTGTGTGGTTCGGGTAAAAGGTTTTTGACATGACATGATGCCCATGGCACTTAACAACAATTACGCAGGATTGCATTTTGATGCAATGCACCCACACGCCATTTTGCGTCATTGTTGAGCAACATACTTTAAGAATGAAACACATTTTTCATCTTAACACATTGTGGTACAGATCTTCTATGCTGTTTGCATTGTTCACTAATCTGTATTGCTGCTGCATCTCAGATTTGAGGTCTAATTCACCAGTTCCCTGACCACTCAATTCCAAATTACACCAGTTGTGACCAGGAGCACAATGAGAGCGAAACAGGGAGATGGGGAATCAGAGATTAGAGAGTTGGTGCGCAGCCTGCTCAAAGTGGATTGCCCTCTTCAGGTTTTCCTGGTTATCACAATGGTAAGATAACTTGAAGCAAGTAGTGAGTGTGGTCTTATGTGTGGTCTAAATAGCACCAATCCCAAAATATATACTCCTCCACAAGCCTGTAGTAATCGCTCATGGAGCGGTAATTCCTGTCACACCTAGGCCTAAAGCCTCTGCGGACCATTTTCAGGGGCTTTGTGAGGGATTTTTCAGTGGTCTGTGCACTTGACCGATGAGGAACACAGGGTGCAGTTCAAATTCTGGGCATATGGATTCCAAACAGGGAGACAGAATCTGTGGAATTGGGCACCCAATGAAAGAAGTGAGCAGGGCACTGTGTAGACATTTGTAAATGTGGGCAAAGTGTTTTGAACAGGTCTTTGAGGATCATGATACTCAGGTGGTTAACCAACATATGTTTTCCATGAAAGTTTTATGACTTGTACTAGCCTAATGATAATGCAATATTGAATCAATTCAATGTAAATTTGCATTAAATGCGCATGTTTGAATTCTTCATAGTAATTCAATTGTGAATGAAGTTGAGAAGGAGATGCGTGTTGAAAAATGTCATTATTTCATCATGATTTAAAAGAGTATTTAAGCTTATTCTCAGTTGAATCCTGAGGTATTGTCAGTGCTAATACATAATTGATTACACATTGCTTAAAAATATGCAAAGAAATCACCTTAAAGTAATAACTTAGGATGAATACTGTGGTTTATTAAGTCTATGTGTTGGGTGTTGAGGTCTGTTCTAATTATTGTTGTCAGGAATGGGGCTATTAATTTGGGAGTATGGTAACCTTACCAACTTAATAACCCATTTTCCACCGCCTTGAATTTGTGCACTCTGTTCACCACTCTCCATCACATCAATCCTTCTCTTCCGGCTAGGGTGGTCCTACTGGACGTCGAGAAAACCTTTGACTCACTGGAGTGGACCTTTCATAAAGCCACCCTAGTGCGACTCGGCATTAAACCCAGGTTTGTCTCAGTGATTGCATTATTGTACACACGTCCTACAGTCAGAATACAGTTAAATGGCACACACTCTTCCTCCTTCAAGTTGTCAAGAGGTATCAGGCAGGGCTGCTCCTTTCCCCACTCATTTTTATACTTGCGATGGACCCGCTCATCTGACACCTTTTAGACAAACACTCCCACAGGGGCATTTAATTTAATACTGGTCGTCTATTGCTTACCCTTTACGCTGATGATGTCTTTCTTTATGTTCGAAACCCAGAACCGATCCTTTATGAATGTACCCGCTTTGGCGCTCTGTCGGGATTGCAAATTAACTGGGGAAAGTCCTAGGTTTTTCCTCTGACGGATGCTGACTGCACCACACTTAGGAGTTCCCCCTCAAGTGGTGGGACGACTCAGTCAAATACCTTGATTTACACATCCATTGAGATCAATCACAAATTATTCAACTCAACTATGGTCTGGCCTTAGAAAACTCTCTCTGATAGCATCGACTGCTGGTTGAAACTTCCCTTGTCGATGGCCGGCAGAATGGCTTTCATCAAAATGGTGATGCTCCCGCAATTCTTATATTTCTTTCAGAATATCCCTATACCTTTGTACGGGAGATTCTTTGTAACTCCTCGTATTCAGCTTCTCTGATTGGTGTGGGGGGGGTCAGCCAAGGGTCAGCTGGGATGCTCTTACTCTGCCCTTTGAACGCAGGGGATTTGGCGTTCCTAATTTCCGTATTTATTATCTGATTGCGCAGTGTAGATTCTGGCGCCATTGGTTCCACGCAGACGCTCGAATCCCATATCTCAGGCTTGAAGCGGACCTCACTGATCCATCCCCCTTGTCGGCACTGTAAGAAAGTGACTCTGTATATACTGTACCAAGGTAAGGTACAGGGTGTACAGAGTCCACAGTCCCCAGAGGTTTGGCAGAGGCTAAAGTTAGATATAACCTTACTCTCTAAAGTGGTAGCTAGGTTGAGCAGTAAGGCAGTATCAGAGGACAGTGTAAAGAAATTGTTGTACACACTCAGTCAGCAAATGGTCTCACACACTCAAGAATTTCTGGCAAAAAACAGGCAATATTATCCTATGGAGGAAAATCAAGTTATTGGTAAGTTCAGTTATAATTACTTTTCAAGGTCAGTGCTGGGCACCAAGATCCAGCACTGTGATCTCTCATGATATCAGGTGAGTAATTTTATTTTTGTTGATTGGCTGATTTTTAGTGAATATTTTAAAGTTTAAAAACGCAACACTTGAAGAAATTTCAAGTGAAACCAGTCAATGTTACCCTATAGAGAAAATGTACGTTATCGGCTTTCAGGTAAGTACTCGACTGGCAGAATTAAGGTTCTGGGCATAGACTCAGGGGTCTCCCAGGGTCAGGTAGGTACAGTTGTTACACCCTCAGTGGCACAGGGGCAGCTGGATGCAGAGAGAGTTAGGCCCAATGTTAGCCTATGGCGGGCAGGAGCCCTTTGGTTGGTGGCTGCTGGCAAGCAGGCCACGCGGCTGTGGGAGCTGGGCTCCTGGTCACTTACACAGGGCAAGTGGGGAAGTAAGATAGGATAGATGTTGCACTCCCAGGGGCACTCGGGCGGCTGGATGCAGGGTGCTTTTGAGCCGTCGGGCGCTCAATGGATTTCAATGGAGAAGCTACAAGACGAACAAAGGCTGCAAGCTGGGGGACGGAGATTCTTTAGGTGCGACCACCACTTCGAGACGTAAGTTGGCAAGCTGTAGGTTAGGTAGGCATCCAGGAGCTGGGCACAGGGGGCCGCAGGACGCCGGGTGCAGGGGTGTCTTTTCGCGTTGGGAAATCTTACCCTCTGCTGGTCGCGGTTGGAGGGGTCCCTGGTTCTGAGGCTGTAGGCGTCGCCAGGAGCGTTGAGGAGGGTCCTTGGGTGCTGGATTCTTGGTCACAGTCGCTGGGGGGACGTCCTTGTGCTCTTTGTCCACTCGGCGGGTGCAGAGTGTGCTGGATTCGCGGTTCCTGGCTGGCACCAGGGGTTTGTTACTTGCTTTGAGCAGAACCATTGTTCGTGGGAGTCCCAGTCTTTTAGAGGAGCAAGGCAGTCAGGTTCTCCGGGGTTTTCGAGGTTGCTGACCACTAGTTACGCCGGGGTTTAGCAGGAGCAGGTTCGAGGGTCGACAGGCCTGTAGGGCTGGGGCCAAGTCAGTTGGTGTCTTCCTCTTGTTAGCAGCTGCACGGCAGGTCTTCTTTCTTCTTGTTCTTCTTGCTTGTTTCGGATTCGGGATCTGAGGAAGGAAGGTTCAGGCTGCCCCTAAATACTAAATTTAGGGGCGTTATAGGTAGGTAGAGGTCAGGGACCAATGGGCCCCTTCCCTGAGGTGGGTAGACCCCCTATCCTGCCACTCTCCAGTGGGAAGGGGGCAGGAGCCTAATCCTCAAGATGGCGAGAGCCCGGAGTTGTGCTTCACCTCGCCTCCCCCACCTGAGAGGTGGGGTTGACAGAGGCTGGCACACCCCTTTTCCTCACTTGGGCTTTCCCGCCAGTCTTCCTACCAGAGTGGGGGGTTAGAACTGGTGGGGGCCAGTTGCTGAGTACAGCAAGTGGCCTGGGGAAGCTCACAAAGGCGGCATGCCGTTGAAGCTTCCCCTGCCCATCCCGGGGGAGGAGACCTAGCACCTTGCCCAGGATGTGCATTGTTGCAGGCCCAGGAGAGTGGATGGCTCTCTACAAAGGGGTCCAGCAACATGTCTGCTGGGTGGCAGCCTAGGCAGCCTCTCAGGCAGGATGTGGATTGTGGGTTTAGGTTCAGGGGGCAACTCTAAGTTGCCCTCTGTCATGCATTTTACATTAAATTCCACACTGGCATCAGTGTGGGTTTAATGTGCTGAGAAGTTTAATACCAAACTTCTCAGTCTTCAGTGTAGCCATCATGGTGCTGTGGAGTTTGTGATTACGACCTCCCAGCACCATATACTCTTAATGGCAGCACTGCACTTACAGTGCCCAGGAAGGGACCTGGGTACTGTAGGGGTACAGGGCTCATGCACCTGCACCCACACCACTTCATAGGGCACCCAGCTAGAGGGGTGACTGAGGTATGCCAGGGCAGTGTGGTTGTGGGCATGGCACACAGGGATGTGTGCCATGCCGCCTCTCTGTTCTGTTCTGCACCAAGACACTCAGCCTGCAAAGGCAGTGTGTGTGTGTCAGGGCACAGGGCCTCTAAGGGTGGCACAATAAGTGCTGCAGCCCTTAGGGGCCTTCTCTGGTGACAGTGCCCTGAGTACCTATGGTAGCATTTACCAGGGGCTGACGTGGCCAGAGATGCCAATTGGGTTTAGGCTGCAATGCAGTTTTAGGGAAGGAAACACAGGCCCTGGGAACCTCATTGGCAGGAGCCCAGGGTACATTCAGTCAAAGTACATCAGCAATTCAGCAAAAAGTGGGGGCATAACATGCAAGAAATATGGCACTTTCTCACAGGCACTATTACCGTGGGGTTGCCTTGCGATCCCCAAGACTTACAAACCCTCTCCGAAACCAGTTGGGCATGGAAACAACTGTCCCGTGTTACTGGGTGGCATTGCTTGACTCTCCATCCTTCCCATTGGCAGGGAACCGATGGATCCCCATCACCAAGGAGGCCATAGTGCAACGCACCCGTTCGAAATTTATCTTGGGGACCTTTGGGGATCTATTTCCGAACAATCATGTCTTCTCTCACTGCAAGGACGCCCATTTCTCCAAGGTCACCTTTCTTGACCATTTCATGTTGCTTAGGCTATTGAGCCCACTGAGGTCTATTGTCCCGACTTATCCCATAGAACCGCCTGACTTTCCCCCATTGTCACTCCTCATCAATAATACCTTCGGTGACCACTTAATGTCAAAAATGTACAAGGCCACTATTGCACTTCTTCCACCCAGGGATTCGAAACTGAGACAGGCATGGGAGCGCGACTTGGGCTAGCCTCTCTCAGACGTCCAGTGGCATTACTGTTGTGAAAAAAACCTGTAATATTTCCTTTAATTATAGGCACAACTTGTTACACTTCAAATACGGTCCTATGTTACGCCCTGTATGGTCCACCGTATGAACTCCTCCAGGCCCCACATTTATCCTCAGTGTAAGACCCCCATGGCAGATTTCACGCACATGGCATGGTCTTGTACCAAGTTCGCCGCATTTTGGGATAATGTGTTTGTGGCGATTTCATCAATGTTGGACCGACCCCTCCCGCTTTCCCCCCTCATGGCCTTACTGGGATATGTTGGAGATCTCCCCAAGTGATGTAGGCGTTTTTGCGCTCTCTCTTTGTTGTTGGCTAAAAGGGAGATCTATTTTCTGGGGGATTAAACTCATCGCCACTGTGAAGGGCTGTTTATATAGCATGACTTATTGCAACACCAATACAGAATTGTACGCCCAGCTACAGCCACTTGCTCCCACCCTCTGGATATTTGGCAACCATTCAAATCATACCTGTTGACCCAGACTTCGGTGAGTTCGCAAACTGACCCGGAGCCCGCCACCGAGCATTAATATTGTACCTATTGTCTTTTTTATGTTCTACAGGGTTTATAATCAGGGGAATATGATGAAGCGAACAGGTATGTTGTGCCAGATATGTATAATTGTGGCTCTAAAGCTGTATTGATTGTCTTGATGGGTAAAACTTTAAATAAAGGGTTAAAAAACAAAAATAACTTAATAACCCATTCTGATTAGTTGAAAATGCAGTTTAAAGATAATCTCTGCCTAACCCCTGTACCTATGGCACAAGTAGAAGACAATCCCCATAGAAGTGCATGCTAAGTTCACGCAGTCCTAGCAAGTTTAAAGTAAAGAATCCAATACAATAAAATTCCCAATCCTTTTAGACAAATAGGGAAACAATCCTTGAGAAAAAAAGACACCAAGATTATTAAAATAGATCAAAGTAAGCCATATATATGGAGTTTGAAAGATTGAATGCAAAACATATCAAGAAAAAGTAAATCACCAATTAAAAGTTACTGGTCGCAGTTGACTAGGACCTAGGCTCGATTTCAGGCTGACTGCGATGAATTGGAATGCAGGTACTCTAAGTGGGTCAAAGTTTCATACTTGGAACTTAGGGCCATATTAATGATCCAGTTTGCATTGCTCTTGTACCATGCAACGTGGTGCAATAGCAACGCAAACCTTAAGACAGATTTTTTGAAGCCATGCAAAGCCACTTTGCGTGACTCTGAGTGGCTCCAAAAGTTTGCGCAACGGAACACTAATTACTGCGTCATGTTACTCTGCCCTAGGAATGCGTTCCATGGGCATTTGACTCATCTCCAGATTCATCCCCAGATTCACAAGCACTTATGAACCTGGAGATGTGCCAAAAGCTTAAACCTTCCAAGGGGGCCTTAACAAGGAGAAATATCTCTATTTCTTCTTGTTTCTTCGTCTCTCTAAGTATGCTGCATTCTACAGCACACATAGAAAGAGGAATTTGACTCCCAGGATTGTTTTTGTGCTCAAAGGTGCCCCTTCCTCGACAAAAACAATCCTGCACGCAATGCAGGCTCCCTTGCACCATTGTGCAAGGTTGCCTGTGTTGGCGCTAAGCTACCAAAAGGGTGTCAGCTCAAGGGAAAGAAAGGAATGTGCCATATTGACTTAAATACAATGCATTCCTGCCCTTTTCCTGTCATGCAGGACAGCAAGATGACATGCTGCGATGTCCTCCATGACTTGCCAATAAATATGGCCCATAGTCTCTGAAATGAAAGTCAAAATCTCCTTAGTTACAGAATGCAAGCCAAGAGCTAGCGAGGGCTGCTCATAGTTGGATAATTATTGTTGCGTTCCCATCTCAGCAGTTGGTTTTGCCACTAAAAGCTAAGAGCATATTTCATAGCTGCCAAAGTCACTTCAAGTATCGAACAGATTCACCACCTCTCATCAGGCCAATGTTTTACCTTTCGACCTGGTCATTATTTTTGGTAACATAACCCTCCAGTGGCTCAAAGAATCTGAAAGCTGAAGCTACTCAGGGCTGTACAACGCCAGATACATGTGCTGTGAGGTCCAGCTATTCCAATTTTCAGTGTTGCAAAAAGCTATTAGCAGCACAAATTTACACCCTGTCACCGTCATCCAGAGGTGTAAAAAATGACGGAGTCTCTACTTTTTCGGAGTGCAGGAAAAGCTCCTTGCGGCCAGTCCTACAGCTCTTAGCTCTCTCTTCATGGTAAGCTTCCAGGCACATAGGGGCATATCAGCAAGGGCCGGTGATAATTATCGCTAAGCGCACTTAGCGCTAGGATAATTATCGCCGGCTATAGTGGAATTTTATCGCTGTGATAGCGTGCTATCAGCAACGCTTATCTCAAAAGCGATAAAATTGCTCACGCTAACAGCCAAAAGTGAGATTATCGCTGGAAATCCAGCGATAATCTCACACATTTTGGCGTTAGCTTGCTGATAAGGCAGGGTATACTTAGCCATTATATCCACCTTACATTGGATATAATGGCTAGGTCAGGGTGAAAGCAGGCGTAAGGAAAGTAGCGTTAACTGTGGTTAGCGCTACTTTTCTTATCGCTATGCCTGTTAGCGATTCCCTTGATAATTGGAGAAATGTCGGTTAGCGACATCCCTCCAGTTATTTTGGGATGGAACGCCCACTTTCCATCTCATTAGAGATGCAAAGGTGGGCGTTATGGGAAAGGGAGCTAAAGCAAGGAATCACGCGTTAGCATGACCTTGCTGATTAAGCGATAAAATTATCCCCGCTTTTCGTCTGAAAACGGACGCTAAAGCGGCGATAATTTTATATCGCCAGCTTTCTGATATGCCCCATAGTATCTCTCCAGCTAGGTCTTATTTAAGGGCCAGTCCGCTGTGGTCAGTTTGACTCTCTTAAAGTCAATCTGAAGCCCATCCGCTTTTTGTGAAACAGGCAAACAGAATGCCAACTACTTCGCATAATATAATAGAGCGGAATGAAAAAAAATATTGGTTCATCATATGTTCTCTCTCATTATATCGTACATGAATAGTGTGAAGTTCTGCAAAGAGGAATTGTAAGATCCGGCAAGATTTGCCAAGCCAGCCCTGCAAGAGGTGTCCTTTTCAGAAAACACATACCTTCACCCATCGAGGTGGCATGTTTCATCATCAGGTCATGCTCCACGTTGGATGGTCAGTGCAATGCATAAAAGGCCCCATAAAGCGGTACTTTAATGGAGATCTTTCCTTAGCATTTGTGGTTGAGACAGGCCAGAAGCACATGTCTTTGCTTGTCTGGAGCAGATTGGTATATAGTACATTGAGAGTTTAAAATTGGAGCTGGATTTCCAAAGTATTATTTATTTCTGTAAGTGATCCCTGTCAAGGTTAAAAACAGAAGCTTGAAATTCTAAAACACAATTGGTCAATGGGTTCAATTCTTCAGTTAACGTGTTTCTTGCTGTTATTACCCAGAAGGGGTCAGTGGCAATTTATCTGGACCTGTGCAACTTCCATTACCTAGATTGGGCACTCAATGCAGGCAATGTATGCCAAGTGCCCCTGTAAAAAAGGTGTAGCTACAGATTAATGGTGTGCGAACCCACTTAGGAACTTATGTTCCTTGTGTGTAGTGACCTGAAAAAGAAGTGACACAAACAAGCAAAAAACATTTAGCTGTACATGTAATTTATCACAATAAAAGATCTTGTGTGATACAAGCCTTCGGCATGTATTGTTGAGCACCATGTAACACATGCATTCAGTGAATCTGAGTGGCAAAATTGAAGCACACATCACATTGATGGTAGTTTCATTCCATCTCCTTACGTGCCATAGAGGAATCACATTGAGTTATCTTACACTAAATGCAATTGGTAGGGGCACCACTGGATATGAGGACATGATACACCCCTTGTGGCTTCCTTGGCAAGGATGAAAAATACATTGGCGTATATAGGTAGCCCCTTTGGATGAAATGTGCCACGTGTCTTCCTGGTATGTTGATGACCAGTAATCACCTACTGGCCAGTTGATGATGTCCTTATGATGTGCCTATCTATATCTGCGTTCCCGGATATTAGTTTGCCAGGTGGTTTGGGTTGTACTTAAGTCAGCGTCCATGCTGATTTTGAGAAAACTTGCGTAATGTAATGTCTATTGCGTAGGTGGCGTCACCAGATGTGTGCAGAAGTGACAGCCATCCTGATAGAGATTTATCTTTCATTAGTCTAAACTGAGCTGAATGTTGACATTTTCAGACACCATCTTTAAACGGGTATATACTGTGTAGTGCCAACATTATGTATTAATGTTACAGGGACCCTGTAAAGATCCTGGCATCATGAAGGATGTGGTTATATGGGACATAACCTGCACATGGTTTTAGTGAAAAATCATCAATTTATTTTGCATTAAAAAAGTGCATGTTATTTGTCAAATGAGAAGAATTTTCATTATTACCCTTTACTTTTAATTAAGGGATCAGAGTTGATGGTGTGCTCATGTCTTGAGTTTAAGGTGAGGTATACCATATATTTAGCATATTTGTAGGACCATAGAATTGTTTTAGTTACTTTATTGATAAAAGAGTCAATGGGATTTCATCGTTGAGACTTTTATCATACGCTCTCAGAGTGTTGATCCATCATTGCTGTTTTCTAAAGATCTGTTGAATGTTTGTTCCTTCTAGTACTGTCACCAAGACCACCCATGTTTTCAGGTGTATGATTTTTCTCCAGTTAATGGGTGGTTAGTTTAGTAGTGATATGTCTACATTGTATTGTACTGCTATGTTTGGTAATTGGGACCATGATGGGCTGCATAATCATGCTTAACTATCATAATTGTCATGGTAAGGTGATCCCATAAATGCAATTAGATGTATTGCCTTTGGTGTGCTTGAGCAGTATCACTTTGCAGGGAGGCCTGGATCTAATTCCTTGGTCTGACAAATGATGCAGTTGTCACAGGCAAAGTGTCCCATCACTCTGGGGAATCCTAATCTAGTGGTTACAGATTCTATTCTTGCCTCTTGTTCTGTCTTGTGCCTGGATGGTCATGTAGGAAAGGCAAATTTGCTACACGATTATACAACTTGTTTATTAGTATTTGTTTTTATCCTTTTGAAAAATATGAGTGAACAATTCAACCACTGTCACAAGTTATATTTTGTTATGTTTTGTCACCTCTGCAGTCAATCTACAAATTCCTTGTTTTTTTGTTTTTAAATTAAAAAAACCCACTGTAGATGGCATTTAGACCTTGTCTGATGGAATTTTAATTACTGACATATAATGATTAAACATATACCAGCTGAAATAGTTATAAACAATTATACAAGGATATGTTTAAAAAGGGAGTAGATGACAAACAATTTTAGGACACTTAGGAATTTACTTAGCATTGCTTTTCTTTTCCGACTTGTGTAGATGTCCAACATTTGTCGTATTCACCACAAAGCAGTTAGCAAAAGGTAGCAGTGTGCATAGAAAACAATGAAATTGTTTCGCAACATTTCCAAACATGCACCTATCTGCTCCAGGGAATTCACCATGTTATAGGCATTCCCCAGGAATAAGTCCATTTGACCAGTGCGATAGGACTTTTCATTTGTTTCCAGGATGGAAATGGCTTTGCAAATTGTTTGTGAATACCTATCAATGTGATTATGTTGCAAGCATTGCATGCAGAGAATCACCAAATCCTGTTTCTGTGAATGAGTATGTCAAACTTGAGATTAGTGCAACATTTTTCTGAACCTGGTTCACAGCAATTGTTTTAAAGGACTATTCAACATCGGTCAACTTCCTCCATTTCTCCTTTTGCTCTATTTTCTAGTGGTGATTCTCAACAAGGCAAACATAAAGCTCATGATATTACACGAAAAATTGATCATTACTACTGTTGTTGGAATTCCCTTTGAAGAAGATGGAAGGTAAAATAAGGCTGCCCTGATACATTTCTTATGCTCTTATGTGTCATTTCATGTTTTCACCACAAAGGGGCTCATTTATGAGCCCCTGCGTCACTTTTGCGCCACCGGTGCGTCACTTTTTGTGATGCACCAGTGGTGTAAAACATGCGCCATGTTGCGCCATATTTATGAAGTGACGCATCTAGGTAGATGCGTCACTTCGTAAACCTCTGCGCTACATTACACCTGCGCCAGGTATAATGTATGCAGGGTGGGCGTACCCCTGCAAGAAAGGGTCGTAGGAGTGGTGCAGCGAAATCTATGAGATTTCGTTGCGCCACTACTAGGACGCCAATGCGTCAAAACCTTACACCTGCCTCATGGCGTAGGGGTGATGCAGGCCCTTTCCCATGGGGCTTGCCCCATGTGAAAGGAACATTGCTGGAGTTGCGTCAGGCTTCCAACACAACTCCAGCAATGCGCCACTTTTTGCGCCGACAGATACGTCAGTTATTCTGACGTACCTGTCCTTCCTTGCGACATGATGCGTCATATTATAAATATGACGCATCATTGGTGTCTCAAGAAGGGCGCACTAAGAAGTTACGCATCGCTGATTTCACGCAGAGATGCCTTACTTCTTATAAATGAGGCCCAAAGTGTTTAAGCATGAGCACTGGTGACAGCAATACATAAGCGTTAATGAGAGGTCATAAAAGGGTGCAAGTAAGGGCGAGTCAGCTGTACCCGAAATAATATTGGTGATTTTAAAGTTAAAAGTGAAAGGAGTGAGAAAGAGTGTGAAATGATTAGCATCAAAAACAACAATTATTTCATGCAGAAGAAGAGTGAGAAAGATGAGAAAAGGGAAAACGTTTCAAACAAAGGAGAGGGGAAGAGGTATGAATGGCAGTTTTAGAAGTGTTGCAGTTAGGGGGCATGGC
This sequence comes from Triturus cristatus, assembly GCF_964204655.1. Taxonomy (NCBI): domain Eukaryota; kingdom Metazoa; phylum Chordata; class Amphibia; order Caudata; family Salamandridae; genus Triturus; species Triturus cristatus. The sequence goes on from NC_140588.1 coordinate 237,300,775, forward strand.
TTAGGCACCTTCGGAAATAGCCGCCGTCTCCGGGAGCTCTGCGGCGACGTGAGGCAATAAAATCTATCCAGGCTACCTCCGCTTATCCTGGGACCGAAGAAACCGCCTCTGATATTGTTTGAAGTGTTGCTCCAACTAACCCGCTTCAACTTCTGACGTGGGGTGAGCATCAAGTTGTATTTTGGCTCCATAACGGCTGCAATGTACTCGCGGCCGTCATTTTGTTTTCGTTTTTAACGCGCTCCTCGGGTTTGCTGCCACTATACCTCAGAGGATTCTGTTTTAATGGAATGACTGCATTAATGTGCTTTCTTTATTGTTTTTGCCTGATTTATTATATTGGATCATATTTCAACCTCTTGGTCACAATTTTTGTTTGTTGGCTCCCCTCACGCTTGCTACTCCTACATGTGGAAAATGACTCATTTATCATAGCACCAGTCTACCAAGACTTTATACTGTTGCCAACACATTTCAGGTGAAAATACTTTCTGTACCAGAATTTTTGGAGCCGTCACCAGCGTTTCTCCCTCTCATATATATTCCATATAGTGGCGTTGTGTATTGTCCTGCGTTTAGTAGCTTCATATAGTTATACTTTACTCTCCAGAATTTTGCTGAAGATTATCTTTTCTCGGTTTAGACCATGGCAGCATCTCGGTCTAACCGTAAGGAAGCTCCACAACCTCAGGGTGCATCTTTAGAGGACTTCAATCCCTTTAACCTTCTACAGGAGAGCGCAGATGATATCCCCAGAGACTCTGCGGCTATAAAGGGCTCCTCTCCCTCCACGACTCGATTAGGCTCCAAGCAGGGGTCCAAGATACCATCTTCAACTCCCTTTACACCTAGAAAGCGAGGGAAAACAAACCCGCCTTCTCCTACTAACTCCTCTTCGCCCCTTTCATTGGAACTTCTTCTTGAGGAGATTCGTGCCCTCAAACCTTATATGGAAGAAACCAACCTACGCTTGCAGGGCTTGGAAGATAATTGGTCTCACACTGAGCAGAGAGTTGATGGTCTGGAGAGGCGAGTTGATTCTGTTCAGGAGGTCGCTGCTCAAGTTCCTCTTATTCATAAAGAAGTTGAACATCTTAAGCAACAAGTTGAACAGTTAGAAAACCGTAATAGGCGTAATAATCTACGCATTTATGGTCTGGCAGAAGGTCTTGAAGGAACTAACGCAATCTCCTATTTTCAGTCCTTTCTTCCAACCCTTCTTGGTCTTCCAACATCTCCGCCATTAAATATCCAACGTGCGCACCGTCTGGGCCAGAGTCCCCGCTCTCCTTCTTCCTCAACGAAACCCAGAGGTGTAATTCTGTATTTCCTAGAATATACAGATCTACTTAAAGTCTTACAGGCAGCCAAACAGCGAGGAAAGATTTCTTGGAATGGTTGCAATCTCTTTTTTGCTCAGGACTATGCCAAAATAACTGCTGACCGTCGGAAGAAATTTTTGGAGATGAGACCAGCTCTTCGTAACATGAACGCTCGCTATGGCTTATTTCACCCCTGCCTTTTCAAGGTGACTTATAATAACAGAACAACCAACTATGAAGACCCTGCTATGCTTCAACTATTTTTTGACTCTTGTAAAGGAGTATCTATGGACATTTCTAAATCATAATATGACATGACTATTTTTGTTTCAAATGTTCCATGTCTGTTATTTGTTTGTTCTCAATTGTGAATCTCTTTTGTCTCAGTCATGTTGTAAGTTTCGGTGTTATCGTAATTTTTCTCATTAATTAATACCTTCTTTTTTCCTTTTTACTAGGTTGCGGTTTCTTTGCTCCCTTATTCTCAGTGTTCTTCATTTCGCCTGGATGATGTTTTTTCTGTGTGCCTCTCGTCCTGCGATTTCCCGCCCGGTGTTTGGCCTTCCCTATGTGGCTCCACCTACCCCATCATTTTCATTCTTTTGTGGTATGTTTTTCTATTATTCTACTGTTTTATCAATTGCTAATTTTGTTTTGTCTTTTTTGTTTTTTCTTGTTATCCTCACTCCTTCCCTCTTTCTCTCCCCACTCCTCTGTTTCATCTCAATCTCCAAATTTTCTTTACGCTTCTTATTTCTATCATCTTCTTTTTTATCCTCATTATCTCTTCTATTTTATGAGTTTAAATATTTCTCACTGCTATTTCTTTACAATACAGCTCTGTTTTTCATATTTTACTGAACAATTCACATTGTTTTTGCCTTTATACATGGCAGACTTTTTAAGAAATGTTTTGATTAATTTTCTATAAGATTTAAATGTCGTTAAATATTATATCTTGGAATGTTAATGGTTTGGGTTCTTCTATCAAACGTCAGCGAGTTCTGTCACATGTTGCAAATTTAAAAGGAGACATTGCTTTACTACAGGATATTCATATACCAGTTACTGAAATAACTAAGTTACGACGGAATTGGGTAGGCCATGTTTTCGCATCACCAGGCTCAGGAAAACGCAATGGCGTTGCTATTCTCTGTCATAAACGTTTGGATGTCCAGCTCATACGACAGGATAACGATTCTGAGGGTAGATGGGTTGTTATTTCCTTATTGATTAACAAGATTCTCCTTACTATTTTTAATATTTATGCTCCCACTACTCAGGATAAATTGTTCTGGCCCCAAATCCTTTCCCTTTTAAAACAATGCACTGATGAGTATTTGATTTTTGGTGGAGACTGTAATATGATTGTAGATCCCTTTATTGACAGGAACTCCAACTCCAGATTCGTCCCTTCTCTTATACATTCTCAATTTACCTCCACTATTTCTCAAAGGTCTCTTGTGGACTCGTGGAGACTTTGCCATCCCACACTACAAGAATACACTTATTATTCACCTGCTCATTCTTCGCAATCCCGATTAGATTACCTTTTTATTTCCAAAGCTCTACTTCAACACATTTCTCATTCAGACATAGGATCTATTCTAATTTCCGATCATGCCCCAGTTTCCTTAAGCTTAGATCTACTTCCTCCTATTAAAGGTACTAGACGCTGGAGATTTAATAATTCCCTTTTATTAGACCCTAAGTTCACACCGGCCTTTCTCGATTTTGTAATGAATCCCCTCAAGTGTCTCCTCAGCTTGTATGGGATTCCTTTAAAGCTGCCTCTAGGGACTTTATTATCTCCTTTGATGCTCAAAAGCGGCGTGCAGCTTCTCATTCATCTCAGTCACTTAACTTACAAATTAAAAAACTGGAACACCTTTATTATTTAACAAAAAGCCAATCTACCTTAGAGGAGCTTATTAATGCCAAACTTGCTTTTAAGAAAATTTCTACTAATTCTGCAAATCTATATTTACTTAAATCCAGCGCTAAATTCTATAGTGCACAAAATAAATCTGGCAACCTTCTTGCTAAATATCTCAAAGTCAAAAAGGAACGTACTAAAATTGAATCTATCTTATCCCCCTCTAATACTACACTCCATAAAGTCGAAGACATTCTTTTAGAATTCTCCAATTTCTACAAATCATTATATACTCCTGAATCTCCACCCCTTTCACCTGTCATTGATCAATATTTAGCCTCTATTCCCCCCCCCCTCCCTCTTTGGATGTGGATCTCTCCTCTCTAGAAACTGATATATACACTAAAGACATTCTCAAAGCTATTCAATCACTTAAAAAAGGGAAAGCTCTAGGACCTGATGGTTTTACTATAGAATTTTACACTCATTTTTCTAACTTACTCATTCCTAAATTGCATAAATTATTCTTGTTTTTTATATCTTCCCAGAAGTCTGAAGGTTCATTTCAAGAGGCTTTGATTTGTCTCCTCCCTAAAGAGAATAAAGACCATACATTATGCAAAAATTACAGGCCTATTTCTTTAATCAATCTGGATTATAAGATCTTTGCGAAGATTCTTGCGCTTCGTCTGGACAATATTTTACCACAATTAATAGGTAAAGAACAATGTGGATTCATTAAGGGTCGCCACCTCTCTGATAACACTCGTCTCTTTTTCAACGTACTCAGTAAATCTCATTCCCATAGTTCTTCATTAGCCGCTGTTGCTTTGGATGCTGAAAATGCATTTGACAAGGTCAATTGGCAGTTTATCTTTTCAACACTTACTTGGTTTGGTTTTGGCCCTAAATTGCGTTCCTATATTTCACTTCTTTACTCTTTTCCAAGGTCGTTTATTTTAGCTAATGGCCTTGTTTCCTCTTCATTCCCACTTCTCAGAGGTGTCAGGCAAGGATGTCCCCTTTCTCCTCTTTTATTTATTTTGGCTTTAGAACCTTTCTTATCCAAAATCCGGACAAACAAAAATATTACTGGTTTTCCCTATGGCGATAAACATCTAAAACTCTCGGCATATGCAGATGAAATCCTTTTATTTATTTCTAATCCTCAGACCTCTCTACCGGCTTTTCTTTCAGAGGTCTCTACTTTTTCTTCAGTTTCAGGATACAAACTCAATGTAGACAAATGTGAAATTCTTCCGTTAAATAAATATTGTTTTCATGCTGATTTTATGTCTTCTTCTTTTCACTGGAGCCCTACTAAGATTAAATATTTAGGCCTATGGTTTACCCCTTCTATTAAAGATACTGTATCACTCAATCTTAAGAACCTCCAGTCAACTTTATCCAATTCACAATGGCATCCTTTATTTTTATCTTGGTGGGGTAGACTAGATTCTGTAAAAATTATGTTGGTTCCTATCATTTTATTTTTCTTGTCTAATCTTCCAGTCAATATTCCTAAATCTTGCTACAAAAAAAATATATGCTACAAGATTTTTGTGACAGAACAAAAAACCTAGGATGTCTTTCTCCAAGCTTAAACAACCTAAACATTTAGGTGGAGTCAATTTTCCTGATTTTGCGTCACATCATACTTCCTTCTTTCTTAAGAACTCCTCTTCATTACTATAACAGAATACGATGGACTCATTATCGTTACCTTTGTGGGTAGAAATTGAATCTTATTTCATTCACCCTCTTTCTTTTGAAGAATTTTTATCCATATCCAACACTCCTCAAAAATGTTCTCTCCCTATTCTTAAACATACTCGTAAAATTCTTCACCCTCTTATGCTGGATGGTTTAGATGACCGAAACCGCTTTCTGCAATCCCCGATTTGGTATAACAATCACATTAAGATTAAAAATAGAACTCTTCTTTGGAAGGATTGGTTCAATCTTGGTCTTAAGTGGACTCAACAACTTTTTCTAGATGATACTTGTATACCCTTCTCTATAATGCAAATACAATATTCCCTTCCCTCTTCTTATCATTCTAAATATACATTATTGACCCTAGCCGCTCAAAGTTCTTATGATAATCTTATGGCTTCTTCCGCACAGATTAATCCTTCTCCTGCACAGATTTCGTTCTTGAAATTAACCACTTCAGCTTCTCAAATTTATAATAAATTGAGAAACATTGGTCACATTCGTGATAAATCTACAATAGAATCTAGCTGGGAATCTGATTTAGGCACATCCTTTTCCGCTTCAGTGTGGGATAACATTTGGACTAAAATAAGGAAATCTTCTAGGGCAGCAAATATTATGCAAACGTTATTTTTCATATATAATAGACTTTTAATCACTCCGGCCAAATTGCATCAGGTTAATCCTCTCATTCCCTCTACCTGTTGGTCCTGTCCAGCTCCTGTTGCAGATCTTAAACATATGGTATTTACATGTCCAGTTATACACCAGTTTTGGTTTACGGTATGGCGTCAAGTTAACAACATTTTTCACACTCATATCCCTTTTTCTTTTCTCATATTTTTCTAGGTAGTGTTGCAGAACTTTGGTCCTCTTCCACTTCTCTTAATATCCTTATCATTGACTTACTTATTGCTGTTGCCTTTCAACAAAATACTAAATCATGGAAAAATGCTTCAAATGTTTCTTTTCAGGCCTGGCGGTATGGTGTTTGTTATAATCACAGATTAGATAGAGCTTATGTTCCCCCCTTTAGCACTTGCCATTAAACGTGACTTACTGTGGTTACCTGTGACCAATTTTCTAAATATGTCTGCTCAATCAATACCGTCCCATATTCCAAAAATAGAAGAAGTTTCCAAACCTCCTTAGAGTATTGTTAACTAAATTTTATTATATTCTGTTCTTATTATCAATATATGATTAAGCTTGTAGCAGTGAGATAAATATCTTATATAGGCTATTTTTGAATATTATTTTAGTTGTATCAATATAGGATATGTTTATTTTTCTGTTTTTCCCTCCCCTCCCGCCTACTTTACTTTCTTAGTTGTATACAGCATATTTTCCATTTTACTATTATTACATACTGTATTGTATCACTGTTTTATCTTATGCTTCTATCCAATAAACTTTCTTTTAAACTCAAAGAAGTGTTGCAGTTAATGTGTCAGAAGATATCCAGGTGTTCCTGCCGGATCATTATACTCAAACGTCTTATGTATCAATGTAGCTACTCCTAGAATTTTTGGGGGATCTCTCTGCTGCACCCAAGTAGATTACAACTTTTTTCCCTATTGTTTATGCAGCCCATTTTGCAATTGATCACGTACTACAGTCTCTGACTCAGACAATAGTCTGCATTTCGCTTCACAAAAATATACAGAAAAGCTATAAGGTCACAAGATACATCTTTCAAATAAATAAGTCAACTCCACATTCTAAGGTGAAAGCAAATATTCAATTGTATTTTATGTAGACTGTGGGGCTCATTTATGGGATTTTGGCTTGGGAAAGGGCAGCAAGGCACCTTACTGCGCTGCCTTGGCCAAGGTGAAAGGGAAGGAGTGCACAGGACTTCATGTACAAACAAAATGATGCAGCTTGGTGCCACATGCCATTTTGCTGTGCCAAGCTGCATTATTTTGAAAGCACAGAGGTGTTATGTATTAACAACAATACAATGCATCTCTGTGTTTTCCCCCGCACTGGCACACAATTGGCTGCCATGCCCCAGTGCAGCCACCCTTGTGTCATGTCGCAAGGGTGGCTGCGTTGCAAGAGTGATTGTTTTTGTGCAGGAAAGAACACCGTCCTGTACAAAAACAATAATTGATGGCATTTTCTTATTTCTATGTGTGCTCCACACATAGGAAGAGGAAAACATGATGAGAAATAAAAGTATTTCTCCTTGTAACACCACTCCTATGGAGGCATAGGATTCTGACGCATTCCCACCTTTGCAAAACTTTGTAAATCTGGGAATGTGCCAGATTTCATGGATGATGTGTGGGAACACCCACAGCAACACCCAGGGAATGCCCCTTTCACACAGAGCAAAGAGTGAAAGAGACACATATTTACAAGCCCATGAAAAGTCACGCAGGGTGACTTTAAGTGGCCCTGCAAATATGAGCAGGCATACTGCGCTGGTGGTGCATCCAAAAAAAGTGACGCATGGGGGCGCAATGGCCTTGTAAATGAGGCCCTCAGTATTTAAGCAATACGGTGCATTCCTGTCCTTTCTCCCTGCGCTAGTGCTGTTCCAGGAGCCTAGCACCAACGTAGGCCCTCTTGCCCCCATTGAATGCAGGAATGTTTTTGTGCAGGAAGGAGCACCTTCCTGCACAAACACAATCCTTAGAGGCATTTTCCTCTTCATGGAAAATAGAAAAACGAGGAGAACGAAGTATATTTCTCCTCCTTACGCCTCACCTCGGTAGATGTAAGGATTTTGCTCGTCCCCAGGTTTACATGATTTTGTAAATCTGGGGCAGAGTCAAACTCCTAGGGTTTTGCATGGGAAAGGCCTACTGGGTGCGATTTGCGCTGCGTTGTCCTACCCATGATTTCTGAGGCCATTCAAAGCTACGTCGGGGGGCTTTATGTGGCTTCAACAATCAGAATGAGAGCCCTGCGTCATGCATGTACCACTTTACATGGTGCAAAAAAAGGCACGGGGCTCTCATAAATAGGCCCCTGTGTTTTGGGGAAATTTTGCAGTCGTTTTCCAAAATGCTATATTATTTTACTTTCCTTTTGAAATTATTTCCGTTGTCCTGCCCTTCGAAATCTGCCAGAAAGATGTGACCTGTTCTGTACCTGAAAACAATCTTTGAAAATATCAGAAAAATTAGAGCTTTTCGCAACCTTTTTTCCAAACGACCTCTCTCTGCTTCAAAACCACCTGTCTAGCTCTAATCCCTCGCGCTCTGACAGGTCTTAAATCCTAATGCATCTAGAATGGTGGATATCAGCGGCTATAATAGATGAGAAGGATGCTGTTTTGATTATGTCTACTCGTCTTTTGCAAAATTAGCTCATAAAATGTACAAAACCTGTATTTCCGTGTCCAAACCTCCTTCGGAGTTGGACGCTTGCATATAAACTACGAGCTGAAAATGGATGCAGGTGTTCTCAATTCTTTCTCTTTCTTTCTCGTCTATTAATAGTGAGCCTCTCTTCGCTGCCGCCTCTTGTTTGGACGTTTCCAAGTTTCGAAGCCACAGGGAAAGCTGAGAGTCTGGTTGTTTTGTGATTGGCTTAACGAGTTGGCATCTATTTTCCGCCTCGTCAATAACGCAACAATTTTCGACAGAAGATGAAGATGTTCTTTAACGGTGCTGTACATGATTATTCATAAGTATTTTCAGACGTCTGTCTGACAATGCAACTGTTTTACAACGCTTAGGTATTGCCTCAAATACCCTAACCCTGAGAAATTATGCATAATAACACCTGTTCATCTCTGGTTCGGCCATCTGTTCACTGACAATTTTAAGAGTTGAGGTTATTTGGACTTTAGTATTGTCAAGGGTCATTTATTTCACCACCGGAGATAACTAGTGTTAGGAATGCAGATCATGTGGGATGCCCACAGTTCAGTATGTAAATGAAACTCAAAACCACACAAATAGATTATTATTATTATTTTTCGAAAACTATCTGTTTATCTATGTTTTAAGATATAATTAAGCCATTACACATGATTCTGTCAACATGCTTGTTAACAGCTGAAGCATGGTGGTGATGTAACATAATGCAAGGGTGAGTGTCCAGCATTTGTTCATAATAGATGGCTCCATGACACACTCTCACGATCTTCCCAGAACTTGAACTTTCACTCAATGACTCGAAGTATTTACGTGCTGGCTGTTTAGCTTGGAAACTATGGGGCAGATTTACAAGCCCCGTACGCCACTTTTGTGCCGCCGTTGCGTCACTTTTGTGACGAAGCGGTGGCGCAAAGCTAGCGCCATCCTGCGACAGATTTACAACGTGACGCATCTAGGGAGATGCGTCACGTTGTTTAGCCCTGCGCCACATTAAACCCGCGTAAGGTTCAATGTATGCAGGGTGGGCGTTACGTCGGAAAAAGCCTCGGAAAGTGACGCAGTGAAATCTAATAGATTTCACGCAGTCACTTTTCCGACGCTGGTGCGTATTAATGGTAATCAAGATTTTAACATGTACAGCATATTTTCCTATGCAGACTGCTTAATTTTATTGGAATTGTTATGGTTGTAATTAACTTAAACAATAAAGACTATTACATTTATTACATTACAAGTGGCTTGGAGTGTTATCTTCGTGTGAGAAACAGTGCCTGACAGTTTTGAGTAGCCTGTTATTTCTAGTCACAGAGGTGCCGGGTCTGTAAATGCTGACTTAGTAATTTTGAGGCGGAATCTTTAGATTTATATTCGCTCAAGGTTTGCATCTTTCTAGCAGCTGCTATGTATAATTTTTTTAGAGAGAGCCAGGAACATGTTGGGTAAACCACAGATATCACAAATCATCTGATATGTCATGGATCTGAAGTGTTGGAGGGACATTTGTAACATGTAGTTATGGATTGTGTGTGGACATGTGTACTGAATATACTGCGGCAGATGAAAGATGTGATGAAGCATGTTTAGGTGTTTTTGTCATGTTTGAAAGACGTACCATATGACAATTTCAATGGTCAGAGGTTAATCAGTCCACTAGTACATGGTATCATGGTACAGAATTGCTTTGCACTGCAGTTAAATGTAACATGTCATTTTGATTGGATTGATGCTGTGAGTTAACCCCTTTGCTGCTAGGCCTACCCCCCCCCCCCCCGTGCTAAACCTTTTTTTGGCTATTTGGGGTAGTTCGCGCAGAGGTCCCTTTGATCACATAATGTATCCACGCCAAATTTGCATCCTTTTCTTCCAACATCATGGGGATTCTAAAGGTACCCAGGGTTTGTGGATTTCCCTGAAGAGGACCCAGAAATTAGCCAAAATACAGCTACATTGATTTGTTTTTTATTTTAAATGGGAAAAAAGGGCTACAGATGAAAGTGTCTGTTTTTTTCCCTGCAAATTGTATCAAAAAAGGGGTTGTGGTGCTAAAATCACCATCTGCCCAGCTTTCAGAGACAAGCAGACTTTTGTCAGAAACACACATATTTGACACAGTTTTGGCATTTTTCTGGGACATAGCCTATTTTTGCTATTTTTGTGCTTTCAACCTCCTCCCAGTTAACTGTAGAAATGGGAATGAAAGCAGTAATGGATCCTGGAAAGCTATACATTTTAGAAAAAAGGACAAAGTTCTGAATTCAGCAAGGGGTCAGTTGTGTAGATCCTTCAAGGTTTCTTTATAGAAACTAACCATTGAATATAGGAAAAATTGGAAATTAGTTGAAAAAAACAGCCATTTGTGTCAACGTTTTCACCTGTAAATTCTTCTAATTATGACAGATGTTTGAAAGCAATATATCATTACATCTGGTGGAAATTTCTGGTTGTGGGGATATATAGGACTTGTAGGTTCACCAAGAACCTGATGAACCCAGAGCCAATAACTGAGCAGCATCTTGCAATGGTTTTTTATTATGTACCGATTATAATGCAATTAATTTGGGAAAATATATACATGGAAAAATTGGTATGAGAGACACCTATGCATTTCTGAATTTGGAACAAAATATAGAGTTTAGAAACAGTAGATATTTGCACATTTCCAAAATTGTGAGTACCCATACTAGCATGAGAATAATAGGTCATTTTTCAAAATGACTTCTTTATTACACACTGTCTTTCATTTGGAAGGAAGAAATGCATCCAAAGTCAATAGGTAATAACAGTTGCTCTACAATTCTGTGTTACCCTACATCTCCCGATAAAAATGGTACCTCACCTGTGTGAGTAGGCCTAGTGTCCGCGACAGGAAACGGCTCAAAACGCTATATAGACACACTTTATCTTTACAGTGAAAACTGACACTTTTTTTGCAAAGTGCCTAGCTGTAGATTTTGAACCCTAACTCTGCCGGCACCTAGGGAAACCTAGCAAACCGATATATTTTTGAAAACTAGACACCGAGGTGACTTGACTGGCTCCCACCACGTTCTATTACCCAGAATCCCTTGCAAACTTAAAAATTTGTAAAAACAAACACATTTTTCTCATATTTCTGCGGTGGAAATTTCTGGAATCTACGTGGAACCACAAAATTCCACCCACCTTGTGTTTCCCAAAGTCTTCCGAGAAAAATAGTATCTCACTTGTGTGGGTAGGCCTAGTGCCCACGACAGGAAACGGCCCAAAAAGCAACGTGGACACACCACATTTTCAGAGTGAAAACAGCCCCTTTTTTGCAAAGTGCCTAGCTGTAGATTTTGAACCCTAGCTCTGCCGGCACCTAGGAAAACCTTGCAAACCTCTACATTTTTGAAAACTAGAAACCCTGGGAAATCCAGGATGGGGTGACTTGTCTGGCTCTCACCAGGTTTCGTTACCCAGGATCCCTTGCAAACCTCAAAATTTGAAAAAAAAACAAATGTTCCTCACATTTATGTGGTGAAAAGTTCTGGAATGATTGTGGATCCAAAAAATTCCACCCACCCCGTATTCCCCAAAGTCTTTCAAGAAAAATGGTACCTCACTTGTGTGGGTGGATCAAGGACCCGCAACAGGCAAGGGCCCAAAACCTATTGAGGCGACATCAAAATTACCTATCACAAAAAAAACTGGTTTTGCAAGGGGGGTCCCATGAGTTTTTGCTCGGCTGACATGTAGGGAAACCTACCAAACCCACACATTTCTGAAAACTAGACACCTGGGGGAGTCCAGCAAGATATGTCTTGCGTGGGTCCCCCAAAGTTCCCCACCCAGAATCCCCTGTAAACCTCAAATTTAGCTGAAAAAATCACTTTTTTCTCAAACTTCTGTCTGGGAAAGTTCTGGAATCTGCGTGGATCCACAAATTTCCTTCTACACAGCATTTCTCCAGGTCTCCTGATAAAAGTGGTACCTCACTTGTGTGGAGACAGAATTCCTGTATGGGAACATTTGGACAGAGCTTGGTCTGAGACTATGGTGTTTGTTTTTCACATTTAGTGCTTGGATTTGCTTGTCTTTATTTTATTGTTCAGTGAGAGAGGAATCTCATTTTGTAATACGTTTTATTTTTCTGTCTAATTTGTTTTTTCCTATTGTGTTCAAACATATATGTTTTACACACATTATTAAGTAGGGTTCCATAATCATATTATTCTATAGGTAAGGTGCTCTGGGAGATTTAGGACTTTAAACTTTGCACTATACGCTTTAGACCGCACTATGTGATGACACATACATTTTTATTTATTGATGCCCTTGAGTTGTGTTATCATGTATTGGCAGGCATAGTATTTACATTTCCATGTTCTTACTGTGGTATCCACTGCAAGTTCTTTTGTGACACATGTGAAATCATCTGCATATGCCATGCCTTCATTATTTTTAACATATCATGGACATTTAAGTGTTAATGCGATATTCATGATAGTTGTTAGCAAAAATAATGTAACCTCATTTTTTTTTACCTGCAATTACATTAGTAAATTGTCAATATTTTTGAAAATTGACAGGCATGCTGAGATGCCAGGAGAGGTGATTGTCACCACTTATTTTGCTAAGCCTGCAGAAGGGGTAAGGAATTTTGTATATGGATAACAATATCTATCTTACAATGAAATGCACCCTTATAGATGTGTGAGAGCTGATTATGTTTTTTTGTTTCAAAAGGAGCTATTGTTAGAACAAATGTAAGGTTAGGTGTAAATGACATGCACTTACAATTGTAGGAGTCTATCATATTTTTGCTTTCCGAAGATTCTTTTCTTATAAATATGAGGAGATAATTTTGCCAGCTGCACTAGCTTCCCATCATTCAGTACATTCCTGATGACAATGACACCACAAACATGGTTTTGAGTACTTTTGATATGTCCAAATGGTTTTGATATATACCCACAATTCACTTAAATTTAAATTACTTTGGACATTGCAATGGTCTTCGGGACAGGCACATGAGAAATAAGAGCTTTTTTTTACATGTTCTGATGAAGATTTAATTACAGAAAACACAGTACATTTCATATCTTCACAACTACAGTAATGCAGACTGCTCTTATTACATACATTTATATATACATACCAGCTATCACAGCGCTGACGAGGTGGGTAATCATCATGATCAACATGCAGATATGGTGCACCTCCCAACAGCAGGTTCATTCTGCCTCGAATTATGCAAAAGCTTTGTAGAGGTTGCTTATCCCCTTTTATCGGAGGGACACTGTCAGCTCAGGTGTGGAGGTTTGGCTGCCATGGTAACACAAATGGAAAGCAATATTGCAGTTGTGAATGTAAAGCTGTGACTGTTATTCCACCATCTGCCATTTTTGGCTCTTCACTCCGTCAATGGAGGAGACTGCACACTACAGTGACGGCAGGGCCCTAATGGACTTTGATCTGTCAAACTGCCAACATATAGATCAAGCGGTATTATGGATTTGATTGCAGACAGATGGACCATCGATATTCAATGGCCTGTCAGTAAATACCAAGACATAAATCTGGCCTTTGGTTATATCTTGTGCAGCTGTATACAGTGGTAACCTTGCCGTATACCACAGTATATGCAGACGAGATGGTAGTATCTGATTGTCTATTGACTGTGTTTACAAAACATAAAAGACAGCTGTGTAGTTTTCAGCCCACAATTGATGCATTGTGGATTAGGGCCTTAGATATAGGTAAGTAGTAGATTTTATTGTTGTTCCCTACCTATTACCACTTTATTAATGTAGTAATAGGTAGAGAAATGTATTTATATTTGTCTTTATATTTTTACATCACTTTATGAAGACCATGCAATGTTTTTAATGTTTTTTTAACCCCTTGCATGCCCGCCCCTTTCCCCGCCCAGTGCCGCGCTTTGTATTAGCGGGCGGAGTTCATGACGAGCTGGACTCGTCATGGGCACAGCGCCACCGCAGCCCATGACGAGTCCAGCTCGTCATGGGCACTGAAGGGGTTAAGTAGTGCCCTAATTTATATGTATCACTGCGGTACTCTGTAAACTTTTTCGTAAAGAATTAAATATGTTTTTTTTTAAAAATCCGTAGGATACTACATTTGTAAAATATAGTGTAGTACAGTATATTTTTATTTTTTAACATATTTTTGTGAACAAATTTTAAGTACCTCAGTGCTGCCATGGTGTAATGAATGTGGTTTTCACTAAAAGGACACACCCAAACCCTGCACTCCCACTGGAGGCAAATATACCACTGCACCTTTAAATAATATACACTTTGAGCAGCCCCCTCTAAAGATGAGGAAAAGGACGCAGCACTCCCTTTAGGCGAGGCAAGAAAACAAATCCAGGTGCATTTGAAATGACACACACATTTATTAATGCAATATATTTTAGAAAGGCAGGCCGAATATATCAGTAATTGCAGACTCCTAAGTGCCAATTAACTACAATAAATAATTAGAATAAAATGCAGTATATATACAAATAGGAAAGAGTAGAAAATATATACAAAATGGTTAGGGACAACTCACCAATTGAATTTGCATCATCCTTGCCAACTCAAGCTGGGGAAGCCCTTCAACAGCCCAGGAAGGAGTTCAATCAGGACTCAAGTTCCATCACCTCCACAGCAATACGTCTATTCTGCGGTGAACTCCCACCTGGCCCCCAAAGGCTCCCAGCTTTAATACCATTACTCAACGTAAGGCGAAGCTTCTAGAAAACCTCACCCCCTTCTCATGAGAAAGAACCAAGCTGGCTGTACCAGTCTGCGTCAAGGCCAAGACGGAGGCTGGCCAAGCTCCCGTATTTTGACTTTGAGGCAGAGTTGCACATTCCACAGATACTATCCAGTTCACTATGGTCAGTGAGGGGCGAAAAACAAGTGAAGAGCAGAAACCCGCCCTCCCCACTTTACAGCTACGTGCGAGCAGCAAGGCAAAGCCAGACATGAGGCCATGTCAAAGCCAATAGTAAGCACTTATAATTCTCATAATCCAAACAACTTGCAAGCACTGCCGTGCACGCAGAAGCAAGGCAGAGTCAGAAAACAAGATGACATGAGGCCATGTCAAAGCCAATAGTACTGTTCTACTCCGTGACATCTCCCACTAAAAGACAGCAAGATTACAAGAGAGAAGAGAAGCAGGCATATGCAGGACCATCCTACATTAAGGCTAGGGTACAATAACACACTAAAGTCAGTTAAAATGGTGATAGTCGAAGGTCATCATAGGGTGCCCAACCACAAGAGTGGCTGTTTCATTTTCCATGGTAGTACAGTGGCACTCTGTAAAAGTTTTTGCAGAATATACAGCGACTTATAAATAATTTTTCCAACCTATAACCGTTTTATTTAAGTGGTATTAGGTAGGGAAAAATAACCAATCCTAATACTTACCATTATCTAAGGCCCTAACTTAGAACTTAGTGGCCTCTAAACAACATGGCTGCCTTTAACTTTTGTAAAGGCTGTCATTAGTCAATCACATAATGGCTTGCCCTTGCTATGTACTATGGCAGCTTTGAAAAATACCACAAAATTTGGCTGATTTTCTGTGACAACAGATTTCACTCAGTTTAAATTCCTTATAACGTTAAAAAAAACTACAATCTCACTGGGCATTTGGCCTGTGTGCATGAGCACAAAGTATATGGAAATACCCATTGGTGCCCAAACAAGTTTTATCCTTACTTCCCCTTGACCAACCAAATTTCCATCCTCCCCCAATATAGAAAAAGCAATAGGTCTGGAAATATTCATTGAGATCCATCACAGGAGCACACATTTATTAATGGTGGAAAATTCAAGAAAATCCTATCTCTGGTAATCCTATTTATAAAAAGAGAGCTGCTAGCCCCATTCAGTAATCTACACAAACACATACCTCCCCCCACACACATACATACAAATATATATATTCATAGTATTTTGGGAGAATGTTATCAAATATCCATGGGAGGTCAGACAGCATAAAACATCAAGACAAATTCTTTCATGAAATAAGTGTCTATTTTTGATGGCAGCAAAAAAATAACAGGCTACAGAGTGACAAATAAAAACATCAAGGCAGGACACACATGGGGGATGGGGTCCCCAGACCCTAATGTGGCTTGGGGAGAAGGGCCACATGGCCCCCTCCCTCTTAAAATGCATAGGGTCCTGCAGGATGTGATCCCCAGGTTCTAATTGTCCGGGAAGATTGGCAACATGGCCCCACACCCCTTTTAAAAGATTACGCGCCTGGGGTTGGGCCCCCCAGGGCCTAATGAGGCCTGGGGAGGCGCGGCCACATAGCACCCCTTGCTTTTTAATTATATTTGGTCCCAGGGGATGGCGTCCCTGAGGCCTAATATGGTTTGGGAAGTGGGGCTGCATGCCTACCTCCCCTTAGATTTTGACCCCGGTAAACTAGAGCCCCATGGACTCAAGAAAGGTTGGGGAGGTGGGCCATGAGTCACCTCTCCCATTTTTCTTTTTGTATTTAGACCAAGGGCATGTTGGCTGAAGGGGGCTCAGCTGGGACCAGGTGGGTTGGAAACAAGGCCTGGCCTTATGCCAGGCCCTGTGGCCATACCCCTGCGCAAGTCCGAAAGGTGTATGCAGCAGGGCTTGGCTTTACATATGGCAATAAAATATTACTTTACTTATAAGAAAAACCTGGAAATTCACTGAAAAAAGCAAAGGGCAAAGGAAGGTTATAGTTAGGTGTTATTAAAAGATGTGTTTTTGTATAAAAGAAACCTTAGAAATACACTCAAATAAACAAAGGTTAAAGAAAGGTTATAGTTAGTTGAATATGCCAGTGACAGCATTAACGTTTTGAACTAAAATAAAACACAGAATTTCACATGTTATAGTTAGCAGAGCTAACTATAACTTGCGTCCCCACCATGCACTGCGTATCACCTCACATATTACAGTACTCATGGCATGTTCTTTGATATCATTTATGACATCACTGGTGACATCTCAAATGATAAATTGGCAGTTGTATGCATGATAGCAGTAATTATGCTTCATATAATTCTGAGCTATTTTGCACTTACTTTCATAGCTCTAATGTCATACTCATTTATAGAACATCGACAAAGATGTTGTGACAGTCATCTTAGGTATCAGGAGTCGTAAAAAGGTGAAAAATATGTAAGGGGCCAGGGTAGGATTTCCTTGACCCCTCTGGGCCTTGTGGTGGTGTTCCAACGGGACCATGCCTGGGGCCAAGAATATTTAAAACAAAAATGGCCTAACCGCCTTCCCTTAATATATATGTTTTGACCATGAGGATGGGGTCCTCGGTCTACTATTGTCTTGGGGAGGGGGGCCATGCTACAGCTTCCCCTTACATATGGTTTGGTCCCAGGGGAAGGGATACCTGAAGCCACTTTTGGCTCACAGAGGGGGGCTGTGCACCCCCTTTCCTTACAGACCCTGGAGATGGGCTACCCAGGGCCCCTTCTGGCTTGGGAAGGGGGCTATGTGCCCCCTCCACTTTACAAATATCTTTTGGTTTCAGTGATGTGGTCCCCTGGGCCGAAAGTAGCTTGGGGAGGAGGCCATGTTTCCCGCTACCCTTTAAAAAAATGCCTAGGGAATGGGTTCCCCATGGCCCAAAGTCCAGCCCTAAACCATGCATGTCAAAAGCTGTTCATGGTGTAGGTTTGGTTGTCTGCAGGGGGATTGGATTCATGGTCTGGCTGCAAGGCAGACTGCAGCCAACCCCACACCAAGTACAACCAAAGGCTGTGTGTGGCGTGGGGTTGGCTGCCTCTGGGTGGGTTGGCCACAGGCCAAACCCTGTAGCCAAAACCCTGATAAGCCGATCCAAAGGCTGTGCACAGTTGGGGTTGGCTGACTGTGGGGGCTTTGGACATAGGCCCTGGCTTCAAGATAAAAGGGTGTACACAGCATGGGGTTGGCTGCCTGCAGGGGTTAGACAGAAGCCAGGTCCTGTGACCCATTCCACGCCATGAACTACTGAAGGCTGAGTGCGGTGTGGGGTTGGAGGCCTCAGGGGGATTAGCCGTAGGGCCTGGCTACAAGCCAGGGGCTGCGGCGGACCCCATGCCGTGCACAATCAAAGGCTCTGTATGGTCAAAGTCCGTACCCAGCGATGGGGTTGGCTTTACATATGGTAACAAAATACTGCTTTACATTACAAAAAAATTAATTCCACAGAAAAAACAATGGTTAAAGTTACGTTATAGTTAGGAATTGTTGTTATATTTGATTTTATATTAGTGAACTTTAGAAAATCACTGAAATAAACAAAAGTTAACATAACATTATAGTTAGGTGACAATTTCATTGACAAAGTAATGTTTTAAATGCTCAAACCACTGAATTCACTCATTATAGATAGCTCTGGTAACAATATCTCATGCCCTAAGGACACTATAACTTGCACCCCCACCATGCACTGTTTTCTCATCTATATTTTTATTGCAAAGATTGCAGTGGTATTATCAATGGTATCAAAGAAGATGTCAGGACTGATGTAATATGTGGGGTAATTAGCAGTGCATAGTGAGGCGTACATTATAGTTACCTTAGAGCACTAATTATAGTTTCTTCAGATAAGAATAACTATAACTGCTGAATTTCTATGGTATTGTTCGTGTAAAATCAGAGCTTAACTATTATCTCCCTGTAACCATTGGTTTTCTAGTGAATTTCTAATGTTTTTTAAATGTTATTTCCTAACTACAGTGTACCTGTAATCTTTGTTTTTTCCAGTTAATTGCTAAAAAACCTTTACCGTCAAGTAATATTTAATTACCTCATGTTAATCCAACCCCCATTGTGCATGGCCTTTGGCCGTGCACAGCGAAGGGTGTGCAACAAAGCCTGGCCTATGGCCAGGCCCTGAGGCCCATCCCCTACAGGCACACAACCCCATGCACCGTCTTTGGCAGTGCATGAAAGTGGGTCAGCCGCAGTGCCTGACCTGTGGCCAGGACCTTCGGCCAACCCCCTCGAATGCATGCAACCCGGGAGGGGGGAATGCAACCCCTCTTCCCGGGTCAATTACTGGCCTGGGGTCCCCTTCTTCCTGGGCCCATCCATATTGTAAATGGGGAGGGGGCATGTAGACGCCCTCCCAGTGACAATTACGACCCCGGGGACCATATCTCATGGGGCCCAGCTGTCAAAAATGAGTAGGACATGTGGCCCCCTCTATAAGCCAATTTGGCCCTGGGACCCCATCTCCTGGTCCCTGTACATTTTTAATTGTAGAGGGGTGCATGCGGGCCCTTTGCCTAGGGCCCAGCCAATCAATGGTGGGTGCCGAGGTCCAAGGATGCTTGATTCCAGCCCAGAGAGGACCTGGCCTGGCTGTTCGGGCTGAACTGTTCCCATTGGGTGCAGGGTCAAGACTGATTTGTATATGGCTGGGTCCAAACTGGAATGGCATGGTGAGCAAAAAATTGATGGATATAGGCCCAGATCTCTGTACTGGGGTGAATGTAGGACATTGTTCTGCATTCTGTCCATCAATTGTTCTTTTTGCAGAGGCCCCACCCAGGGCACACACAGAACCATTGCCTTTGCAATTATAGATACTTGAGCTAACTATAACTTATGCCCATCCACTGCGCTGCTTATGGCCGCACATATTACATCACTCATCACATGGTCAGTGAGACCGCTGATGACATAGTGATGAATAAGGAAAAATATACATTAGATTCTGGTTAGAATCAGCAAGCACTTTAAACTTTTAAAGGTCACATGCCAAGCTCAACTGCCCAGGTCTTTGTTTGTATGCAGCAGTAAATATTGGAACTGCGTATGCCCTTTAGGACTGTATCATCCTTGTGCAGTTGCTGCCAGACCAATACGATCACAGCCTGCTGACTCCTGACGCCGAATACAAGCCTCATGCAGCACAGGCAGTGTGGTAAACAAGAGCACTCATTAGCATTGTATGCCTGAAACGTGCTGACAGACTAGCTACACCATACATTGTGAGTAGAAGACTTAATAGGATCTCTAGTCTTTCTGCTTTTCTGGTGCAGTTCAGCCCGTGACTGCTTGAGGCAAGGATGGCCCTGAGGGTCTTTACCTGCGCCCACTGGCCAATGTTATCCAGAGCCGTGGGGTGAAGATGGTGTCATATGCTTATGACACTCAGCTTATGATTACATTAGCTAAGGATGGATGCATGCCAGCTGCCTGAAGCTGAATGCAGAGAAAACAGAGGTGCTGGTAGTGGGGAAACATCCCTCCATCTGGTCCTCGGCATGGTGGCCGGTTGATCTGGGCCCCACCCCGAGACCTAAACTTAAAATGAAAAATCTAGGCATCCTTTTTGATGCGCAGCTATTGTTTGACAGTCAGATCAGGGCCACAGTGGGCATATGCTTCGGGGTGCTGAGAATGATACAGAAGCTCCTGAGGAATACAGGCAGCAGCACAAAAAACAGTAGCGCAGGCCTTGCTGATGTCCCGGCTGGACTCCTGCAATGTGCTCTATCTGGGTTCATCAATAGGCAAGCTAGTGATGCTGCAAAGAGTACAAAACGCTACAGCCCGGATGCTTCTGAGACTACCGAAATGGTCTTCTATTAGTCACGGTCTTGCTGAACTTCACTGGCTTCCAGTTAAACACAGAATCACGTAAAAAGCCCTGTGTTTCACCCATAGGATAATGCATTGGAGGGGTCCCAACTATCTCTTCCACCTGATCAAGGCTGATACTCCCTCCAGAACTCTCAGATCTGAAGAAGAAGTGCTGGCAGTGACCCCCAGAATACGCCGTTCAAGACTGGGGCCTGCTCTTTTGTGCTGCTTGCAGCCAAGCTATGGAATTCGATGCCAATTAACCTAAGACTTGAACAGTCTGAGGTAAGTTTTCTGGAAAAATCTGAAGACCTGGCTTTTTAGACAGTTAGAAGTCCACTTGTACCGGACTCGCCAGGGCCTGCTTTTGTTTGCTCAGCGCAGGGACACTCCTTTGGAGTAACCAGGCGCTTTATAAATCTAAAATTCATTCATTCAAATTCATTCAGGGTAGGTTATGTGTTACTATGCAGTGCACCGCAGCATTATATATTCCCTCCCTGATTGGACCATCCATCTGGACCCACTGCTGGGCTGATGTGATCACAATCTGGAGTTGGAGTCCCCGTTCCTCACAGGGCAGGGAATTGAGCGCAGTAAAAATGAAAAAAACACTATACTTTTGCACAGGCCCAAAAGGTGAGGCACTAGCTCACTGTACAACATGCAGCAGGTTTGTTTGCCTTTCTGCTTCTCCGGAGGAGATTGACGAGCATAAAATGGATAAAATATTCTGAGTTGTTCTGAGCATGTGGCCTTAAATTATATTTATCCCGGGCCCCCAAAATCCTTAGTATATCCCTGACCTGATATCCACATGTTTTAACCTTGGGAAAATTGTATTCTTGTGTCTGATTCACAGCTATTTTTGTTCTGGTGTGAGTTACGCCTTAAAAGGAAAAAAAAAACACTTTGAGATTCAGGGCAAGTGTGTTTGAACTTTTGCAAATTGCAGTCACTAGTAAAATTATTTTACTTTCAGAATTATGATCTAAAAAGTGATAGTATTATTATGAAACTTAAGCGCTACCCACCCCCCCCCCCCTAGGAATTTGCGTTCCAGTGATATGAAGGTTCTGTTGGCCCCACTCATTCGACTATCCAGATGTGGTGGAAGAGCCTTCTCTTACTTGGCTCCCTCCGTTTGGGAATAAATTGTCATTTTCTGTTCGAACTTGCCCTGACTCCAGCAAATTTAGAAACGCATTTAAAACGTCACCGTTTCAGATTTTGCATTCAGTTTTTTTGGGTTGACAGCGCGCCAAGATACCCTGTTTGGGGTGATTCTTGAGCGATATCAAATAATATTAATATGTTATATTAACATACAAACTTGATAAAAAAAAGTGTCCAATTTTCACTCCTTACAAAGAGGTTGTGCATAATATTTGTCAATAGGTGCATAATATTTGTCAACAGAAAACTAAAACTCCACTTTCATGCTGTTTGCTGCCATATGCATGGCACTATATCATTCTCAATTCAAGGATATTAAACACATGAAGCATGCAACACTGCAGACCTAATAGATTTTATGCAAATTGATATTCGACAAAATAAGAGCAGCTGGCACTCATCAAATCAGAATCGTGCTGCTGTATGCCAAATATAAAGCAAACACAAAGGTGCCTCGTTGTTTTTCTCTTTAACCTCCTGTGACTTAGTCTTTCGCACACACTTTCCTGCCATTGTTTTCGCTCTGTGTCCTAAACATTTTAATACCTTTTTTATCTCAATATTCATGTGAAAGATAAACGTGGACTACTTCTAAAAAACTGAAAACTATGGTCAATAAAAAAGATTTCATTCTAATTCGCTTTTAGTAAATGCAACGACGCAGTTGAGAACAGTGTATAGAAGCCCCCACTTTATAGGTTTGTTTGAGAGAGAAAAACATGAAAGAAAAAACATTGAACCCTTATTATTGTCCTTTTTTTAAATGAACGTCCTTCGTACTAATAAATATGGGGCATATTTATGTAGGATTTGCATAACCCTTGCACCATGCAAGAGGGTGCAAGGGCAATACAAAACCTAGGTAAGATTTAGCAAGCCATGCAAGGCCACCTATTCGTGGCTCTGAGTGGCTTGATAAATCCAGAGTAATGCAGAGAAGCGCAAATTGCTACGTTGCATTACTGCCCTGGAAAGGCATTCCATGGGTGGATCGTGGGTGTTCCGATGCTTTCACCCATGGATTCTGAAGCAATCCCTGATTTACCAATACCGGTAGGCCAGGGAATGTGTTAGAATACAGTACCTTCCTAGGTGAGGCGTAATGAGGAGAAATATCTTTATTTCTCCTTGTTTTGAGTTTTAAAGAAAGTTTTATTGAGATTTAAAATATAACAGAATCATAATAAAACATCATGACTAAATTCAATTACAAAGAAATTGTCCTATGGGAAGAGAGGGAAGGAAGAGGTAAGGGAAGGGAACAAAAAAGGGAAAAAGAGACTGTCAAATATTAGAGCAAAGTAGAAATATAAAAAGTATAAATATTATTACAGTATAACATGCATGTATAAGAAGTATAAAAGTACAATTGAGTATAAAGAGACTTCTCTAGTCACAACATATGAAATATTCAAGAATACAAACATTTTATATGTATAGATGCTTAAAAAACAACAATAATATGTTCAAGGAGGATTGGGAACTTCCTCTGTACGAGGATTGTGTAATGGCCGAGAACGAGCAGCTTCATTCAAAAAGTTTGTAATTGGTATCCATAATACATCGCGTTTAATAGCAAGGGTAATGGGATATACATAGGCCCTGTCTAATCTATGGTGATAACAAACCCCATACCACCAAGCCTGAAAATAAATATTTGAGGCATCCTTCCACGACTTAGTGATTTGTTGAAACGCCACAGCTATCAGCAAATCAATAATGGAGGTATCTGTAGTGGAGAAAGACCATATGTCGGAGAGACTACCCAAGAAAATATGTGAGAGAGTAAAGGGGAAGTGTATTGAAAAGATTTTATTGATCTGCCGCCACACGTCATTCCAAAATTTGTGAGTCACTGGGCATGTAAATAACATATGTTTAAGATCTGCTAGTGGGGCCGAACACGTCCAACAGGTAGAAGGCACAGAAGAGTCAATCATGCTCAATTTAGCAGGAGTGATCAAAAGTCTATTATAGATGAAAAATAGCGTCTGGGTTGTATTAGCCGCTCGAGACGACTTCCTTAGCTTGATCCAGATTTTCTGCCATATGGTAGGAGAAAAGGAGTCTTCCAAGTCTGTCTCCCAATCCGATTCTACTTTGGATTTGCCCTGAGTAACAGGAGTTTCTCTCAATTTTCTATAAATTTGGGAAGCAGAAGAAGAGGCAAGTAAACAAGGGAGAGGAAGAGGAGAGGGGATAGCGTGAGTGGTAGATGAGGAAAGGGAATCATAGCTACTCTGTGCAGCCGCACGTATGAGATTATATTTCGGTTCAAAGGAGACTGGTAAAGAGAAACGAGATTGAAGAGTATTAAAAGAAACGCACGAACCTTCATGAAACAATTGATGAGTCCAAATAAGACCAAGGTCTCTCCAGTCTTTCCAAAAGAACGTCCTATTTTTTAATTTAATAAGAGGGTTGTACCATAGGGGGGAATGCAAGAAACGTGAGCGATCATTAGAACCATCCACAAAAAGAGGGGAAAACGCTTTCCTAGAATGTTTAAGGATGGGAAGGGAAAAGCTCTTGGGAATGTGGGACAAAGATATAAATTCTTCAAAAGTGAAAGGATGAAAGAAAGAGGACTCAATATCTACCCACAAAGGTTGAGAAAGGGCATCAGAATTATGATCAGATAAAAGAGGAACAGAGTGTTGGAGAAAAAATGAGGCATGATATGTCGCGAAATCTGGAAAGTTAACTCCACCTGATTGCTTAGGGCATTTGAGTCTAGCAAAAGACATCCTAGGTTTCTTATGATGCCATAGGAACTTGGATAGGATGGAATAAATATTCTTATAGAAAGATTTAGGTATATTGATTGGAAGATTGGACAAATAGAACAAAATTATCGGAACTAACATCATTTTAATAGAGTCCAATCTACCCCACCAAGATAAAAATAAAGGGTGCCACCGAGCTGTAGAATCTTTTAGAATTGCTAATAAGTTTTTAAGGCTAAGTGCGACAGTGTCCTTAATAGAGGGTTTAAACCACAAACCCAAGTATTTAATCTGAGTCGGGCTCCAATGAAAGGATGAGGTCAAAAAGTCAGCGTGAAAACAGAATTTATTTAGTGGAAGAATCTCACACTTGTCTACATTTAACTTATAACCTGACACCTTCGCGAACTCAGCAACTTCGGATAAAAAGGAAGGAATAGAGGATTTAGGATTAGAAATAAATAAAAGTATGTCATCCGCATAGGCGGAAAGTTTCAAATACTTATCCCCGTATGGAAAGCCGGTGATCCTGATGTTTTCTCAGAGCTTTGTCAGAAAAGGTTCCAATGTTAAAATAAAAAGAAGGGGGGAAAGGGGACAACCTTGTCGGACACCTCTAAATAAGGGAAATGAAGAAGAAACAAGGCCATTAGCTAATATAAATGATCTAGGGAAGGAGTATAATAAAGAGATGTATGCGAGGAATTTCGGACCAAAACCAAACCAAGCAAGAACTGCAAACATAAACTGCCAATTGACCCTATCGAAAGCCTTTTCGGCATCCAGCGCAATAGCAGCTAAAGAGTGTGGGTAGGAGTGAGATTTACTCAATACGTTAAAAAAGAGTCGAGTATTGTCCGAGAGGTGACGGCCTTTGACGAAACCACATTGCTCCTTTCCAATCAGGTGAGGTAAAATTTTATCAAGACGGAGTGCCAGAATTTTTGCAAAGATTTTGTAATCCAAATTAATTAGAGAGATGGGTCTGTAATTCTTACATAGGGTATGGTCTTTATTTTCTTTAGGAAGGAGGCAAATCAAGGCTTCCTGAAAGGAGCCCTCAGATTTTTTGGAAGAGATAAAAAAGGAGAACAATTGATGAAGCTTAGGAACCAGCAGCTTAGAAAAATGTAAGTAGAATTCGATTGTAAAACCATCTGGCCCAGGAGCTTTGCCTTTTTTAAGCACTTGAATGGAGTCCTGAATGTCTTTAAGGCTTATATCAGCCTCCAAAGGGGCAAAGTCAACGTCTGGGAAAGAGGGTGAGGGGATAGAGGATAAGTATTGACCTATATCAGTTGGCAAGGGGGGGGATTCCGGAGTATAAAGTTTTTGATAAAAATTTGTAAATTCCATCAGAATATCCTCATCTTTATGAAGTGTGATGTTAGATGAGGAAATAATAGATTCAATTCTTGTGCGTTCCCTCTTAACTTTAAGGTATTTGGCTAGAAGGTTGCCAGCCTTATTTTGAGCCGTGTAGTATATGGCGCTAGATTTGAGTAAGCATAAGTTCGCAGTTTCAGTAGAAGCTTTATTGAATGAAAATTTGGCCTTGAGAAGTTTATCCAAATCAGAGGGGGATTTAGTCGCGTAGTAGGAATGCTCCATTTGTTTAATTTGTAAATTAATCGATTGTAAAGATTGGGAAGCAACACGCCTTTTATGAGAGACAAAGGAAATAATGAAATCCCTAGAAGCAGCTTTAAAGGTGTCCCATAACACTTGAGGAGAAATCATAGGGGATTCATTTTCGGTAAAAAATAAGGAAGAGAACTCAAGAAAAGCCGGGGTAAAATTGGGATCTAATAAAAGCGAATTGTTAAATCGCCATCTTCTAGTGCCTTTTACAGGTGGAATTAGATCTAGGTGTAAGGAAACAGGGGCGTGATCGGAAATTAAAATAGAACCTATTTCAGAATGAGTAATATGTTGAATCAAAGCTTTAGAAATAAAAATGTAGTCGATCCGGGATTGTGATGAGTGGGCTGGTGAGTAGTATGTGTATTCCCTGAGTGTAGGGTGGCAAAGTCTCCAGGAATCAACGAGAGACCGTTGGGAGAGAGTAGAGGTAAATTGAGTGTGCATCAGAGAGAGAGAGAAATGGCAATTGGAGTGACGATCAATAAGGGGGTCTACAATCATATTACAATCCCCTCCTAGAATGAGATAGTCATTAGAGGATTGCATCAATGAGGTGAGCATCTGTGGCCAAAATAATTTGTCCTGTGTAGTAGGAGCATATACATTGAAGATAGAGATAGGGATGTTATCAATTAACAAAGATGCACTCACCCATCTACCCTCAGCATCATTAGCCTGGTGTATTACCTTGATATTTAAGCGTTTATGGCAGAGAATAGCAACACCATTACGTTTCCCTGAACCAGGCGATGCAAAAACATGACCCACCCAATTACGACGTAACTTGGCAACTTCAACTTCTTTTATATGAATCTCCTGTAATAACACAATATCCCCTTTCAAGTTTGCTAGGTGAGATAATACACGCTGCCGTTTAATGGGAGAACCCAATCCTTTAACATTCCATGTAATTAAGTTTAACGACATTTAAACATTACAAATTAACCAAAGAGATTATACGGAAGTCAGATATACACATAGTGATAAAATACAAAGCATCTTGGAAAAATTGGAGAAAAAATGTTATTGCTTTAGAGGAGTAGCTAAGAAATAGAGAGAAAAAACATGAAGTAAGAGAGAGATTTGGAAAGAATAGGCTAAAAGTAAAAGGATATGAAGCAAAAATATTGAGGATCGAATATAAACAAGAGGAAATACAACTAGAGAAGAGATATGACCAGAGATAGAAGCGAAGGCAGTGAAAAGAAGAGGGAAAAGAGGAGAAAAAACAATTAGTACAAAAAACAAAGGCATAAAACGACAGAAAAAAGTAATAAAAGCAAGGAAGGACAAATAGACATACCACCAAAAACAGTGAAGAACGGGGTTGGTGAAGCCACATGAGGAAGATGGGACACTACAACGGGGGATTCTACAGCGACGACGAAGGAAGGGACATCCGCTAGGCAAGCTGAGGATAACAAGGAACGATGAGGAACCACAAAATCGCTACCTAAAAAGGGGAAGAAAACAGGGAACACGTTAGCACAACATAGCAATACAAAATACGGTACAAAATACAAGAGGGGAGAGTAAAATATCATTAATGGTGAGGTAAACAGACACCGCTAAAAACAAAAAGTCCATCATGACTGAGGCACTTCCATGGACTCCGTCCTGCAAGTGTTCAGGAATTGCTGGAGTTGTGCTGGGTCTTCATAACTGGTAGTTTTGTTATTGTATGTTACTTTAAAAAGGCATGGATGAAATAAACCATAACGCGCATTTAAACTGCGTAGTGCAGGTCTCATGTCTAGGAATTTCTTCCGACGATCAGCAGTTGGTTTGGCATAATCCTGGGCGAAGAAAAGAGCAGAACCATTCCAAGTAATCTTTCCGCGTTGTTTGGCAGCCTGCAGGACTCTGAGTAGATCTGTGTACTCCAGAAAGTATAAGATGACTCCTCTCGGCTTAGTGGATGACGCTGAGGGAGAACGAGCTAAGGGACCTAAACGGTGAGCCCTTTGAATGTTCAATGAAGGATTTTCTGGAAGACCCAAAAGAGTCGGCAAAAAAGATTTGAAAAATGAGATTGGATTGGCCCCTTCAAGACCTTCAGATAAGCCATAAATGCGCAGATTATTACGCCTATTACGGTTTTCTAACATTTCCACCTGCTGTTTAAGCTGAGCCACCTCCTGAGATATGAGAGGAACCTGAGCTGTGATATTTTGAACGGAGTCAACCCGCAATTCCAAGTCTCCAACTCTCTTCTCAGTGAGAGACCATTTAGCTTCCAGATTTTGAAGTCTGGTGTTTGTTTCCTCCATATGTGGTTTAAGGGCACGAATTTCATCTAAAAGGAGTTCCATAGAGATCGTGGATGAGGAACTAGTGGGAGAAGGCGGGTTCGCCTTCACCCTTTTGCCAGAGGTGGACGGTGACGCTGAAGGTATTTTGGTATTTTGTTTAGCATTTGAGCGAGGAGTAGTGGATTTGGCGCCAACACAGTCCTTAGTAATATCATCAGTATGTTCTTGCAAAACATCAAAAGGGTTAAAAACCTCTAAATTGCTCTCCATGGAGGAGCGGGCGGCATTACAACCGCCGCGAGGCATGATGCTCTGAGAAAAATTCACTGAAGTCCTTCAGACGAAAGTAAAGTCAGAGTTTGGAGGAAAAAAGCCCAGTCGGAACGAAGAAATATTATTGAGCAGTAACTGAATATTCACCATCAAACAGGTAATATAGATGCTGCTTTAAGAAGGGTGAGAGAACATATTGCCAGCAAAAAAGGCATTCAAAAATGGATCAGAGCCGCCATACAACCGCAGATAAGGAGCAAAAAGTCGTTGAAAAAACAAAATGGCGGCCGTGACGGTGAGGTAACAGAAAAATCATTAAAATAAGCTTTCCAGCCTCACCCTATGAAAAACTAAAAGCATCATTCTGGAGAGTTGCAGTTCCGATTGGCAAAATGCACAATTTCGGCGATTTCAGCGAAGAACTGTTGCCCGTAGGAGTCGCGTTCCCTCACGGCTCGCCGGAGCTCCCGGGAGTAGCGGCCATCTTCGAAGGCTCCGAAGCCACGCCCCCTTTATTTCTCCTTGTTATTTCCTCTTTCTATGTGTGTTGTATTCTGCAGTACATCCAGAAAGAGAAAAATGCCACAGGGTATTGTTTTTGTACAAGAAGGTGCCCCTTTCTGCACAAACACAATCCTGCTCACAATGCAGGCACCCATGCACCAGGGTGCCCGTGTTGGCACTAGGCAGCAAGATGTAGACCAGCGCTGGGAAATGACTGAAATGTTATGTTATGTTACTCCGCACTTTTTGAGCGCACGGCTACCCCAGAAGGGTGTCCCGGCGCTTTGGCAAAGTGACCCAAAGGAACACGAAACCCAAAGGGAACGACCTACTACCGTCACACTAGGTTACTTAGTAAAAAGCAGAGTTTTCAACTCCTTCCTGAAAGCCAGAAGATTATTCGCTTTCCGAAGGGAAAGTGGGAGCTCGTTCCACAAGCAGGCTGTCACGTACTGGAAGGAGCGACCTCCCATCCGGACACGTTTGACCATAGGCACCTCCATTTTAGCCAGGTCCGCCGACCTCAGCAGCCTCCGCGGCACATAGAAGACAATACGCTTCCTCAGGTAGTAAGGGCCAATCGCATGAAGGGCTTTGAATGCCAGAGTGAGGAGCTTAAATCTAATTCTCCCCATAATTGGGAGCCAGTGCAGCCTAGCCAAAAGCGCAGAGGCACTAGCTCTCCTAGGCAACCCATAGATAGCTCTGGCCGCCGAATTCTGGGCAATCTGCAGTTTAGATAACAAATACTTAGGTAGGCCTGCAAAAAGAGCATTTGCATAATCCAGGCGGGAGCCCACAAGCGCCTGGACTACCTTCCTACGATACTGCAGTGAAAGTAGGGGAAGAAATTTCCTAAGCATCTTAAGGATGCTGAAACATTTCCCTGCTAATCCCAGGATGTGTGGACGAAAGGATAGATCATCGTCAAACACCACTCCGAGATTTTTTACCTGGGATGATGGCTTCTCTGGGGGGGACATGTCCTGGGGCCACCATGACTTCCAGCCCGGATCAGGGGCACAGCCGAAAAAGAGCAGCTCAGATTTATCTGAGTTGCATTTCAGGCTGTGCTGCTGAAACCACGCAAAGACTGCACTCAGGCAGTCCTTAATTCTGCCGCCGCCAAAGGCCTCTCCCTTCCTGCAAGTGAACAAGAGCTGGGTGTCATCAGCATATGAGATGACCCGGGCCCCGAACGCCTCCGCTACCTCCGCAAGAGGGGCCATGTATATGTTAAAGATGGTGGGGCTCAGGATAGAGCCCTGAGGCACCCCCACCTCCAGCGGAAGCATTTCGGCCGAGAACGGCGGGGCCCAGATCACCTGTCGGCGGTCGGCAAGAAAGGATTGAAACCAGTCCAACACCGTCCCTCGCAGACCAATCTCCCTAAGTCTTGAGAGGAGGCCTGCGTGTGGGACGGTGTCGAATGCCGCCGATAGGTCCAACATAACCAACATAGCCTTTCCCCCATGATCGAGCGTCTCCCTCGATATATATTATTACGTATGGCACATTCCTGCCCTTTCCATGACTTGCTGCATTGAGCTGCATGATATCTTAGTAAATATACCTCATAATCTTTCAAATTTTAGGGATTTTGGGCGATATGTATCAAGGTTAGGAATAGCGATTTTCAAATAGCAATTGTATCCTAATCTTGATTTGTAAATCGCTTTACCTTATGTATGAGACTTTTTGTTTCATACTTGGGATTCCTAGTGTCACAATCAACCTACCTCATGAATATTAATGAGGTAGGTCGCAGTTTACGACCAGTTAAGAATCGCAGCCATCACAGGGATGGTGGCCTTCTGAGGTCAGCACACCACCATGTCTGTGATTGCCTTCGAACAAAGTTTTTTTTGCCTGAAAACTGCACCCTGTTTTCTTTAAAGGAAAACAGGATGCGTTTCAACAATAAAAAGTGAAACATATTGTTTTCATTTTGTAAGAGCAGGGAGTCCTACTCTTAAAAAGGTGTTTTTCCAACATTCGGAAATAGGAAGGGGTTCCATGGGGACCCCTTCCAATTTGAAAATGTATTACCACCAATTTTGAGTTGGTGTTAAAGTACAAATGTTTTCCAACCCATATTTCAGTCACAAGATATTCGTACATACAAATGTGATTTGGTATTTGGAAGGGACACCCTAAATATGCCCCTTACCAATACCGAGTTGCAAAACCCAAATTGCCAATCGGTAACAAGTAACCGAATCACAATTTGGGCTTTGTACATTTCAAAATAAATGTTTCTGGTCAAAAATGGCTGATTCTATGAATCGGCCTGTTTGCAGCTGGAAAAATACCTCGTACATAGGCCCTTCTTTCTCAATGTTTCCTGTTGCATGAGGTAAAAGAGAATTCTCACTAATGCAGCAACCATTTAAAACAAAGCAATACACACTAGGTAGAAGATGAAAACCAAAACATCTGATAAAGGGACGATACAGTTATAAACGGAACCCTTATCCTATTTTCTTTTGAAGAGCTGAACTACGTAGTACCACTCACCAGATTTGTGCATGTTAGGTAGACTTGTTATTAAGAAACCGAATATTATCAAAACCAAAGTGCAAATGGCCAACATAACAACTAAGCAAGCAGAGATATTGTTTGACAGTCGCCAGAGTTGAATCCTATAACACACTCTAACTAGTTCTTCTCAAATAGCTTTAAATCACTCAAAATTCACCCTCGAGGCTCCTTACAGGCATTAAGGAATGTGCCCCATCTTTCACTTGAGTCTTTGTTAAAGTCATTTGCATCTGTCACAGAGCTTTCAATATAAATGTCATTTCTATTCACCTGAATATCCGCCAGATTACATGAGGAGGCCATCCTTCTCCAGCTGGGGATTTTCTCCCGTTTTCTATTTGCAGTCAGCCTTTGGTCACCATGGTTAGAAAGCACATCAAAACTTCGCTCTTTCAATCTCAATGCATATCAGCTAGTTCTTTCTTCTTCTGCCATATCCAGCTCCTTTATGTTCTAGGATATCATTGGGCTCTATAAATGATAGTCAGTCAACTTACTGTTTCTATAGGTAAAACATTTATGAAGCAATCATCTAAAATATTTCTTTACATCAGATGTCAAAAATGTAGATTTCAGATGATATTCAATGCTTCCTGATATGAGTCTGCATAAAGAGGACACATGCAGTGTTTATTTTTAGGTGTTTTACATGTACATTCACATTCACATGTACATACTCCGGTTTGGCAAAGTCAGTAATAGAAGTCCTGTGATTGTCATTCCAATACAGGTCCCTCGCTGTATGCAATTCATGACTATGTCTATCTATCTATCTATCTATCTATCTATCTATCTATCTATCTATCTATCTATCTATCTATCTATCTATCTATCTATCTATCTATCTATCTATCTATCTATCTATCTATCTATCTATCTATCTATCTATCTATCTATCTATCTATCTATCTATCTATCTATCTATCTATCTATCTATCTATCTATCTATCTATCTATCTATCTATCTATCCATCCATCCATCCATCCATCCATCCATCCATCCATCCATCCATCCATCTATCCATACATCCATCCATCCATCCATCCATCCATCCATCCATCCATCCATCCATCCATCCATCCATCCATCTATCTATCTATCTATCTATCTATCTATCTATCTATCTATCTATCTATCTATCTATCTATCTATCTATCTATCTATCTATCTATCTATCTATCTATCTATCTATATTTATTCACTAAAAAAACATAGGTGAAAGGGACGTTATAGTCAGGAAATAGATTTTTTTAACTTAGAAATTCACTGGAAAAAACAGGTTGCATGGACATTCTAGCTAGGCTCAGATTTCACATGCAAAAAAACATAGAAATTCAGCCGTTAAAGTTACCTGAGCTAACTATAATTTCCAGCCCCGTAATGCAATCGTTATGATCTCACATATTACATCCCTCATGACATGGTCAGTGACATCACTGATGACATCTCAAATGACAAAATCCCCCAAAAAGAATTCTTCTCTCCCTAGGCACCAAAACCATCTCACCTGATTGGAAATCCTCTACAGCTACAGCCTTCGAAAAATGGTGGAACATAGCATGCTCAGTTAGAGGAGCTGATAACACCCTATATTCTAAATGTAATGGCCCCTTGTCCCCACGACGTCTATGGGATGCCTTTGACGAATGCGTACAGAAAAAGAAATCACCATAATTTGCCTTCTATAAAAATCAGAGTTGGGTGACATCATGGTCAAAGATCATCCCATTGCCTCACCCCAACACTGCCCAGTGTAGCAGTTTTCCTCTAACCTCCCTCACCTCCCTCTTTCTTTATATATCTTCTCACTCTTTGCCAAATGACTTGATTTTGCCTACACTCCGGCCCGAATAAACCCATTGATATGGAACTATGCTTGCTGCTTGCAGGATGAACTATCCCCACATTCACACTAGAGTACAACTACTACAATTACAGAGCAATCAGTAATGTACAGTACGTAGATCAATTTCTCTCTATTTAGTCTCCAGAACATGGGAGTGTCTGACTTTTTTGTAATGTTGCGGCAATTTTTGTTTTCTTGTTTGTTTGCATCTTTGAAAATAAATCAAAATTCTCAGAAAAAATGAAATGTAATTTCAAAATGGGAATTGAACAGAGTATACTCAGCAAAGTGGTTGATATCAGGTGTTACCCTCAATCTCAACTGAAAGATTTAATGAGACTATGTATTTGAATAAGTTGTACATACTAATGGAATAAACATAAACCACCTGTTACAAATGTACCAGAAGCCCGTAGAGAACATAATGCTATTGTAGGATGGCTGCTGTGAATCTAAGGCATACAAATGTCCTACTTTTATTTTTGGTATCATCACATGGGATATTTATGTATGGTATGAGCAAATGTAACCTGACCCGTAATCATGGATCTACGTGCTCCAAAATGCTCAG
This sequence comes from Triturus cristatus, assembly GCF_964204655.1. Classification (NCBI taxonomy): domain Eukaryota; kingdom Metazoa; phylum Chordata; class Amphibia; order Caudata; family Salamandridae; genus Triturus; species Triturus cristatus. Next base: position 237,335,127 of record NC_140588.1, read on the forward strand.
GCTGATTTTGGTGCCTTTTGAAAACAGAAAACACACTGCAAGGAAATGAGTCTCGTCCCATCTTTCTTTTCTGTGAAAGATACGTAAAAACTGGATCGGAGTGTGCAGAATATTGGACTATATATATATATATGTGTGTAGATATATTACCTACTGGTAGTCGCCAGTAGGTAGTTATAGTTAGGACCTTGTTTCTATTCAAAAAGCGCTTTTTCTATTGCCAATATCTTTGGCGCCATTTGATGAATCTTCACGAAATGTTTAAAACGAATGGTCTGCTCCAGTCCGCTCCTGTCTTGAAAGTTTCAGGGGGATTCGTCGAATGGGGGCCGAGAAAAAAGGGGACCCAAACATGTTTTTCCCATGTTAATTCCAATAGGAAATTTGAAACAGGTTTCAGCCTGAACTGCGGAACGGAATTATGCCAAATTTGGCAAAAAGGTAGCCTTTGGTTCAGAAAGAGACCTTTTTTTTAAATGGTGTGAATCTGTTCAGTAGTTACAGAGAAATTAACATAGGAAAAATATCGATATCTGAGCACCAAGGAGGATTCGCAAACCCTCCCGAGCACGAACTGACTTCTGATTTGCTGCCAATACTCCAAACCAGGAAGTGTTGGCAGCCATGTTGTGACACGGTAACTGTGTCACAAGAAAAAGGGAGAAAAAAGTGAAAAATGAAGAAAAGGGGGCAGGGTAGAAACACTCTGACCCCCAGGCCTGTTCAGGGGGTCCCACAAGGACCGCCAGGGCCCAAAAAAGCATTTTCTTTTTTAAACGGCCGAATACGTGCTCGGTGCGTGAATCCGCCCAAAATGTTTTTTTTAAACGAAATGCGGGCTGCTGCCCTTTGTTTCTCAAAGCCCCCGGGTGAGCCAGGTCCCGGGGGCAATGCTAAATTAATTAGCAGGGTCCTGCGGGGGCCTCTGCAGCCCCGGGGACTGCCACCTCCACGGGGCTTTCTTCAATTATATGCAGGGAGCATGCATCCCCCCCAGCCTTGGGGGCTGCCACCTCCCTGGGGCTTTGCTTTATAAATCTGGGGGGGGCTCCTGCCCCCCACACTGCCCCGGGGATCACCACCTCCCTGGGGCACTATTTAATTATATGCGGGGGGACCTCACGGGCCCCCCAAGCCCTGGGGACCGCCACCTCCCCGGGGCTTAGTTAAAAAAATGAAAGTGTGGGGTACTCCTGCCCCCCCACACTGCCCCGGGGACCACCACCTCCCCAGGGCACTGGTTATTCAAATGCAGGGGTCCGTTACGGATCCCCAGGCCTCAGGGACCACCACCTCCCCGGGGCTTTGAAAAGGATGGGAGGGGGGCCGCTCGGCCCCCATCCTGGAGCTTGATAGGCACTCAAACACATTTTGGGGTGCTTATTTTACCTTTTTCACACTTTCATTTCAATTTAGTTGTGCACATCTTTTCACATATTTATTGTGGATGTGGAGGCTGCCAGTGATGATAAACAGACCACACTGATGAGAAGTAGCTCCCATTGTGGTGTTTCCGTGAGGTGCCTTCACATTCTTCACACATTTTTTGTTGGACATGATGTGGAAAAATTGTGGGTGTGAGAAACGCACACAATTCAACTTCAAGGGGGAGCTAGACACATTTCAGAATTTTAAGGAAGGGATAGGAGCACCCAGGGTATACAGCATCTATGAGCCAGTACCTAAGGAGTTTAACCAAGAGTAGGTTGTGGGTATGCTCATGATGGTTATCCCAGTGTATAAGCAGGTTTTGTTGATGATTTCGTTTTGAGTGGAGGGTGACCGGTTCCCTCTGTAGCTCCTCTTGTGAAGGACCTCCAGTAAGCACCACATAGCTGGTTTGCAGAGAGGTGGTCTGAGGCCACGGCCATTTTTACACCACTCTGCAAACGCCCCTTTTGGCACACTGCTGGTGGGGCGATGAGGTCCTCTTGTGTCCCGAGGACCTCAGGACACAAGTGGACTTTTTTTGCACCATGGTGTGCCATGGTGGAAACAGGTAAAGTGTGGCCTAAGTATAGTATGCCCCTCTGTGTTTCCCTACATTCAAAAAAGGATGAGTGAGTGAAGCAGTGTCGGAAATGTAACCCTGGGCATAGTTCGCGTAGAAGTGCTTCGCGTAGCTACGCGAAATGCACTTCGCAATATGCGAGATACGCGTAGCACTATGCGAACTGCGTAGTGCGCTGTTCGCGATGATTGCACATTGCCGGATTCTTGTTACACTGTGCAATCATTGAAAACGGCATCTTGCACAGTGCGAACTGTTGTTTTCTGCTGCTCGAGTAGATTTTTACTCGAGCAGCAGCTTTCTCAACGCAGACTGGTAGTTTCTCATCGTGAGCGGTCACGAGCACACCCGACCACTCGCAATGAGAAACCTGACTTCCCCGCATTGAGAACCTGGCCGGGAGGTTTATTTTCCACGCTCGCGATCGCCAACTTGATGTTGTTGATTGCGAACAAGGAAAAAGTCTCACCGGGATGTCATTTTGCTCGCTCGCGGTCGCCAACTTGACGATGAGGACTGCGAGCAAGCAAGAAATGCAAACTGCACTACGCTACGCAATTTTGCACTGTGCTACGTGCAATTCACGTAGCGCGAAGTAGCACAAACTACGCAAACTTCGCGAGTGTAGCGTTGTTGTCCGCCTAGGGTTACAGAAATGGAGAGAAACCATGTACCTGTTTCTGTGCCCACATTAGGTGACCTATACAATAAACTTGGTATGATCCTCTTTGAGTTACTAACTTTGTCTACGTTTAAGGTAAAACTAAAAAAATTGAAATTATCTTCCATGTGTGTTTGTAATAATTCTGAGCCAGCTACTTAAATATTTTTGGTACTTACCTACAATTAGTCCAAGTGAAAATACTTTGCTGCTGTAAAATTCCTTTCCTCTTTCACTGATTGAAGAATGACAACCTTTTCTTCAAAATGAAATTTTCTAACATGGAGATTTTGCCTGAATTTGGGGAAATTGTGCAATTGTCAATGTATAGTTATTTGAGAAAAACAGGCACATTTCCAGCTGTCAATGGGCTAGGTGGGAATGGGGTAAGAAACACCCACAAAATCTGTCAGTTTGTCATGGAAGGGCATTCTCCGTGGGGAAATATTTTTCCTCATGTTAAAAAAGTACCCAAAATACAAGAGCAGATTCCTATTTATATCAATTTTTCTCATGCAGATTGCACCCTAGTTATATTAATGTTTGTTTAAATACTTACACATATGACTACTATTTGCAATATGCAACTGGAATTGCCTAGTGTCATATTTCGCTTCTTTCTATTTCCTGCTCACATCTTGACCAATTGCTTCAACAAATCTACCAGAATTTATCAGTAATCTTAAAGATTATTGTTAATGTAAAAAATATGGTTGCTGGTTGAATGGGGTGTGAGTCCTGGTCAAGCAACTGTCACAATCCCTTTCAGGGTGAACTGCAAAAAGTCATTAAATTGAGCTGTGCTTAACCCTGGGTAGCTTGGAACTAAAAGCAGTCAGGCTTAACTTAGAGTCAATGTGTAAAGTATTTATACAGCCCACAAACAGTAAGAAAGTGAAAACACAACAAAAGAACAATCCCCCACAACTTTAGAAAAATTTAGTACATTTTAATAATTAACATGGCACCAACACCACAAAAAATTAATAAGTAAAGCCAGAGTTATGGATTTTGAAAGTTTTTAGCATAAACTAGCACCTAAAACATCAAAGCGCCAACCGCAGTCTTCTAGTTAAACGAGACCAGGTTATAGTTGAAAACTATGACCGACCATGATAGATCGTCAGTCAGATACAAGAAGTGGATTGAGCCCTGTTGGTGTTTACCTTTGGACTTAAAAGAAATTCTGGAGAAAAGGTTCTGAGGAGGAAAAGTTCCACAGGGCAAGGCTGCAGGAAGTGTCTAATGAGAAGCATAGTCATCGGGGAGTCGCTGGATGAAGTTGCGGTGATGATTTCTTCCTTCGGACTTAGACACTTTTTTGGAAATTGGAAATTTCCAGCGTGACAAGGCAGGAGGCTGTAGCCGACAGGAGTTCCAGAAGGCCGGATATCCCTCTGAACAGGAATTGTTGATGTGGAGAACAATACAATAAGAACTGCTGCAAAGTCATGCTGACCTGCGATCAACCTTAGGAGGATAGATAAACAGGTTGGTCATGGTCTTCTCTCATTTCTCAGAGCTGTTTTTAGCTAAAAGCCCAAGTTTTGGATTTTGCCTATCTGGCCATCTTTAGCACCACCACCAAGGGTACAGAACTGGAAAGGCACCACTTGGTGTGTTAGGCCTCACCAAGGTTGGATTCAGGTATGAGTTCAAGATGGTGGGAGTCTGTTATATCCTTGTGGCTCTAACCAGGTGGCAAGGAAACTGGCCCTTGGAGCTACTCTTGTAGTCCTGGGTTCAGGTGATGAAGCAGGGCTCAAACAGAAGGGCAGACCTCTGAGAGTTCAAAGCAGGATCCAGGCATCAAAGCAGTCCTTCCAAGTGCAGCCAAGCAGAGTTCTGGAGTACATAGCAGGCCGCAGCAGCAGGCAGTCTTCTGAGAGTCCTTTTGCAGGTCCAGAAGCTGAACTGAAGAGTAGGTCTGAGGGCTTTATTTTTATACCTGGGGCATATATTATAGAATGCAGCACATTGCGCCCGTTGCTAGCAAGAAGCAGTGCGTCATATTACATTTAATGCGTTGCGCTTAGGGCTGTCGTGAACTTGTGCTGCCCTGAGGGAAGAGCATTTGCACAAATACAGAGTTGCTATGAAGCAGCTGCTCCGTGTTTCACTCTGCAGGCAGCAACCCGCCTGCACATTTCAGAGGGATTAGAGAACCTCTTGTGGGTGGGTGCAGTGAGTGACTGCACTCATCTGCAAGGGAATGTCTGGGGTACATAGGACTCCTTTTCCCCCCTCCAGAAGGCTGCCATCAGTGTGTGCACTGACAGTACACCACCTTTTAGGTGGCACACTGTTAGTGTGCCACCTGTGCCACCTGACAGCTTATTTGCCTCTGTGCCCATGCCTGTAATAATACGGTGCAGGCATAGAGGTAAAGGGATTCCCTCATTTGAACAAGTGTCTGCAGCCCTTTCTGCAATATCAAAGTGCCCCAGAGGGCACACAAAGCGAGTGCACATCCCTTTTGAGCCCCAGGGCACCTTCCATAATACAGCCCCTTGTGCCTTCTCTGAAGTAGGAGAAATTTCTAGAGGTTTCTCTTTGAAGTGCTTGGAATTTCCTGACTCACCTGCCCTAGCTACAAGCTGGATGCTGAGAGAATGCAGTGGTGACAAGTCTTTGTGTAAAGCAAGAGCACAGTCAACTCAGTTGAAAGTGGGGCTGTGCCAGGCACTGCCCCCCTCCTGCCAGCAGAAGGTCAATTCAGGCATGTCTAATCTCTCTATTGTGTGACTGGGAGGAATTCACAAAGTCCTTACTACCAGTCATGTGACTCAGAGTAGGCTGAATGCAACAAATGGCAGACACCAGGAAAATGCCAACTTTCTAAAAAGTGGCATTTTTAAATTATAATTTAATATCCGACTTACCATTAAAGAGGATTTTTTATTACAATTTCAAAGATACCAAACATTAAATGGTATCTGTCCTCAATCAAACGTTTGCACTTAAAAAATGTGATAAGGCAACACAATGTTATCCTATGGGACAGGCTGGCCTCAGAGTAATGAAAAATGAATTTAGGAGATTTTCACTACCAGTGCACAAAAAAAGAAAAAGTATATGTCTAACCTTTTTATTACAATGCACCCTGCCCTGCGGGCTACCTTGGAGCCTACCTTAGGGGTGACGTCTGTAGTAAAAGGGAGTTTAAGGCTTGGCAAGGGGATTATGTGGCCAAGTAGAATTGATGGTTTATGTTTTAAGGGGATACTTAAGTGGGTGGCACAATAAGTGCTGCAGTCCCGTTAGTAGCATTTAATATACAGGCCCTGGCCATATGATATACCACTCTTCAAGGGTTGTATAAGTAAATTAAATATGCCAATCAGATGCAAACCAATTTTTCCATGTTTAGTGAAGTTAGCACAAGCATATTTGAACTTGGGTGCACAGAGTCCAAGACACATAAAAAGGAATTTCAGCAAAAATGGAGGGAAACAGGCAAAAACCACCCTAAGTCTAGTTAGTAAAAAAATGAAATTTAATACAAAGTTGCAGTGTTCCCTTTACATACATAGGTATGAGTGTTCTTAGCCGCATTGCAATATCAAGAAACAATGACAAACAGCATAATTAAAGTAAAAAAGTGACTCTTAAATAAATTCACATGACTTGTATGAACTTTTAGACACAGACATCCTTGGTGTCCCATTTAACCAAGCAATCTTTGTCGAGCAAGGCTCAGTCTTTGAACTGTGCTATAGGGTCTGATTAGTCGAAGAAGGAACACTCCAATACTTTTTCTGGGAAGATATTCTCCCAGATACTTAGGAGAGAACCAAAGCCCTGGGGAAGTATCTATAAAGTTCTCTGAGAGAAATTTCGTTTATGGAGGTCTGGGATGTGAGTATTTCCCACTCGAGTTATAAAGATGAAATTAGAATAACAACTAAAGCTATTTTAAGCTGAGTCAATTTTCAGGATTATCAAGGCATAAATATTCTTGGATACTTGTAGACTACTACGGGTTGGGCATTGGTTCTACAGATCTATAATAGGCACTGTCTACCGTGACAAAATCTAACTTAGTATGAATGAGATTTCTGCCTTTTCTACTGGCTAAATTAAATGTAATCCGAAGAAGGCAATTTTTTAGAGTGCCAAATCGCCTTCGTCAATTCAAGAATTCATCTTTTCAGCACATATTGTTGCAATTTTGCAACTATTTGCATCGTACAGCATTTCATGAGAAAAAGTGCAATGTAGTACTAATGGCAAAGGTCCATATTTACTTTCCACAAGCAAATGTTTGAATTGCCATACAGATGCAAAAACCGTGACGCAATGCAATGTGACACAATGTACAACTACAATTGCAAGGGTGCTGCAAAACGCCTTTTTTATGCAATTTATAAAAACCTGGTGAAAATCTCCTGGAATGTCTGTAGCTGACCATGCTAAAGAGGAGATGGAGTCAAGCCCTAGCCTGGGGAGTGGAAGGAAATGCAAGCTGGAAGTAAGAGGACGTGGCTTACATATTGGTCTCAGAAGTCACAAGACAGTCAGATCAGTTGTTTGTGACATTTAAGCTCGACCCTCCACACAAGGTTGTCCAGTGGGGACGGATCCTTGACAAGGTGAATGCTGTTGCCCCACTAAAAGAACTGATGATGAATATAAAGGTGGCAATGCATGAACAAATGAACCAAGGATAACGTAGTGCTGAACCACTAGGCATGACCACTGGGGGAGGATCAGAGGAATAGATGCAACCCTTATAACCTTGGGGTTAGGCCAACTCAGGGTAAACTACAGAGCATAATAAAAAGTGTTGTAAAGGGACCATACTACCAAGACCTGCATGGCGACCATTTCTTGCCATTTGCACAATGATGGTCATTAATCGTGGCTGGAAATTTCCTTGCGACTCATGTTGAAGTAATCATCAGCCTTACTGTATTGTACATGGAAAATGTAGCTTTATCCATACAATGACAAAGAGATTTTAGTTACTGTTCACTTTGGCAGCATACATATCCTAATATCTAGCATTCACCATCTTTGAGCTAGCCATGCATACTTTATGTATGACTTTGCCAACATATAACAGTAGGTTTTCCTACCTGATTGGTACTGTTCCTTGTTAATTGTCACTGCAACACTTTTACCCTACAGCTTATCTAAGGTGCAATGGTGCTCCCTGTTGCTATACATTTTTGTTGTATATATTGGAGGTGTAAATTCACACGTCAGTACACACACGGCATGAAACTCCCACGACACTGATGCATTTTCTGCACCAACTACAATAGCCTTACTGTAATTTTAAATAAGGTAATTACGTGAAACCAATGACAGGGTGTTAGACCTGTCAGCCCTTTGGGTGGTCCCTCCTCATCATTATTTATTTTGTCCCACTTTTGCCTCAAACCCTGTTTGAATTTTTCCTTTTTGGGAACCACCAGACTTTTTCGTGTTGCTACAGATTCAGGGAGCCATTTTGGCTACCCCTGAAACTTCTGTCTGAGGGCCTGAAGCACAAAATGGTGGCCTCCTGTGACATCACCAGCATCCACTGGAACCTACCAGCACCTTCCAGAACCTTCCAGGAGATTCCAGAACTGTGTGACAGTTGGAAACCGTTTAGAATGTTGGGAGGATAAGAGAGGCAGTTGGCAGTTGGAGCTGGCAGTTGGCACCTGACTGGTGAAGAGAGAGGAGCACAACAGTGAAGGAGGAAGGAGTGAAGCAGCAGGGGTGGAAACTTGTGCCTGGAGTGGGGTCCATAAACCCACCCTTGATACTTGTCCCTACTGATGGATCCCAGCCTATAGCCCTGTGTGGGAAGAAGTCAGAAGAAAACCTTCCTAAGGACCTGGACAGCAGGAACAGGCCTTAGAACCAAGAAAGCAGCAAGATTCTGACCTGAGAACTGGTTTCCCTGGAGCCTGGCGTCGAGTAGCCGAAGACCTGGAGCCCGAGGTGGAGAAGCGGCGCTGACTGAGGTAGCAGACGTCGTACCCGGAGCCGCCTGAGGTCGAAGAGGGCGCCGGCGGGGGTCGAGAGGAATACCAGAGGTCGAGGAGGAAGTGAACCGAGGTCGAGTGAGCGGCGTCATCGGAAGGGTGAAGTCCGCCCTCCGGAGTCGTCGGAGACCGAGGTAGAGGAGCACCGGAGGTCGGGAGTGAGGATCGCACTCCGGAGTCGCCCGGAACCTGTGAGGAGGAGCACCGGAGGTCGGGGGTGAGGATCGCACCCCGGAGTCGCCGGAAGTCGACATCGAGGCCAGGCCGGCCGACGTCATCGGAGTCGAGAGCGCCATCGGACCGGAGCCGCCCGAAGTCGACATCGTGAAGAGACTGCCCGACGCCGTCGAATCGGAGGTCGAGAACGAACCGAGGCCACCGACATCGGACCGGAACCGCCTGCCGGCGTCGTCAAAGAACTGACATTGTGCCGAGGCCGCCGAGACCGAACCGGAACCGCCTCACGGCGTCGACACGACTCCAGCGGCGTCGGAACATCAGAAAAGGGCAGTAAGTGGAGTAGAGGGCGCCTAAGGCCCTGTGGAGACCTGAGAGACTACTCTAAGGGGCTAGGGAGGTGCTGAAACCCACCTGACTGTGCCTGGGGTGAACTGGGACTAACCTAGAGAGGTTGTGTGGAGAAGGGAAGCCAGGGCATTGGAATTCCCCCCTTTGATCTACCTCAGTTTAGGCCTCAGCCTTTGCCTCAGCCAGGGAGTAGAACCCCCCAAGCCTTCCACACCCTACAAGCTGTGCCTGGGCCAAATCAGCCCTTAAGTATTGAAGTGTCATCTGATTCATGAGTGTTACTGTATACTTCTAATTATTTATTGGGGAAACTGTAGTTATTAAATTCTTATCTATCTAATGCTGCACTGTATTTATAGGTCCACAGGACTTGTTGGTGTACAGTATTTATTGGTACAGTATTTATTGGTACAGTATTTATTACCTCAAAGTATTTAATTGTCTGTATATATTGCACTTGTATTTATGCCCTGTTATTTATGATCACCCCTATTTATTTCAGCAAACAGCAAATATTTATTTGACCTGCTCTATTTAAGAATTTGTATATTGTGATTGTTATTTATTTTCCCAATCAGCAACTAAGAGAAAAAGATAAAGAAGAATATTTTCATAATTTTTACGGTGTAGAGTCGTTTTTGGAACGGATGCACGCATGGTTATTGTATGGGTATATTGTATGCTTAGCACTGCGCCTGTTTCCTGACCACTCGAGCCAAGCTACCACAGTGTGTTCGGGGAGTCCACCACCACCCTGCGGAGTGGAGGTGGGCTGTTTCCAACATAATTTGGTGTTCAGCGGTGGGATAGAGCTGTGCCTACGTATACTCAACAATAACTGTGGGTAGTCCATAGGCCTACACCGGGAGTTTTCTCAAAGCGGCCTTCCTAATTGTGGGTTTTTGTTTTTTCCAAATTTACTCTGGTGGTGGGAGGAGGTATTATTAAAGGTACCCCCCTGCATTGTTACTGCACAAAACCTGTCCTCTAACCTGAGTGGGCAAGATGGAGTTTGTTCTTGAAAATCTAGACACGTACACTGTGGCCCAACTCAGGGAGTTTTGCCAGCGAGAGGGGGTGTACTGTCCCCCAGGAGCAAAGAAGGGTGCACTTCAAACCAGCTTAAGGGCTTGGGGGGAGGCACGCAGGGAAAGCAAGGCTGAGGAGGAAGACAGGGATGGAGAGCCTGACCCCGAGGGGGCTGAGATGTACCAACCTGAGGTGGGGAACCTGTCAGCAGGGCCCAGGACACTTTCTAGGAAGGGCAGCACTGTCTCTAGTGGGGGCTTATCCGAAGTGGAGTTAGCAGACCGGAGGGAGAAAAGACAGCTCACATGGGACTTAGCAAAGCTGGAAAAGGAAAAGGAGGAGCAGAGGATGGCCCATGAATTGCGCCTGAAAGAAATAGATCTTCAGATTTTGCGAATCGGGGCACAACCTGTTCCCAATGGTGGCAGCCAAAACCAAGAGTCCACCAGGGAATCCAAACCTTACCTGCCAAAGGACATTGTAGCGAGCTATGGGGCAGGTGACGACATCGCCAAGTGGCTAGCAGCCTATGAGGTCTCATTGAGGGCCCATGGGGTTCCAGCGAAGTATTGGGGAGGGGGACTGTATAAATACATGCCTCCAGCTGGTAGGGATGCTTTATTGGCCCTCGAAGAGGATGAGCAAACCCACTACCCCACCATGAAACTGGCGCTCATCAGGAAGTTTGGACTTACTCCGGAAAAGTACAGACAGAAGTTCAGGGGTAGTCACAAACTGGGCACACAGAATTGGGTGGACTTCCTGGACTATGCAAAGAAGGCACTGGAAGGTTGGATTCAGGGCAGTGAAGTAAGGAACTACGAGGAGCTGTTTGACCTAGTGTTGAAGGAACACCTACTCGAGAAATGTTTCCCTGAACTGCGGCAACACCTGGTGGATAGCAAGCTGACCAGTCCCCGGAAGCTTGCTGAGGAGGCGGACATTTGGGCTAGTACCCGGGTGTCCACAAGGGGGACTGGAGGGGATACTCAAAAGACCGGACAGGGCGCCCCCCAGAAGAAAGAAGGAGGGGAAAAGAAAAAGGAGTTCTCCAAAGGCCCCCAAAATAACTTCCAAGGGAAGGGAACAGGATTCACCTCTAAGGCTAACCCTCCCAGAAACCCTAATCCTGGCCAGAGTCAGCAGCCAAGGGTTGTCCATTGCTACGAGTGCGGTGGCGTTGGACACTATAAAGGAGATCCGAAGTGTCAGAAACGATCACCCCCTCCCACTGGAGGAAAGCCCCCCGGAGTAGCTAGTGTAGTGCTCGGGGAGGAGATGCCCTTAACTAAGGGAAGGGAGTGGGCGGGTGTCACTTTAGTGTCCCTGGGAGAACGGGAGATGGTTCCTAAGATCCAGGTGCCCGCAAATACTGCAAAGTATGGGCAGTGGATCACCATCAATGGCCAAAGAGGGGAGGCTCTGAGAGACACAGGAGCCAGTATGACTATGGTACGTAGCCAACTGGTGTCTCCAGAGCAAGTCATTCCCGATGTACTCCACCCAGCCGCGATGGCTGACGGCAGAACCGGCCACTATCCCGTGGCTGAGGTTCCCTTTGAATGGGGGGGGGTTGCAGGTTCACTTCGAGTTGCCGTAAGCCCTGCCGTGCCAGTCGATTGTCTGCTGGGCAATGACATGGAGCACAACGCTTGGAAGGAGGTGGAATACCGGACTCATACCGAGATGCTGGGTACACCTGACTGGGCCTGTGTTAGCACAAGGTCCGTGACTACCCGAAGAGGGAGTTCATTCCGGCTGGAGCCTGGAACAAAGGCCCAGCCAGCTGCCAGTCAAGGGAAGAACCGAGGACAGGAGGAGCCTGCCTCGGCGTCTCCACCCCGTAGGACGGATAGGCCACCGGAGGTGGTGGACCAGGAGTCTGCGGAGGGGGACGTTACCAACCTGGAGGACCTACCCATCCCGGCCGAGTGGCACGTGGAGGGAGGCCCGTCCAGGGAGGAATTCTGCCAGGGCCAGAGGGAGTGCCCTACCCTTGAGGGGCTGAGGCGACAGGCCGAAGCCCAGGCAGCAGGGAACGTTGAAGGGAACTACAGTGTTTACTGGGAGGATGGCCTCCTCTACAGTGAACCCAAGGCACCCCTACATGGATCGTCACGAGCCTTGGTAGTTCCTCAACGTTATCGAGCCTTCCTTTTAGAGTTGGCTCACGAGATACCATTGGCAGGACACCTGGGGCAAGACAAGACCTTCGCCCGTCTTGTCCCACACTTTTATTGGCCTCAGATGAAAGTGTCGTCCGATACCTACTGCCGGACATGCGTGTCTTGCCAAGCCAGTGGGAAAACAGGGGTGAAGCTGAAAGCTCCCCTGGAACCACTTCCTGTCGTTAGCACCCCCTTTGAAAGGGTGGGCATCGACATTGTGGGTCCGTTAGATCCACCGACTACAGCTGGTCACAGGTTTATCCTGGTTCTGGTGGATCATGCCACACGGTACCCAGAGGCAATACCTCTGAGGACCATAACAGCACCTGTTGTGGCTAGGGCCCTGATGGGAATCTTTACCCGAGTGGGTTTTCCCAAGGAAGTTGTGTCCGACAGGGGGACCAACTTCATGTCGGCATATATGCGGGCAATGTGGAAGGAGTGTGGAGTGACCTACCGGTTCACAACTCCTTACCACCCCCAGACCAATGGTCTGGTGGAGAGGTTTAACAAAACCTTGAAGGGCATGATCAGAAGTCTGCCTGAAAGCCTGCGGAGGAAATGGGACGTCCTCCTACCCTGTTTACTTTTTTCTTACAGGGAAGTGCCACAGAAGGGAGTGGGCTTCAGCCCCTTCGAGCTTCTGTATGGGCACCCTGTACGTGGACCTCTCAACCTGGTGAGAGACGGATGGGAAAGAACTCCCAGAAAGCTCCCCCAGGATGTGGTGAGCTACATGCTGGCCTTCCGGAGCCAAATGGCTAAGTTGTGGAAGCAAGCTTCTGACAACTTGGAAGCCAGCCAAGCAGTGATGAAGGCGTGGTATGACCACAACGCTCACCCGGTGGAGTTGGAGCCTGGCCAGAAGGTGTGGGTGATCGAACCCGGAGAGCTTAGTGCCCTCCAGGATCGCTGGTCAGGACCCTTTGAGGTGTTGGAGAAGAAGGGTAAGGCTACCTACTTGGTGGACCTGAAGACCCCTCGTCAGCCCCTGCGGGTGCTGCATGCCAACCGCCTCAAACCCCACCACGAGAGGCCCGAAGTCATCTTGATGATGGTGACTGACGGAGGAGAGGACGTGGAAAGCGAGCCTCTCCCTGATCTGTTTGCGTCTCAAGAAAAGGATGGGTCGGTGGAGGGAGTGATTCTCTCCCCATCTCTAACTCCTGAACAGCAGGAGGACTGTCGCCAGGTCCTGGGGCAGTACTCCTCGTTGTTCTCCCTTGTCCCGGGTAGGACTCACCTGTGCGTCCATGACGTGGACACAGGAGACAGCCCACCTGTGAAGTCCAAGATCTACCGGATGTCAGACAAGGTGAAGGCCAGCATTCATAGTGAGGTCACTAAGATGTTGGAGCTAGGAGTGATTGAACCTTCTAGCAGCCCCTGGTCCAGTCCGGTGGTGCTAGTACCGAAAGCTGCACCACCGGGTGCCCAACCAGAACTGAGGTTCTGTGTGGACTACCGGGGACTGAATTCAGTGACAAAGACTGATGCACATCCGATCCCTAGGGCGGATGAATTGATTGACCGGCTGGGAGCTGCCCAATATCTAAGTACCTTTGACCTTACTTCAGGGTACTGGCAGATCTCTTTGACTGATGGAGCAAGGGAAAGGTCAGCCTTCTCCACGCCCAATGGCCACTACCAGTTCTGTGTGATGCCCTTTGGGCTCAAGAACGCACCTGCCACGTTTCAGCGCCTGGTAAACCAGATCCTCACCGGAATGGAGAGTTTCTCTGCTGCTTATCTGGATGACATAGCCGTCTTCAGTAACAGCTGGGAGGATCACTTGCGTCACCTGCAAGCTGTTCTCCAGGCCCTGAGACAAGCTGGATTGACGATCAAGGCCAGCAAGTGCCAGATCGGGCAGGGGTCGGTAGTGTACCTTGGACACTTGGTGGGTAGGGGAACGGTGCAACCCCTCCAGGCGAAGATCGAGGCCATCATGGCCTGGGAACCCCCCAAGACACAGACTGAGGTCCGAGCATTTTTGGGCCTCACGGGATACTACCGCCGCTTCGTGAAGGGGTACGGTACCATCGTAGCCCCCCTCACGGAGCTCACGTCCAAGAAACAACCTCGACGGGTAGTCTGGACGGAGGCTTGTCAGCAAGCCTTTGAAAGATTGAAGAAAGCCATGTGCGAGGCCCCGGTCTTAAGGGCCCCAGACTTTTCCAAGAAGTTCATTGTCCAGACAGATGCATCAGAACATGGCATTGGGGCAGTGTTATCGCAACTCAACGAAGAGGGTCTGGATCAACCCGTGGTCTTCCTATCCAGGAGACTACTTCCCAGGGAACAGAAGTGGAGTGCAATAGAGCGTGAAGCCTTTGCAGTGGTATGGGCTCTGAAGAAGTTGCGGCCATACCTGTTTGGCTCGCACTTCCTGGTTCAGACCGACCACCGACCCCTTCGTTGGCTGATGCAAATGAAGGGGGAGAATCCCAAGTTGTTGAGGTGGTCTATTTCCCTACAGGGAATGGACTTTCAGGTGGAACATCGGCCTGGAGTGGACCACGCCAATGCAGACGGTCTCTCCAGGTATTTCCGCCTTAGTGATGAGAACTCCCAAGGGGTTGGGTAGCTCTCCCCACTTTCAGCTGGGGGGGACGCGTGTTAGACCTGTCAGCCCTTTGGGTGGTCCCTCCTCATCATTATTTATTTTGTCCCACTTTTGCCTCAAACCCTGTTTGAATTTTTCCTTTTTGGGAACCACCAGACTTTTTCGTGTTGCTACAGATTCAGGGAGCCATTTTGGCTACCCCTGAAACTTCTGTCTGAGGGCCTGAAGCACAAAATGGTGGCCTCCTGTGACATCACCAGCATCCACTGGAACCTACCAGCACCTTCCAGAACCTTCCAGGAGATTCCAGAACTGTGTGACAGTTGGAAACCGTTTAGAATGTTGGGAGGATAAGAGAGGCAGTTGGCAGTTGGAGCTGGCAGTTGGCACCTGACTGGTGAAGAGAGAGGAGCACAACAGTGAAGGAGGAAGGAGTGAAGCAGCAGGGGTGGAAACTTGTGCCTGGAGTGGGGTCTATAAACCCACCCTTGATACTTGTCCCTACTGATGGATCCCAGCCTATAGCCCTGTGTGGGAAGAAGTCAGAAGAAAACCTTCCTAAGGACCTGGACAGCAGGAACAGGCCTTAGAACCAAGAAAGCAGCAAGATTCTGACCTGAGAACTGGTTTCCCTGGAGCCTGGCGTCGAGTAGCCGAAGACCTGGAGCCCGAGGTGGAGAAGCGGCGCTGACTGAGGTAGCAGACGTCGTACCCGGAGCCGCCTGAGGTCGAAGAGGGCGCCGGCGGGGGTCGAGAGGAATACCAGAGGTCGAGGAGGAAGTGAACCGAGGTCGAGTGAGCGGCGTCATCGGAAGGGTGAAGTCCGCCCTCCGGAGTCGTCGGAGACCGAGGTAGAGGAGCACCGGAGGTCGGGAGTGAGGATCGCACTCCGGAGTCGCCCGGAACCTGTGAGGAGGAGCACCGGAGGTCGGGGGTGAGGATCGCACCCCGGAGTCGCCGGAAGTCGACATCGAGGCCAGGCCGGCCGACGTCATCGGAGTCGAGAGCGCCATCGGACCGGAGCCGCCCGAAGTCGACATCGTGAAGAGACTGCCCGACGCCGTCGAATCGGAGGTCGAGAACGAACCGAGGCCACCGACATCGGACCGGAACCGCCTGCCGGCGTCGTCAAAGAACTGACATTGTGCCGAGGCCGCCGAGACCGAACCGGAACCGCCTCACGGCGTCGACACGACTCCAGCGGCGTCGGAACATCAGAAAAGGGCAGTAAGTGGAGTAGAGGGCGCCTAAGGCCCTGTGGAGACCTGAGAGACTACTCTAAGGGGCTAGGGAGGTGCTGAAACCCACCTGACTGTGCCTGGGGTGAACTGGGACTAACCTAGAGAGGTTGTGTGGAGAAGGGAAGCCAGGGCATTGGAATTCCCCCCTTTGATCTACCTCAGTTTAGGCCTCAGCCTTTGCCTCAGCCAGGGAGTAGAACCCCCCAAGCCTTCCACACCCTACAAGCTGTGCCTGGGCCAAATCAGCCCTTAAGTATTGAAGTGTCATCTGATTCATGAGTGTTACTGTATACTTCTAATTATTTATTGGGGAAACTGTAGTTATTAAATTCTTATCTATCTAATGCTGCACTGTATTTATAGGTCCACAGGACTTGTTGGTGTACAGTATTTATTGGTACAGTATTTATTGGTACAGTATTTATTACCTCAAAGTATTTAATTGTCTGTATATATTGCACTTGTATTTATGCCCTGTTATTTATGATCACCCCTATTTATTTCAGCAAACAGCAAATATTTATTTGACCTGCTCTATTTAAGAATTTGTATATTGTGATTGTTATTTATTTTCCCAATCAGCAACTAAGAGAAAAAGATAAAGAAGAATATTTTCATAATTTTTACGGTGTAGAGTCGTTTTTGGAACGGATGCACGCATGGTTATTGTATGGGTATATTGTATGCTTAGCACTGCGCCTGTTTCCTGACCACTCGAGCCAAGCTACCACAGTGTGTTCGGGGAGTCCACCACCACCCTGCGGAGTGGAGGTGGGCTGTTTCCAACACAGGGTTAAAACCGACTCCCTGTGATGTGAAGTTCTAAACCCAGCAAAACCAGACAGGAAGTAGTGGGGAAGAAAAGAGGAGAAAAATCATAAATAATAAGTCAAGGAGTTTTCAGTGTGTCCCTTTGGGAGAAGTTTACCAGTGGGGGTGACACATGTAAAGTGCAAGCAAGAAAGAGAGAAACATGGTATGCGTTTACAGTAAAACACACAGCAAAGTTATCTTGACTCATCATGCAGACTTGTGCACTGTTGTAGTCAATCTTGTGTGTTACTTTGAAATATAATGTACATACCAGTAGAAAGAGAGAGGTTGAAAATGTCGAATAAGACACACGCCAGAAAACAGTACATAGGGATGTTCTAATGAAGGAGTTATGGATACGTGCTTTGCTTAATTAATAGTGTGAGAGGTGATGAAGTAATGGGCTTAAGGGTTTAGCATCTACAGTTGTACTAGGAAACTGTTGGTGTCATTCACAAACTATGAAAGGCCTGCATATATGACTACTTCTATATAGAGGTTTCCCATGACATTACAGGGTCTCTTTAACAGTCTATAGGCTGGTGTCTTCAAAATGTGTTGAAAGGTTTTAAAAGCAGTGTGAAATGTAAGGAAGCTCAGACTACATAGTTGAAATTGAATCAATCAGTGTGCTCTTTTGAATCTACAGTTTGCCAGGTTAGAAAGTTTCATCCAGAGCTGACACCCAACATCGACTCTTGGTTGTCCAAAATATACACCACATATCATTCACAATTCTGCTATCCAGCATTTGGTGATATATATCAATTTCATTAAGATTAGAAGAAGAAATCATAACATTAATTGGGAAAGCAAAGAACAGAAATACTTTCAGGATGCTTACGGTTTAGAGAAATGGCTATATAATACTAGGATTTGTAGATGAAGGAATTTAGGGCTCCATTTACAAAGGTAAACTTAGACCAGAAGTATAAGTTTAGACCTGAAGTCTAAGGGCCCAATTCACAAAGGTAAACTTAACTGCAGTTGCTGAGTTTAGAAAAATTGCCTATTGGTTGACCCATCTTGTACTAAGGGCCTGATTACGATGTCGGTCAGAAAGCTTCCGGCCAACAGTCGGATTCTCCTAGTCCGTGTGAGAACCCATCCTCTCGACTCGGTCGAAAACCTTTTCGAACGACCGATTATGATGGAGAAGGGGAACCGTTCAGTCATTTCGAATCCGTTCCTACCCGCATTCGAAGAATCCGAGCTGGTCGGTGCCGATTCATACAGCTCAATGGACATTGTTTCCGACCGACAGATTGCGATGTCAGATTCCAACAGCCTTTCTGACTCAGTCTGTCGTACATGAAAAGGCTGTCGAAAACTGGTTTTGGGGGCCCCTAGCAGGTCCCCCTTCATCCTGAGTCTTCCGTTTGGGGTTGAGGGTGTACCCAAGAGACCCCCCATTAAAACCATGCACAGTGTTGCAGGCACCATGGGGTGCCCGCCACAGGCTGCAAGGTTTTCTGCAGATACCCATTTTCCACATAGGACCCTGTGTTGTCGCTCAGAACACAGGCTCCCATTGAAGTCAATGGGAGTACTTCCGAACGGTGTTCGGTAGCATAATAATAGGTTGGGAGGAACCGTCGAGCCCGAGTTGGTCGGAATCAAATCCGACAAGGAGTCGGGTGGTTTGGTTTCCGACCGATATCGTAATCAGGCCCATAGTGTTTGAACAATTCAGAATGATCCAGCAATATGAATGTACCAAACAATGAGGAATTGAAGACTTTGTATACCTCATGAATGGCTTTGAGCTCTTGTTTTCGTTTACTTTAGTTTATTGCAATTAACGAAGCAAAGCAAAATATACCAGCACCAACATTGTGATGGATGGAATCCTTGAAGTATCTAAGCCATTGGTGATTGCTCAGGATCACATTGCTTCCTGCAGTACGCGCAGATGTTAGTCCAGTAATCACTGTGCTCCAGGTATAGTACATTCACGAGACCTAAGATCACCAAACCGATCAGATGTTATTTGTATTCAGGTCTGAAGATGACCAAACCTGGCAGTTCCAGCAGGGCTATAGCAGAAAGACATTGATTTGCCTATGACAGGTTTTAGAGCGGCATGTAGTGAAAAGGGATGTACTGGGAGGTGGTTCTGATTGATGGCAATGGCCGAGAATAATTCAAGCACTCCTCCCACTATTTTGATATTTTTTACTGTGGATTAGAAAATAGCTTTACTGCTGGAAAAAGGCTGTTCATTTACTGCTGGACAAGGGCTATTCTTCTGACCCACTTATAATAAATATACATCTTAAATTAATTTTTTTAAACATATTTTATCAAACAATCCTGCATCTAATACCATATTTTTCAGATATGGACCATAGGAAGGGACGGCAAAAGGAGGATCTGTTAAGAAAGGAATATTCCTTGCAGTTGTCAACCTGACAACTAATTTATATTCACGATAAAACATGTTTTTTCTCTATCAAAAGTATCCTCTGCTTTAAAGCAAATGATTTCTAAATAATGTTTTATCATGTAGTGGCCACAGATAAAATGGAGGCATGAAAAGACAGAAACATGGCAGAAGTTAGGTGCTAGTTTACTGATATATCCAGAAGGTACACTGAAGTGTGCCCATAAATAACAAAAATAACAAGGCAAGGCGATACCAGTGTTTCCCTTTGGGAGAGGGTTATCAGTAGGAGTGGCACATGTAAAGTACAAGCAAGAAGTTCAAGCACGAAAGAGAGAAAGGAAGGCATGTGTTTACAGAAGAACACAAGTGTTCTTGCCTCATCGTGCAGACTTTTGCGCTGTTGCAGTCAACTTGTGGGTTACTTCAGAGCATAATGAACATGCCAGCATAAAAAGAGAGGTTCAAAGTGCAGAATAAAACAAACCCTAGAACACAGGACAAAGGGGTGTATTAATAAAGGAGTTATGGATATGTGCTTTGCTTAAATGATAATGTGAGGCGTAATGAAGTAATGTGCTTAGTGCCTTTAGTATCACCAATTGTACTAGGAAACTGTTGTTGACATTGACAACTCTGGAAAACCCGTTTATGCCCATCTATGTATGGAGGTTTCCCATAACATTTGAGGGTCCCTTTAAGGTAAATAGCCATTAGTACACGACTTGTAGTTTGCATACCATTACAACGCAAGTGTAACAATGCATGATCTGTAATAACGCGCAACCTTTACTACACATGGTATTACTTCTCATGCGCTGTTACAATGCATGTGTTGTAATGCATGTATGGCTGCGCCCGGAATTGGAGTGACGACCCCTCCGGCACTAACGAAAACCCGGCGCCCAGATGGCAGAGCACCTGAGGAGGCAGCAATTTTTTTTTTGTACTTTTTTTTATTGAAATCTATATAACAAAAATTTGTATCCATAAATACATCCATAAAATTCATAAAATATATCAACATAACAGTATAGAATTGTTAAATAGCACCAATTAACCGGAAAATAGTATATCCTAAATTTATAGAGAAGATCCGCATGTTATATCCTGGAACTGGATCCACCGCTAATAATTACTACACACTAAACAATTGATCAAATCTTAGACATGTACATACAGATCCATGAATATGTTCAAAATACTAATTGATTCTGTATTCAATAAAATGGTAAGAATTTATAGAAAACATAAAACGTCAACTACTCTGTGGGGTGTTGGTTTAAGTGTCTGAAGCGCCAGGATACCCTTCGGGTGACAGTCTGCGCTATACAAGTATGCCATACATACATAAAATGGATTAACATACAGGTATTATTATGCGTCGAAGTCAGACATATTAGGAATCCCTCAGCCTGCCCAGACTCTCTCAAACTTCTTAAGCCCGCCTGTTCTTAATGGATAAGCTTGTTCACTTTTTTTTACTTGCTTCATTTTCCAAATCCATTCATATTTAGATTTTATGGTGTCTGATCGCCATCTCTGAAGTAAAAGGGATCTTGCGATAGCCATTGCAATGTATAATAATTTAATCGACCTATCTGAAAGGAGAAGGACTGGGTCATAACCAAATACTATTAACAGAGTATTTAAACCTGTAAAAATTCCACATCCGTGTTCCAGATAGTAATAAAGTCCTCCCAGAACCTCTGAATCAAGGGGCATTGTGATATATGTGTCCATTTGGCAGAAGGATGGTTAAGGCAGCGAAAACACTGTGCAGATTGGTTGGAATAAATCTTAGATAGAAAAAGTGGAGTTCTATAAAGTAGCCATTTACTAAAAAACAACATCCTATGCCAATTAGCTCCCCTCAATGTGCAAAAATTCAAATGAATAACTGCTGACCACATAATCGCTGTCATTTCCATCCCCTCATGTTTTGCCCATTTCGCTATGGCCTTCGCATCCAAATCGATACATTTGATAGAGGCTAAACGCTTTTTCCATTCCAGTGGCTTCTTCAATGTATTGTCTTCTAATACATCATAAACTAAGGATTTCCGATCAGTGTTTTGAACCAGATCTAGTTTACTTGAAAACCTACTAAAGACATTATATGACCCAAGGAGAAGAAAATCATTTGGAATTAAGTAAGACATTTCAGCTATATTCAGTCATCTATCATTCCTTAGAAAATCTGAGATTTTTCCAAATCCAGCCTTTGCCCATTTTTGTGTAATTACCAATGATTCTCTTATCCCGGATTGTAAAATAGGGCCAGATAATGGAGTTGAAGAGTTAATTACAGGAATGGAATATCTTCTATAAAAGGCCTGAAGTCTATGGAAAAACCACTGTGTACACTTATATCGTACTAATTTAGGAGATTTGACAATTGTCAGTGGGCAGTGGATCTGATTTTCCTTACAAATTAAATTCATGAAATAATTAATAAAAAGACCTGATTGCAGTTCCGGCTTAAATCTGGACATGTATTATACAAAATTTGCGAAATAATAATCCCTCAAATTTGGAAGAGCTAATTCATCATTTTCCAGTTTCTCATATAAAGTGCTAAGTGCAATTTGGGGGACCTTCTTTCCCCATAAAAATTATGTAAACATAGATTCTATTTTATTAAAAAAGGAACTCATTAAAACACAGGGAATCGCTGAGAAGAGGAAATCAAACAGTGGAAGAACTGACATTTTAATCAATGCAACCCTGCACAGAATGGTTAATGGGAGTTAATTCCATCGGAAGAATAGATCCTGGACCTTTCGCAAAAGTGGGGCAAAATTCAAATTATATAAATCAATAATTTGTGCCGAAAAATAAACCCCAAATATCTTTTCGGTTTTGTGTTTAAACAGAAAAGAATATCAGGGTGCAAATGCATGGGTGCTCCGCCACAATGTATAGCTTCTTTCTTTTTTTAATTAATTTTATATCTGCCAAGCAATTTGAATTGTTCAAAAATGTCAAACCTTTTTTTTTAACCGCATACTCGGGCTTAATAATAAGCATAATATCATCAGCGTATAATTTCAATTGTGCCATAGTTGGCAGTAGAGGACAGATATCCATACTATTCCTGATGGTAATCGCCAATGGCTCAATAAAAGAGGCAAATAGCACCGGGGACAATGGACATCCTTGTCTAGTTCCCCGTTTAACCTTAACTTGGCCGACCGCCGTGGTGTTAATAATTATGTTGGCATCTGCATTAAGATATAATTTCGGAACCAGTCCTGAGATCTCAGGAGGCATGCCGAAATTCGCCAAAAGAAAAAAATAAGGTCTCCCAGAATATTAGGTCAAATGCCTTTTCGCCATCTAAAAGGAGGATCACAGCTGGTATCTTCCGAGACTCAGGGTAATTTAGTGCTTCCGCTAAATAATGTGTATTAGTGTCAAGCTACGTCCCAGCAATGAACCTATTTTGGTCAGGGTGAATCAAATGCGAGGCAATTTGGTTAAAACGATTAGCTAAAAGTTTAGTGATTATTTTAGTCAGAGTTTAAAAGTGTGATGGGACAATGGGAATTGGGGTCTTCACTATCCTTGCCTTTTTAAAAAAAAGAAATGACTATATTCCCATCTCTAAATGACAATGGTATCACCCCACCCTCTAAGATTGAGTTGGCCAGCAATAAAAAATAATCCGAAATAGTACTGGAAAAAGTTTTGAAGAATTCCTTCGGGAGGCCATCTGGCCCACAGGCTTTACCATTCGGAAGATTTTTAATCACATCCTCCAATTCATTCTTTGTGAGAAGACTTGCCATGTTTAATTTCTCATCATCTGAAAGTACAGGCAGTTCATGCCTCTGAGGAAAAGTTCTCAGGGTTGTCATATCAATAGTCTGTTGTTGGCTGTAGATGCTCCTATACTGTTGTAACATTATATTCCCTATTGCTACCGGGTCCTCAGTTCGGGAAATAGTTATAGGACATTTCAATGCAATTATGTGATTAGTTACAGCCTGCTCTCTTGCCTGCCACGCAAGAAACCTCCCGGTATAGTTACTTTCTTCATACATTTTTTGCCTGTGGTGCTGATAAAAAGATTCACCTTTAAGATAATATTTTTCACTGAGATCCCGCTTATCCTGATCCAGCTGCCGTTGGTTAAAAGCTGAAGGACTGCTGATAAATGTATCGAAGGACCTTTGCACTTTCTGTTCTAATGTTCGCTTTTCTTCCTTAACTTTCCTACAATTATCAGCATCCTTCTCGATGGCTAGTCCCCTTAGAAAGGCCTTGAAGGAGTCCCAGACCACATGTGGGGGTGCTGAGTCATAATTTCGCTCAAAGCATTCTATAATCTCAGATTTAATAAAAAGTACCCAGTTCTCATTTGATAAGTTTTGCCTATTTAACATGTATTCACCTAGCTCTAACTCAAGAATCACCATTGCATGATCCGAAAACCCATTCTGTAGGATTCTCTGTTGGCTATAAATCAATCTCAAGGAAATGAGAAGAAAATCAATGCGTGATAAAGTACGAAATCTACCTCAGGAGCAAGTATAGGCAATCTTAGTTGGAAATGCAGCCCTCCAGGGATCCAAAATATCCATAGTCAAGCTATAATTTTGTAGAGTTCTTGATGTTTTAGGTTTTGACACTTTTTTGGACAGAGTGGAGGAGTCGATTTTAGGGTCCATTGAGAAAGTGAAATCCCCCCCCCTAAGTTAAATTTACCAGGTACTTCGATTAATGATTTAAAATGTTCCTCATATGGCATAGGGTTGTCTTCCACTTGGCCATATACGCTGGTGAATGTTAAAAGTCTCAACACCACCTACCATTCTGATCATTTAAAGAATTGACAATATCAGCCTGAAGTTTTTTACTAAGAAAAATCGCTGTGTCCCCATGATGCCGAAGATGAAGTGAAACCCCTATAAACAGCTCAGGGCCTAAACATTGAGAAATCTGCTAATTTCCCAGCTGATATATGGTCTCTTGTAATAAAATGGCAGCTGGATTTTCTGTCTTAATCCATGCCTCTGTGGTAAATTTAAATTACCTAGACTTAATTTATGCGGTAAAATTCAATAAGAATAACTCAGTAAAAATAAGAGGCAGAATCCGTGGTATTTGAGGTTATAAAAGGGAATTTATTCCTTCCAAAGGAATTATGGTTCGAACCAGGCAATCGGGTTCCGTCACCACTAAGGTTCGGGAAGGGATAGGCAATACATTATTGACAGGTTATCATATTTATAGTAAATGCATTACAGTAAAGACATATGCAGAAGGCGTTACAGCTGAGAAGAGAGATAAGAATACACATACGTAATGAAAAAGGCGTTACAATAGGCGTGCATAAAGGCGTATACTAGAAACGTCATTATGATGATGACACAGGTGGGTGGATCCATAAGAGAATCCTGCAATGTCAGCAGAAATACATGGCAGAGATGCGCGCGCAGCCGCATGACGTGTGATTGACGTGTAACTAGAGGGTGAAGGGGACTTGACATCTAGCCCTACATGAGGAGACAGAAGTCTGAGATGTCAGAACAACCTAATCCCAAATCGTATCTAATATCTTGTGTTTAAGGAACTATATTATCTGGAAGGGAAGGTCTCTCAGGCAGAGGCTATCCTATACTAACTACTAGTGCGTGTATAAGCGTCTATGTGTCTACATGAGATGCGAGGGGCATGGGCCTACCATGGTAACGAAAGTCATGAATTACTTGCACGGAGACAGTAAGGCCGGGCCCTTTGCTCTGCAGCTGGAAGGATGTTTACCTAAACTACTAGACAGGAATGCATTTCTCGAGGAGCGGAGCAGATAACTTGAAGGCTGAATACAGTTTTTGGCAGGCAACAGGCCGGGCTAGGCACCGTTAGCCGCGTAGGAAGTAAGACAAAGGTCATGGATACAGATGCAGGTCCAGGCTGGAGCATTCAGAGGCAGAAGGCAGGAAAAGGCTCGATGGCAGAATTCAGGGCCTACCTTGCCAGAGCTGGAAAACGTGAAAAGTACACCATATAAAGACGGTGGCAAGGCATACTTAGGAACGGAATATCTGACCCATTCATGGCAGATCTGAAAGAGGACATGTTAACGTTGGACGCATATGTATTTGCGTCTTCATAGCTTGAAGTGGAGGGAACATACATGTACTTGTAGCACGTACATGGAGCCGTTGGGGTCTAAGATAGGCGACACAATTGACCATAAAAATTCATATTTCCTCATTCCCTCCTTGTCCCCTACGGACCCTTCATGAAATATCGATCCTCAGGAATCCATCAATCTGTTCATGTAACATCATTTGCTCTTCTTTTTTCTTCCGGGATTTTGAATGAGAACTTGAACGTGGAATACATGATGTGGCACACAGGCCGCAAATCGCTGGTCCACATTGTAGACACAGGCAACAACTGAATATTATGAGAAGGCCAATACCTAGGAAGGATAGGACTTTCCATCCCCAGGCTGACAACACGCTCCAGAACCAACCGGACCATGTCCAGGTGCCTGGATTCTGGTGTATCTGGCTTACAATCTTATGAAGACGAGTTATGGCTTTATATACGGATGGCGCGTTTTCTGGAATGAAAACACAGCAACTTGATCCGATGACCCTACAGGCTCCGTCCCTATCGGCTAGGATGACGTCAAGGACAAGACGATTTTGAAGAACAACAATCCGCATCGCAGACTGCTCCTCTGTTAAGTTGCCTAGGGCAGAGGTAGTTTCATTCACTACTGCTTCAAGGGTTCTGGTTAATCTACGTATCAGTTTACTATTTGAGACAACACCTATGTAAGGAAAGAGACCTTTATTGAAGTCGGTATATTGTTCCCATGCTGTTTCAGTGTAGTCAACAATCGGGATATCTCTCTGGGGTCTATTGTGTACTAGATGAGTATTTCTATGATAATCAGGAGGGGCTAGGAAAACAGGTGGCAGAAGGAATGCAATGTAACAGGTACCATCCCAATCTAGAGGTAAACGGATATATGCGGTATGACCACAAATGAAGTAGGAATGACGAGAAGCTCTAAATGTAGACTTGCCTTGATCACTGAATTCGATCACAGTAGTACATTTACTATGACCCAGGTGTATTGAACCATTCTTTCTTACACATAATTCACCTTTGACTGGTAATACGGACATAGCAGGCAAGACTAGCGCAGTTTCAGATTCAACATTCAGAATCATGAGGTTAAGTGTAAAATTACCTAATCCATATACTTCATTTTCTAGGTCAGTTCCTGTCCTTTTGGGAAGTCCCTCCTTGTTAGGGTAACAGGCTTTAAGCAAAACTAAGTTCAGGTTTCCCCATACCCAGTTGCTCTGGTAAACTACAGTGTTTGAATCTAAAGAATTAATCAAACTAAACCATGCTCCACAGGAACCATTATGTGTGAATGGATACGGAAAGAGAGGCAGAACTCCTTTGTATTTCTGATAGGGAGGGAGTCGGCCACATATCCAACAATTTGTAGCATTGCTGGCCTGATGGGTGTGATGTAACATACTAATGAATGTGTTGTTGCGCAGCGCAAGTCTATAGGACAACTCATGTGGAGGTAATTCACTAAAAGAATGTTCGGCAGTAACATTGTAAGCACGCTTGGAAATAGGATAGTACATGTGCAACAGTATACTTGCAGCAATAATCAAAAGACTTAGAAAAAACATAATTAATAATGTCACTACACAGTGACTATGAAGTGATTTACAATATGCACGTTTCTTGAGCTGTTTCTGTCTATCTCTCTCTCGATTTCGGTCTAGAGGATACATGTCAGAGACTAATTCAACCGATTCACCTTGGAGAGGACTTAAACAATCGAATTGTCTGACTTGTTAGACCTTAGTTTCAGTTTATAGTTTTGTGATTCGGTTTTTTCAACCAGGGGGAGTTTTGAGTCAGTCTGTGGAAGGGGGCAGGGCTGAGAGTTCAAATCAGACGGTAGTCCATGAAATTTCTTGATATGGCTCGAGTTTGGCCAACCCTTGCGACCCTCGACCTTCACTGCTGTCCTCGTGGTCAGAAGTACCAGTTTTGGCGTTTGCGAGCGAGGCTCCAGCGGGCTCCTCCTGTCGAAATTTCTTATGAAAACAAAGTTTCCAGGAACCACTTCATGGAGCTTCACCTCGGTGTTGTCGGGAAAGGCTGCAGCTACCTGTGAACGGCAAGATTGTAGTGCAGACATCAAGGAAGCAAGGTAATCTGTCAGCATATTACAATCAACATCAGTGATTTTACGAGGTATAGGCGTCCCCCACATATTTGGTGGCCTACCGAAGACCACCTCGTACGGGGATAGCCCTGTGCGAGAATGTGCTACCATTCTCATGTAAAATAGTGCAACTGGTAAGGCTACTATCCAGTCGACGCCTTTCTCTCTACAGATTTTAGAAAGACGAATTTTCAGAGTCTGGTTGTGACGCTCCACGAGACCTGCTGCCTCGGGATGTCGGACACAGTGGAATTTCCATTGATAGCCTAACAAGAGTGAAATGTGTTTCATTAGCTCGGATGAGAACGGTTGGCCGTTATCTGAGTACACGATACGGGGCAAACCATACCGTGGGAAGAATTCACGAACTAACTGTTTGGCAGTAGTCGGGGCAGTGTAATCTGAGACCGGATATGCCTCTGTCCAACGGGAAAGAGCACATACAACTACGAGGACATATTTGAATCCTCGACATCGTTCCATCTGGATATAATCCATCTGGAGGACTTCAAAAGGGTGATCGGGAGGTTGAAATCCACCTTGCTCTACAGGAATGCTTTTACCTGGATTGAACTGACAACAAATCATACAAGTTCGGACTTTCTGTTTGGCTGCAGCTCGTAAGTGTTTATTAAACCAAATGTTTTGAATACTGTCTAACATAGCTTTTTCTCCTAGATGTGCTGGACTATGTATTGTGTTAATGATAACTTGAACCATTGAGTCGGGGAGAAACCATATAGATTTTCCCTTTGTCATCCATCCCTGATCTGTTTGGATCCCTCCTAATTCAGTCCATTTCTTGATTTCCTCTGGTGTAGCATGTGTCTGTATGTCAATTACATCAAGGGCGGGATCCCTAACTGTCATGCAGTGTGTCGGTGTCGGAACTATTGTCTTTGTCAAGTCAGTTGCATGATTCCGATTCTGAGCTGTCTGTTTAGCTGTTCGGTCTGCTAGATCGTTACCCTGGGAAATAATATCGGTGACTTTTGTATGGGCCTTACACTTCATGATAGATATCGAAGTAGGCAGATGTATTGCATCTAACAGAGCTTGAATGAGGGGACCGTGTTGAATGTTGGCACCATGAGAAGTTAAATAACCTCTCTCTTGCCAAAGGACTCCGAAGTCATGGACAACTCCGAATGCATAACGTGAATCTGTATATATGTTAACTTTTTTATTTTTGGCTTGAATACAGGCTTGTGTCAGAGCGATGAGCTCTGCTGCTTGAGCTGACAAAGTGTTAATACAATTCGTTTCAATGACTTCTGTGTCTGTTGTGACTGCATAAGCGGCCACTAACTCTCCTGTACTTGTTCTCATGCATGACCCATCCACATAAAGTGTCAGGTCTGGATCTGGTAATGGGACATCTGTCAAGTCTTGTCTGGGTTTTGTCGTAATAGTAATGACTTCAATACAATCATGTGCCAATGGGTCTGTTCCACTTAATGGCAAAAGTGTGGCAGGATTTAATGTACTGCAGCGTCTGATTTCTATGTGTGGCTGAAACAATGTTAGTTCGTAACCTGTCAGTCGTGCTATAGTCAAGTGTTGTGTTTGTGTCCGGTTCAAGAGAACCTCTACTGCGTGTGGTACTTGTACTGTCAATTGATGTCCTAATACTATGGAATCGCTTTGTCTGATCGCTAAAGCTGTCGCTGCGACTGATTTCAGGCACGCAGGAAGAGCCTGAGCTACGGGATCTAACGTGCTAGAAAAGTAAGCACACGGCTTGTGTGATCCTGCTTGTTCCTGAGTGAGTACTGGCAAGGCAGTACCTTCACGTTCTGTAACAAAAAGTGTAAAAGGCTTACTGTAACATGGTGTCGCTAAAACAGGTGCTTGGCATAAGGCTTTCTTTAAGTCTTCAAAAGCTTGTGTATGTTCTGGAGTCCAAGGGAGGACAGTCGATGTCGCTGCCTCCTGGGTTGTCAACTGAATGAGTGGTTTTGCTAGAAATGCATATTGGGGGATCCACTGCCTACAGTACGAAGTGAGGCCTATGAAGGCCCGTACCTCCTTTTGTGTCTTGGGTGGTGGCATGTTTACAATTAACTGGATGCGGTCAGGTGTGAGCTGTCTCCCCCCCTTGGACAGCAAGTGCCCAAGGTACACAACTTGCTGAACACAGAATTGCAGCTTCGAAGGGGACACTTGTCGGCCAGAAAATGTGAAACCGTCAGTGATGCTTTTTCACATTCGGGTTCGCTTCGGGCGGTGATCAGCAGATCATCGACATACTGAAGCAGTGCAGTGTTAACAGGCATGTGGATACTGTCAAGTTGTCTTTTCAGTGCTTGGCTGTAGATGCTGGGGCTTTCTGTGAATCCTTGAGGTGCGCGTGCAAATTTAAAGCTTCGTCCATTTAAACTAAATCCGAACAAATATTGGCTTTCCGGATCGATTGGGACGCTAAAGAAGGCGTTCTTGAGGTCAATTACAGTGAAGAACGTTGCTTCTGCATCAATAGCTGTCAGTAATGAAGAGATATCTGGGACCACGGGATATTGTGGTACAATGCATTTATTCAATTCGCGCAGATCAATAACTAATCGATATACTGGGGGTGCTTTTGGGTCAGTTTGTTTAAGAATCGGAATAATCGGAGAATTACATACATTGGAGTCGGTTTCCACAACCACTCCTTGTGCAATGAGCTCGTCAATGATTTGCAGTAAAGCCACTACAGCATCTGGAGGTAACTTGTATTGTCGCATTCGTGGTAATACCACTCCTGCTTTGAGTGTGACTCGATATGGTGTAATGTGCATACAACCTACATCAGTGGGGCCTTGTGCCCATAAATGTGCAGGTAGATTCTGTAACCGGTGATCCATGTCTTTTGACACGTAGTGACCTTTAAAATCACGCAAAAATAGTCGTACTCCGTCCGGAGAACAACATATTATAGCTCCTAGAGCTTTCAATGTCTTTATACCTAACAAGTTTTCTGGGCATGATTTAGTAAGCAATAAATCTGTAGTCCGTGTCAATGGACCAACTGTAAGAGGAAGCGGTTGTGATACTTCGTTAATAGTAGGCTTTCCTGAAAAACCAAGGGAAATATTTTGTGAGCCTGAGAGGGGTGCCCCTGGAACCTCGTCGTGACTTATAGTTGTTCTGCTTGCCCCTGTATCAAGTAAAAACTTTCTGTCTTTCCCTAATACTTGACTCTGTACATAAGGACCCTCTTGATCTACGGGAACCTCAATAAGGGGTAAGCCAACTTCCCTCTCTAGGCTATTTCATGTGTATCGCTGATAATCTGGATAGTCAGTTTGTGCATACTGGTACATCTGTTGTGTCGTGTTTTGTGTTGCGGCAATAGGCTGTGACTGTGGTACCGCTACGGTCTGTTGTGCAGCTTGCATAGGCTGTACATTCTGAGGTGCTTGTTGCTGGATCTGATCCTGTCTAGGCGGACGTGGTCTCTCCTTGGTTTTACCCGTAGAGATATTATGTTTCAGAACTGCACAATCGTTTATATAATGACCTGGCTGTTTACAATAGTTGCATGTCCCTTTAACGGGAACCGCTGAATTACTGGACTGTGTCGCACCCTTTTTATGACTGTCAGCCGGAACTGACTGGGCGACAAGCATTTTCATTTTTGTGTCTTTCATACGTCTCTGTTCGTGTTCTTGTTCTTCTCTAATTCTATTCTGGTGATACTGTAACATTTGTAACATTTGTGACGGGGTATTAGCTTGCCAAGAGCTCTCTACTTTCAATACTCTGTTCTTAACCTGGGGCAGGGAATTCTCGACTAGTTTTGTTACAAAAAGATGTGGATATGACTCGCTATTTGCTTTTAGGCCGCTATTAATACCAAAACATTTTTCAAATCGGGAATAAAAATCACTAGTGTCTTCATCGGGTTTCTGTTTACAGGCTGAGATTGCACCCCAGTCTTCCTTTTTCGTAGTTAATAGACGTGGCAATACTTGTACTAATAATCCTGGTAATGCTTTAGTTTTGTCTCCAAGCCCTACGCCTGCAGTTCGGGCATTTTCTTCGTTTTCTAATGCTGTCCAATCAATCTTTTGTTCTCCCACCTCCCACTCTTTTTCTTTGAGTTTCTCGTAAATACCGGCAGGCAGTAATACTTTCAATATTTTCATAATGTCAGGATAGGTATAATCACCCATGAGTAACATGTCTTTTATTTCACGGTGAAAACCTGCTGGATCTTTGTCATGGCTGGGCACTAATTTTTTCATTTCCAATTGTTCTATTTTAGTTATAGGCGTGTACACGAACACGCGTCTAAAAGTATTATCATCATTTCTAACTGGGTGCACTTCGCGTAAGGGATTCTGTCTGTCTATGGGATACGTTTTCCTTTCCTTGGAGGGAGCTGAATCATGTTCTGGACACAAAAAGGCACTATATCTGTGTCGGTATTCTAGAATTTCTTTAATTAGATCGGTACCCATACCTCTCCATTTATTCGTGAGTAATTCTATCAGTATATCAGGTAGGGGACCAGGATCGGAGTGTTCGTTTTTATACAATATAAGGAGATGTTGTATCATGTATATACTAGCCAAACGCTGTTCGTCGGGTGTAAGATTCAGAAACGTGCGTGCTAGCGCATCATCACTGTATTTCTCAGAACTGTCAGCCCATTGTACTGCTGACCTGGCTAATTCTTGTTCATCCATAGAATCGAGCACATGGTACCCCCTTCGTTCTCGGAGTAATTTATCAGTAGCCTGGAATAAGTGTTCAGGGGTCCTTGGATTTGAGATAGCTGCTTGAAAAATTCTGTTACATTCTGGACGTATCGGACGTATTGGATTATTAAAAGATCTTCCCTTACCTACATAAGCTATCATTTCTCTAGCTGGTAATTCTAATTGTCCTGTGTTCATTTCTGACTGTTCCTCCTCCTCTCCCTCTGATTCAGTTTTATCTGCCTCTAATCTTCTTTCATGTATTCGTTCTACTTCTTTTCTGATCTTTCGGTGCATAACTTCTATACTCTTCTGTTTATCATGTTTTCCGTCTGCTATATTCTGACCCCATCTGGTAAGTACTTGCATTTCCTCCGGATCTACCTCAGGCCTATCTCTGTTTCTGATCAAGCAGTTTATGAAGAAGCGTAACAATAATTTTTGCATGTCCACTTTCTGGTATTCCATGGCCTCGCCAATACTTTCAGGATTTTGCCCTGTTTGGATAAAGTGATATATTTTGTCTAGATGACCAATCATTCCTGGTAGGGTCATTAGGTAGGTCGAAACTCGTCGTAAACGTACTGATGATAGCAACATTCTGTCGTGTTTACCTGGCACTGGATCATATCTACAATCTGTAAGAGGCTCATTAAATATATTGTCATTAGCTCTTTGGGGTGTACGTTGGTGTGCTAAATCCCTATAAGTCAGCCTAGGTGCTGGCGGTGGCGTGGAAAAACCTCCTGTCGCACCTCCTGTCGCACCTCCTGAGGTGCCAAGTCCAAAAGGATTTGTTGGATGTAGGGTAGAGAGTGTAGATGCAGGAAGGACTGTAGAAACAGGTGGAACGTTTAAAACGTGAGGAGGAGTTTGTTGCTGCGGAGGTGGGGGCAGATGATCTCGGTGTTGAGCGTCGTCAACAGGTGGTGCGTGTGGCTGCGCACCATTAGCATATTCGGGGGCGGCATCATCTAAATAGGAAGAAAGGAAAATGTCCTTTGCGGTCTTGGGATGTACTTTAATCGGGAGTAATGGAGGTGGCAGATCTTTTGGTACCTCCTGGGTGTTTCGTTGTCTGTCTACTTGTTCTGTTTTTACTCGGATACCTTCATCAATTAATATGTTTTCTCGGGTTTTGTCTGAATTCTCTCTACTTTTCTCTTCTTTTCTGAACGCTTTCTCTGCGCGTCTATGCGATTCTTTACGCCATAATTCAATGGCATCTTTCTGTGATTGTCTGGCTTTCTTTTTCCATAATACTTCCTCTACTCTCATGATGCAATCTGCATCCCATGTTCCAGCAGCGGGCCATCTCTGACTCTCTGCTAAATCTTTGGTGTAGTCCACCCATAAATCAAGATATAATACGGCATCTAGGCCATGTTTATGGTACATAAAGTACCCTGGAGTGTCCCTAGGTGGAATGGGAACGGCTTCTTCGAGTATCCCTTTTCTAGTTTTTATCTGTCTTAATTTCGAGAATAACGGCATCTTGAACCTTGCTACTTGTTTCTTACTTGAATTTTAACACTTGGACTTGAACACAATTAATACAATAAACACAGTAATGAAGATCGAACAATCACTCATACCACGACATTTAAAACATATCAAAACATTTTAGAACGAACAATAATAATTAGAATAAAACTAGTTAACTGCATAATACTAGATATACTGGATGTACTGCTAAACAGTACAGATACACTGCTGAAACAGTGCAGACCAGGTCTGTGTACCCAAACCCGTCTTGACCGGCACAAGCCAATGTGCACGTCTAGATGCGTCCCCAGCAACGGTACTCACCGGGAAGCACGGAACGGAACAGAAGGCCTCGGAAGTCTGGACTGGACTAGACCACACTGGACTGGACTCGATTCGTGACTTAGATACTTCGGAACTTCGGAATCTGGTGGGCCTCTGTATACCTCGGATCTTGCTCTCTCAGCTAGGCTCTGGTCGGGATTCTCCGCACTCCTCACCGCCTCGTCTGGGTGTTGATCGCAGCCTCAGTCGCCCCCGTTGGCCTGAGGGAGATACAGGAAATCCTGCGGGTACGCGTAATTGTCCGTCCGGCTGTGGCAGGAGACCGGGTCTGCAACGCACCTCCGGCGCGTGGGGTGTGAGAGGTGTCCCTGTTCGGGCGCCAATTATGTGGTAAATTTAAATTACCTAGACTTAATTTATGCGGTAAAATTCAATAAGAATAACTCAGTAAAAATAAGAGGCAGAATCCGTGGTATTTGAGGTTATAAAAGGGAATTTATTCCTTACAAAGGAATTATGGTTCGAACCAGGCAATCGGGTTCCGTCACCACTAAGGTTCGGGAAGGGATAGGCAATACATTATTGACAGGTTATCATATTTATAGTAAATGCATTACAGTAAAGACATATGCAGAAGGCGTTACAGCTGAGAAGAGAGATAAGAATACACATACGTAATGAAAAAGGCGTTACAATAGGCGTGCATAAAGGCGTATACTAGAAACGTCATTATGATGATGACACAGGTGGGTGGATCCATAAGAGAATCCTGCAATGTCAGCAGAAATACATGGCAGAGATGCGCGCGCAGCCGCATGACGTGTGATTGACGTGTAACTAGAGTGTGAAGGGGACTTGACATCTAGCCCTACATGAGGAGACAGAAGTCTGAGATGTCAGAACAACCTAATCCCAAATCGTATCTAATATCTTGTGTTTAAGGAACTATATTATCTGGAAGGGAAGGTCTCTCAGGCAGAGGCTATCCTATACTAACTACTAGTGCGTGTATAAGCGTCTATGTGTCTACATGAGATGCGAGGGGCATGGGCCTACCATGGTAACGAAAGTCATGAATTACTTGCACGGAAACAGTAAGGCCGGGCCCTTTGCTCTGCAGCTGGAAGGATGTTTACCTAAACTACTAGACAGGAATGCATTTCTCGAGGAGCGGAGCAGATAACTTGAAGGCTGAATACAGTTTTTGGCAGGCAACAGGCCGGGCTAGGCACCGTTAGCCGCGCAGGAAGTAAGACATAGGTCATGGATACAGATGCAGGTCCAGGCTGGAGCATTCAGAGGCAGAAGGCAGGAAAAGGCTCGATGGCAGAATTCAGGGCCTACCTTGCCAGAGCTGGAAAACGTGAAAAGTACACCATATAAAGACGGTGGCAAGGCATACTTAGGAACGGAATATCTGACCCATTCATGGCAGATCTGAAAGAGGACATGTTAACGTTGGACGCATATGTATTTGCGTCTTCATAGCTTGAAGTGGAGGGAACATACATGTACTTGTAGCACGTACATGGAGCCGTTGGGGTCTAAGATAGGGGACACAATTGACCATAAAAATTCATATTTCCTCACCTCAATGGCCCGCAATTTATTTTTGTTGTTGAGTTCACTAACATTAAAAGAAACTATTTTCAAATTTTCTTTTATCCATTAACAACAGGCAAGGTAGTATCTGAATGGCCTAATACCATAGATAGAAATGTGCTGAGAGGATACAGCAATGATCAGGGGCCACTGTCTGAAATCTAAAAAATATGAGTCTATAAGTGAATGAAAATGAATATAAATGGATTAAAAAAATGTATTTAGTTTTTTCCCCTTGCTCCCTTTTCCACCCCTGTGACCCCACTCAATTCCCAACGCCACAATGAGCAGATTGCCATTCCTGCTCACATCTGGCATGCTACCCCCCCTCCCCGACTGGCACTATGACTTGGTGCCTGGTGCTACCAGTCTCCCTTCCCCCCCTTCCTCAAAAAAAGAAAAAAAACAATTTTTATGAATGAGAAATGAGGAGCTCAAACAAGATAACTGACTATATGCAATTATCTACAGATATGCGCTAGCAATTGGAATTGAAGAAAGCAGCAGGAAAAGAGATCCATAATACATGGTCACTTATAACATCAACACTTTAACATTATATTAACATATTATAATCTATAGACCATTAGGATTTATCCAACAAGATCTGTTGCAGTAATTCCTGTGCTTCCGGGACATTGCAAAAGACATGAAATCTGCCTTTAACTAACACTTTTAACTTGCTCTGTTGAGCAATCATTGCCTGCAATCCCTGTTCTTTAAACAAATGCAACATTTTTACAAATTCTTTCCGCCTTTTAGCTGCGGAAGCCGACATATCCGGGAAGATACGACGGAGTGGGACTTCTGTTCAAGTGAACTGTCGCTGTTTTATTGCCTTACTCAATATTTGTTCCCTGAAATCAACAAAAAACAAACTAGAATAGTCCGTGGGAATTTGGCGCTGGGGGGAGATGTGCTGGCACCCGATGGGCTCGCATAATAGTTAGGTCTCCATTAAACTCTGGAACGACATTCTTTTTAATCAATGAATCCACCCATGATAAGGTCTGCTGTCCCTCGAGGCCCTCTGGAATTTCAAAAATGCGGAGATTTGAGCGTCTAGTTTGAATTCCAAAGCTGTCCTCTGGCTCTGGAAGGTAGCAACTTTATTGTTCATGGTCAAAACCTGGTTTTCCAATTGCGAAATCCTAGTCTCTGCCTCCAGAAAACGTGCCAGGACCTGAGCCATATTTTCTTCTAGTTTAGTTAAACAGGCATGGATTACAGCTATTTCTGCAGATTGGGAGGCTTTTAGATCTCGGATATCCTCCAGAATCATGTTAAGGAGGCTCTTAGCATCCCATTGCATGGAGAATGATCTATTATCTTGAGAGGGATTGCCTTAAATTGATTCTGGCCTGGGTTCAGACTGCGAGAACTGTTGATCCAAAGATATAGTTTCTAACGGGGGTGCCAGGACATCTTCCATAGGAGTAGATCGTTCAGATCATGCAGGCAAACTCACCCCAGAGGAAGGCAAAGGCAAGGATGCCGAAAGAGGGGGAGAGTGATTGTCATCTGTGGGGTCCCTAAGATTCAGATCTTTACTTAAAACCAAAGAATTATCCAATGAATTATCCAATGACAAAAGTACCCTCCCTGCCACCTCCTGCACTGCTGAGGGCACGCCTTTCTTGGTTTTGAAGAATATGGGGTACTTTTTGAGATCCCTAGTTTCTCCAGGAGGATCAGCCAGCGTCACTGTCTTTGGTTTTGTCAAGTCTAAAGTACCAACCCTAGGAGAGGCAGTAAAAAAAGGGCTAGTACTGGTACTCAAATCAAAGTCCACAGAGATACTCTCGAGATGATCTTGTTTGGCGGCCTCAGAGCTTGCCATTTCTGGGTTCGGATTAGGATCCAGGTCCCTTCTGAGAGTCGCCGTGCGGTTTGCTCGAGCAGCAGCCTGGCCTACTCGTTGTCCCAGACTTGGAGAGTCAGCGAGAGTGTGAGCTGTTGCAGTGCCTTTAGCGCCTTTGAAGAAGTGTCAAACTTAATGCCTGGGACCCCCCAGTGACCCTCAGCCAAGTGGCGCAGGATGCCCCCATGCACCATTAAGGGAAAAATGTGTGCACTTACCCTCTCTTGGAGTGACACCTGGTGGGCCCAATGAAAGATTTTAGCTGATAAGCCACTCCAAATGAGTATTGAGCCTGACTGATGGTGACATGTTTATAGTGATGCTGGAAAAAATGGAAAAATGGAAAAAATGGACACCTCTGCCTCCGTGAAGCAGTATTGTAGATACCAGCAGAAAAGCACTTCGGCGATTGCCTTCCCCCACTCGGGTCCTGAATTGCATTGTTTTTCCAAGCTCACGCTGGTGTATTTTCTAGCCTCGACTCGGCTTCTGTATTGCACCCGCTCCGGCTCCTTGTCTCCCGTTTCTCCCGGGCTCCCACTGGCATGTTTCTGGGGATCCCGCATTGCTCATAGGTTGCTCCAGTACAAGCTCCCCTGTCTCCTGTTACCCAGTGTTAAATGGGGTCACGCTGGCGAGTCTTTTGCATTTTGCCCCCCAGACCACTGCGTTTCACAGCGTTTTTGGTGGCTTCCGTGGCTTAGCAATTCTCCTCCTGGTTTCCTGCGTCTGGCATCGTAAGAGGAAAGGGGGTGTGGTTACGGCATTCTCAGACAATAGCCTGCCCCGAGGAGGCAGCGATGACGCAGTGGGGCGGAGGCTACCTCTGTGTATATGTCGATATTTGATGTATATTTGTGTATATGTCGGTATGTGATGCTGTCTAGAGTGCAGAATCGGAAGTGGAGACTTTTCGAGGACTCTAATAGTACCCCCATGGCCCGGCACGCGTCTCTAACATCATTTATGTGACTAGTACCATGAGACAGTCAGGCACGTGAATCTTTATAACCGGAGGCCTTGGAACTGTTTTCTCCTCCCTAAAGATAGGAATATGCTGCCTTCATCAACTGGTGTCCAGATGGCAGAGCACCCGAGGAGGCAGCCATGACGGCAGTGGGGCAGAGGCGGCCTCTGTGTAAAGCCAGGGTATGGATTGGTGAGCTGTGGGGCCTTGAGCAGCACTGCTGGAGCAATTAGGGGAGATGCGTTGGTGCCCGGGGCGGATCTGTAGGCTCCTGTTCGCTGGCTAGAGGCTTTTTGGGCACTTCTGCTGTCCTCACCGCCTTTGATTGACAATGCTTGCAGGCAAGGACAAGGGACGTGCACTGAGGAGAGAGAGGTAAGAGGGGCTGTGTATTTTTAAAGGGTTTGTGTTTGAGTAGTAGTGTTTTTGGGTTTAGGGTAGTGTTGTGGGTCATGCAGGGTAGTGTTTGTGTGTAGGGACAGGAGTGGGGGATGGGGGAGGGTCGTGCAGGGGTTAGTGTTTTAGGAATTAGGGTAGTGTTGTGGTGTTTGTGTAGTGTAGGGTAGTGTCGGGGGGTCGTGCAGGGTAGTGTTTCAGTGTAGGGACAGGATTTGGGGTAGGGTCGTGTTTTAGGGTTTAGGGTAGTGTTGTGGTGTTTGTGTAGTGTAGGGTAGTGTTTTAGGGTTAATGGTGGTGTCGGGGGTTGTGCAGTGTTGTGTTTCAGTGTAGGGGATGGACTGGAGGTAGGGGCAGTGTCGTGCTTGGGTAATGTTTTAAGGTTTAGGGTAGTGTTGTGGTGTTAGTCTAGTGTAGGGTAGTGTTTTAGAGTTTATGGTAGTGTCGGGGGGTCATGCAGGGTAGTGTTTCAGTGTAGGAAAAGACTGGGGGTAGGGGCAGGTTGTGCTTTGGGTAGTGTTTTAGGGTTCAGGGTAGTGTTGTAGTGTTTGTGTAGTGTAGGGTAGTGTTTTAGGGTTTAGGGTAGTGTCGGGGGTCGTGTAGGGTAGTGTTTCAGTATAGGGGACGGACTGTGGGTAAGGGTAGGGTCGTACTGGGGTAGTGTTTTAGGGTTTAGGGTAGTGTTGTGGTGTTAGTGTAGTGTAGGGTAGTGTTTTAGGGTTTAGGGTAGTGTCAGGGGGGTCGTGAAGGGTAGTGTTTCACTGTAGGGAGTGGACTGGGGGTAGGGGCAGGGTCGTACTTGGGATAGTGTTTTAGAACTTAGGGTAGTGTTGTAGTGTTTGTGTAGTGTATGGGGTAGTGTTTTAGGGTTTAGGGTAGTGTTGTAGTGTTTGTGTAGTGTAGTGTTGAGGGGTCGTGCGGGGTTGTGTTTGAGTGTAGGGACTGGAATGGGGAAGGGGGAGGGTTGTGTAGGGGTAGTGTTTTAGGGTTTAGGTCAGTGTAATGTTGTGTATTGTAGGGTAGTGTTTTAGGGTAGTGCTGTAGAGTATGTGTTATGTAGGGTAGTGTATATGGATGAGAAATTAGCGTAGTGTTGGGGGTTGTTTTAAAAAAAATGCGTTGTAAAATTATGCGTGGAATTGGGATCCGTTGTAAAGACATTTTATATGCATTTTAAAGCAAATGCGAAGTAATGGTATGCATTATAGAAAAATGCATTGTAATGGTACTTGCGAACTAAAAACAACGTTGTAAAAGTATGCATTGTTTTAGTTTGTGATGTATCGACATATATTCCCCCTTTAACAGTGTAAGGCAGGTATCTTCAAAATCTGTTGAAAGGTCTTAAAAAAACAGTGTGAAGGATTACGTTGCTGAAACATTTCATCCTAGAGATGACACCCATCAAGGACCCTGGGTTGCTCAAAATCATCCATTATCACTCGTTAGTCGCAATTCTTTTATTCATCATTTGTTCATTTATATCTATTGATGAGGCTCAGAAGAAAACCTTAAGGACATCAATATAAATCAATTCAAAATTACTTTCAGGATACTTACAGTTTAAAGAAATAGTCATATAATTTGGGGATTTTTAGTGGAAGGAATTGATTTTAGAAAAATTGTCTATGGGTTTAATCATATTGTGGTAAGTGTTTGGGCAGTTCAGCATGGTCTTACAATATGTATGCAACAAGCAAAGAGGTGCAGAAGGCATGACACACCACGTGGGTGGCTTTGTGTTCTTGTTTTCGTTTCACAAAGTTTATTACAAATAATGAAGCAGAACATGAAAATATACAAGCACCAACATTGTGATGCAAGGAAACCTTTAAGTATCTCAGCCGTTAGTGATTGCTCAGGGCCACATTGTTAGTTGCAGTATGTCCAGATCTTAGTCTTGTGATCAGTGTGCCACAATTATAGTTTACTGATTAGACCTTAATATGCCAAAATCGGTCCAATGTTGCTTGTAAGCCAGTCTGGAGATGATCAGGCCTGGCAGTTCCAGCAGGACTGTTCTCATTGGAGAAAAACAGGATTGATTTGCCTATGACAGAGCTCTCTTTAGAGTAGAATTGTAATGACAAGGGATGTATTGGAGTGTGGCCCTGAAGGATGTCCAGGGCTTAGAATAATTCCCCCAATCATTTTGTGTTTTGTTGCTGTGGATCACAAATCAGGTTTACTGCTGGGAAGGGGCTATTCACTTGACTGTCTATTACGGGATTTGAGCTGGACACCGTGGTAAATGGACTCTAGACTTACAAAATAGAAATGGGCTAATTTAGCATTAGGCTGTAGAGCCACCAAAGGATAATATAGGCTGAATACAGACTTGTGATTACATGAACATTTCTCATCAAAACATCTCCTACCACACTATTTGATAGTAGGCCTGGACAGAATTTCAATTACGCTAGAGTAATCAGAGTCATTTTGGTACTTCTGTGTTATTCTTTGATGCAGAATTAGCAATAATTACACTATAACTCCTCACGTAATTAAGAATAATTTGGGGGAATAAATTCTACCCCAAGAGCACATTTAGCTAACCTGAGTGGCTGCTCACGGTCACTATTCCTGTTCTGCTGCATTTAGCCCTGTTTCTTAGAGCAAACTGCATACTCGCATACATTTTGAATGCAAGGGTGTACTTTACGCTATCAAAATAGCTGTAAATGATGGTAGGAAATTAAGGGAACCCTAACCCAAAGCACATTTAGCAAGAAGGAGCAGCCGCTCTTGTTCACTATTTGTGTTCTGCTGCATTTAGCCTATTTCTTTGTGCCAAATGCATCCTTGTGTCCATTTTGGTTCTGAGGTGTGCAGTTTTGCACTAAAAATAGCTCTAAGTACAGAATTACTGTTGTCTCCTAATTAATTTGTAATCTCTTAGAATTCTTAGGTAATTCTGTGTGAATATGTGAGTTATGCCCACCCCTATTTGGAAGTCACTTTGGGGACGAAAAACATTTGAAGACCAGGCTGCCATGCAATGCTAGCATGATTACATGGTGGACCCTTATCAAAGTCTCTAGAAAGAATGTAATAAGATGGTCCACTGTAAGTAAAGTAGGCTATCTACTCCTATTCTTCCTGCACATTCGAACAGTTGTTTTCTGAACAGTGAAGCTAATAGAGGCTCAGCTATCAATAAAGTCACATTCCACATTTTCGAAATAAGTTGCGTACTGAGAGGTGGGACAATGCAGGACATCCACCAATGTCCGATGAATGTCTTGTTAACTCCCACCACTAAATTAACCCCAAAGCGGTTGAATGAAAAATGTAAGGAGAAAAATTATTGTGATACAAAAATATTGCTAAAGAATATCAGGAAGAAAAATATTGAGTGGACGTTCTTTGCACGTAAACTACAAAAATTTTGAAAAAAAGGATTGTGGCCCAGAATATTGTCAAAAATTGTAAGTATATTGAAATTAATTTGCACCCTCACCATGTACTGCGTATGACCTCACATAGTGCATCACTGTGCATGGCGAGGGGACAAGTTTTATTTTATTTATTTCAGTTAACTATAAGTGATACATTTGAGTGTTTTTTTTTTTTTAAACATTAAGGTTTAACCAACATTTTCACCTAACTATAACATCACTTTATCTTTTGTTTTTTTCCATGAATCTCTAAGATTTGTTTAACCATAAATTAACAATCCAGATGCACAAGCATCCACACTTCAAACTCCTCACCCACACCTACAAAGCACTCCAAAACACAGGCTTACCTGCCTACCTGAATAGCTGCATTCATTCCCATAACCCTTCCAAACACCTCCGCTCTGTCGTTCTCTCACTAATACACATCCCAAGCATACTCAAAAGCAGAGCAAGAAGTGGCACGTTCTTATACCTGGCTCGTAAAACTGAAATGACCTCCCGCAGCACATGAGAGTCTCCTCCTTTCTATTTTGACATTAGCAGGAAGCGAGAGACCTGGCTCTTCAAGTAAGCCCTCCAGGCTGTCTTCACATACTGGCTACATAGTGTCTGGATACTCTCATGGGTCATTCGTGTGCTATAAAACACAGATAACATACAATATCACAATATAAAGGGGTGTCATTTTAAGTACAGCAAACATACTGGCTTTGTCAAAGGTTCAGAACACCATAATATAAACGACAGTCCTATTGATTTTAACAGAGGTTTGTTTCTGAGGTTTGTTTGGAAACATAAAAAAAGAATATGAAGGGGTGTTCTTTAAGTAAAGCAAACCTACTGGCTTTGTCAAAGGTTTGAACACAACAATATAAAATGCAGGCCTACTGGCTTTATCAGGAGGTCAGCACATCTTAAAGCAGACTTTTCCAGGTTTATTATAAAAATCAACACAGTAATCTTTATTAATAGACATGTAGTAATGCTGAATAATATAACTTGACATAAAAATACTTAAAAGAAAACATTTTTATTCAAAGCAATCATAAATGTGATTGAGTCTTTCTTAAACACTCGTAGGCTACAAAATGCAGCCATTGAACGAATCACAATGAGTACCTGCCCTCTAGCTGAAGAGCATGCAGCTCTAGCTCAGAGTGCTTTATCAGTAATGGGAAGCTGTCCTGGGTCATGCATCAATGACCATGGAGGATTACAGTTTTTTTTTTATATTTTCCTAGAGACTGCTGTAGTCTTTGCAGTTCCGCCACAAAACTTTCTGTAATGGTTTGTGGTGACCCTGTCCTCACTTTGGGCACCACAAGAAATGTTTTATTCTTTTGAAAGCCCACACAGAGCATTCTGGGGTGCTTCAATGTGGGCGTGGTAAGTAATATATGAGCAATGCTGAAGCGGCGAGGCAGAAACTATTTTTCTTTTTTTTAAACATATTCTGGGGGCCCCGGTCCTACCTGGTGAACCCAGAGCCTTCTTTCCTCTTTAAAGG
Organism: Triturus cristatus; assembly: GCF_964204655.1. Classification (NCBI taxonomy): domain Eukaryota; kingdom Metazoa; phylum Chordata; class Amphibia; order Caudata; family Salamandridae; genus Triturus; species Triturus cristatus. The sequence continues at coordinate 237,378,921 of NC_140588.1, forward strand.
CAGCCTGTGCAGCTGAATCCCAGACAGACACACAAACTATAAGGGGCATATTAGCAAGGGCAATATCGCCGCTTTAGCGGGCATTTTTTGCCGTTAAAGTGGCGATATTTCTATCGCCCTATTAGCAAGCTGTCGCTAACAGCAGTTAGCAACAGCTTTTAGGTGATAGCGACCAGTTTGGGGCCCGCTTTGCATGTCAGCGATATTTATCCCTAATGACATGCAAAGTGGGCATACCCAAACTGTTAGCGACTGAAAGCAGTCACTAACACAGCTATCGCCTATTAGCAAGGCAGGCGTAGTGATAAAAAAATCGCGCTAAGCGCGATTATCGCTATAATCTAACGCCTGCTAAAAACATGACTTACCAGTTTATCCAATGAGAGGTGGATCTTCAGGTTATGTCCCTATTGGCGTTAATGCATGAATATTGCTAGATTTCCAGTGATATTCACGAATTTCGCCGCTATCGCTGGATATTTTAGCACAATGGAGAAAAACGTTGATAATAGCATGTTTTCACCGCTAAAATATCCAGCGATAGGCAGTGATAAAAATGTACGTGCTAAGCGCGTTTTGCGATAAATATCGCAACTTCTTGCTAATAGGCCCCTATATTTTTTGGGGGTCTGCCCCAGTTCCACTTAGGACACCTACCCCCTTTGTGTCTTTTTAATCTTAGAGTGGTGCAGGGAGACAACTTCCTTACTGCTGAGCCGGCTCCTCGTATGCCAGCATTCACTTGCTGGCAAGCGACTGGCTTCATGCAGGCAAGGAGTCAATCTCCCCTTGGTCACAGGGAGAAGGAAGGCACACCACAATGTGGTGGGTGTGCAATGACGTCCTCCTATATTATGCCTTGGTGTCCTAGGAAAGGGGTCCTGGAACCCCTTCAGTTATGCCATGGCTACCGGTGGAGCCCACGCATGACCTCTCTTCAGTTTTCGAAAATATATGCATTGGGATCCAGGAGATGGGTTCTCAAGAATACTCTCTTAATGCTGTATCCCCCAGGGTGCTGGGGGCCCTCAGGGTCAGGGGAGTGGGCCCCAACCATGCCTCTTTGCAATTTTCTTTAAATTAAACATACAAACCTCCCTTCCCCTAGCCCATGCCAGGAGGGGGATTTATTGATAAAATGGTCTCATGCACTTTTTGATTTTTTTTACTACAGTACTGTTTTTTTTCCTTTTCTTTCACAGATCCAAATTTAAAAATAAGCAATTTATATGAATTTAGATTGCAATGAAAATCTGAATAAAATGTATACCATTTTTTATTGCTATTACTGTGAAGGTAAGTTTAACTAAGTCTCAAAATGCAGAATGAGGAGGTCTGCAAGAAGCTTATATTTTTTGGGGGGGTTTTCTAACAATTTTGTGATTTTTTTGGTTTTTCTGGAAAAAACAAAAACAAAAAACAAAACTTTCTTGCCGTCGGCAGATCAGATCAATTGACTGCTCTCCGTAGCACAAAGTCGCATTGCTCTTAGCGCAGAGCACTTTTAAAAATTGAAATTGAGGACAGATGTCCATGTTTTGGGCTGATGGATGCACTCTTGAAGTGCTCGGCTGCGATGAGGTGGAAGGCGCAGGAGCAGGAGTGTTTCTCATCCAATTGCACTCTTCTCGTGTAAGATTGTTCGGATGAAGGGTCCTTAGGTGCTTCATCATACTTGCCGTACGAGTATTTCTTGTTAGGATCCCCTCGCGACAGCACTCTTTTGCAAATCTTGCACGTGACCAAGGTGGCATTGGTCTTTGTTTGCCCCTCGGGAAAAGTAAAACATTTCCACACCACTGAAGAAAAACGTTGTGGGCGTGGTGCCTCCTCCAAAAATTCATCCTCAGATGAATGAGGAGATGCAGGTGATGCCTGCTGCCCTGAAGCCATTTTTAGTTGAAAAAAGTTAGAGCTAAGTGTTAACCTAGTCTAAAAAATCTTCTTCTCTGCAAAGAGATGCTCCTCCAAAGAAGGTGAAAGAAGAATGATTGAATTGGGTGGGGTCTTTCAATAGTTAGAACAGGAAGTGTAATGAAACAATCAAATCTCTTTTTTTGCAGGTCACATGGGATCCGCGCACCCTGCACTAACGCATCACGCACCCAGCGCGCATCCGCGAAATTGAATTAAAAAAAATATAGGATTACATGTAAAAATATATTACTTTTAAGACTAGTTTAGAGTTTGTCTTCAATTAATATTCACATGAAACACATATATCAGACCCCCCAGGATATAGCGGCATGGATTCGCAAATTTAGCGGCACAAATATGGAAATTTAGCGGCACAAATATGGAAATTTAGCGGCATTTTTGCGGCACTTTATTTTACTCATAATGATTCATTTTCAGCCTTAAATCATTGGAAACTCTTTTAGCAGAGTATTCCACTTTGAATAGGGAACCTGGAATATGGAACAGAGGAAGCAGCCCACAGGTGAAGGCTGTTATCCTTTGGAAATGCAATTCTCCATTTGCTTTAGTATAGCAGTTATCACACCTTTTGACACATTGCGGGACAGGTGTTTTTCAATCTGCAGATTATGCAGATGGTGGATTTTGTGGTAAATTCATAACTATGCGAAATTCGCAGCGGCCGCACAGTCGCATAATTCCAGTGGCACTGACTATAAGTCCCAGAATTCAATTGTAAAAAAACCTGGAACTGGAGCATCACACATGGACCTGGGAAACCTGACAGGATTGATGGTGGCAAACTAGCTAATTTACTGTGCAAGCTATGTTTTTGTCAATAACACTTTGTAATATGTTCATTATGTAAAAACCAAAACGATTTTTTCCCCGTTTTCAACTCTTGCTCTTTCTCATTGCCTTTGTTTCCTTCACCCTTTAATCTTTCTCACGTTTTGATGTTGTTTTCCCTTGTAGCTTACTATTGTAACCCTGCCATTGTTTCCATTCGCTTTGTCTTCCACAGCAAAAATCTATCAACAGGAACTGACTGATATGTCCCCTGCTTTCGGGCTTCTCACTCGCATAATTTAATACTGTGCCCTACCATTATATGTCCAGGCCTCTCTTAACTGCCAGGAATCTCTGTCGAGTGCCTCCCCAGTTACATCCCGAACTGTTTGAAACCCTAAACCTGTGTTTCCTAGATTCAGAATGGGCAGGGTCCGGTGATATTTTATTCAACAGAAAGAACATTAGCCGAGTCTCATTCACCTGTGGTTTTGCGCAAGATTTTAAGGAACACAATAGTACTGAAGACACAGCAACTACAACAGTCCTTCAAAACACTGGAAAATAAAAATAGTAGGTCACATTTGAGAGTAAAGTCAATGTGCCCCATATCATGCTAGACGTGAAGGCTAGGTAGTTATGAGAACGATATTTAGACACTGCCTCATCTGCAGAGAAAGAGGATCAGAGTGTGACAGGAGTGTGTGTGTGGAGATGACCACTTTCCACATTAATTATTGTTCAATTACTACTTCCTGCTGTTCAATTTATTGGCTTATTCATATTTTTTAGGTGGGAAGGTTTTGGAGTGTTGCCCCATACCGAAAGAAACGGTGGTCTTGTGTAATCCCTTTTCTTCTGCCGTTTTACAAAAGTGCCGATGTCGCGGGCACTTTTGTAAAAATCGCGGCATTTTTACAAAAGTGCCGATTTCGCGGGCACTTTTGTAAAAATCGCGGCATTTTTACAAAAGTGCCGATTTCGCGGCAAGCCGCGAAATCGCAAAATCACGAAATCCTGGAGGGTCTGCATATATATGTTTTTTTAAATGTTAAATACTTTGCGGGATCCGTGCATATACTGCGTCATATACGCATAAACGTCGCGTTCCGTACATCGAACGTGTCGCGTATAGGCTGGGAGTCGCGTACCGGTCGCATTGCGATCGCGCACTAAACACGTACCCAATGCATGGATGCTAACGCGTAGGGATCGAGAACGGTGCCCATAGGGTGCGCGGATCCAAAAACATGGAAAAAATATATATAAAATAAAGTTTTGAACATATAGTTAAAAAATAAATTAAAATATAAAAAAATATTTTTTAATTTTTAAAAGAATTAACTGAAAAAATAAGTTTAAAAAATGGTGATAAAAAAGAATTTCAAAAAAACATAATTAATGAAATTGACACACTGAATTTGAAAAATATAGAAATCCAATGAAAATCATTAAACATGATATCTTTAGAGATAAGTTATAGATAGGAATTAGCATTTAAAAAACCTTTGAAATTCACAGAAAAAACCATAGATTTCATGCACGTTATAGTTAGGAATTGGCATTTAAAAAACCTTTGAAATTCACTGAAAAAACCAAAGGTTTCAGGGACGTTATAGTTAGGAATTGGCATTTAAAAAACATTAGAAATTCACTGAAAAATCCATAGGTTTTAGGGGCATTATAGTAAGCTGGACATTTCCCTCGTACAAAACCCTAGAAATTCCCCTGTTATAGTTTTCAAAATGGCTGTCATTTGTTTATAAGTCGGTGTATCAAAGGTTATATTAGGGTGTGAGAAGATGCACTAATTTATCACATGGATGACGTCATCAGTGATGTCATTTGAGATGTCATCAGAGATGTCATCAGTGATGTCACTTACCATGTCATGAGTGATGTAATATGTGACGTCATCAGCATTGCATTGCGGGGGCGTGAGTTATAGTTAGCTGAACTAACTATAACAGGGGAATTTCTAGGGTTTTGTACGAGGGAAATGTCCAGCTAACTATAACGCCCCTGAAACCTATGTTTTTTTCAGTGAATATATATATATACATATACTTTCTGAATTTGACCATAATTTCTGTGTTAGAGGGAAATATGTGGACGGTCTTGTTCAAAGAAGCAACTCAAAATAATGCCACTGAATAAATGGGCTTGTGAAAATGAGGCATGTACTGAAAAACCTTTTTAAAGTGTTAAAAAACAAGCTATGGAAGATATGCTAGACATTTTTAAATCTTAGGGTCCCATTTAGTGTCAAATGTCAGTGGCTTACTGAAACCTGAGGGGCCACATTGAAGGTCTGGTGATTGGGCCCATCCTACCTCACCCTTTTCCTATTATGGCCTCTCACAGATGATGTCCTAATAAAACATTAAGGAACTTGTATAAGCTGTATATGAGAGTGTAATCTTTGGGTGAATTTTTCAAAATGTATCAGTAAAAGAAGAAATGTGCACGTCCACAAACAAACCCATACGTACCTGTTTATTTTATCCGTGGTTTGCATGGATCTAAATTAGAGAAAATATTTCGATCTAATATGAATATCTCTATGTTTTTTATTTTATAAATAACATGATCTCATAGTCTGCACCAGTAAGAGAACAAACAAATTGAACACCATTCTGCACGCTGCAAGCATACCTTTACTGTAATTCTCCTCCTACAATTACCATACCAGGGGTAGGGTAAATCTAGAATTCAAGAATAAGGCATCATTACACTTTGCACCCTGAGGACTGAGTGATTTCCTTGTATTTAAGAGTTACACCACTTGATTCCTGTTGTAATTCCATACATTTCATCAGCTTTTAGCTTGTGAAATGCTTGGAGGGGAGCAAATTGTGAGTGCAACATTCCTGCACCTTCTGTAATTCGAAAAGCAGCCATCAACACATGGTCAAGACGAATTGGGAATTACACTAAACTTGTAATAAAGTGCACTGGAGTAGAGTGCTGCTGGGCAAATCTTGAAATGAAACTCAGGTTACTAGTCAGAGAACGCAAAATGTAGCCTTCCAGTTTTGCATCATCCCAGAATTGATTCAGAACTCCTAACCAGCCTGACATAACCCGCAAAGATTCTCTCAACAAGTGCGAAATGCTTCTGACTCCTTAATTCCCCAGTAGTAATTCACATGTACTTTGGTATAGATTAACTTTGTGAAGTAGGCCCATGAGCTCAATCAATGAACAGGCCGTGGGCTCTTAGGGACGTAGAAACTTTACATGACCTGTCCCCTTAAACCTGTGAAGTATTCATTTTCGTATCGCTCTGAATGTTTGCTTTCTGGATCGAGCAGATCAGTGAAACGCAAAGAGAGCATTTACATACATTAACACGTTACAGAGCGCTCAGTTAGGAGCTTCAATAGGGACACCTTTGTGTTTGAGTATTTCTTCACTTTCTGATCAGCTAGTTAGAGGCTCACACGCTCACAATGTCAAAACCCAAGCACTTTTATAGTTTCACAGAAGGGATTGTGCCCAAAGCCCTGAATATTATTTTCACAATTCTCATCCGACGTTTCCTAAATTGCCGTCTCTCTAATCTATTGAGTTTGTAAGACTTTTTTCTTCTTGTTGGGAGCATAGAGTGGTAAATGACAAGGAGAATGATGCAAATCTGCACACTGGGACATTTCAATTAGAGAACATTGAAAAGAAGTCAATGTTATAAAACAAATAATTATTATTTTCATATTTTCTTAAGCACTAAATAGTGAGATATTCAAGACATTTAGTATCAGTTATTTTTATGCCAAAATCAGTTAAACAATTTGTTTTGCCTGTGGATACATGAACGTGTAGCGGGTGCAATAGTTAATTGAGCTATATCACTGGGATTGGAACTTGGGACCAGCAGTTTGCACGCACATTTCAGCAGCAAAAAACGTGCGCGTCTTGTTAGAAATTGGGTGGCATATTTGTGAGAGCTTTCTTTCAGCCTTGCACCACGCAATGTGATACATGTGTGACACAAATCTCTGTCATATTTTTGAAGCCACGCAAATCAACTTTGCATGGATATGAATAGCTTAAAAAATATGGAGTAATGTAACGCACCGCAAATCGCTGCAATGCATTACCCTGCACAAGGAACGGCATTCCATGGGCATTGCAGTGGGTGACATAATTCCCATGGTTTTTGATGCATTCCCAGATATACCAAACCTGGTAAACATGGGAATGCACCAAAAAGATATGCCTCCCAGGAGAGGCGTAACAAGGAGAAATATATGTATATGTCCTCATTTTTTCCTCTTTCTATGTGTGCTGCTTTCTGCACAAAAACCTCTCACGATTGTTTTTGTACAGCAATGTGCCCCTTTATGCACAAAAGAAATCCCGCCTACAACACAGGCTCTTGCACCATGGTGTAAGTGTGCCTGCATTGGTGCTAGGCTGCCAAAACAGCACCGGCGCAAGGGGAAAGGACAGGAATGTGCCATAAACATATTGGATGCTCTGCACCACAAAACTTGTAAATATGCCCCAGGGTCTCTAGTTGGCAGACTGATTGTACTGAGTTGGTGGTACGGGGTCCAGCACTTATACCCATGCCTTTGAAGTGGGGGAGACTCCAAAGAGATGTCTTTGAAGTGCACAATGTCCCTGCCCTTCCTGCTTTGGCTTCAGACTCACTACAGGGGAGTATTCAATTTTTTTGTGTGTAGACAGGTACAGCCCAATAAGATGTAATGGTCTGCTCCTTCCTCCCAGCCTGCCCAAGATGACCCATCAGAATTTTGAGGGTCAATCAGTCACACCTAATCTCAATTTGTGTGTGACTGTTTGGGGGGAATTTACAAAGCCCAGTGTCACCCAACCCAGACGTGTATTCAAAGACAGGCCGAGGCACAGAATAGTTAATGCAAGAAAATGACAACTTCCTAAAAGTTGCATATTCAGACTTACAACTTCAAATCAGACTTTACCATAAATTGTGATTTAACATTGTGAGTCCATAGACACCAAACTGGAATATCAATCTTTTTCCAATTGGAAATTACACTTATAAAATATAATACTGTAATCCCAATGTTAACATATGGAAGAGGCAGGCCTTGCAGTAGTGAACAACAAATGTAATAAGTTTTTCCCTGGCAGGATATGTAAAGCTTAAAACTAAATGTCCTACTTTTTAAATACACTGCATCCTGCCCTTAGGGTTGTCTAGAGCCTACCATAGGGGTGACTTACATGTATTAAAAAGGAAGGGTTGGGCCTGGAAAGAGGGTTATCTTGCCAGGTCAACATGACAGATTAAAACTGCACACTCAGGTTCTTCAATGGCAGGCCTGAAACATAGTTAAAGGGCTACTAATGTGGGTGCACAATCAGGTCCACTAGTAGCATCCAATTGACATACCCTTGGCACAGGTAGTGCACTTTGCTAGGGTCTTATAAGTAAATTAAATATGCCAATTATGGATGAGTCAATTGTTACCATGTTTTAGGGAAAGAACACGTGCACTTTAGCACTGGTCAACAGTGGTAAAGTGCCCAGAATCCTTCAGCCAGCAAAAATGAAGTCATCAAAACAGGAGGTCAGAGGTCAAAAAGTCAGGAGAAACCACATCAAGAATGCCAGGTATAACTACTCTGAATTATACTGGCACTGGGCAACTTTACCTACTGGTTACACCCATATCTCTGCAGCATGAGCCTAAATCAGCTGCACCATTTTCTGTGACTGGAAAACATGACCTGGAAGTAACACAAAACAGCAAGAGCTTTTGCTCATCTTGCAGAGCCAGTGTATTGAAACGAAACCTGTTTCTTCAGGACACACACTCACGCCGATCTATGTAAGAGGTATTCAGTACTCCAAGCTATTTTACCATAGAAGCTACATATAAAGTACACAGAAACCTCCATACTGTAAAATTGCTTTGTTAAACCCCTTTTTATGCAGTGTTCTGACATAATGCCTCAGCACTCACAACACATTGTTCATAATGCAGTCTCTGTCACTTAAAACAAGGCACTCAAATGTTAATTTTTTAATAAAAGAGAAAATAAGAGTTAGGACATGCTCAGTGATTTTTGCATGAGCAAATAAAACATGAATATTTGCCAAGGCGAAAAAAGAATGGAAAATTAATTTTAGGAGTACTCCTGCAAACCTTTGAATGGCTGCACCCATAGAGAATAGTAAAGCTGCAGACGCTGAACATTTTTAAGAATCACTCCCAACAGCTCTATCAGTGCTCACCGGATGTTCACATTAATTTGAGTAGCTTTATTAATGATAATTCACACTCACTTTATGTTGTACTTGGCCCTGCCTGCAGGGTCTTCCTCAAACCTTTTGCCTTCCTCCTACTACTTTTTGATGAAGTTGTTTAGTTGACTTTAGAATTATGTTCACTTTGCTACTGCTAATTAGTGTTCAAGTGCTTGTGCTCTCTGCTTAAAATATTGTAACATTGACTTATCCCGAATTGGCATAATAATTTACTTATAACTCCCTAGTAAAGTAGTACTACATGTCCTCAGGGCTTGTACATTAAACACTACTAATGGGTCTGCAGCTCGGATGGTGCCACCCCCCTAAGTTGCTCTTTAAACATGTCTCAGGCCTGCCACTCCAGCGCCTGCATGTGCAGTTTAAACTGCCATTTAGACCTGACACAATAAAGCTTTTGCCAGTCCCACCCTTCCTTTTTAATACATACAAGTCACCCCTAACATAGGTCCTGGAAAGGCCAGAGGGCAGGGTACCATGTAATCAAAAAAGTAGGACAAGTACTTGAGGGATATAAGGAGTATCGGACCTATATTATGTTAGCATGATGAATCTATGCGTATGCTCCCTGTTTAACATATATGCTTTTGCTTGGAGGAAACTCGTTCATTTCCTCCCTGTATATCTATTGCTAAAAGAGTAGGTCGAGAACCATACAGACGCCATCTTCTGAACATATGCTCGAGCACGGGCCATGATCACGCGTTGATCACGTGCAGTGCAGTTGTCAGGCCCCAGTTTATCTGAGTTACTGGTAGCAGCTGAAGGTAGGCTGTTTTACTTGACTGTTCTAAGACTCAAGGTCGCATCTGGCTTTGGGGGGCGATAAGCGCATTCCTGGAGGCGCCGTGTCTACACTCCCAGGCACCAAGACGAAAGGGAGTCACCCCTCCTGACCTCATCAGTAATAGATAGTCAAGTCTTTGTACTGATCTGATGTGTACCATATATGGTCCTTTCCTGGAGCTCGAGGGCTAACTGGTGTTTTTCCTTTTAAAGTGATTGTATGTATTGAACCGAAAAGTATATAACCTCATGTTTAAATACGAGCCAACAGTCTTCTCGGTGCACCTGATGGGTGAGGTTCGGAGAGGCTCCTCTAGAGAGTATTTTGTTTAATAAACGATTGAACTTTCTTCACTGCCAACTGACTGATTATTTGGTAATGGTGTTGGGACTATTGGTAGGTATAGTCCTTTAGTTTATTTTTATGGTACATCATACTTTTAGGTTTACATGCCCTGGTAGTGAAAAACACCTAAAATTGTTTTTCGCTGCTGCAAAGCTAGTCTCTCCATAGTATAACATTGCAGTTGCCTTATTACATTTTGTAAGTGTAATTTCCAAATGGGAAGAGATCATCAGTTCATGTTTGGTGTCTCTGGGATCACAATTTGAAATCCTGACTTATAGTGAAGTAGAATTTTAAATGGCAATTCTGAAAATGCTACTTTTAGAAAGTTGGCATTTTCTTTCCTTAGCAATTAGGTGTCTGCAGCTAGTCTCCAGGTTACATGACTGGGTGTGGGTGATAGTTGGGCTTTTTTATTCCTCATAGATACCCACACATAATGGGAATTTATGTGTGACTAGATGGGCTATCACTGGCAGGATAGGATCAATGAGCTGGGACAGCCCAATTTACACTTCAATAGGCTGTGTCCTGTCCCAACCTAAAGGGCTGCATACCCCCCATAGTTGGTCTGGAGCCAGGGCAGAGGATGCAGGGCATCTGTGCACTGCAAAGGCAGGCCTCTAGAAGCTTATTCCCACTTCGAAGGCACAATTATGTTAAAGAGAAGGACCTCAGACACCAACTCTTCAATACACTTCTGGGCTTATGGATTTCATTTCAAGACTGGAGGCTACCATTATGCATTACATCCATTAATGCTAGGCCTGTAGCAACTTCAAAGAGTCTTACAACAATTAAAAACACAATAACCAGGACTTTTGGTCCATGACTAACCCTTTCATTGAACATTCCCCCTCTTTTAATTGCTGCTCCTGAGGACATAAGTACCTTTTATATATTTTTATGAAGAAGTATGATTTGTTAAATGACAGACGGTTATGACATATGAGTTTAAATGCAGATGACTGATTGTGGCGTGAGCCTAAGCTTCTAATTCATTGAAGCAAAGGATTGTTATGTGGCATTATTAACTTTCAGTTATTCAGCAATGTACGGGATTGGTTGTTTTTAAACTAAAAATGTTTTTTTTTAAAGCAGGAAAGTATATACTTGTAGGGTACATTATTTGCCTTGTTTAACTAGTGCTAAATATGTTGTGGCAATCAATAGTTTTCAATTATCATGGACACCTCGGTTTAGCAGCTTGTGACATTGGTTTCAATTGATGGGGGCACAGGAGAACATGGCTACTCACTAGCGGGTTCCGCTGCTGCAGAGATGCACGAGCTCAGCTAGGCACTCATGAGGCGGAAGCCAGCAGTAAGGATGTGAGGCAAGTGGACCACAAGGTGGAAGCCTGCAGTGATGAAGCTAAGCTTGTGGAACGTTGACACAGCAGATCACGCATGGGCAGCGTGTTGAATCATGCATGGGCAGCACGAGTAGTAGAAACATATAAGGCTTCTCTTGCGAGATGAGAGCAGCCACTTTGAATTGGTTTCTTTTAGATACACTAATAATGAGTTTGCTGTAGCGCGGGCGGTTGGACTGTTAAACAGGTATTGTTTGGCAGAGGCATACAGTTTGAGCTTGTGTGAGGAGAGATAAGGTTAGTTTGGGAGTTATCTTAAATTGGGAACATTTTGGTTACCCTATTAAGAAGTAGATTGATTCTTTTGTTTAGAAATATTGTTTTTTTCTGCAGTTTGTAGAAGCATTGGAAGCTGAGCAAGACAGTGGTTTTACTTTGACTGGCAATATGGTTAAAGAGGAGGTTGTTATGAAGTGTATTCAATATGAAATGAAAAAGCAGGTGAAGAAGACTGTGGAAGGCATTCTGAAAAGAAGGAACAGAAGAGAAGTAGAACAGGGAAGGAATTTTATTCTATCTATTTATTTATCTCTGAAGGAGAGGGAGGAAGTGGAGATATTGGAAGAAAGTTTGTAAAAAAGACTTGGCATGTTGAGAACATCAACATTTCAAAACAAGGCAAGGATGGCTTTCATGCCATTTCAAAGAAAGATGTCCTTGGCGGCACAAAAAGTTCAGGTGTCCACAGTGGCTTTCATGGAAAGGATGCCCTTGGCGGCACACAAGAGGAGGAGGTTCTTCGAACGGGAAATAAACATGTCTGGCATGATTAATGAAAAAGAAATGGATGAATAAGTATTTGATTTACAACAAGAGGATTAATTTACTGACAAGTTTGAATATATTGAAGTTGTGTGTCTATCAGATGCAATTAGGGATCCCTTTAAAGGAGACATGTTCACACCCTTGAATACAGAGCATCCTAGGAGTGGTGATTTGTGGCCTATGCATCATGTAGCTAAATTTACAAAGGGATGGATTCACAAACTCTTGGATAGGGAAGTGCAGAGTGTGATGAGAGCTGAGTGCACAAGGCTAATAATAGACAAAAAGGTATGCGTCACACCAAATTTGGAAATAGAACTCGTTAGTTATTTGTTTCACTTAGGTAGGGACCCATGGAAGTGATTGGAGAGATCCTTAAAGATTTGCCAGGATAAAGTCTTGGACGTTATGGATCTATTCAGGATACTAGATATGGTTGAGGACGTATATGCTAATGAGGAGCAGGTAGATTTGGAGTTGCTAAGGGGATGGAGCCAAAAGTCTATGGTCCTTCTAGATGATGCAAATGCCGGTTGTTGCAAGAAAGTAGAAGAGCATTTATCATGAAAATAAGCCCTAAACTGGGGGACATGGCACAGAAAGAAACTAGCGAGGATGCAATGGGACACTTTTTCGGAGAAGGCCTTGTGAAAGGTAATGGAAAGTATGTAAATACTTTCAGCGCTTTAGCTAAAGCGCAAGGTAACATGAATATGGTGTTTGGAGTTTGGAGTTTTTGGCAGGGCCTGTAGGAGGGGACCCTTTACTGGCCGTGGAGTACAGAGGTCCCAATATAGTTCACAATACAGCTCCCAGAATGGCAGTTAGTTTAGAGGAAGAGGTTTCCAAACAAGCTCAGGGTTTTACCCTAGGAGAGGAAGAACAGGAAGACAAACAAGAAGATTCTCAAGAGGACAAGGTCGGATGCAGAATTGAAGACTATGTGAGGATGGGGACTTTAATATGTTCCTTCCTGAAAAGAGTAGGGGAACATTAATTAATGTATTTATTTTTAAATGGGAAAACTTATCTCAGGATCCTTGGGCCCGATTCACAGAACTAACTTAAGACAAAATCCTAAACTTACTACCATTTTGGTATTCACAGAAGGCACTTACTCATTTCGGTATTCACAGAAGTTAGGAGTCCTAACCTTAGGACTCCTAAATGCCTTCTGTGAATACCGAAAGTTTTAAAATTAGAATTTTTCTCAGTTTAGTAGTAGTATAGTTAGGACTCCTAAATTTAGGACTAGGCCTGGGCGGCAAATTCCGTTCCGCTCGCGGAATTTGCGTAATTTCGCGTTCCGCGGAGAACGCAAAATTGCTCAAAAGTCTGCTTTCCGCGATTTCGCGAAATTTTTGCTTGTTCGCGTTCTCAAAATGCATGTTCGCGAGATATTTCTCCTCGAGCACGCAAACAGCAATTGCGAACAGGAAAAAAGCATCGCGAACAAGCAATTCCGCGTGTTCGCGGAATTTCTGCGTGTTCGCGGAGATTTTTTACCGTTTCGCGGAGATTTGCGTAACGCAATTACGCAAATTCCGCCCACCCCTATTTAGGACTCCTAAATGCATTCTGTGAATACCGAAAGCATTAAAATTAGGTTTTTTCTGAATTTAGTAGTAGTAAAGTTAGGACTCCTAACTTTAGGACTCCTAAATGCCTTCTGTGAATACCGAAAGCCTTAAAATTAGGATTTTTCTCAGTTTAGTAGTAGTATAGTTAGGACTCCTAACTTTAGGCCTGCTAAATTCCTTCTGTGAATACCGAAAGTCTTAAAATTAGGATTTTTCTCAATTTAGTAGTAGTAAAGTTAGGACTCCTAACTTTAGGACTCCTAAAAGCCTCCTGTGAATACCGAAAGCCTTAAAATTAGGATTTTTCTCAGTTTAGTAGTAGTAAAGTTAGGAGTCCTAACTTTAGGACTCCTAAACTGAGAAAAATCCTAATTTTAAAGACTTTCGGTATTCACAGAAGGCATTTAGGAGTCCTAAAGTTAGGACTCCTAACTTCTGTGAATACCGAAGTGAGTAAGTGCCTTCTGTGAATACGAAAATGGTAGTAAGTTTAGGATTTGTCTTAAGTTAGTTCTGTGAATCGGGCCCCTTGGGTGTTAGACAAAATACAAGGCTATGCAATAGAATTTATGGGTTGTCCACAACAGAAGGAGAACAAAGAGATATAAGAATATTAAAGGAACAAGAGGAAATTGAAGATTCAGAGATAGAGTCTCTTATTCAGAAGGATGTGATAGAGCATGTAGAGGAGCCAGCAAAATAAATTGGATCGAAAAGTATGCCTATTTCACTGTTCCAACAGAGAAGAAGAGTCTGAAATATTTGCAGTTCCAATGGAAGAAGAATCTTAATCAATTTCAGTGTATACCTTTTGGCCTATCCTTGGCACCTTGGTGTTTCACGAAGGTGATGAGAGTGATTGTATCTTTTTTTGGTCAGAGAGGAAAACGCATGGTAATTTACTTAGATGGCATTTTCATGCTGTCACAGGACTAGGAAGAGCTGAAAAAGGAGTTTATGCAGGTAGTGAGGAAATTGAAAGGCTTAGGATTCTTACTGAAGAAAGAGAAATCTGTTTAGTACCATCACAGAGAATGGAGTTTGGGGGTTTCCAAGTAGATACAGTAGAGTGTCTTTTGCGGTTACCAGAGAAGAAAAGAAAAATTATAAAGAAGGAGCACCATCAGAATTTGAAAAGAGAGTTTTTAATGTTGAGAGAATTGGCAAGGATAATAGGGTTGCTGTCTTCTTCAATACAAGCAATTTTTCCTGGGCCCCTTCATTATCGAGCATTGCAGAGGCTAAAAGGGGAAGCGCTGAGGAAAGGTTTGTGGTATGGAGACAGAATCTCTTGGAGTGTAGAGGCAAAGGACGACTTGCTCTGGTGAATGAATAATATGAAGGCCTGGAATGGGTGCGCTATTTTTGGAAGTGCATTGGATTTTGTCCTAGAGACAAATGCAAGTTTGAGTGGAGAGGGAGCACGTTTAAGGTAAGTAGAAACAGGTGGAGTTTGAACAAGGGAGGAGAAGTTAGGGCATATGAACTGCTTGGATTTGACAACAGGTTTGTATGCACTAAAGAACTTCAGGAAAGAACAGAAAAGACAGTTTGTGTTAATGAGGATGGGCAATGTGTCAGTAGTGGCTTTTGGAATGAGATCCCGAGGTTTGGTGGATTTGGTAAAGGATTTCTGGAATTTTGGCTTGGAACACAAGATAGTAGTGAAGGCAGAGTACCTACCAGGAAAATTACATTCAACCGCAGATTGAAATTTAAGAACTTTGAGGGACTTCAGCGATTGGAAGTTAGACCAGAGTTGTTTTTACCAGATGGACAATTTGTGGGGTCCACTGGAGGTGGACCTTTTTGCGAGTCGCTTGACTTACTAGTTAAAGGAGTTTTACATTTGAAGTGCAGATCCTTTAGCTTCTGTGGTGGGCACATTCCAACAGAGGTGGAGATGGAGGCGAGCTTATGCTTTTCCCTGTTTCACAATGATACAGAGAGTGCTCCTGAAATTAAGACAGGAGAAATGTCAAATTGTGCTGGTGACACTGTTATGGGTGTCACAGGTCTGGTTTACGACGGTGATGGAGTTAGCTTGTGCAGAGCCTTTTTCAATCCCTGCAAGGGAAGGACCGCAGAAGTAGTGTCACATCCTTTAGTTCAGAGCAAAGTCATGCACCTTCTTGTTTGGAAGGTTTTAGGAGATCAAACTGATTCAGGGGTCTTTCGAGTAAGGCTGCAGAGTTTCAGGAAGAATCCTGTGTTCCAGGAACTAGAAGTAGGTATGGAGGAATTTGGAGAATATAGGCGAGTTGGTGCATGGAAAGGAGTTTGGAGCCTGTGGAGGCTCCAGTAGTTGAGTGATCATTCTTTTAGTGGAGCAGTTTGAAGAGGGGTTAGGATAACTTACAATTAATTGCTACAGATCAGTGATTTCAGCAGGTCATGCACATGTAGATGACAGAACAGTAGGTAGAAATGATGGAATGCAGGGTTCTAAAGAGTATGAGGTTGAAAGGGCTTCCTAAGACACCCTACAGTTTGTTGTGGGATGTCAATGCGGTGTTGTCACTGTCACATATGGGCTGATTACGATGCCGGTTGGACGCGCATCCATCGGGCATCGTGGCAGAAGCGCGACCACCTGACAAGGAGTCGGAGGTCCCGCTTTACAGATTACGATCTGATTGCTGTGTTGGCAGTCGGATCCTGTATTATTTCCATTACGGCTTTCGCTGCTGCTGTTATCACAAGCTGCAGTGGAAAAAAATGCAGAGTTTCAAGATTCCTGCATCATGTGGCAGGCCCCATAGCTGGGAGACAGGTAGTAAGGGGGCCTGCCAGGGGCCCCAAAGTCATATTCAGCCTGCCTTTTCATGGCATGTGGACAGCCATGAAAGGGCAGGCGGAAACAGTAATTGCAATCCCGATGGTGGAGCTGAGGTTGGCTGGCTGCTATCTGTGGATAACATTTCTGACGCCACCTCAACGGGCTTCATTAGCCAGTCTCAAGCAGAGTAGTTTTGCCCGCTAGGTTTCCCTCCGACTGTCAGTATCGTAATACGGCAGACCGACAGAAACCTCTGATGTTGGGCGTCCTGACACCGTTTTTAGCTTGCTACTGAGGAACTTGACTCTCCTGATTTTAACACAGCATTTACCTCCTTTTAGAAAACTGCCAGTGTGCTGTTATTTTAAAATTGAATGTGTATATTGTTGTTTGCACTATTGTCCAATTGCACAATCCTGATTGCACTCACCCTCTTACTTCGTGGCCCGAGCTGTGTTCAATGCTCGTGGAGGGTTCTGGCGTTTAGTTGGTCTCGCTTGGCGGCCATTATCGAGTCAGCGTTCTAGTTGCTGAACCCATCTTAAGGGGATAAAAAGGCTGATGCAGCGACCGCGCAGCGGGCGCGCCTAAGACAAGCCTGTCTGCGCCCGGCCGCGCCCGCTCGGGTCCAGTGGCCACGACCCCTGGCCCCTCTGCCTCACTAAGGTATTGCTATAGCTCAGCTCAGCTATCTCTCTGCAACATTACCCCTGAGATGAACTGCCTCCACTCCCTTGATCCCCTCAGATCTGTCCTAACTTGCCAGCATTGCCCATTTGTCCTTCAGAAATCTCTCCCTCCTCCAACTTCTGCAGAGCTACCTGTAAAACCAATCAAGATTCACTTACTTAATTGCAGATCCCTCCCTAAACATTCTACTGAGCTGCACATATTACTGACCACTGAAATTCCAGATATTATGTTTCTCACTGAAACCTGGACTAATTTTAACTCGGGCCCTCAATCAATCAATCAATCAATCAATCATTTGTAAAGTGCACTACATACCCGCAAGGGTCACTAGGCACTGGGGCGGCGCTACTGATCGAACAGCCAGGTCTTGAGTATCCTCCTGAAGGTCAGCAGTTCTTCGGTCTGTCGTAGGCTCAGTGGGAGGGTGTTCCATGTCTTTGCGGCGAGGTGGGAGAAGGATCTCCCGCCGGTGGGTTTTTTTCGGATGCGCGGGACGGTGGCGAGTGAGAGGTCGGCGTAGCGTAGCTGGCAGTTGGGGATGTGGAAGGAGAGCCGTCTGTTGAGGTAGGCTGGGCCGCTCTTGTGGAGTGCTTTGTGTGCGTGGATGAGGAGCTTGAAGGATATCCTCTTGCTGACGGGGAGCCAGTGCAGGTTTCTCAAGTGGGGGGGCGTGGCTAGGCACACGGCAAGATGGCCGCACAGTAGTGTAGCTCTTCCGGCTGCCACAATTATCCTGGAATTATCCTGTTCTCCCTGAGCCATCCACCGGTATCTCTGAGGTGACAGGGATCGTTGCTGCTGGGGGCTCACCGGCAGTGTCTCGATCGGCATGGATCTTGTGTGCGGGGTTCGCGAGGAGAACGCTGATTGCTCGGACTGCGGCTAACATGGCGGCCGGACTGTCGTGAGCGGACGCCATCTCCTGCGAGAGTCGCCTCACCTGCTTTGCCTGATCTGCCTCCCTGGGGTGCCTGCTGTCATTGCAAGGAGCTGTGCAGTGCCGGATCTGCGTAGGCGGTCCTCTCCTGTGGGTGTGCGCCAAAGAGCTGCTGGAGGGCTGTGAGCTGGAGTCGCGGGGTGCACGGCGCCTTTAACCACGCGAGAGCCTGGCGCCGCTTCGGAAGGTAGGTCGCGGTGGGAGAGTGGCCGGCAGCGGTGTCTACTGTGTTGTGCTTCGTTGCTGACTGATGGCTGGCTGCACATCGAGGCTGCGGTTTCTCTGCACGGTGCGGGGAGATTGTGGCTTGCTGCACTCATCGCTTCCACGAGGGGCCTGTGTCTGCATGATGGCTGGGGGGCGCCCTGCTGCGGCCTGCTGAGATCCCTGCTGTGCACATTGGACCTATTTGGTCGTCAGGTCTGTGACTAGGGGTGCTGAAAGTGGACAAAGCGGGAGTCTGGAGGCATTGGGACAGCCTACCATGCCACCTTGCCGGGGATGGGCGGGCTGGATGCCACATTGGCCCGATCTGCCCTTCGGGTTGGATGAATCCTGGCCTAGTTCCTCGCCTTACTGCTTGCACTGCATGGTGGGCCCTGGATACATTGCTTGATGGTAGTTGGTGCAGCATAGACAGCACACCACAATCGCCAGTGCCTTGCCTTTGACTTGATGGGAAAATACCCTGCCGTTGATCTTGTTGCTGGGGTGGCTGTGGTTCCTGCGCTCTTGTGCGCTGCAATCGAGATGGGTAAGCCAAAGAAAAACCAGCCCAGGCTTACCTTTGAACTTCGCAAGGGCTGTAAATCCTCCCAAACCGCTGCCTCTGACTCAGAGCTGGATGCTTCGACGTCGGCCCCCACTGCCCTGGAAAAATCATTGGCAGCCATCCACACTAGCTTACAGGCTATTGATGAGAAGATTGCAACACTTAATGATCGCATGGATCACTTCTCTTCCAAGCTGGATAAGCACACAGCGAGGATCGGTGAGGCCGAGCAGCGAATTTCAGACGCGGAGGACGGCTTGCAGAAGGTGACCACTAAGACCGCGGGCATGGAAAACTGTTGGCTGTTATACAGGCAAAGACCGAGGACATTGAAGCGCGCTCACGGCACAACAATGTGTGTATTTTGGGTCTGCCGGAATCCACCAATGTTGGGCGGCTGGAAGACTACATTGAGACCATGCTGAGGAATATCTGTGGGACTGACAGCCTTTCTAACATGTTCGCCATTGAATGAGCCCACAGGTCCTTGGCGGCGCATCCGCCTCCTGGTGCCCCGCCCAGACCAATAATAGCCAAATTGCTGAACTTTAGATACAGAGATACTACACTGTGCATCACTCGTCAAAAGGGAACAGTGAACCATCAAGGAACTGTCTTATCGTTTTATCCAGATTTCATGGCATCGGTGCACGCGGCACGTAAGGAGTTTCAGGGGGTCAAGAAGCTACTTATGAAGGAACAAATTCAATATGCTATGCTCTATCCAGCCTGTTTGCGCATAGGCCCAGAAAACAACGCAAGAATATTCACTAATTCCAAACTGGATTGGGACTGTGCTAAATCCCTACGACGACAACGTCAATCTACAGCCTCTACTTCTGATGTCGATGATTGAGTGGTGCGGGACTGTCCTGTGCCTGCAGATCGTTTATGTTGCTTCGGATTGCATTCTTGTACTTACCTCTGCACCACATTGTGACACTTGCCAGTTGGTATACCTGTGCTTTCTCGAGACAGGGATGGTGTTGCGTGTGCTGCAGTGCTGTTGTTGCATGCTTTCATTCCCCAGAGTGTTTTTTGTCTTGGGTTATTGTACTCTTGCTATCTAATACAGTTAAGATCTACTGGCTGCTAATGTGGGCCTGAGAGAGAGGGTAGGACTCCTTGCCTGTTCTGGATTTATAATTGTCGCGCAGATTGTTAGTATTTGTTTGACCCAACTTTGCTCTGTCGGCTTGTAGATTTCTCCTTCGATGCTTGAATGGGTGGATGGTGGGCAGGGGGGGTTTATTTCCAACCACTATGGCGGCCCGGCTCCTGTCTTCATCTGGGAGTGAGTCTCAGCCGCTACGTTCCCCCCAATGGGTGTACCCACAAGCTGTGTTATGACACTCTGTTTTTGTTGGGGATGTTTTTATTATTGGGTACTGTCTTTGGCAAATTGGGGCTGCTGAAGTGGGTGGAGGGAGGGATTGGGTTTGGGTTCAATAAGTTCAAAGGTATGATGATCAGATTGTGTTTTCATGTGGGAGCCCACATTACATGGTATGCACATAGCTTATCGCCTACCGCCTTTGTGATGGTGATTATTTTAGGAAATGTTAACAGGTGAGACGTATAACTGCATAACATGGAATATACGTGGGCTTAACACTCCCAAGAAGATTCGCCAGGTACTGACGTATTTAGACAGACATGCCACACACATTGCACTGTTGCCGGAGACGCACCTGAGCAATCGCTCTGAATCTGGGGTGGCACGGAGGTGGGCAGGTTTTAGGCTGGCGTCATCTTACTCTAACTATGCCAGAGGGGTGCTTATCCTTATCCGAAAAGGGGTACCATTTCTGCCTATACATACTAGTGCTGATGCTGAGGGCCGCTGGGCTCTGGTGCAAGGCAAGTTGGGAATGACTGTAGTTACGATTATTAACATGTATGGTCCAGTAGTTGACGACC
Source organism: Triturus cristatus (assembly GCF_964204655.1). Lineage (NCBI taxonomy): Eukaryota > Metazoa > Chordata > Amphibia > Caudata > Salamandridae > Triturus > Triturus cristatus. Next base: position 237,399,842 of record NC_140588.1, read on the forward strand.
CCACGCCCTTTTTCAATATGCCTAGCTGTCTTACGTTCATGGCCAGACTCTGCTGTCCTATTGAGAGGCGATTTGAATACCCACCTTAACCCCCAAGTAGATAAGCCCAATCCTTCTGGGGTACGCACAGTCAAAGTAGCCCAGTGTGTGCGTGATGCAATGGCATAATTTGGTCTCGTTGATGTCTGGCGGCTGCGTAATTCCGAGGCTCTCGGTTGCACACACATCACCCCAGCATTCAATAGTTGGTCCAGATTAAATTATTGGCTGTTGAGTGAGGAGGCTAATGGGTGGGTTACAGCAGTTCACATTCTCCTGCGTACATTATCAGATCATAATCCTTTTAGCTTAACTCTTAGCGTCCCCACAAATCCCCGTCGCCCTTTCACCTGGCGCTTCCGGGCTGAAGCATTGCTCGATCCAACCTACAACGACGCCATCAGAACCACTATTGTTCAATATTTTGAGATAAATGTGGGTTCAGTGGAAAGTCAGTCTACACTGTGGGAAGCATTTAAGGTGACAATCGAGGGAGAATGCATAGGTACTACAGCGGGGATTCTCAGAGACATCAGGGGCCAGCTGTCCAGAGCTGAAAAGGCATTAGGCGAACTGGAAGAGCAATATCTTAGTACTTCATCAACAAAATTGCTAGCACGCATTCATGAGCTCATGACAGAATCTAATACTTTAGCTGATACAGAGGCAAAATATATTGCAAGGAGGTATAAGGCTCGTACTTTTGGCGAGGGGGGTCGACCGGGCAAGGCTTTGGCCTTTAAACTAAAGTTCCGTGCTGATCATCATCAGGTTGATCGCATAATTGATTCCTTCGGATCGGAATATTTTACTCCACATGATATAGTGGGTCAATTCTGACAATTTTACTCAGACATGTATAAAACCCGGGGTGAGATGGAAACTGAGGCCATGGACTATTACTTATCAGATATAGCCTGCGCTTGGCTCTCGGACACCCATAGAGAGTATCTGAGTCTACCCATAGACATACGCTGACATCCTTATACCCCACCTTTTGGAAATGTACGCAGAGGCTCATGTTTCCGGGGTCCTCCCTCCTCCCTCAGACAGGCCTTGATTGTCACTCTGCATAAAAAAGATAAACCACCCACGTCTTGTGAATCGTATCATCCCCTATCATTAATAAATCTAGATGCAAAAATCCTAGCTAAGATACTGGCTATGAAAATCCAACTGCTAATGCCTCTTCTGGTGCTCCCCGATCAATCCGGATTTATCCCTGAGTGTTCCACCTCCCATAATTTGCGGACTATTTTTTCTATGTTTCATGTCCTTAACCCGGAGCTGTCAGCGGCTGCGGTCCTTTTTGACGCAGCCAAAGCGTTCGACTCCATAGAATGGCCATACATGTGCCCTATACTGCACAGAATGGGATTCCCTATGGTTTTGACGAGGTGGATTCAGGTTTTATATACGGACGGGTCGGCAAGGGTGCGGGTGGGTGGCTTCACGTCAGAGCCTTTCCATATTGAAAGGGGCACTAGGCAGGGATGACCCTGTCCCCTCTCCTTTTTGACCTCATGTTGGAGCCATTGGCCTGCAAAATTCGACAACGGCATAGGGAAACTGCCTTAAATTTTAATCATCGTCTGGTTGGGGTCTCGATGTATGTGGACGATATGGTCCTATTCAAACGAGACCCTCAGCAGTAGTTGTCTCCGGTTATCCGGGAATATATTCGATTCGGCTTGTTCTCGGGACTGAAGATAAACTGGGAAAAATCGGTAATCATTCCCTTGACACTTAATGCATCCCCGCCTCAGCTGGAATACCCTTTGGTCTGGTCCACAGACCCGGTAAAGTATCTAGGTGTATGGATACATCGTGATTCCGAGATTGTCATTAAGGAGAACTATGGAATGGCCTATAACAATTTAGTGCAAAAAATGGACAGGTGGTTACATCTCCCGTTGTCCTTGGCTGACTGCATAGCAGTGATTAAGATGATAATACCTATTTTGTAATATCCCGATCAAACTCACCACACATTTTTTTAGAACAGTACGATCCCAACTATAGAGGCTGGCTTGGGGTAATAAGCAACCCAGAATTAGCTGGCGTATACTAACCTTGGCTTATTATAAAGGAGGGTTTGCGGCTCCGGATTTTTATATATATTATCTTTGCGCCCAAGCCCAATATGTGTACTAGGGCTGGGCGTAGTTCGCGAAGTAGAACTTCGCGAAGCTACGCAAAGTGAAGTTCGTACTACGCGAGCTACGCGTAGCACTTCGCGAACTGCGTAGTACCTTGTTCGCACTGTGCCAGATGTCGTTTTCAATGATTGCACAGTGCGGACAAGCAACCGGCACTGTGCAATCATTGAAAATGGCATCTTGCACAGTGCGAGCTGTAGTTTTCTACTGCTCGAGTAGATTTTTACTCGAGCGTCAGCTTTCTCAACACGAACTGGTAGTTTCTCATCGCGAGCGGTCGCGAGCATACGCGACCACTCGCAATGAGAAAACTTACCTCCTCCGTTGGGAATCTCGCCGGGAGGTTTATTTTCCATGCTCGCGATCGCCAACTTGAAGTTGCTGATCGCGAACAAGGAAAAAGTCTCGCCGGGATGTCATTTTGCTTGCTCGCGGTCGCCAACTTGACGTTGAGGACCGCGAGCAAGCATAAAATGACCGCAGCACTACGCAACACTACGCTACGCGTGTTCGCACTGAGCTACGTGCACTTCGCGTAGTGCGTAGTAGCGCGAACTTCGCAAACTACGCGAGCGTAGCGTAGTGCTTTGCCCAGGCTTAATGTGTACTACTGGTTCCGGACACACAACTTTATTCCACACATTGCAGTGGAAGATGGGGATGCTTACCCTGTTCCACTCGCGAGTATCATCACACACACTAATAGGCGCACGCCCAAACTCGAGATCAATACTATTGATACCACTATTGCACTATTGCAGCCTGGCAGGCGATCGGCAAGCGCGCTCAGAAGCTTCCGCTCTATGCACCTGCTTTACCCCTGGCGGGCCACGTCGCTCTCTCGGTGACTCAGGAGCAGGGGCCCATGAGAGCCCTGAAGGAAGTTGACATTGCACACAAGTGATCTCTTTCCAGGAGGGAGGTATTTGTCGAAGGCTGATACAGGCTACATCCAGAATCCCACATTGCTGTTTCAATACTCCCTCTATCGCCTGAAACGCGCACTTAAGGATCATTACCCTGACTTTCCGGCAGAGCCCCCCACACTCCAGTCACTTCAACTGCTCTTAGTCACCCCAACTAAGAAGAAATTGATTACCAAACTTTATAAGGCAGTGCAGGAGGAGACGGTGAGTGGGTCGGATAGCAGTAGAGCGCTGGAATTCTATATTGGACTCCCCGATCCTCCCACGGGAATGGGAACAAATTTGCACTCTCACAGGTCGCCTTACCCCCAGTGGCAATCTACGTATTATACATTTTAAATTTATACATCAAATGTATCACACTCCTGTCCGGTTATATAGAATGGAACTGCGGGAGTCAGATCACTGCAGGCGCTGTGGCCTGTCGCAGGCTGATTTTCTCCACCTGGCATGGCAGTGTGATTGTGTGCATAAATACTGGGAGTGTGTCGTTGCTCGCATACACACCATGACAGGAATTGCTTTACAGTGTACGCCTTTAGAATGTCGTCTTGGCCATGCACCCCAGTTGAAGGCCGCTCTGGGAAGGTTTGTTAGGGTGGCTCTTCTGCTTGCCAAACGATGCATTATGTTTACTTTGGAAAGCAAATGGTCACCCAAAGTTGATGGGTGGATTAAGGACCTCGTGTACTGTTGTGAAAATTTGGAGTTGTATGCAGAGGAATTGCCTGTGTCGTCTAAACCTAAAGACATCTGGTCGCCATTAAGAGACTATTTATCACTACAGATTAATGACGACGCTGTATAAATTGCTTGCTTATGTATACTGGCATGTTCTCTGATTCTTTGGACTTGGGGACATTGTTGCTTTGGAGTGGGGCCAAAAGAATGCCCGTCATGTAATGTCTGATCTCAACATGTACCTTTACAAGTTTGTTTATGTTGTTTTTTTTTAATGCTGCCTGTCGCGGCGGTATGCTTGTACGATGCTGTGAAAATCTAATAAACAGAATGTTTAACTAACTAGGTTTCTCAAGTGGGGGATGATGTGGCCATGTCGTGGTACATCGAGGATCAGTCGCGCCGAGGCCTTTTGGATGTGTTGTAGTCATTTGATGAGCTTGGTCGGGGCTCTCGCGTAGAGGGAGTTTCCGTAGTTGATTCTGCTGCTGACGAAGGCCTGGGTGACTGTCTTTCTTGTATTTGTCGGGATCCATCTGTAGATCTTGTGGAGCATGCGGAGGGTGTTGAAGAAGGAGGAGGAGACGGCGTTGACTTGCTTGGTCATTGAGAGCGTTGAGTCGAGGATGATTCCCAGGTTGCTTGCGTGGTCGGTGGGTGTCGGGGCTGCCCCCAGTGCCGTCGGCCACCAGGAGTCGTCCCAGGCTGAGGGGTTGGAGCCGAGGATGAGGACCTCTGTCTTGTCCAAGTTCAGCTTTAGCTTCAGGGCCCCGATATTACTCGCACTCTTCCGCCAGACTATCTAATACAAAGGTTGGACAGGTTGACAGGGGTAGGTGGTGGAGTAGCCATCATCTATAAAAACAACCTGACCTGCCGAACCTTTGGAAGTCCTTTGACGGGGTGTGAAAATCTTAATTTTTCTGTAGCTTTCACCCCTCTGCTCTCTCTCTCAGGTATTCTTATATATCGTCCTCCCGGACCTCCGACCCAGTTTCTATCCTCCTTACCTGAAGCTATTACCAACTTAGCCACTGCGGCCTCTAACTTTGTTATCTTAGGGGATTTGAACATCCACTTCGATGATTTGACATCGAACAAAGTGCTGTGGAATTTTCCGCCGACCTTGCAGCTCTCCAACTTCTGCAAAGAGTACCTTATGCCACCCACGAGAAAGGACACCTTATTGACCCTATCTTTTCAAACCAGCAGGAGTTGCACTGTCGGAAGCCCTTACCTATTCACTGGTCTGATCATTACTTGATCTCTCTCAGTTGGTCTCCCAAGGTGGCTGTCCCCCCTGCTCGGCCTATAAGGAAAACTACTCGTCGCTGGCAGAAATTGTAGTTAGAAGAATGGGCCTCCGCCTTAGATGGCAGTGTACCCTTAATTAATTCTAACCCAGAAGTGGCCAACAACCAATTTAATCACTGGATGGAAAATACTCTAGATATAGTTCTCCCTAAAAAGACTTATATAGTGAAGGTAGGCCCCAATAAATCTCCTTGGTACACTCCTCTGCTAAGAAAACTAAAACAGATTTGAAAAATGGCAGAGTGAGTGTGGAGGAAAGACTTCTCCCCCTCTAGGAAAAAAGAATATAGAGACACTGTCATATTTTATAAGATGGAAGTAAAAAAAGGCCAAGCCTGCTATTAAGGCGAAAAAATTTCTTGTGCAGCACATTCTTCCCGTGAAACCTTCTGCATTGTCTAGGAACTTACACAAGACTCAGCTGCTCCTGACACTATTGAGCCTACTAATGAACGCTGTAATGAGCTTGTGGATTATATTCATAACAAAATTCAATTGATCCGAATTTTGTTCGCCGACCCTGACTTAAACTCCTTTTCTGAAGCAACTTCTGCTACAAGGGAGACTCACCTATTGGAAGCATTTCCTTCCTTGAACAAAGACACATTCCTCACCATTTCTGCCCTGGTCAAAAGTGGATCACCTCGAGATCCTGTTCCCCCTAAAATTCTGAGATTCGTAGTCGGTTCGGTTGGCCCATTTCTTAAAGACATGATTAACTCCTCTCCGTCTTCTGGAATGGTCCCTTCATTATGGAAGCAGGCGTTGGTAAAAGCACTATTGAAGAAGCCTGGCTTAGATCCAGACCGTCTTGCTAACTATCGCCCCATCTCACTTCTACCTTGGGTTAGCAAAATTGCTGAGAAGTCTGTCAACATGGCTCTCTCTAAACATCTGGAAGTGGGTAAGCTCCTACATCCAACCCAAACCGGATTCCACCCCTTGCAAGGGACTGAGACTGCCTTACTGGCCGTCGTAGACGACTCAAGACGAATCCTTGATGCAGGGGGCGCTTTAGCAGTGATACTGTTAGACCTCAGTGTGGCATTCGATACGGTAAATCACCGTATCTTCATCCATCGACTTAAGTAGTTAGGTGTAACAGGAACAGCGCTGGACTGGTTATGCTACTTTCTGGAGGAGAGATCTTTCCAGGTTTTTGAGGGTGAGGCCATTTCTAGTCCTAGACCGATGCATTGTGGGGTGCCTCAGGGGTCTTCCCTGAGCCCCACTCTTTTTAAGACCTATATGGCCCCCCTTGCAGGGATTGTCTTGCCATTTGGGGTGCATATAATTATGTATGCCGACAACACCCAATTAGTGGCGGCATTCAATCATAAAAGTGGCTCTTCAACCTGCCTTGGCCCCTGTCTAGATGAGGTGATGAGATGGATGTGCCATTCCCATCTTAAATTGAACGGTGACAAAACCGAACTTATGTTATTCGGTAATCCCTCCCCCCTCGAGGTGGTCTCCATCTGGCCAGCATGTATGGGTCCTGCGCCGGTCCCCAAATCTGAAAAAAAGAGTTTCTGTTTCTGGCTTGATTCTGGGCTTAACTTTAAGACACAAGCCAGGAAGGCAGTTACCTCTTGTTTTGGCATTTTAAAACTGTTGCGTAACGTGCTGCCACTGCCTCCCCCTCTAGCAAGGAAGCTTATAGTCCAGGCACTCATTTTATCTCGCCTGGACTATGGTAATGCTCTTTATCTTGGTGCCCCCGTTGTGGTTCTTAAAAAAAATCAAATGATGCAAAATTGCGCCGCCCATATTCTTGACGGTGTCCCCAGCCATCAATCAGCTAAATCTGCCCTTAGATCCCTACATTGGCTTCCTATTCAGGAAAGGGTCTATTTCAAAGCTCTGTGCACCACCCACAAGATGCTTGAGGGTAAGAATCCTGATATTATTTCATCTTTTGTCCGACCCCACAAAGCCCATAGACAGTTACGCTCAAATGTTCTTCATTTGGCATCTGTTCCCAGAATTAGAAGGTCCAGAAGCGGCGGCAGGCTTTTCTCCTGTAATGCTCCCAAACTTTGGAATTCCCTGCCTCTGCATTTGCGAAAAGAATCAGACCACTCCATTTTTCGTAAGAGGCTCAAGACCTGGCTCTTTCCACACTGATTACCTTAGCCTATTGCAGTTCGACCCTAGCGCTGGGATGCCTCCGGGTGACCATACCCTCTATAAATGCTATTTCAAAGCCTACCTCGAGCTGTTGGATGGCTTTTTGGCCGACATCATTATGAGGCCCATAGATTTGAAGAGACTTTCTGTAAAAATGGCAGCTTTGTTATGTTTAGTGTCATGCAGGAGAGATTCACATGTGAAAACGTTAGAGGTAAGTGTCACTGTATTGGGCCCAGATGGGGTGTAATTTGAGATCAGGAAGAAGACAAAAACAATGTCAGATTACATTTTTCATCCAAAATTTGCAGAGGAGTAAAAGTTGGGTGTAGTGGGTTGTATGATGGAGTATGAGAGCAGAGTTTTGGAATTTAGAAAGCATGAGGAAAATTAGTTCTGATATCTTACATGAAACCTTATGGAGCGTTGAGCACAGCAACGTTTTGCAAGATGGGTGAAAGATGTTACGAAGGAAAGTGGTGTTGATATAGACAAATGTAAATTGCATTTCTTATGAGGAGCAATGGTGAGTAAGTTATAGTTGTCTGGTGGACGGCTGGAGGAAATTGTAAAGGCAGCAGATTGGTCTAATGTGGATATTTTTGCAAAGCATTATTTCAGACCTATAACACATGTATCAAATGTAGTGTTGAAAGACTTACAACATGCATAAAGGTTGACTTCTTGAAATTAAATGGAAATTTTCCAAGCATAGTGAAATGAGAATCAAGACACAGAGGCTAGCATCATCCAACTCTCCTCAACCCTCGAAGAAGAGTAAAAAAAAAACAAGAAAGAAAGAAGGTAAAGTAATTAAAAATTATAATGGAGAAAGAAAGGGGAATGGGATATAGGTATGTTCTACAAAAAACAACATTAATGAGTAATGATTTCTTATAAATGCTTTGCAAAGAAGAAAAAAATGAAGTTTTGAAGTAGTTAATGTTTTTTCCCTCTGCAGAATAAAGACTTTTGGGAGAAGCTCATGGCAGATAGAAAAGAGATGATGGAAAGAAGAAAAGATATCTCGCCGAATTAAAAGAGGCGGAATGTTCAGTGAAAGGGTTATTTATGCACCAGAAGTTTCTGGTTCTACTGTTTTTAACTGTTGCAAGGTTCAGTGAAGGTGTTGCAGGATTAGCATTAAAGGATGTATGCATAATGTTAGCCTCCGTGTCTTTATTAAATCTAGATTCTCATTTCACTATTCATGGAGAAGTGTCATTCTCTGCCAGAAAGAAAGCTGCTTCGCTGCTGAATGAACTCCCACTCTGCTGGACTGCTGCTCTAAATTAATGGCTGCCCTGCTGTGCTGACCTGTTGCTTGTTACCCTCTTGCCTGGGAAACAGAAGAACTAGACCTGAAACTTCATCTTAAACCAAGGACTCCAGAGTGGCTCAAAGGGCAAGTCTGCTGGCCTACTGATCTGAGCCTCAGGGATATAAAACTTCCCAACCAGCTCCTAGACCAAGCTGCAGCAAGTTCCTGACCCATAGGTTGTGCCTCTCAGGTCTTGGACCATTGGTGTGGATCACAAACTCTTCAAGCTTTTGGGCTCATTGCAACTATGAACTTGCTCGTTCACACTGGAACTGCGCCACTTTCACCAAAATTCCGCGACAGCCACTGCCAGCCCATCTCCTTGCACAGCAAGCATCGATCACCCACAGAAGACTGCCACCATGAAGGACCAGCCCGCCCATTGGTGATGCTGTGCCTGATCTTCACGCCACACCGACCACCACCCATGATGCACCCCTTGTTCCCTGAGTTCCTCTCCAAAGTGAACGGGACTCTTGGCACAAAACCTGAGAAGGTAAACCTTCAGTGTGACTGAACTGGGACTGTATCCAACCAGCGGTCTCTTGCAGTCAGCCTGAACCTTTGACTTTAGTCGGTCCAGGCTGACCAGATAGCAACAGTTGGCGCTTTATGTCTCTAGGTGCTATTTTACAGTTTATTCCTTTAATAAATCATAGTTCTGCTCCTACCTATTGGATTTTTGCCAACTTGCTGTTGTTTTAGTTATTAAATTCAAGTCTATTTTTCCAACCTAGTATAGCATCTTTTTGTGTGGTGTTATTAAGTTTTTACTGTTTGAAGTTTTGCACAATTTACATTTTGCCGCTAAATTAAGCCTGACTGCTCTTTGCCATGCTACTAAGGGATTGAGCGGAGGCTAATTTGGAGTTTGGTTGTGCCGTACCCTGACTATGAATGTGGTTGATGCTTTACCAGAGCTCACACCCCAGTCAACCAACAACCAATTTCTAACACTTTCTAAAACATTGCACGGAGTGATGGATATACACTGCATGCTGAATTATTTTCATAAAATGCATTAGATATATGTTTACTTAAGGAAGCTTGTCCACATCTGCACATTCTTAACTTGGGATTTTACCATGTGTCATCAATGTATGCTAGAATGAACAATATAACTTACCAATGCTTAGGAATAGTAAACATACACCAATACATGTACAATATCTCTTTTTAATCTGTATAACACCCAAAGTGCGGACTGAAAAATCCAGTCCCATATAATGGATGGACAGTTTGCAGAACGTGGTATTCTACAAAAGACAAAAGTGTTGCCTCGTGCCTGATAGCAGAATGTACCTCCCGTAATTCCCCCACATGATCTTCGCAGCATCTGATTTGGGTCATAAACAGGTGCTGGCGTCTCTGTTTAATGGTCCATACACGTCCTGGGGTGTTTGAATGAATGAATGAGGAGTTTCTTGTATCGCGCGTACTTAGCCCAGTGGGCGTCAAGGCGCCTAGATTAAATACAGCAACTTAAGACCCTACTTAGTCCTATTTAATCATGAGTAGGCCTTCTTAAAGAAATACGTTTTTAGAGCCTTTTTGAAAGAGTCGATGGAAGGGAGAGTTTTTATCTCCATGGGGAGGGAGTTCCACAATTGCGGAGCGACGACGGAAAAGGCTCTGGCTCCCCATCTGACAAATTTGATGCGGGGGACAGCTAGTTGACAGAGTCCCGCAGAGCGCAGGTTTCTTGAGGGGACATAGCGCGAGAGAAGAGAGCCAATGGCACTGGCAGGACCATCCATCAATGCTCTGTGGGTGAGACAGAGGATTTTGAAGGCGATTCTGTGCTGTACCGGAAGCCAATGAAGCTCTTTCCTGGCTAAGGTGGCAGAGGAGGCTTTGGGGAGATTCAAAACAAAGCGTGCTGCAGAGTTCTGAAGAGTCTGCAAACGATGGATCAGCCCTTTGTTGACTTCCATATAGAGGGAGTTGCAGTAATCCAGTCTCGAACCCACCAGGGCGACTGCAACCTGTTTACGCGCCTGGGGGGAAAGGTACCCACGGATTTTGTTGAGTACCCGGATCACACCACAGCAGGTAGCAACGGTCCTGTTGACTTGCAGGGACATAGAGAGTGAGGTGTCAAATATCACTCCCAGATTTCTGGCAGATAGGGAGGGGGTGGGGCAGATGCCAAGAGAAGAGGGCCACCACTCGCTCGACCACAGATTCTGGTTCTTCCCAAATATCAACACCTCGGTTTTTTCACCATTCAGCTTCAGGGAATTTATAGTCATCCAGTCTGCCACATACTGCATGCAAACCCTGAAGCTGGCGGCAGATGTGCTAACCGAGGTGTGAGCAAGAGAGACCATAATCTGCGTGTCGTCTGCATAGGATACCACCTCCATCCCCTGAGATTTAATAAGTCTTGCAAGGGGGGCCACATAGATGTTAAAAAGGGTCGGACTTAAGGCCGACCCTTGTGGCACCCCACATTGCAGAGACTTGGCAGGGGAGAGGTGGTTCCCAAGCATCACTCTCTGTTCCCTTTCGGTCAGGAAGGAATTTAGGAGACTCAAGGCCGATCCAGTGACACCCGTCTCCCTTAGCCGAGATGACAAGATGGCGGGGGAGAGGGTGTCGAAAGCGGCCGTGAGGTCCAACAGAACTAGGACCGTGGTTTGGCCAGAGTCCACCTTGCGTCGGATGTTATCGACCACATAGGTAAGGGCGGACTCTGTGCTGTGGTGTTTTCTGAAACCGTGCTGAGTGTTATCCAGGTATTCAGAAGATTCGAGAAAGGCAGATAGATGGAAATTCAAATGCGACTCAAGCAACTTCGCGGGTGCAGGAAGAAGCGAAATGGGCCGAAAATTTTTCAGCATGGCCGGGTCCAAAGTCGGCTTCTTAAGTAGCGGTTTGACTATTGCCTTCTTCCAAATAGAAGGGAAAGAGCCTTGAGCGATGGCCTTATTTAAGACGTTAAGCAGAAGAGGAGAGAGGTGGATTCTACACTCTTTCAGTTTCTTAAGGGGTATCGGATCAAGGGGGGAGGCCGATTTAATTTTGTCAAGAAGTGAATTCAGAGATTCAAGGGATAGGGAGGGAAAGGTTGTGAGTAGGCGAGGAGGGTCCTTGCCTAGTGCATCAAGATTGGATATGAGGGGGGGAGTGTTATAGTCAAGAGCAAGACGGTGGGATTCGAGAGAGACGTGAATGTCATGTATTTTGTTGTGAAAGAAGTCTGAAATATCGTTACAGAGTTGTTGGGAGCTGACTACTGGATCGGGAAGTTGCAGGGAACATAAAGAGTCAGCGATTTTGAAGAGATCTCTTGAAGAAGAGAGAGAGCTGGTCAGATTTGAAAAATATTCCTGTTTCTTGATTATCACTTGGTATTTGTAGGCACGTAGTGCGGATTTATGAGCCTCTCTATCTTTTAAGTCCCAGGATTTCCTCCACTTCCTTTCACTACTCCTGCAGCCCTGTCTCATAAGTCTGAGCTGGTCAGAGAACCAGGGTGCAGTAGGTTTGAGGCGTGCTACATAGCACAGGGATGAGGGGGCGAGATTTTCAACTGCTTTGGAGATGGAGTCAGTCAGAGACTGGGCTGCCTCTGAAGCATCCGTGACATCTAGAAGTTCGGAAGTGGAGATCAGAGGGGCAATAGTGTCATCTGAGATATTCCTTAAGTTTCTCCTGAGAATAAAGGGAGTGGTATTGTGATTGGAGGAACAGGTGCCGGGGATGTCAAGATCAAATGGTACAGCAAAATGATCGGACCAGGCCACCTGTAGAGGAGCGCCAGTGGAAAGCCTGTCGTCGTTGGAGAATAAACCATCAAGAATATGTCCTGCCTTATGTGTAGGACTATTTACGTGCTGGATGAAGTCACACGCTTTGAGGGTTTCAACGAGAGAGATAGTGTCTTTAGAGTTGGTCTCATCTAAGTGAAAATTAAAATCACCCAAGATGGTAAAGGCTGTTTTTCCGATATACGGTTCAAGAATGGTCATAAGTTCAGAAGGAAAGCTGGCCCTGGTGCCAGGAGGTCTGTAAATAAGGATCCCAGAGAAAGAAATTGAGGGAGATGGGGTGATGCAAAAATAGAGTGCTTCCACACGAGATAGGGGTAGAGGTATAGGTTTGATCACACAGAGAGAGGGAGTTTTAACAAGAATGGCGATGCCACCCCCTCTGCATAGTTGTCTGTCCTGCCTGTGAAGGGCATAGCCGTCAGGTATAGCCATAAGTAAATCATGTCCGGAGGAGTCAGAGGCCCAGGTCTCCGTAATGAATACCCAGTCTGGTTGTCGACTGTCGACGAAGTCGTGAAATGCAACATTATGCTTGATCAGAGAGCGAGCATTTATTAGAAAGCCAGATTTCCGCAGTTGGACAGGCTGTATGCACGGGAGGGGTGCAGAGGGGGCGACATCCTTCGAGAATTTGAGGGAGGCCGAGCAAGCCCAGCACCTGTGGGAATGCAAGATCCCCTCAGGGGAGAAACGGTGGGAGCAAGGCAGGGACACGGGACGGAGGGCCAGGAGGTCGGAATGGGAATAACGTCCGGAAGAGCCACAACTCGCAAGAGTGAGAGATGGGTCCAGCCCGACCTGCAGCCCGTCCTCAGCGCGGACGGGCGCAGACGGGCTGGACTCTGGCGTGACTCCTGCGGGCATCCGGCGCGTCCGCAAACGCGTCCGCTACGCGGAGAGACCTGTCCGTATTTTAAGGGCAGCTAGAGCGCGTGAGTGCGTCCCCCACACCCAAGATGGCCGCTGTGATCCCTCGCCTCCCCGGGACCGGCTCTCAGCGTCAATACTCAGCTGAGAGCGGCCCAGGTGGTAGAGGGAGATCAGGAAAGGTAGGCAAGTTGCCAGCGAGCAGAAACGCTTAAAAATACAGCGTGGTTAAAATACAAAACAAATACTCGAGGAGCGAGTCTAAAAGAGCGCTAATCACACAGCAAGTAATCTGTTGGAAAAGCAATTCAGGGATAGCGTTGAGAGACCTCCGGCTTCCGCCTCAGAGGGTGAGAAGTGAAGTTGATTAACATACAATATTTTATGACATTTTTTATCATTTTAAACCTTCACAAACATATATTAAAATGTAATATCACGTTAAAGATAACATTTCGCCATACTAAATCAAAGAAATCCTCATCGGCTTATCTAAGAAGCATAATGTATACTTTGTAATTACAAATTGTTTCCAGCGGGTGCAAATCAATAGAGCAATCAGAGGCAGCACAGATAAATTGGCATAGTAATAAACAACAGAGTAGAGAATGACAGATGAACTAATCATATTCTATGCCCGACTCTCATCATAGCCATCTACCTAATTGTCCTACAAGAAAGCAGTGACTGCCATTGAGCGGATTTATCTTTATGGGAACATTCAAAGAGCAAATCTCTTAATCACGGGGCCTGAGCATTCAAAGGAGCAACGAGGGCAAAACATATTTTACATCCTCAAAAAGAAAGAGAGAGCAGTTAAAATATGCATCCATTGCTGCTTCAGCCAGGCAGAACCCACCACTCTAGTCAGGGCAAGTAAGTTACACACCAAAGATAACCCATGCTCACCATCTGGTAGCTTGAGGCAGAACAGTCAGGCCTATCATCAGAGGCAATGTGTAAATAGTTTATGGAACACACGCACACACAGTAAAACAATGAATACACCACAAAATAGGCTCCACACAAGCTTATATATAAAAAAACAGCTTTTGTATTATCACCATATTAGGACCAGAATGACACTAATATTGTGTATACTTTTCAAGTTATGACTGTCATAAAATAGTACACGTTATCCTGAACCAAATGCAGTTAGGACTCCAGAAATGTGGTAGAAACCTTTCACAATATGAATGTCAACCAGGTAACCCTCGTTATCCTACAAAAAACCTGCATACAATGAACAAATCTTGCCTCTTTAGTTCAATAAATATCAACCTTTAGGCAATAGGTTTGAAACCAATACTTAGAAATGTATGCTTGTTGGTCAGCTATGGGAACTGATAGTTCTCACAGGGTTCCTTCCGGGTGCGGTCCCTCGACTGTAGGGAACTGTACTACCCTAAATTAGAAGTAGCGGCTTGTGTAGGGAGTGCCGTGGTGAGGCGGGGCAGGGGAAGGGCAGGGTGGGAGGTAGTAAACTCCGGCTCACAGCCGACCGGAGTAATGTAAATAAATAAATAAATAAAACAAATTTCTTTGCGCGCCCTGAAACACATTTGGCATTTCAGCGCGTGCAACAAAATTCATTTTATTTATTTATTTATTTACATTACTCCGGTCTGCCGTGAGGCGGAGTTTACTACCTCCCACCCTGCCCCTCCCCTGTCCCGCCCCACCACAGCACTTCCTACACGAGCCGCAACTGCTAGTTAGGGGTCCTTCGAGGAGCTGACTGCCTAGTTTGCTATGCCTCCACAATCCTCCCAAGCCCTACTGCATAAGATGAGGGCCTTGGGAGAATAGATGAAATTACTTGGCAGTTAAAGGCCACACGTGAGGCAGCACAGGTCAGCTATGCCGATTCCCCTTCTGGGACCTGCTGTAGCACAATACCTCTGAGGAGCCCCAAAGTGTGGTATACAGACCAGCTGTAGTGGTGCCCTTGGCCTCTCGGGTAGCCCCCTTTTGAATAGAGTTGTCTCGGTGGGGGCCACTGATGAGAGCAGCAAAGTGTGGAGTTCTCCTCCGGGCTGGTAAGTTGAAGTGAAAGGTCCCAAAGCAGCAGTCTACTTCTAGCACCCCCGCCCTTTAAAGAGTGGCTTCGGCTGGAGTCCCCTCACCACGAGGATCCCGGTTGTGAGGGTGAGCCCTGGCTTTGCTCCAGAATGCTATCCTCAGCCCTGCGGCACTGACATGCTGACATAGGGGTGATTTAGAGTGGTGGAGGGTACAGCTCGGTGTAGAGCATTGTGCTCAATCTGTTTGATAATGTACCTTTTGAGTTTTAGTCTTGGTGCTCTGAACCCTGGACAAATCGGGCAATGCCTTCCAGCAGAATGGCTCCTGCAATTGTCTTAGCCAGAAAGAGTCAACAAAGTCTTTAAAATCCCTGAGACCTCAAGGAGAACAGGAGGCAAGCAAACAAGTGCTTGGAGAACACTGGGGACCACTCAGAGGGAATTAGGAAGGCAGGCAGGCCAGCACACAGAGTCACTTGGTAGCCCCTTAAGCAACCTAGCAGGTAGCAGTTTAGCACAACAAAACAAATGGTCCAAATAGCGGTTCCTCCTGGCAGCACAGCAGTCCTCTGGTGCAGTATGCAGAGCCAGCAGAGTCTGATTACAAGTCCCATGCAGTGTCTAAAATCACGGGGTCAGAACCACTGTAATTATACTCAAGATGTCTTTGATATAGTGGGCACTTCAAAAGGAACCTTAGAAGTGCAAAAACCTTCCTTTCAGCCCTAGCCCTGGCTCCAGACATCACTAGGGGGTGAAGGACGGGGCCCTCTAGGGCCACGCGGGTTATATACTACCACCTACTATGCCTTTCCCAAAATGAAGAGTCGGTCAGACAGTAGAGAATTAAAACTTACTTTATTCAGTATATACTCCGCAGAGGAGCCCAGTCAGGCCTTCACCCTAAGATGTCTGCCGAGGGATCTCACTACCCAAGGTACGCCAATACATAATAAATCCTTCTGGAGACTTCGGCCACGCCTCTAATGGAAAGTTACCGACTTGAGCCGGGCATGAACAAAGGAGGTACAGAGAGATGAGCTAACACCTGCCAGATGGGCTCACTATCAGTACTCCAAGGCCACTGTGCCAAGTCTCAGCGTCTCCTAACATGGGAGCAGAGCTACACATTGATATTGGAATGCAGAGCGAGAATATGAGTTCATTAGCAAGTCGGGTTACAGCCTTGAGCAGGAGAGAAAATAATAACTAAGTACAGTGTTTTGCTGAGGCAAGCAAAAAGAGAAATGAGGCCTAGTAGGACAACAGACCAAGCAGTCTTCTAATGATTGCAAAATACAAAATGGAGTCACACAAGCTAACTAAAGCCTACATGTTGCAAGGATAACTCAGTAGGTTGCATACCATGAATACAAATGGTGTCTATTCAGCCACATATTGCTAACCTTAAACGTACAACGGGAAGGGAAATTTCAAACCTAACAGGGGTAAATCAGTCCTTCGTGTGAGGGCAAGAAATAACCTATACAAATGTGAAGTGTGAACGGCCCTCTCTCTCCCAGGCCAGGAAGACCATGCAGATGAATGCAGATGTAACCATTTCACACCCAACCCTTCCTGCTTGATGGCTGTCTGAAAAGTATAGTTGTCACCCAGGCCAAGACATGGATTTGAGTCACACTGCAAAGCACAAATAGTCATAAGCACAGAGAAATGCCCACTTTCTAAATTGGCACTTCTAAAATACTAATGTAAAATCCCACTACATGAGTAAGCAGGATTTTTCACTACCATTCAAACATGGCAGTGCTACTCCTTTCAGATCAGGAATTACTCTTTAAACACTTATTATGGAATTTCAAATGCTAGCCTATAAGAGGAATAGGCCTCAAAATAGTGAGAAACAAAATAGGCTGTATATCACTACCAGGACATGCCGTACAATAAAAGCCCATATCCTACCTTTTACGTACACAGCACCCTTCCAATAAGACTACCTCAGGGGTGGGCTATATATGTAGTTAAAGCTTTGCACATAGTTGTAAATGCCAACTCAATGTGGCAGTAAACTGTGCACCCAGGCCCTGCAGTGGCAGGCCTGAGACCGGTTTGAAAGGCTACGTCAGTGGATAACACAAGCAGTGCTGCAGGCCCACTAGTAGCATTTAATTTACAGGCCCTGGGTATATGGGATACCATTGTATACGGGACTTCTAAGTAAATTAAATATGCCAAACAGGTGTATACCAATCTTCAGGAGGTAAAGTGTTGAATTGAGGGGGGTGCTGCAAGCCTCTGACCTTAGACCAACCTTTTCAACATTTACATGTCTCCTTTGGCATATGTGGTGGAATCCTTTAACATCAAGATCATCTCATATATAATTTGGAGAGTACAGTGCGAGGGGAGACCCCAAAAGACTTGAAAGTGCTTGTTGGCTCAAATACTCCTGATGGAAAGCAAGGTACTCTGACTATCATTACTGGAGTAGATGGGGCTGGAGTTTTAGGAGAAAATTCTGGGGGGTAACCTGAAAGTAGCCTTGTGGGAGATGTAGTTCTCCAAAATGGCTTACAGGAAAAAGAGATGGACGCTCAGGGGAATGGAAGCACCCCTAGACGGGTGATTAAAATAGTAAAAACAAACCCTCAGCCAGAGCTCCAAGATGAAGAGTGTTCAGCTAAAAGACTTGTAAGGGAGGGGGACTCAGGTGATAAGGTTTACTCCATGTCCGATCCCTCCAATTCCTCGGGGGATGATAGCCTGGGAAAAGATTGGGCTGAGGATGACAGCGGTGCAGGTAGTTTGCGTCCGGAAGGCGGTGAGGAAGGAGATTATTGCTCATATATTCTTGGAACAATCCGTAAATAGAAGGGGTAACAGAAGGGGTAGCATGATGCCTTGTCAAATAGGGATTCTGGTTCAACTGGCTCTATGAAATGAGATTATTCCTTCTCTCCTAAACTGGATGGCAATGTAACCGCTTTAGAAGGGATGCCAGCAGCTGCTCTTTTCTTAAATTTGGTTGGCCCGGATGAAATTACATTAGCTACTATTTATCAGAGCATTATGGCCCATCGAGAAGAGACCCGGTTGGAGAGCTTACGTACCCAAGGAGCATGTCGTAGACTACAAAACTCAGTCCATAGGGTCGCAAAGACTTGCGCTGATTTTGCAGCTAGGATTAGAGATACTAAGACTAGAATATCTACGCTGGAGGATGAGATGTCTGCGCAGAAAATACTCACTGACTCTCTGAAAGCCCAGAAGAAGGACGTGCTCTGGAAATTGATGGATCTTGAAAATAGGTCAAGAAGGAATAACCTGCAGAGACTGGGCAGTCCTGAGGGCAAGGAGGGGGGAGATGTGTGGCAATTCGTGGTGGAAATATTTGCGGATGCCTTCCCTGAACTCATGCAATGGGACTGGAAAGCTGAGGTTCAAAGGGCTCATAGGTAGGGGTGGGCTGAATTTGCGTAGTCGCACTACGCAAAGCTCTGCGAAACGGTAAAAAGAGCGAACACGCGGAATTGCTTGTTCATGATGCTTTTTTCCTGTTCGCGATCGCTGTTTGCGTGCTCGGGGGGAAATATCTCGTGGACACGTATTTTGAGAACGCGAACAAGCAAAAAATTCCGCGAAGCCGCGGAATGCAGAATTTTGGGCAATTCCGTGTTCTCCGTGGAACGGAAAATTACCCAAATTCCGCGAGTGGAACGGAATTTACCGCCCAGGCCTACTCATAGGTTCCCCTTCAATCAATGTAAAGGGCAGGACAAGTTGTAGACGAGGTATTTTGATATATCTTAACAATTTTTTGGCCCGAGAGTCAGTATATGATTTAGCTAGACCGGACAGGAAAAGGGCTGGGAAGGGCTGTGAGTTTTTGTGAGACCCGGTTTTTGCCAGGCAACAGTGGAGAAACGATGGCAGTTGCGTCAAATGATCCCATTGTTCCAAGCTAAAGGGGCGCAGGTATTCTTGCACGTATTCTTGCTTAACCCCGCTAAGCTGAAAGTATTATTCAAGGGGCAGCCACAATTCTTCTCCTCCGAAGTATCAGCTAAGGAATTTCTGCATTCAATACAGGATTGATATGCAAGGGTGATGGTCTATTGATCGATGCAGATACCTGTTATTCATGCCAGGGTTAGAAGAGTGTTTCTCACTTAATGTTTTGTATATTCTTACTTGTTTTCTTCCCTGTCAGCTCAAAAGGAGGGGGGGTGCTAGGACAGGGGGGTGGTAGCTGGCTTTTCATCACCAAGGACCGTTGGTCCTTATGCCTCATCAGGTGGGTGGTCAGGGGGGTGGGAGGAATGGTTTGGGGTAGGAATTGGCAAGGGGGGAGGTGGGGGGAGTAGCTGGGGGGCTGTAATGCTGTTGTTTTCCGTACATTGTCATGGTATTTGTTATCAAAGGAAAAGAGTAAACATTTGTAGAGTTTGTAATTCCTTTAGGTATCATCGGTAAGATCTGATGAAGAATATGGTGCTTTCAAGGATGATAGGTAGAAGGAGTGGAATATCTATATGCTCATGGAATGTTTGTGCAAATTGATTTGCTATGCCTACAGGAGACCCATAGATCATGCAGTAAAAGTAGATGGCTGAAGGAACTAGTCCTCGATCTACTGGCATATACCCGTCAAGGTACCACAATCAGGGGGGTGGCTATTCTGGCAAAGCAAGGCCTAGGGATCTGTAAAAGAGTTAAAGAGGATCGATTGGGGTGGTCGGTAATTATTGAATTTATTTTCAATCTGCTCCGTATATGGGTCAAACTTAGATGACCTGGAAGTTTTGAATTACTTAAGTGTAGAATTTTCCACATGGCCTCATCCGTTAATCTTTTGTGGAGACTTTAATATCCATTTGGACAGCTATTTTAATCTTTCTAGTGGTTCCCCATATCAAGGACGGAAAAATAGGACCTTCAAGGCTCTATGGGGTTTAGTCAGAGAGCATGGGCTGGTCGATGTCTGGTACAGGCATAAACGGGCGGACTCGGGGTACACTTTTTACTCTGCCCCTCATAATAAATTGGTCCATCTTGACTACTTTTTTATATCATGTCAAATGGCTGAGGGGGTAAGTGTTGAGACCTCCCCTAGGGTTATTTCAGATCACAACCCAATAGCCGTGGAGCTTCCACTCAGTGGCTTTGTAGGAATCCAGAGGCCGTGGACTTTTGAAAGGAAATTATTGCTGGATCAGTCATACTGTGAACATATGGCCAAGTGGATAGTAGAATTTTTTAACTCTAATAGGAACACGGCTTCAGAAATTATAGTGTGGGATGCGTTTAAGGCGGCCGTGCACGAAGAGACTCTTAACTTTTCTAGCTACCGTCGGAAGGCTGCTAAGGAAAAGATGAGGGATTGGGTAGGCTGAGATAGATCTTATGAGGAAAATCATTGGAGGCCAAAATATAGAAGAATGCCAGCAGCTAATTGCTATATTAAGTCTAGAATACATCAGCATTTTGGGGAAAAGCTTCGTATTAAGTATGTGCAATACAGAACTGAAGTGTATGAACTTGGAGAAAACACTGGTAGGGTTCTGGCGAAACGATTACAAGGGAGGTGTCAAACAGGATTTGTAGAATTAAAGACCAG
Organism: Triturus cristatus; assembly: GCF_964204655.1. Lineage (NCBI taxonomy): Eukaryota > Metazoa > Chordata > Amphibia > Caudata > Salamandridae > Triturus > Triturus cristatus. The sequence goes on from NC_140588.1 coordinate 237,420,657, forward strand.
TCAGTCAGGTTAATAGTAAAGTTAGGACTCCTAACTATACTACTCCTAAACTGAGAAAAGTCCTAACTTTAAGACTTTCGGTATTCACAGAAGGAATTTAGGGGTCCTAAAGTTAGGAGTCCTAACTTTACTACTCCTAAACTGAGAAGAATCCTAACTTTAAGACTTTCAGTATTCACAGAAGGCATTTAGGAGTCTTAAAGTGAGGAATCCTAACTTTACTACTCCTACACTGAGAAAAATCCTAACTTTAAGACTTTCGGTATTCACAGAAGGCATTTAGGAGTCCTAAAGTTAGGACTCCTAACTTCTGTGAATACTGATATGAGTAAGTGTCTTCTGTGAATACCAAAATGAGTAAGTGCCTTCTGTGAATACCAAAATGATAGTAAGTTTAGGATTTTGTCTCAAGTTAGTTCTGTATTGTAGGCACTCGTGACTGTTGCTTGCCCCCTAGCACGCCTTTTACAACTAGTTGAAGATAGAGTTAACTAGAGTGTACCTCTCCAAACATATTGTAGTTCTGTGAATAAGGCCATTCAAATATTAATGGGCATGCGCCATTATCAGCCTGTGGGATTCTGCCATCTATTTTCCAGACCAAACCACATTCAGATGGGGGAATATTGAAATTAGCACTGTGGGTGATCTGGGCTATGAAGGTCAAATGGCTTCTTTTTTGTTTTTACAAGAAAAGTTTGGTTTGAGTAAACAAGATTTTTGCAAGTACTTACAGATTCGTAGTTTTTTAGGAAGGAAGATGCAACACCTAGGTTTACATTTTGGAAAGCTTCGATTATTGGACTAATTCGAACTAAATCTCGTATAGGGGGAATCTATCAAAATCTATTGGAGGCTCTCCCTGATGATATATCTATTCAGAATAACAATTGGGATAGGAAATTTGGGAAGGAGGGGAAACATATTGAGGACTCACTTGAATTAGCCAACCAGATTTTATTAACTGGAAGTCTAAGGAGCCAGCACTTTATGTAAATTTTCGATCATTACTATACTCCGGCAAGGATTGCCAAGTGGGGAGGGACACGGGGGATATGTAATAGATGCGGGATGCCGCTAGCTGATACTATCCAAAAATGTTATTCCTGCCCCAGTCTAGCGAAATCTTTACAGGATATTGAATCTTTTCTGAGTATGGTTTTGGGGATCCCGCTAGCAATCACGGCAGATCTGGTAATCCTGGGGATTGAGGGGAGTTCGAGTGGAAACCGGAAGCCTCGATCTGTCCCTGGGTTTTTGTTTATTTCACTGCCCAGTGGATCAGCCCCGATCCCCCCACTTTCAGTAATTGGCGTTCTAGGTTGCTAGCCATATATAATATTGAATTTTCAGTCTATCGGTTGAAAGGGTGAAGGAGGTGGGAGCTGGGGCAAATGATCTAGGCTCCTATTACAGAATGGCTACAGTGAAGCAGGATCAAATAGTATTTAAACATCACGTTAATACTCCCCTCCTGAAGGGCTATTTTTTTTTCTATTATCCTTATTATATGTCCTGTAACCACTTGGAATACGGAGTTATGAGCTTTTTTTGTGGAATGTACTTTCCCTGTTTGATATCTGCTCTGCAACTGTGTTGTATATGATTTTTCTAGTTTTTCTTTCTTCTACTGCTTTTTTTAGAGATGTTTAAGAAGTAAAATGATTTGTTCATTTGTGAATCTACCATGATATGTATTTATGCAATTTTTCTTATTTCTTTTTTGTCTTTCTCTTGAAAACAACAATAATAAACTTTAAAAATTAAAAAAAGATCATCTCATATCATCTCATCATCCCATATGCTGATGATACCCAGCTGCTACTCACGTATGATGGAGATCCTGTGTATGCATGGGGTACCTTTGGTAGCTGTCTGGTGGCACTGCTAGATTGGCTGAAGGCTAACAGATGACAGTGTGATCCAGATAACACAGAAATCTCATTGTTTGGATGAGATCCTCCCCTGGGCTGGCATGGAGATTGGCCGGATAATGTCCCCCCCACCCCCTCCAACAACAGTAGCCAGAAATCTGGGTGTGTAGTTTGATGACCAGCTTTAATTTCGAGCACAGGTGTCAACAGGTGTGAAATCATATTTTTGGATATTTCGCATGTTGAAGAACTTTTTTCACCTTCTACCCTTTGAGGCTCAAGTGACAGTGGTCAGATCACTGATTTTATCTAGGCTGGACTATGCCAATATCCTATGCTTTGGTCTCCCAGAATATTTGATCCAGCGGTTACAGGTCATGCAAAATATGGCAGTCTGTTTATTATTCAAAATTCTGAAATTTGCCTGTGTGTCATCTTGTCGGGACAAACTTCACCAGCTACCAGTCCGTCAGCATATTAAGCACAATGCACTGTTGCTAACTCATCAAGTCCTCCACAATAGGGGCAAGAGGTACCTAAATTAATGCATTGAGGCATATTGCCCTGGGAGGCTCCTGTTCTCCAGTTCTGCACTCCTCATTGTGACTCCTCGCTTTCAGAAACAGTGGATGGGAGGCTCCTCTTTCACTGTTAAAGGAACACGCTTCTGGATTAAACTTCCTGAACATCTGAGACATATATTTGAGGAAGGTAAATTCAAAAAGGAACTCAAACCATTTTCATTTAAACTCTAGTGGTAAACATGGGCGGAAAAATCATCTGTAATACTCACTTTGGCAGTACTAGAAGCGCCAGGACACTTTTACAAGTAGCCATGCGCTATAGAAAAACCCTCATTCATACCAGGTTTTAGGGGAGAGAGCAAATATACTTTAGCACTGATTAGCAGTGGTAGAGTGCCAAGAGTCCTAAGACCAACAAAAAGAGGGGCAGAAAAATAGGAGGAAGAAGACAAAGGTTTGGTGATAACCCTGAAAAAAGGGCCATGTCTAAAAGCTGTCTACACTGTACAATAGATAGGATTATACATGAGATATTTGGCTAGAATATTAATATCAGTATCAATCAAAAGGAGAGAGCGAGGAAAGGTCAGGGGGACGTCCCTATCCCCAGGTAAAGTAAGCAAACAATGTGGACATACCCACTGAATAGAAAAAAGGTTTGGACTCACTGTAATAGTAAGCAGTGCCAAGGAACCATTAGGTTTTATTAAAAGACCCATTACACACCAACCTGGTTGGTGTCGTGTTTCATCATTGGGGTCCCAACCGGGTGGCCGAATGCCCCTTGGTTGTGCTACCATGCCTGATTACAGCAGAACTGGTGTTGTGTATTTGTGTGAAGAAATAATGTGCAAATTAAAAATATCTCTGGGAATCCTTGCCAAATGTGTTTATTTGTGGCAGCCCTGGGTATGGTTAAAATCCAAGAACGCAACTAGTAGAGGGATTTACTCATAGTTGTCTGCAGTAGGTCTACATGTTTCAGCCCAGGGAAAAAAGAATTTGAGTGGGCATTCGTCAGGACCGTTTAACAAAGTGAGTGAGTGGCAAAATCTAGCCACGTGAATGGTGAATGTTCAACACACGCGCTAAGGTGTGTTGGAAAAATAAGTGGTATCGGTACTTACGACCCCACTAGTGGAAACCTGGAAGGGAAAAGACAAGACACATAAAGAAAAGAGAAGCAACATAAAAAGCAATCTTTTGCATGATCAATTGTAGTGAGGATATGGGATTCACTGCGCACATTGCTAAGTTAGCATAAGTTAGTATATGCTTGGCAGCCATTTTGCCACTTTTACACACGTTTCTACAGGACTTTGTTTTCTCAAATCCTCTGCTTATGCCTGCTCACATGGGAACCGTCTGCCTTTCACATTTCTTGCTGAACTCTGTGGTCTTTATCTGCACAGCGTGTTCAAGGTCAAAAAACAATGTGCTCTGTTAATCTGCTTTGGTCAGTCCCACGCATGTTAGACTTAATACTACCACAGCTGTACTACTGAAAGTTGAGTGCTTTTAATATGGCATTGCAGGCATGTTAGGCACTTTAAGAAAACCTTTCCGAGGAGAAGAGCTGTGTTTGTCCGGAGATGTAAATCTTTGCATCTAAACCTGGAGGTATGGGGTCCCCCTGACAAAGCACAGAGGTCTTCTAAAATTATAATTAAGTAGTTCCTAGCACGGGGAGGGTGGCAAGGCACATTAGGCCTTTTTCCCACTAGCTTTATAAAATGATATCCCGTTCATATTTTAGGGAATTGTAACAATGCTCACTATATTAAGTTTATGCATTTGCTGCTAGTATTGGCTCGTGTACTGCATTATAGAGCACGTCAGTTAAAATAAACATTTTAAACTATACTGTGTCTCTGATTACTTATGTTGTGGACAAGTATGAGTGAGTTAGCGAAAGAGTGTCCTTGCTCCCGCGATTACTGAGAGAGTCTGAGTTACATGTTCTAGTATGTCTAATAATTGGTAGCTTCGCTGTAGTATGGAGAACGAATGAGACACTATAGCTAGTCGGATGAGGGTTCCAGGCACTAAGGTGGGCAGTTGGTACACTACTATACACCGAGGTCCTGGTTTCTTACACGTAGCTCTGTATATGTGCAGAGTCCCTGCAACATGGTGCAACCAATGTTTGGTCTGCCTCTTATCTGCGAGACGCTTGAGTAGTACTTGTGCTTGTCCACAATCCCCTCGCTTCTGTTTCCGGAAACACATGTGATGCTGTTACCGCCTATATTGATGTTTTTATAGGTTTTTTCAAGCTTGATGTTATTAAAAGGTGTTTTCTTGTTTTAGTTACCCTCTATTGCGCTGCCACGCATTAGGTTGTTATACGTTCTTTTTCTTCATGGCTGAAGTAGATATACCAGCGCATAGTCGCGCAGCACTCCGTCGACATTTGACCGTGTATGGAGTGTCAGATGCGGGTGTCAATCTTATCCTTGTTGTGGAAGCTGATCCGACACAACACTGTGAAGTGTTTTATTTGTGGGACACTTTTCCGAGAGTGAATGGAGACGATTTGTTCCATACTTACACTGCTTCGGCTCTTCCTCAAAATTATCGACCCTATACAAATCTTGAAGTTACGCTAACGGCATGGCAACATCTTATTTGGTTTAATGGTGCCCTCCCACACCCAGTGACTCCGATCCGTTTAGGCCCTTTATCTGTCGATGGGGCCACTTGGCCGGTTTTGGCTGGGTAGACCCCACAGCCACGTTATCTAACAGTTCGAGTCAATGAACTCCGCGTGATGCACACCTCTTTAGTACGGGTGCATAGAGCTGTTGTACGTTACGTTATGTGCAACGTCCAGGTGGAACCACCTGGGGTTGCTGCACAACCAGCTGGACCTGGTGACTATTAGTCCCGTTATGGTTAGTTCGGTAATAGGCAAGTGTCCTCAAAATAAGGGCGATTTACCTTATTGGCTTGCTGAAACATTTGACCGGCTGGTGGCTATATTTCTAAATACCTCTCCTGTGGAAAATCACAGGTTGTTGACAATTAGTTTGCAGAAAAACGTAATTCCCAAGTTAACCGATTGTAACAATTAGGAAAAGGTGTTTGCGGCAGTATATGCAAAATGTTTCGGCACTTCCTCAATGACCGTACTCCCCTCCGTGATTAAGCGAGTTCAAGATGAGCACGGCCCATAAGTGGCTGTTGAATTGGGGATGAGATTGGTCGGGGTGTTCGACATAGTTGCTGATCTAATCCTTGCTAATGTTAAGGGAGATGCAGTAAACTTTCAAGTAGCTAATGCTTTGGCTCTAGTCCCAGAGCCAGACAGGCCACGTGAAGTGCTGCAGATTACTGCCCAGGCTTATTAGACCATTGGACGCAAGTGTTTGGGTGCTAAGCCTTTTGCTAAAATACCAGCTCAACCACAAACACAACAGAAGTCTCAGTCTGAGAAAGACGAGCGTCCAACCTTTAATAAAAAGAATTGGAGAACTAAGAAACAGGGAAAGCAACAACAGAAACAGGGGTCACGTGCCGCGTCATTGACACCCGAGTCTTCTGAGCGCACTTATGATTTGCGCGACCGCGCGAGAATTAGGTCACCTGACATGTTTCAGGTTCCTGATCAGCGTTCTCCTCGTTCTTCACAGGAAACAAGGCTCGCTGGCCGGTGGAGGTGAACGCCAAGAGCGCGGCAGAGGTTGAGGTGCCCCACAAGGATGTGAGCAACTTCGTCAGACTGACGGAAAGGGGAAACAAGACGATTTTCCTCATCAGCATCCACAGTTTCAGAAAAAGAAAGTTTCAGCGTTAACATCTAGATATGCCAAAGACGGTGTGGACCCGGCTCCAGAATGTTACTTGGGCAGTAACGACAGCACAGCAGAAGTTACCATAGTGCGGCAGGCACTGCGTACATTTCTGGAGGTGACAGCAACTGAGACTTTCATTACAGTTGAAACAGCTGACACTCGAGTGGCTCACCCTGATAGACTAAATGAAATTATTCTTCTGATTGAAGGTGACATACAATGTGGTATTAAAGGGATTTTTTGAGAAAATCTGACATCTGCTTATGACATATTGTTGGCGGAGGCAGATTGGCCACCACCATTTGTTCTTGCTGCTCCTAAAGGGGAGGTGGTGATACTTTCGAGTTTTTCACGTAATGTCTCCAAGGAGCATGCAAAGTCTTTTGCAGATGAGTTGGCTTTGGTGCTTGCACCGGCTCTGTACCGTACTCATGTGGGCTGGGATAAAGACTCACCTGCATTATATACGTCACCCCTAGGTAAGATAGGTCCTAGGTAGCCCATAGGGCAGGGTTCTGTGTAATTAAAAGGTTGTGCATTTCCTTTTAAGTTTTACATGTCATGGTAGTGAAAAACACCTAAATTAGTTTTTCACCATTGTGAGACCTACCCCTCCTATAGAAAAACATTGGGGATACCTTATTACATTTAATAAACTGTAATTCCCAATTGGAATGTTATGTTTGGTATCTATGGAATTGCAATGATAAACCCTCTTTAATAGTAAAGTCATTTGTTTAATTAACATTTTCAAAATGCCACTTTTACAAAGTTGTCATACCCCTGCCCTTTGTACTTGCAGTCTTGGGTCACATGACTGGGTGTAGCTGACAGTTAGGCTATACAATTTTCTCCCAGACAGTCACACAATAGAAGGGTTAGGTGTTCCTCAATGGGACATCTGCTGGCAGGATGTGAGGGCAGAGATGAGCTCAGCCCCGCTTGCAGCTGAATAAGGTGTGATCCGCCTTCACACAAATGCAGCCCATTGTCACTGCAGCCAGCTTGGAGCCAGGTTGGGGAGTCAGGATATTTCATGCACTTCTAAGAACCTTTCTAGAAGATTCTCCCACTTTCCAGAAGAAGTGCACCGGGGTATTCCTTCAGACCCACTTATTAGTTCATTACTGAACCTGTGAAACGACTCTCAGAGGAATGCCAGCTGCCCTGTGACATGCTGTGTACTTTGCAAAACTACTGCTGCACCTGGAAGGACTGCTTTGCTGCCTGGAGCCTGGCTTGTATCCTAAGAGGCCAGTCCTGCATCTTCACCTGAATCCAGGACTACCAGAGTGATTCGAAGGGCTAGTTTGCCTGACTGCTGCTCAGAGCCACAGAGACACAAAATGCACTCACCCTCTTGAACCCACACCTGGATGCAGCCTGAGTGATTCCTAAACCCTCAAGAGGTGTCTTACCAGTCCTGGACCTTTGGTTGTGGTGCTAAAGGTGCTCAGATGGCCAAATCCCACAATTGAAGATTTCGAAAACTTTTGACCAAAACATGCACTGAGCACCATGAGGAGACCCGGACCAACCTGCTTGTCTATCCGCCCGAGGTGCATCAGCAGTCGGATTGACTTTGCGGCTTCTCCCACTAGAGTCAGCTTCTCCGCAGCAAATCCCTTTCAGCAGATCTTTGGCAAAGGGGTATCCTACCATGTGGAACTTCGGCTACAGCCCTCTGCCTCATGCTGCTGGAGATTTTCGACTTCTGGCAACTAAGCCTGAAAGTAGAAATCTTCATCCCCACTTCAACTCAAGTCCAGCCGACAACGATGCTCCCTCCTCGGACATCTTCTGCAGGCTTGCCCCCACTGAACTTTTCCTTCTCAGATATTTAGTTTCAGAAATTCATAATTATAATCATTCAACTTTATTTCGGTCGGAGACCATAAAAGTGCAAGAGCAAAAAACAGTATGCAGAGAATATAAAAATCAGACCCATTACATTGGGAACCAAAAGGAGTGTTACACTACATGAGGAAGAGTACAATGAGCATTAAAACATTGGTAACCAATTAGAAGTTAAAATAAAACACAGGAGGTTAAAAAACAGAACTAAAAGTATCCATTGCAACACAAACTAATAGTCCATTCTGGTTTAGGTGAACACGGGTATGGAGTAGGAACCATGACAACAAAAGCCTTTGCCTGAACAAGGCCCACTATGCTGGCAGGTTTCTATGCTTTTTACACCCTCCAAGCCAATAAAAGGCTGCCCAGTAGACCCAACCCAATAAAATGTAATGTAATGTAAAGGTATATTTATATAGCACGACTATCACTCCGAGGAGCATCTTGGCACAGAAACAGAAACCAGAGATGTAACCCAAAGCTGGTTTACTGCTAACGGTAAAAAACTAGGAGATCAGATCAGAGTTTTGCAGAGTGTGTCCAGTGCACCAAAAATCCAGGTTTTAAGTGCCTTCCTAAACAGGGACTGGGATGTAATCTGGTGAAGTTGTGGAGGAAGTTTATGCCATGCCTTTGAGCCTAGTACTGTGAGCGATTTTCCTCCCTTCGACACCAATCTGAAGGCTGGAATATTCAACAGATTGGCGTTTGATGATCTTAAACTTCGGGAGGGAACATAGTGCTTAAAACCAGTTCAAAGATATTGGGGGCCTGAGGAGTGGAAGGCCCTAAAAGTGATGATAAGGACTTTAAACAGGACACGTTTGTGAATTGGCAGCCAATGCAGAATATCTAGTGCTGCTGATGCGGATGATCTCCTGGGCCACTTCAGTACCAGCCGTGCAGCTGCATGCTGGACCATCTGAAGCTTTTGCAGAACTGATCTGTTAGTTCTTGCATAGAGGCTGTTACAATAATCCAGACTGGATGTAATAAGGGCAACGGCAACAATTTGCCTAGCTGAGATGGGAATCAGGTCGAAGAACTACTTTAGGCTTTTAATGATGTGGAAGCAGGTACCTGCAACTGCCAATGTTTGCTGTTTAAACGATAGGGTAGTATCAAATTGTATTCCTAGATTCCTAGCAACGTTTAATGTGTTTGCGGGATGGCATTTTCTGGCCACCAAAGTTTAGGCGAGAAAATGTTTTGTTGGCCAAAAGGTAGAATTTAGTTTTTTTCAGAATTACACCTCAGCTGGCTATTATTCATCCAACAGAAAGTCGCTGTGAGGCATTTGCGGAGAATTTCTTCCGCCTGGGTAGTGTAATTATCCAAGACCAAAATTAGCTGTGTATCGTCCGCATATGAGATGGTGTTTATGTTAAAGGACGATATCAGCTTAATCAAAGGGGCCATATAGGCATTAAAGAGGGTCAGGCTAAGGCTCGAACCCTGGGGTACCCCTGAAATAAGTGCCTTTTCTTGAGAATTATATTGGCCTAGTGTGATCATTTGGCGGCGATCTTGCAGGAAGTTCTTTATCCACTCTAGGACACTGCCAGATATGCCAGATGATGCAAGCCGGTCTAATAACACAAGGATAGATTAAAACATTATGAAACAGTGGATAAAAAGCTAATAATCTCTGCAGAGGTTTCACACTTTCAACAGAAGCCTTCTTAATGTCCACATGTGACCCAGGAACATGGCAAAAGCACAAACAATTGTCGGGCTAGAAGCTGATCTTAAGATGCGAAGCGTCTCGACATAATGGAGTGTACCCAGCTGTTTACAGATTGGTTTCAGCCATTTCCGTCTTGTGCAAGATGTCTTGGGACAAACGAAAAACACGTGGGCAATGGACTTTATAGCAGATTTGCACCTGGGGCAATTTAGTGAGGAAGTGGATGTCTGCCTCCAGGTGCTAATATATGAGTTTAGAGGAAGTGATCCAAAGCAGAATTGCATATAGAGTTTCCTGTCGAGGGTAATGGTGATGATGTCAAAATATTGTTCATAATACCCTGCGATTTTAAAATTCATAAAATCCATGGTCAGGCCTCCCCACGAGGAGCTGGTGACTGTGCTCTGGGCTACCCATTCCCAAAAGTACTTCTTAAGGGCATCTTTGCTTAGGGGCGATAAATGGTCCTTATTGTCCCAGAGGCCCTCTAGACCTAACGCTCTTAGAGAGGTTTTCACATTGCTAAACCAGCCAATCTTGCTGGAAAGGTCGTGAGAGACCACCTCATCAAGAGTGGCAGCATACAAGGCAACTCCGGGGTGGTCCTAATACGCAGCCAGAATAGTAGGGGCCATAAAATGGCCTTTTCAGCATTGGATGGTTGTTGGACTTGGCCCTTTTTGCAGGGTCATCCCTGAACTTTTTGCCTTCCTCGTGTATTTTTTCTTACCTGTTGTTGGCTGTTTTATGACTCTGGGCACTTTACCACTGCTGCTCAGTGCTAAAGTGCATTTGCTCTCTATTGTAAATTCATGTATTGATTAGTGACATCATGATTGAATTATTTGATTTACTTGTCAGACCCTAGTACAGTGCAAGATGTGTGCCCGGGGTCTGTAAATCAAATGCTGCTAGTGGGCTTGCAGCACTGGTTGTGCCACCCACAGAAGCAGCCTGTAAAGTGTGTCTCAGGCCTGCCATTGCAGAGCTTGTCTGCAATCTAGTACTGCCATGTCGACTTGGTAAGCGCACCCACTTGCCAGACCCCAAACCTTCCCTTTTCTTCATATCAGACACCCCTAAGGTAGGCCCAAGGGCAGGGTGCATTGTAAGTATAAGGTAGGACATGCCCTGGTTTGTATGGAATGTCCTAATAGTGAATTACAGCCACTTTTGTTTTTCACTATTGCAAGGCTACCAGTCCCCATAGGCCAGAATGGGCAGTTTGATTATAACATCTTATAATCCTAACTGACCCAGGAAACATGGTAGAAATTCGAGTTTAGTATGCCTGAACTCAGAATGATAAAATACATCTTTTAGTGATGTTGGTTTTAACATTCTGTGTTTGAGAATACCACTTTTAGAAAGTAGGTATTTTCTTACCTAACCATCCAGCCTGCCTCTGCTAGCTTGTATACTGTGTGTCTGGTTTTGTGAGTGACAGGGGCTGGGGGATTCCAGGAGATAGGGTAAGTCAGCACAGGGCTTAATAGACTTATCTGCATGTAGAGTGGTAGGAGGAATAGCAAACTGGGTCTGAATAGGGCTGTGCCTGCCTTCCACAATGCTGGCGCCACCTCCTGTCTGATGACCCTGGCCCACACTATCAAAGGAAAGAAGGAGTCCTGTAAACAAAGTGCTACAGGACTGCACAGAACTGGTTTGGACTAGGTACATGCCCCTCTGCCTTCAGAGGACAAAGGATTTAGTAGAATAAATATGGGGACCCAGACCCCAAGACTTTAGATTACTTCTGGATCAACAAGACAAACCTCTGCCAAGGAGAAGAACCAAGGTAGCTGTAGGACTTTGACTGCCCCGCCTGCCAGTGTGCTGTGTTGCTGTGTTGGCTTACAGTGGTGTCTTCAGTGCCAAGGAGAGGAGAAGGAACTTTCAAAGAACTTTCATCATCTTGCAGAATATTACTCCAAGGGCTTGAACTTGTGCTAGCCTCCTGTTGAAGTCTCAGGGACAAAAGACTTCACCACCAGCTCCCCTCTGAATTTCCTTGCTGGGAATTCTGTGTGCAGAAGCCTGCGTGTCACTGGGAGCTGGAAGCGCGACTCATCGAAAAGAAGCGTGTCGCAGTCGCAGCTGTTTTACCGTCGCATCTCCGGAGAAGTGTATCGCCGCCGCAGAGGTTGCCGCCGTATCACCAGAGAAGCGTGCCTTCGTCAAAGCTGCTTACCGTCGCATCACCGGAGAGGCGTGTCACCACCACAGAGGTGGCCGCCGCATCACCGGAGAGCGTGTCGCAGGGCCTGTCGTGGCTCCAAAGTTACATTGTTCGCCGCACGGCTGTCGGGCGTGCACGCATCGTCTTCACGCCATCGCATCAAGGGTGCCATCTTAAAACATAGTACCGGATTGTCGCATCACATCGAGGCGCCATCTTGTCGCATCGCACCGGAACGCAGTACGAGAATCAATGCCTCACCTCCCCTCCGGTAAGGACCAAGACGCATCTCCTACGCTGCGCAAGCATTGAGGCATGACGCATCATCTCCCCCGAAATAAGAAACCGATACATCTCCATCCCTGCAAACCTTTGGTTTGTTTTGCGTTACGCATCCAGGTACTTTTGTGAGAACTGTGTCGCATTTATCATCAACTTGAACTAAGTGACTTTTACCATCTTTAAGTCTATTTTGAATACATTATTGTGGATTTTTGACATTTGTGGTCTTGTGTTAAGTCTATATAAAGAATACTTATTTTTATAAAACCTGTGTGGTGTCCATCTGTGGTGTTTTCACTGTATTACTGTATGTGTTCACAAATGCTTAACACACTGCCTCTGAGATAAGCCTGTCTGCTCATGCCAAGCTAGCAATGAGGTGAGCAGGGGTTATCCAGTAGTGTAATCCCCTTTCCCTGACTTAGAAGAAAGGGTCCCTATTTGGTACCTACCTCTGCCAACTAGAGACCCCCCAGTTAAAACAATGGTCCATTCAAGTGAAGTCTTAATGGATGGAGTGGCGTACTCTGCAGTGGGGAAACAAGAGTCCTGAGAAACTTGTTCTCCAGGTTCAGTAGAGGTTTCATCCTTTCAAATCCCCATAATTATGCTCCATATAGCGCCACTACCGCAGCTTTAGCCTCATAGATCTGAATTTGAGCTGCCACTGGTTTAGAAAAAGAGGCTCTATGCTCCTTAAGAAAGGCCCCAACGATGTGTCTGTGCTTGAACATCTGCTTTTCTATGTGGGGTTTCCATGACATATCTTGGGAGGTGGTAATTCCCAAGTAGTCAAAAGTATTGACCCTCTCCAGGGGGGCCTTCCTATTGTTATTTTACCCCTAAATGACTTATGGGGGTTGAGGAGTAGAAGTTTTGTCTTTAGGGTGTTAATCTCCAAACCCCGTGAGTCACAAAAGGACATAAAACAATTTGTGAGCAGTTGGAGCCCACTTGGTGTTTTTGATACCAACAGAGTATCGTTAGCGAATTATAGAGTTGCCACTCTTTCTCCCCCTATGGCAGGGGCATCCGCTGAAACCTCTGTGTACTACACCATTCACAAAGAGGGAGAATAGTGTGGGAGCCAGAACGCAGCCCTGGCTACTCCCCTATTGTCTACTATCAGGTCTGAAAGCTGGCCTTGGGAGCCCCAGTGCACCCTAGCAAAGTTAGCCTTATGGAGACGTAGAATGAGTGATAAAATCTCTTTAGGGAGGCCCATATCATTTAGAACCTGCCAGAGTTTGCTCCTGGGGACTAGTTCAAAGGCGGTCTTTAGGTCGATGAAGGCTACTTAGAGACTCGTGTGACCCAAGACTACGACCTTCTAGGTAAGGAGTAGAAAACGAAACACCTGATCAATGGTGCTCGTCTTCTGTCTAAAACCAGCCTGGAATGAAGAGGGGATGTTGTGTTAGCTCAACCAATCCTGGACCTTAAGTAGCGGTGCCAGTGCGAAGACCTTTTGGATACAATCTATCAAACTAATTGGCCTATAATTGACAGGTTAAGATCTGTCACATTTCGTATACACTGGGATCACCTCTGCTCCCTTCCAAGAGTTGGGTGTTGAGGCCCCTGCGGCTATGGCATTAGCCAAGGCCAAATGTAGTTAGCTCAATTGTCACTGTCATTTTTCAACATGTCACACAGAATACCATCCATTAGAATTTTATCTGTGTCCGAAGGTAAGCACTGACCAGGCCCCATCCACTTCTTGTATTCGAACCGTGCTCCATCAAGGTCAGCTATATTTTTTTCACATTGACCCGGTCTCGAGTAACTATTTGTCTGTGGTTGGTGCTTTGATCTTTTAGGTGCTAGATTTTGCTAAAAACTTTAAAAAATAATAACTCTGGTCCTGGTTTGATTTTTGTTGTTTTGGTGTCAAATAATTTATTACAATTTGCTCTATTTTTTAATTGGTTTGAGTTTTTTTCTTTTGTTGTGTTTCCTCTTTATTACTGTTTGTGTGTTGCATATATACTTTACACTTGCCTCCAAATTGATTTTTGTGCCAACTTAAGTACTCTGGTTAATTTGGTGACTTTTTGTGGTTCACCCTGCTTGCAAATGTGGTTGTTGCTTGACCAGGGCTCACACCCTAGTCAACCAACCACCCAATTTCCCACACTTCCTTTCAGAGTCTTTATAACTTTATTCTATGGATTTACAAGAACACAAAGGAAGCTGTTTTATTTTGTGTGATGTGGAAACTATTCTCTGAGTGCAAATTCAAGGGTAACTCCAGAGGGTATTGTTTCAAAAACACTTCACTATTTTATTTGATTTATTCAAGCCCCAAACTAGTTCACTAAATAATAATGAAATATTACTTTCCTTCATCTGGGAATCATCATCATCAAAAACTTTATTGCGATTGTTTAAAATCATAAAAGTGCAGTCATAAAAACAAGTGCTGATCTCATAGCAGCCCATCTTTCCTCTTCCCACTCGATTTTAGCACTAAGAATTATCTTTCTATAGACCCGCCTTGCTTCCAAGATATGTAGGCGGTTGCCTACCTTAATAGCCTGTAGTAATTCCTGTTTGGCTAGCCTGCAGCCCTTTGTGAACCAGGGATTTATATTTCCCGGCTTCTTTGCATTTACTGTGCCTACTCTATAGAGAAAGCCACTCAGTATATCAACGAGATCCTTATGGGTTTTAGCCCCTGCGGCTATGGCATTAGCCAAGGCCAAATGTAGTTAGCTCAATTGTCACTGTCATTTTTCAACATGTCACACAGAATACCATCCATTAGAATGTTATCTGTGTCCGAAGGTAAGCGCTGACCAGGCCCCATCCACTTCTTGTATTCGAACCGTGCTCCATCAAGGTCAGCTATATTTTTTTCACATTGACCCGGTCTCGTGTAACTAATTGTCTGTGGTTGGTGCTTTGATCTTTTAGGTGCTAGATTTTGCTAAAAACTTAAAAAAATAATATTTCTGGTCCTGGTTTGATTTTTGTTGTTTTGGTGTCAAATAATTTATTACAATTTGCTCTATTTTTTAATTGGTTTGAGTTTTTTTCTTTTGTTGTGTTTCCTCTTTATTACTGTTTGTGTGTTGCATAAATACTTTACACTTGCCTCCAAATTGATTTTTGTGCCAACTTAAGTACTCTGGTTAATTTGGTGACTTTTTGTGGTTCACTCTGCTTGCAAATGTGGTTGTTGCTTGACCAGGGCTCACACCCTAGTCAACCAACCACCCAATTTCCCACACTTACCTTTCAGAGTCTTTATAACTTTATTCTATGGATTTACAAGAACACAAAGGAAGCTGTTCTATTTTGTGTGATGTGGAAACTATTCTCTGAGTGCAAATTCAAGGGTAACTCCAGAGGGTATTGTTTCAAAAACACTTCACTATTTTATTTGATTTATTCAAACCCCAAACTAGTTCACTAAATAATAATGAAATATTACTTTCCTTCATCTGGGAATACGCAAACAGACATGGCTCCTTGAAAAAAGTTTATTTGTTATCTTTATATAACACAATTTAAATCTATACAAATGGGGAGAAAATCTGATGAAAGCCTTACTTTCTTGCAGGCTGCAGAACTTATGTTATGTTAATCCGATTTGTAGAGCACATGGCTGCCCCAATGAGTATTCCCAGTGCTAATGCAACTGGTGGCACAGAAAGTTAATGCATCAAATGGAACTAGAAAAGTCAGGTTTTCATTAGCTCCTTGAACCTCTCAAAGGAGGAGCACAGTCACAACATAGGGAGAGAGAGTTCCACAACTTAGGTCCCAGAAAAGCAAAGGATCACTCTCCTTGTCTGGCTAATTAAACTTGAGACAGATTTGAACTCCCTGAGTGCACGGGCAGGCCCGGAGAGTAAAGACTGTCAAGTCCCTGCCGCATCCTTTACTTAGTGGATTTGGTAGCTCCCAAATATACTACATCGGCATATCTCGCCCGGGGACAATTAGAGCCTGAACAATTGTCCTTCGAGAGGACAAGGGCAGTATTTATAAAATGTTCCTCAAACATCTAAGTAAACCAAAACAGCCAGCAGCTATCTTGTTTATTTCGTAATCCATAAAGAGCTTTTTGTCAAGCCAGAATCCCAGGTCTTTGACGACCTCATTTGGAATGGGCCCCAGAATTTGGGTTGGTTCCCAACCACTAGAACTTCAGGTTTGTTACCACTAAGTTTTAAGATGTTTTTATCCATCCATCGCGCAATCTCAGTCAGGCATGCACTAAATTTAGATGACCTAATGTCATGCAGGGAACACAACGATGATCTGCGTGTCATCAGCATAGGAAAACAAGGTAAAGCCATATGCCTCCACTATGTTGGCCTCAGGGCGAGAATCAACATTGAATAATGTGGGGTTCAAAGAGGATCCTTAGGGAACTCTATAAGGTAACAATCTCACTGGAGACACATAAGGTTTCAAACTCACTTGCAATGGGTGATTTTGCAGGAATGAGCGAAACCACAGCAAGGCCATATCCTGAATACTGATTTCTGCTAATCTCCTCAGAGGCATGACATCAGATACAGTATCAAATGTTGCACCTAGATCCATAATCATAAGGGCTGCAGTTCTCCCACTATACAAAATTGAGCTGAGGTTCTCTGTTTCCCATAAAGGCACAGATTGAATGCTATCATCCATATGAAAGCCCGATTGGAATGGGTGAAGATGATTATAAGATGCTAAATTTTCAGACACTGTACGATTGATATGTTTTTGAAAAATCGTTGTACATATGAGTAAAAGCAAAACAGGGGAAACATTTGCTGCTTCAGATCCATCCATGTCAGGTTTTTAGCAGAGGAACCACAATAGCATGTTTCCAGACGAAGGAGGCCACACCATCTGACATGGAGGTGTTCGTCAATTATACCAAAAGAGGGGTCAGAATGGAGCTGGCCATTTTTAAAATTCCAGGTGGCAAAAGGTCCAAAGGAGATCCAGACATAATAGCATCTAAAAGAGCACAAACAAATGTCTTAATACAATTGAAAGCCGTTAAAATTGTTTCGGGAATAGGCATCTGATCAATGTCCGGGTCCTCCTCCATAGAACTAATAAAGAATGCATGAATATCGTCAACCTTTCTAGAGAAGAAATCAGACAGTTAATCACATTTTGCCAAATCGAGAGAGGGGGTGTGGAGAGAGAGAGGAAGAGAGAGAGAGAGAGAGAGAGAGAGAGAGAGAGAGAGAGAGAGAGAGAGAGAGAGAGAGAGAGAAAGAAAGAGAGTTGGAGACACATTAATGGGATTCAGTAGAGACTTCACTATTTGGAAAATTTGTGTAGCAGATTTTTCCCCCTTATCAAGTTTTTTCAGCATAAGAAGCTGCTTGGTGTCTCGGCAAACCTTATGATATTTCTTAGAAGCATTTTTTAGCTTAACATGGCATCCTGAGTGTAGTGCCTATGTCAAATGTGCTCCAGTCATTTGCAGTTTTCTTCAGAGCTAAAAGGATATGCCTGAACCAAGGGGCCATAAGGCGTGCTTTATGCTTAGTACCCTGAGTCAACGGAAGCAGAGATAAAGTGTAGAATTAATCCAATTGTTGACAACACTAACATTGTCATCCACTAAGCCCTCAAGATCAGGACTATCGTCCTGAAGATAAATATAAGTGAAGGCCTAAAAATAGATCCTCACGCTTCAGAAACGAATAGCAAAACAGGAATGACAAAGTGATCTGACCATATCAGAGGAATAGTAGAGTCTACAGCAAGAGAAGGCAGAATTGTAAATATATGATCAAGTGTATTTCTTGCCATGTGAGCAGGGACATGGATTAATTGTCAAAAATGGAAGACGTTCAGCCACAATTAGGATCATCACACTGAATAATAAAATCTCCCAGTATATTAAAATTGGCACACTTGAGTATGAAAGGGATACACCATCTGCTCACTGGGCCAAGAGGGCAATAAATTAAAGAGCCAGACATAGTAAAATGTTTAGATAGATGTAGTGAAAAGACCAAGCTTTCACAATCTGAAACATCAGTTTTCTCTACCACACAAGTGAACTTCCACTTAAAAATATCACAATCTGACCACCATTTTTATACAAATGATCGTGTTTAACCATGCAATAGTCATCAGGGAGGGCCATTGCAAAGTTACAAAGTCTTCATCCAAGGGGAGGCGCTCAGATGGATCACCTCCTTCTTCACCGTAAGAACTCAGAACATCCACCTTTCAACTCTGAACCCAAGGAGATCACCTACGGTGTCCCCCAGGGCTCATCCCTCAGCCTCACACTCTTCAACACATATATTACCCCACTGACCAACATCATTAGATCCCAGAGTCTCAACATAATTTCCTACGCAGATGACACCTAACTCATTCTCTCACTCACTGATGACCCCACCACCAGAACCAACTTCCACAGATGCATGACAAACGTCACTGAGTGGATGAAGAACAACTGCCTGCAGCTGAACACAGATAAGATGGAAGTACAGATCTTTGGCAACAGCAGCAACACATGGAATGACTCCTGGTGGCTATCAGACCTAGGACCCACCTCCACTCCCTCCGACCATGCCAGAACCCTCAGAATCATCATTAACAACAAGCTCACCATGAAATCACAGATGAACGTCATCTCCTCCACCTTCTTCCTCACTATGTGCATGCTACGTAAGATCTTCAAGTGGCTAAGTTTACACATGAGAAGCACCATGACAGTTGCCCTCTTCACCAGCCAACTAGTTCATGGTAATGCCATCTACGTAGGAATCACTGCACACCTCCTACAGAGACTTCAGACCATAGAGAACGCCACACCCAGACTCATCCTCGGCCTTCGCAATGAACCCACATCACACCCACCTCAGGCAACTGCACTGACTCCCTGTACTTAAGAGTTGCCAATTCAAGATGCTGACCAATGCACACAAGGCTCTACACAACCAAGGACACGCATACATTAACCACCGGCTGAACTTCCAGCCATAGTCTAGGACACTCAGCAAAGACTTGGAACAGCCCCCCACGCACCTCCGGACCATCACCTCACTCCTGGAATTGCAAATAGCCATCAAGACCTGGCTGTGTGAATAAGCCTCAGGGACCTGCAAGTGCCTGGATACCCTATCGAGTGATTAGCCTTCACTTTATAAATCCTAACTGAATGATTGTTTGAGGAACAGAGTTCTCGCTCAACCAAGTTTCCATAAGGAAAAGTGCAACAGGCTTATGAACGACTAAAAAGTTAAAACCATCCAAGAGGTTCTTCACATGAGAGTGGCAATTTAAACTAAACAGATGGTATTTCACTTGCCTGATTAAAGTGAAATGCTTGACAATAAGGTGGTCAATCTCTGTTTCCAGGGTGGGCTCAAAGCCATATTGCTGACGAGGGCACAGATTGTGTGAAAAGTCTATGCTATGCATGCAGGCAGAAAACAGAGTAGGACAGAATGGGCAGCTGAATAGACAAGTCTCGTTGAAGAGCAAGGGCCAGAGTTTCTGGTTCCACAACCTATTTTAAGTGTGGATGGGTGCAGAGAGACTTAATTTGACGCATCTTTGGCATGCCAGCAGCATGCCCGCTGCAGGTGTCCCCTGCGCTTCCACGCAGCGCCTGTTTTATTTCTAGACGGTCGGCCGTATAATGGGTGACTTGAAAATACGCTAGACCTGTTAAAGATGGTTCCCAAAAATGGAACCACCCCAATGGCCACCTTGTCTGCCTAACACAACCAAAAAATCTGGTGAACTAGACAGGTCAATGCTTAAAGACTAAGTGCAAATGCAGAGATAGACGGTATTTAAAAAACTCCTCTGTCCCCCCCACATAAAATCAAATTCCACAGTGCTCCATCCTTAAATAAGGTTAGAATACCAACACTGTTAGCCAACGCATCTGCGGATTGCCTCTTTTTTTTATACGTGGTGCACTGTAAAATGGGCGGCATGATAAACCACCAGACCTGTAAAGGATAGCTCCCACAAATGGAACCATTCCAATGGCAGCCTTAGTGAAGTAGGCAGAACCTGTACTGGCTCCCTATCGACAAAAGAATCTCCTTCAAACTCCTGATCCACGCGCACAAGGCACTCCACAAGACCGGCCCAGCGTATCTCAACAGTCGACTCTCCTTCTACGTACCCAATAGGAAACTCCACTCCGCAGACCTCTCCCTGGCTACCATCCCACGCATCCGTAGAACCACAGCCAGAGGCAAATCCTTCTCCCACCGCGCCGCCAAGACCTGGAACACCCTCCCCCTCATCCTACGACAAACCGAAGACCTTCTATCCTTCAGGAGACAACTCAAGACCTGGCTGTTCGACCAGCAGCAACAGCACCCCCCTTCTCCCCACCCTCAGAGCCTTGAAACCCTTGCGGGTATGTAGTGCGCTCTACAAATTATTGATTGATTGATTGACAACATTTAAAGACAAAGCGCTAATGCAGAGACAGACAAAAATGAAAAAAATGCTGTTTCCCCTACATAAAAGTAAATTTCACTGTGTTACAGGTCCAAATAAGGGTAGAATGCTAATACTGTTTGCAACAGCAATGGTTCTCACTGCCAGCCGCTGGTTTCCTTGATTAACTGATGCATCCTGATGAATAATTTTGGCCCAATTTCGAAATTGTTTCTCACTTTGGGCTGCTGAGTCATAACTCATGCATTGGTGACTACTTCAGACCAACCCCCACATAAGTCTGATTTCTGATCTGGTTGACATTTCCTGCCTTGCATGTGGTGAACCTTGTGGACCAGCCTTCCACCTCACTAAAAATTCTTGTATAGCAGGCACACATTTTTAGGTGCTCTTTCAAAAACTGCGTGGACATGCTGGAGACATCAATGCTCATGTGTACGGACGGTCCTAACACCTGTGGCAGGAAATACCTCTGGTGTGAGCATCAGAGGCATTTCCTTTTCAAATTTCACTTTGGGCTACTGGGGAAGAGCTTCCCAGCAAAATGAGGAATTGTCTCATTATTTTGTAAGGACGATCGGTGCGCATGGAGCGTCAATGTCATTACAATTAAAATTTAAAATTAAAGCCAATTGGCTTATTTCACTTTCACTGCTTTGGTGCTTGGGGGCCTATTTCAGGCACCCAAGCTCGATTCAGATGGGAGAGGTGTCATTAGAAAGGGGTAATCTCCCCTTTCAAATGGTACATTTCTTTAGTGGATCCCTGCTTGGGGATCACGGCAGCAGGACAGTTCCCAAGAAGCAAGGATCCCCCCAATTGGCCCCCTAGCTACAGGCTAATGCTCCCCCTAGGCCCAAAAGTCTTTCTGCCCCAGAGGGTTGGGGCACAAAGCCCGTTAGACACCAGGGATTTTAACAGGGTCATTAATGGGTAGGGTGGCCCACCCACACATCAGGCCTAGCCCCCACCCTTTCAAAATAACCCCAGCAGTCTTTCTGGCTCCGTCAGGGATAGACTGAAGGTGTTTTCCTCCAACCTGCCGCCCTGCAGGGGCAGAAAGCCCACTAGACTACCAGGGAGTGGATTTTGATGGGGTAGAGGCACCCTGGCAATGGGATAGTGCTTCAAACCTCTCCCCAGGTACAAAGGTCTTTCTGCACCGGGGGCAGAAAGCCCAATAGACACCCAGGATTTTAATAGTGGAAGAAATGGATGGCCCCAGCAATCTTTCCGCCCACCAGAGGCAAGATAAGAGGTCTTTAACTCCAATTAGCCCTGCTGGTGGGGTGGGGGGGGTAAAGCCCACTAAAACCCAGAAAGTTGTTCCATGGTATACAGAAAAGGGGTTAAAGGGTGTTCACCAACAATCTGCCCCAGGGGGTCAGAAAAACTGTTATGCCCATTCAGGACTTGGGGCAAGGCGTGATAACTGGGTAAGCTGTTGCACACCCTTTTTATATTTTGGGGAATATTTGTCACCTGTTATCTAGTGGACTTTCTGTTCCCTGTAGGAAGATTTTGGGTAAACACCCTCAATCCACCGAGGTGGGCAGAAAGATTGATGCACCTATTCTGGAGTGGGAACAAGGTGTGATGCAGGGCAAAACAAGGGAGTGCAGGTGGCATGCCGAGGCATCAGGTCTTACCCCCACCCCAAAATAGGTGCATCAGTCTTTCTGCTCCACCTGGGGTGGATTGAGGGTGTTTACCCAAAATTTTCCTCTGGAGGACAGAATGTCATTATGCTGTGCTCCTACCCCAGAATAGGTGCATCAGTGTTTCTGAAACGAATATCTAACATTTTGCCTACTTTTCTGTGATGTAGACATCCAGAAACCACTGAGATCCACAAAATACCTATCACCCTGCCTTCCCCGCACTGTTTCCGATAAAAACGTTACCCCACTCAGGTGTCTGGGCCTAGTGTCTGTAATACAAAATACCTCAAAACGCAATGTGGAGAAGTGGCAATAGTGGTATCTCCAGTGTTTGTACCTGGGCTCAGTGGCTACACAGAGGGAAACCTACTAAACCCAGACATTTCTGAAAGCTAGACATCCGGGGGAGTCTAGGGTGGTATGACACGTGGATTGCACAGCCTTTTCTGATCCACAATGCTGTGCAAATCTCAAACTTTGACTAAAATCGCACAATTTTCTTGTATTTCTGTGAAATTAACTCCCGGAAAGCTCATCGATCCACAAAATTCCTACCATCCAGCATTCTTCCACTTGTCCCCATAAAAATCCTACTCCACCTGTGTGGCTGGGCTTAGTGCCCCCAACAGGCACAAATCAAACCAGGGTCAATGAGACCTGTTCCATGAGACTCCCATTGGCCTTGGTTTGATTTGAACCTGCCTCGGGCACTATGTGTATTTTTAGTCAAAGTTTGAGGTTTGTAAGGTATTGTGGGTAAAAGAAGCTGGTGGGAGCCATGCAAGTCCTGCAAACCTCAATTCCCTCTATGGATGTAAAGTAAAAATGTAACGTGTTTTCACAATGCAATTCAATCCAGTGTACAAAAGAAATGATTTAGTCTTTTTCTTCTAGATGGTTCTTTTATTCATTGGTAATCTTCTCCGTGGTTCATAACAGCCAGCCAACACGTGTTTCATCGCTACTTGGGAATGTAGTCCCGCGACTTTTTCAAGGCTGTGTTTGCAAAAGAGATTAAAGAACTGTATTGTCTCTTTCTTAAAAAACATGTTGTACTTAATGATAATGTCACAGCAACACGGTAGTGGAACCCGAGACCCAACAGAGAGTGGGTGAATTTTCAGTCCAATTAGTAAAAACAATTTATGTGACCAAAATCAACATCACCATAAATTGTGAATTCATAAGAAGAGCGGAAATTCTATGACTCTAATCGCGATGGAGAGAGCTAAATAAACGTGCTTTGGTGAGGAATTTCGCTGAATACTAAACGAATCCTACATGTGAACGACACACCCACGTGATGAGTTTCAAGGTGAAGTGAGGCGGGTGTGATTCGGTGTGTATAAGTTCTGAGGAGTGTGAATTCGCGTATACTCAGGTGAAGGAAAAGTTTTTTGTGCTGTATACTGGTGTCATAATGGTGAAGAAAAATTATAATAAAGGGCATACGATCATATCAACCTATTCTTGGCTTGATATATATATCTGGAATGAATGATAATATCTATATTACACTGATGTTATAGCCACAGTAATTACAGGAATAGAGAAAATTAGGAGTAGAAATATAAATATTTAAGTAAAAGACCTACTTAGTAGGTGGTGATAATTCCAAACCACCTATGGTTTCTGCGGTAATGGCGTCACTTGCTACTGTGATATTGTAATCCTTGGCGAGATCCTGTTACTTTTCAGTACTGCGAAAATAAGTTAAAACCTAATTACCCATAGTCATAATAACCAATCTGTTAAGCTACAAATGGTATGCGGTAGTAAACTAGTGGAGCATGACGTTAGTGCAGAAATAAAACGACTAAGTTTTATTCTAAAAAAACAGAGTAGTCGAGTAATAATATAGCGGGGGATTGTGCACGTACCAATATAGAAATCCCAAAAGCGTATCTCGTATGTGAAAACAAATCTAAAATGTCCCCGATTTCAAAATAAACTAGTTCCGATCCAAATAAGCAAAATCCAAATGAGTGGATCTTTGAAGTTATAAACGCTAACGTGCCTATGTTGCTACTGTGGATCATTAGTCCCTTCAAAATTTCAGACTATCAACAAGCAAAGTTATCCAGGTTTATTGGAACGTAATTATCTTGTCCTCTCCTGTGTTTTACATCCTTAAGCAAGTTTCACCTCTGTCCGGCTATTGGTATAATCATGAAATGATCTTTAGGGCTAGTGCTGTTTAAGTGGCACCAATCGGAAGCAGTGCTCTATTTAAATAGGAAATATCGGAGAACGTGAAGATCGGGACAAGGTTTACACTCGGTAAAGTTATAACCGGAAACTACTCTATTTGTTTCTCACGCAAGAAATTTCTATGCTAAGATCCGCATCGCGTTTGGCAATGCTTACCTTATTCGACTGAAAGTGAATCCGTCGTGACGCCCGTCCCTGGTTTCCCAGTCTCGAGTGCGTACATGCAAGAGGTTTCCCTTCCTTTTTATCAAAGCTTTGAAACCGGGAAGTGTAATCACGTGTGTGGTTTGGTCTCGTCCAAACTCACGTACCGTGAATAAAAGAAGGACTAGAGATCAAATGGCTAATACGGCGGCCATTTTGAAACGTGTTCGGTTTTATGTAATGCTAAGGGTCAAAGCATATACGGAAGACAGGGAATTGGTGCCTTGTGCTTGGTGAAAGTCAATTACTCATAAATAGCCTATTGTTCTCTCCATCTATTAGATTCAGTACAGACCTAATCCACGTAGTAACGTGAAACGCGCAAAACCAATAAATCCTTGGTACACGATGTAATAAATCCAAATAAATATCATACATATATACAATTTATAAAGAACATGTAATATACAACTGTGAATTGATAAGAAGGCTGCTAATTGGAAAAACGGTCATACTTAATGCATTAGTGACATAAAACTTGTTCGAATCTGTCATCGGTATTCACCAAGATCAAACTCTTTCTAATAGGAGTCGCATATGTAGTGTTATGCTCGGTAAGAATAATTCTATCTAGACCTCTGTAAACTTGGGTCCAGGCAAGCAGGAGCTTGTAAGTTACTCAGTATGTTATAGTCCCTCAAAATCAGACAGTGGGGGTCTTAATTACCCAGAAAGTAGTGTAATTCATGATCAATATTAACCCCTTCAGTGCCCGCCCCTTTCCCCGCCCAGTGCCGGCCGTTGCATTAGCGGGCGGGGTCTATGACGAGCTGGACTCGTCATGGGCACAGCGCCACCGCGGCCCATGACGAGTCCAGCTCGTCATGGGCACTGAAGGGGTTAAGACCCTGTTCCACACTATGCATTTTTAAAATCCAATGTGCCTCTTTTTGTCTTAGTGTGAGTTCTCTGTTCCCTCCCCTGGGACTTCTTGGGACATGTTCTCTTCCGTAGAATTTAAATGTGCGATTCGGTGTTTGGGCAGGACAGATTGACATGTGTGCTGCTAATGGTTATCTCATGTCCCCCTGTTTAATTGCCCTGGTGTATTCCCCTATGCGTTCCCGCAATGGTCTGATTGTGCTACCAATGTAGTGTTTTCCACATTTACATTCAATTATGTACACCACAAATTTTGTTAGGCAGTTAATGTTAGAGTCTATTTTATATCTTCTGTCTCCTGGTCCTGCGAATTCTGTCTTGCGGTCATCAGCCCATTTGCAAGAACTGCAGTGACCACATATGTAAAAGCCCCGTGAGTGTTGGCTTAGCCAATTAGTTGTGGTTGTTGGTTTTGGGTAGCTTGGACTCAGTAAGTTCTTTAGTGAGACCCCCCTCCTGAATGTTATGTGAGGTTTGTCTGTTATAAACTCCTTAAGAGTATTGTCCTCCTTGAGTAGATGCCAGTGCCTGTTGAGGCTCTTTCTCAGGATTACTGCCCAGTTGTTGTAGCCAGTAATCAATCTGATTTTTTGGTCTTGTTCTTTCTGTTTGGGTTTGTCCCTTAGGGTTTCAATTTGGGTGACTTTGTCTATTCTCTCTTCCGCTCTGGTCAATAGAGACTTACTGTAACCCCTCCTTTTAAATCTGGTCAATACTCCTTTTTTGTGATTCTGAAATTCATCATCCCTGCTGCAGTTACGTCTGGTTCTGATTAACTCCCCATAGGGAATTGAGCGTATTTGGTGAAAGGGATGTGCACTACTTGCATGCAACAGGGAATTGCATGCTATTGCTTTGCGGTACAGTCTACTTTCAATTTTGTTGTTGTGTATGTAGAGTTCTAAATCTAGAAATTAAGTGTTCGTTTTGCTGTATTCCATGGTAAATTTGATGTTGCATTCATTATTGTTGAGAAATTCGAAAAAACTTAAGAGTTTCGAATTGGTCCCTGTCCAAATCATGATACAATCGTCTATGTATCGACCCCAAAACAGTATTGAGTCGTTCCATTTGGCACCCAATGAGCCCCAGATTCTCGTCTCCTCGTACCAACCCATAAACAGGTTGGCATACGAGGGAGAAAATCTGGAGCCCATTGCTACTCCCTGTGTTTGTCTATACCACTGTTCCTTGAAAAGGAACACATTGTTGTCGAGTATTAGCTCTACCATCTCAATTAGCATCTCTCTGTGGTTCCAAGAGCTAGCAGCCCTTCTATTTAGCATCCTCTTTACAGCTCTTACACCAATGTCCCTTTTGATACTGGTGTAAAGAGCTGTTACATCCAGTGTGACCATAGTCATGTTTTCATCCCAGTTTAAATCAGCCAAAGTGCTCAAAATATGTTTCGTGTCCCTTATATATGAAGCTAAGTTGGTTACTAATGGCTTCAAAAATATATCCACATATTCTGATATCCTTTCTGTGGGACCACCTATTCCTGATATTATAGGCCTACCAGGTGGAAAAGGAAGGTTTTTGTGTACTTTTGGTACAGTGTAAATGCAAGGATATCTCGGTCGGTCAACCTTTAGATAGGTGAACTCATTTTCGTCAAGTAGTCCCTGTTCTTGCCATCTTTTTAGTTGAATATTGATATGTTTAGTTAGTGTCCAGATTGGATTGCCTGTTATGGTCTCATAACATTCTTGGTCATTCAGTTGAGTTTGTATCTCATGTTCATAGTCTGTGCTACGCATGATCACCATATTTCCTCCTTTATCTGCCTCCCTGATTGTTATATCTCTGTTGGAGCTGAGTGTTCTAAGTGCTAATCTTTCTTTTTGTGTGATATTGTCTTTCTTCATACGGGAAGCAGTGTTCTGAATGTCATGTTTGTCTAGTTCAGCAGTGACCAATTTGTAAAAGAGATCTATGTTGTTGCCTGCTGTGAGTGTAGGTGTCCATTTGGATTTTTCTTTTAGATTGCTAGTGATACTATAATCAGGGTTGATATTTAGGTCTCTCATAATCATATCTGTTGATATAACCTCATCTTCACAATCTGTCAAAGACAATAACAACCTGGTATCTAATAAGTCTTGTATTGTTTGCTCGTTAGATATTAATAAGCCAAGATTTTGCTGCATGTCTTTATTTGCAAGTCTGTTTAGTTCAAAATGCTTCTTTAATTTGATACGTCTCATAAATTTGAACAAATCAATTTTTGTTTCACAGATGTCCCCAATACTGCTAGGACAAAAGCTCATCCCTTTGGATAACACAGACAACATATCATTAGTAAGCTCAACATCAGTTAGATTCATAACGGATAAGTCATTCACTTTCTCACATTCCATGATCTGGTCATCACCCTGGGACGTTCCGTTTCTCTTGCCCCCTCGTTTTCCCCTCCTAGTTTTTCTACCTGAATTGGCCTGCGATTCTCTCTGTTGCCTTTTTTTATTCGTTTGACCTCCAATAAAAAACTACTTTCGATGGAGACATTTCCCGTGGCTTCCGCTCTCTCCGGGTCACTGTCACTAGTCTATCATGAATTGCACTACTTTCTGGGTAATTAAGACCCCCACTGTCTGATTTTGAGGGACTATAACATACTGAGTAACAAGCTCCTGCTTGCCTGGACCCAAGTTTAGAGAGGTCTAGATAGAATTATTCTTACCGAGCATAACACTACATATGCGACTCCTATTAGAAAGAGTTTGATCTTGGTGAATACCGATGACAGATTCGAACAAGTTTTATGTCACTAATGCATTAAGTATGACCGTTTTTCCAATTAGCAGCCTTCTTCTCAATTCACAGTTGTATATTACATGTTCTTTATAAATTGTATATATGTATGATATTTATTTGGATTTATTACATCGTGTACCAAGGATTTATTGGTTTTGCGCGTTTCACGTTACTACGTGGATTAGGTCTGTACTGAATCTAATAGATGGAGAGAACAATAGGCTATTTATGAGTAATTGACTTTCACCAAGCACAAGGCACCAATTCCCTGTCTTCCGTATATGCTTTGACCCTTAGCATTACATAAAACCGAACACGTTTCAAAATGGCCGCCGTATTAGCCATTTGATCTCTAGTCCTTCTTTTATTCACGGTACGTGAGTTTGGACGAGACCAAACCACACACGTGATTACACTTCCCGGTTTCAAAGCTTTGATAAAAAGGAAGGGAAACCTCTTGCATGTACGCACTCGAGACCGGGAAACCAGGGACGGGCGTCACGACGGATTCACTTTCAGTCGAATAAGGTAAGCATTGCCAAACGCGATGCGGATCTTAGCATAGAAATTTCTTGCGTGAGAAACAAATAGAGTAGTTTCCGGTTATAACTTTACCGAGTGTAAACCTTGTCCCGATCTTCACGTTCTCCGATATTTCCTATTTAAATAGAGCACTGCTTCCGATTGGTGCCACTTAAACAGCACTAGCCCTAAAGATCATTTCATGATTATACCAATAGCCGGACAGAGGTGAAACTTGCTTAAGGATGTAAAACACAGGGGAGGACAAGATAATTACGTTCCAATAAACCTGGATAACTTTGCTTGTTGATAGTCTGAAATTTTGAAGGGACTAATGACCCACAGTAGCAACATAGGCACGTTAGCGTTTATAACTTCAAAGATCCACTCATTTGGATTTGCTTATTTGGATCGGAACTAGTTTATTTTGAAATCGGGGACATTTTAGATTTGTTTTCACATACGAGATACGCTTTTGGGAATTCTTTATCGGTACGTGCACAATCCCCCGCTATATTATTACTCCACTACTCTGTTTTTTTAGAATAAATCTTAGTCGTTTTATTTCTGCACTAACGTCATGCTCCACTAGTTTACTACCGCATACCATGTGTAGCTTAACAGATTGGTTATTATGACTATGGGTAATTAGGTTTTAACTTATTTTCACAGTACTGAAAAGTAACAGGATCTCGCCAAGGATTACAATATCACAGTAACAAGTGACGCCATTACCGCAGAAACCATAGGTGGTTTGGAATTATCACCACCTACTAAGTAGGTCTTTTACTTAAATATTTATATTTCTACTCCTAATTTTCTCTATTCCTGTAATTACTCTGGCTATAACATCAGTGTAATATAGATATTATCATTCTTTCCAGATATATATATCAAGCCAAGAATAGGTTGATATGATCGTATGCCCTTTATTATAATTTTTCTTCACCATTATGACACCAGTATACAGCACAAAAAACGTTTCCTTCACCTGAGTATATGCGAATTCACACTCCTCAGAACTTATACACACCGAATCACACCCGCCTCACTTCACCTTGAAACTCATCACGTGGGTGTGTCGTTCACATGTAGGATTCGTTTAGTATTCAGCGAAATTCCTCACCAAAGCACGTTTATTTAGCTCTCTCCATCGCGATTAGAGTCATAGAATTTCCGCTCTTCTTATGAATTCACAATTTATGGTGATGTTGATTTTGGTCATATAAATTGTTTTTACTAATTGGACTGAAAATTCACCCACTCTCTGTTGGGTCTCGGGTTCCACTACCGTGTTGCTGTGACATTATCATTAAGTACAACATGTTTTTTGAGAAAGAGACAATACAGTTCTTTAATCTCTTTTGTAAACACAGCCTTGAAAAAGTCGCAGGACTACATTCCCATGTAGCGACGAAACACGTGTTGGCTGGCTGTTATGAACCACGGAGATGATTACCAATGAATAAAAGAACCATCTAGAAGAAAAAGACTAAATCATTTCTTTTGTACACTGGATTGAATTGCATTGTGAAAACACGTTACATTTTTACTTTATATAATTAGTACGTGTGCTAAGGATTGCTTTCTGAACTGTACTGAGCAAAGGCTCATAATTCTGGGAAGTTAGGTGGTACTTCCCACCTTGTAGCACCGTCAATCTATAAGTTCAGGACATATAAATACATGTAAATTTTCCCTGTGGTGCCTTTACCTAAACCCAAAACCCCGTTTTCAGCATCTCACCCTCTATGGATGTAGTTTAAAAAAATGTACAGGTGTTTTAGCTTTCCCTAGTTGCCCACTGAACTAGGGCCCAAAATCAACAGCTACCCACGCTAGAAAAAAAGAGTCTTTTTTCAGTGGAAAAAATGTGGTGTCCATGTTGTGTTACTGTCCCTTTCTTGGAGCAGACATTAGGCCTATAAACACAAGTGAGATATCATTGTTATCAGGAGTCATGTGGAAATACAGAATAGTAGAACATTTATTATCAATTGAATTTCTCTGCATTTGAACCTTCCAAATGAATGCCAGCGTGTAAGAGAGAAGATATTTTGAAACATGCATTCAATCGCATGCTATTAGGGAAATCCACAAACCCTGAGTACCTTTAGAATCACCAGGATGTACTTGGATAAAAATGTAGGAAGGCCTAAGCGAGAACTACCTCAAATAGCCAAAAAAGGATTTAGCACTCTAGTGGAACAAGGCCTAGCAGTGAAAGGGGTAATTCTATGCTGATGATGACCTTTTATAGTGATAAACAAGTACAAGATGTTAACGCTATTTCAATCATACACATGTTCTAATTACTATAGTCTCTCTCTGTATTTACATTCTATGAAACCAGAGAGATTTTCTTCACTTAAGTCATTTGGTTTTGTGTATGTATATAAATGTCATTGATATTTTTCACTGTGAGTACTCCAGCCACCAAGTACTTTGATTTGCTGCTATTCGAAACATGCTAAATTGTAATCAATACTGTGATACTTGTTAGCGTTGGCTTTCACGTCAGTAATTGCATTGGTAATTGAGTTGCCAAAACTTTGTAATTGTACAATGAAGTGAGTCCTTAGAGAACCATTTTTTCATGTATATTATAACCCAGGTTCCTACTAGGCATAGTGGGTTACCCTTGTCTCCAATACCAGAAATGATTATAGATTATTACTCTGGTCTCCCACATTTATTATTGGTGTGTGTATAAAAGAATGTGAGAAAAGAAATGCTTCACATTGCATCTGGGGCGGTGGTGAACACACTGCTGTAAACTTAGTGTTGTGGTTTACCCTTCTTAGGAAAGAGATTTTATGCATTGTCATTCATTGCATAACACACCCTATGAGGATCCTTAAGGTAGAGTATAGTGGCTTAATACTTAGAATATAGTGCCTCATTAACCAATCTTGCTGTTTTCATGCATAAGTCTATAGGGTATAATAACATTTGTGTTAATATATTGTCGTAATGATTTTGTGTGACAGACCAATACATTCTCATAGAAAACCTCTCCCCCGTGCCTCCAGCCCCTCCCTGCCCTAACCCAGCCCCAAACTGCAAAAAATAAATTTATATGAACTACATTATTATTATTTTATTTTTCCTGCTCAAAGAGCAGTGGGGCGACGCTCCTCCACCTTAGCAGAGGAGCCGCCCCTGGGTGGGTGGCCTGCCATTTATCAAGGTGTGGAGGACATTACATTTACCACACTGACAACCCACTGCCCACCGTATTTAGAGGTCAACACTGGCATATCAGTGATTCTGTGTGTTCACATGAGCTGCTGCCACGCCAACTTCTGTGAAAGTGTTTAGACAAAATATCAGAGAAAATATATTGGGGCAGATTTATGACGTCTGGCGCATCTCTGCTAATCAGCAGAGATGCGCCAGAAGAGTTGCGACACATCTGCCCACCCGTGCGCCACCACTGATGCGCTGCATTTAAAATGCGGCGCACCGTGGCACTCGGATGGACAGATGTGTGACGCATCTCCTGTCAGAAAGGCGGCGCATTGCTGGAGTTGCGTCGCAAGCACGACGCAGCTCCAGCAAGGCTCAGGGGTGCCCTATCCCTTACATGCTGCGTCAATCCTTACGCCTGCTTCAAGCAGGCGCAGGGTTTTGACGCAGCAAGGCCTTAAAAGTGACTGAGTGAAATCTTGTAGATTTCACTCAGCCACTTTTAGGAAGCGTTCCTGTGCCGGAACGCCCACCCCCCCGCTCCAGAACGCCTACATGTGGCGCAGGGCTTTACAACGTGTCACATCTGCCAGATGCGTCACGTTGTAAATACCCCGCAGCATGGCGCAGGATTTGCGCCGCCGCTGCATCACAAAAGTGATGCAACGGCGGCGTAAATGAGGCGCAAGGGGCTCATAAATCTGCCCCGGAGTGTGGACAATATATTGTGTCAAGAATTTCGAGGACAAAAATATTGCAAAGATATGTTTATATAGGTAAGCAAAGTTTTATTATATAACCATGTATATGTACCATGACGATTTATACATCTTCACTATATGTGTATAGAGATAAGAATTGTAAATCTATACTTACCTATTTGCACTTCCCTTCTCAATCTTTTGGTCCTCGATATTTTTGACACGATATTCTGTCCACCCAATATTTTTGTTTCCAATATTCTGTCTGTGATCTGTCACATTATGTATAACATACACTAAATGAAAATAACATATGGATCCAGAAGACACGAGCATCCCCAGTGAGGAGGAGGGGTGTTTTAAAGGGTTCAACGGAGTGGTTACTGATTGGTAATGCAAGACTGTGCTGCAGTAGCAATGTGTTAGTTGAGTTTATACTATTCTGCACAACCTTTGATGATTATGGTACATGTTGCAGGTATAAGGAAGTTGCACTGCCGCTGTACATCTTGTACATGTACTGTGTTTGAGATAAGTCTGCTCTACTTATTCTGTGTGTTGCAGAGCAGCTATTTCCACTGTGGCTTATGCCTCTATGGTGCCTGAAGCATCCGTGCAACGCTGTTGCGAAAGATGTACAGGTAGTATGTACTTGAGGGAAGCTTATCATTGATGTGTCTGGGGTTTGAGAGAAGCTTTCCTTGTTCATCCCTAAGCTGTTGCTGATTCCTTAGTAGTGTCCAATCTGTGTGGATGAGAATATTGCTTTGCAAGCACAAGCAATACCTGATTTTGTCTGAAGCATCCTGTATCCCGCCCAAGCTGTATTAGTGCTAAGTAAGAAAAGAAGCTCATATTTCAGCTGCACGTGCTGTGCCTGCACCTCCTCCGGTTTTGTGAAAGAAGCATACAAAGTAGACTTTCAAAGGATGCTTGTTTTCTGAAGAATATGTTTTACCTGTTCTGAGTGCATGAATAAAGCTTGCATTGTGGTCTGCGCGTCACTATTTATTTTTAAAGATAGCTTGTAATGCTTCTGCTGGTTTTGCAATGGCAGCAGGCGTGTGTGCGGAATGCTTGCACTTCTGCTGGCTGTGCTGCACTAGTTCAGTTTTTGTTGGCGAAGCTGGCAGGGCTGTAACCTTTGCCATTCCTGTTCTCAGTGGTTATGAGACGTTTGAAAGCGAGCAATGTCCGTCACGTGTTATAACTGTGTGTGTGCGTGTGTGATAGAGCGCTGGTGTGTGTGTGTGGTTAAGAGAAGCTAGCAATGTTACTTCATGTGTTCTACCTCTGTGTGTGTGGGTGTGCGTGTGTGATAGGGCGCTGGTGTGTGTGTGTGGTTAAGAGAAGCTAGCAATGTTACTTCATGTGTTCTACCTCTGTGTGTGTGTGTGTGTTATGTGGATGTGTGTGAGATGTGTGTAAGATGTGTGTGTGTGTGTGGTTAAGAGAAGCTAGCAATGTTACTTCATGTGTTCTACCTTTGTGTGTGTGTGTGTGTGTGTGTGTGTTATGTGGATGTGTGTGAGATATGTGTAAGATGTGTGTGTGTGTGTGTGTGTGTGTTTAAGAGAAGCTTGAAATGTTGCTATGATGCTCCATCTGTTCCACCTGTCTATGGATGTGAGTGTGTTTTGTGTGTGTGTGTGTGTGTCAAGAGCAATGATGCCTCATGTGTTATACCTATTTTGTGTGTGTCTGTGTGTGTATGTTTAACACATGCTGTGGGGTCCGGACCAATGTGGGTAAACTCTGACATAGGCAGGTAAACACCATCTCTGCTTCTTTTTAGTTGGCACTGGTAGCTCATGAGCATTTATTATATGAGTGTATTACTTTGCTTGGATTTTTCTCATGTACTGCGTTGGTTACTCGTGAACACTTTGCAAGTATGTGAATACTTTGCATAACTTTGAAAACGTTGCATAACTTAACCTCGTAAATGACAACACAAATAACACTCTCGAACACAATGTTTGAAAACGTCCTTTTTTATGTGAACTATGGGCACTTTGGATAGATTTTGCAGTAAATTTTTATGATTACACATAATCCCAAACTATTGGCTTTGTCAATGAATTTTCCACTTTGCTGTTGGTCATCTGCATCCCCTGCTTTGAACTTGCGCCAGCCCTTCTGGCAAAACGCTGTGTTTCTGTGAATGCCAACTACTTCTCTGAGCTCCTTGAAAACCTGTGGTTATTTATGTGTCTATGTTAGGCTCAGATTTTTCTGCCAGACCCAACTAAAAGCAAGACAATTGAAATGCATCGTCCTATTCTTAGAGACTAATGGATGTTTGCCATCAGATTCAACTACATCTGATAAGAGGAACACATTCGCCTCTGGGTATTGTGCCGAGGATGGAGAGATATTACGATTTAAGTTCATTAAGATAAGAGCCGCCTTAGTATCATTTACAAGACAGATATGGAATTTGCCTGTTGCTTTGGGAAAAAACAAACAAAAAAATCCCCCTAACGGTACTCATTTGAATAACCACCGACGCTCTTTCCAGATGTTTCTTTATTCTTGTACTTGAAAGTTTGATAAGCATCGGCGAAAACTGTTTATTTTTTTTATTTTTTTTTACTTTTGTGGTTATGTATGTGCTGCTGCGGCCTCACACACACTAAATGCAGTTCTAATCTGCCAGCCTGCATCAATCCCTTTAATGCTACCCTGGATCATATCTGGAGGCAGGGCCTGCGGTATTCCTAGCAAAGTCTCAGGCTGAGCGGAAATGCAGCGGGTCAGATTGCACAGTACAGTACACCTGTCACTGGGACAGACAGCTGCATGCATTAATGATGGGCTTTGTAAGCCTTGAGTGCTTCTCAACAATTACCCGAGAGGCATTTCCGCCGCCTATTTAGCGCGGAGGCCTGTTTACAAAAGACTGTGCCATTGCCGAAGAAGCACTTAGCTGACAAGTTACAATGATGCGCGAAAATGGGGCGTCCACGTTTTAGAAAACATGGATCACTTGTTTTTATGGTTTCTGGGGACCATGTGACCTGCCATATTTCTACCGATGCCTCCTTCAGCATTAGCAATGTTGTTTACATTTCAGTATGAATTAATCCGATAGCGCTTGTATGGTTCAAATCGTGGCCCACTACGTTTCTGTGTCTACAGGATGCAAGGTAAGGATAGGAGACAGTCACATCATATAAAATAGTTTAACTTGATGTATCACCAGTATATACAGATGTTATGTACCACCACTGGACGTACAGTCTGACTTAACTATTCGAAAACTGTGTATGATGTACAATGTGTGAAATATGAAAATGGCAATAAAAATATGTTAAAAAAAATATATATATATAAAATAGTTTAACGATATAGGGCCTGATTTAGAGTTTAGCTGACGAGTTACTTCGTCACAAGCGTGACGGACACCCCATCCATCTCATTGCAAATGCCGTTGAGTTGAATGCGGGTACCCATCTCTCACCCGTCCACCAAACTCAAATTCAAGACTTCAGTACGTAAAAAACAAGTTAATCTGCAAAGTAGGTAAAATAAAGCCAGAAATCACTAATAAGGTAACCATTGGTTTCACAGCTTAAAATTTGCTTTGGTTAAAATTAGATTTTTTTCGTTGAATAATAATATTCTGGGTTAATTCAACCTATCATCTGAGAATTCCAAACATTTTCCTTATTTCTGATAAAACATAACTTTCTTTGCTGCTGCCAATCCAAACTCAATTTCAGTTGTATCCCAAACGTTTCATGTTTCTCTTCTTCCTAACCCCATACACCTTTTGATTCATCCCCCTCCACTCTTTGCACTCAATACAAGTGCTTCTCTTCTGTCTTCCAAATCATCAATGAAATCCTTTTCAGTATTACTCAATTCACATGTCAAATTTATTCTGTGGGAATGTTTCGGACCTCCACTGTCCTTACAGTAGAAAGAGTAGCACCGGTGTCAACAAAACAGTTAATGGGTCAGCCTTCAGCCGATCAGCCGTCAGTGTGCGAGGAACTGCAAACGCTGCCGCACACCGATCACCGAATGCTGCCGCTCCTCTGCCACTGACGCGAGAATAGCAGAGCAGCGGTGCAGTGGAGCAACAGAGCAGAGCTCCGTAAAAAAAGACCAAGGAGCAATGTTGACCTCTCGGCCTGCCCCCTTTCTACCCCCCGTGGCCACCACGGTCCACACCGGAGGCTTGTAAGAGGTAAGGAGGCAGGAAGGGGGCAAGAGTGTGGCCAGGTCTGCTAAGGGGGCTTGACAGCGGGGAATAGTGAGCGCGGCCGCCATTAGGTGCGGCGGCGGAGTGCGAGCCCGGTGAGTGCGCAAAGGCCGCCCAACGAGGTTGGGTGCGGCTTGCAGCTCATCAGAGTGCCCTGCTCACTTGCCCCTTAACCTCCAACACCGGCCATAAAGTTTAAAAGCTCCAAAAGTGGCCAAAAAGCATAAAGTGATGCACTAAGGGAGAACGAGAGGAGCGCAGGAGCGCAGGAGGTAGTTCGGCAGAGACATAAACAGCAAGCCGGGGCAGCTTCAATCAAAGTGGACAATGTAGCCAATGGGGTCTTTATGGAGGAGCCAGACATGGAGGAGACAGGCATAGTGGTACAAGGGGAAGGGTCAGCACCCTTTCCTGTTAGAACCCCAAATTGCAAACAAAATAAAAGGGCAAGGAAAACGGACTTTTTGAAGAACCCAGTGGACCTACATATCGTAAGGATATGCACATTAGGGAACTACAAAGCCCAATACATCCACAGCTGCCTGAGAATTCCAAGTGGGCCCCCATCGCAGCTATGAGTAAAAAAGAGGAGCTGAAACTTTTTCCCCCTTGGGGGTCTAAATACAACGAAAACCCAGTTTAACTGGGAAATCTGGGCCTTAAGTAGCGACCGGCTATGAGAGAGGGAAAGTAGCATGTTAGTGGCCTTGCAAAAGGAGACGCCAGTAACACAAGAAGCAGGCAACAACAGTACTCAACAATTGAATACAGAATCTCCAGGGGTAGGGTGCCAATGGGACCAATGGTACTAACGATTCTAACGAATCCAACTTGCTTAGGTAAAGAAATTCAGACTCTAGCAGAGGTGCATCAACATACGGATAACAACATGGTGAATATTGTTAACATGGATGATCTTGATGATCTAGAAGGAATAGCCCCTATACAGAAATTAAATCTGGAAATGGACTTATTGGGCACCTTTTGGGACAATCAATCAATACAACACCTGCAGAGAAAGAAGCTCAATCAGAAAACGTTCATGATCTATCTCAGAGAGAGGACAAGGTTGAGAGATCAAATTTGCCGGGGGCACAACCTGCTGGCTGTCCTTTAGTGGGCTCCCCGGTTATTTGCACTCAAGTCAGCTCCCAAGTAGTCAACCAATTGGGGAACAAGGCCTGGAAAGAAACACTTGGGAGATCTTACTTAATTCATTTCAATTGGTTGTCAACGCTTTGACATATCAAGCAAGCATGTTAGACATCCAGGTGGATCTTTTAAACACAATGGCGCTATATATTATGGCTATTGATGAAAACATTGGAGTATTGAATCAGCTGGTACAAAGGACAGAATAAAAAACCAATAAAGTCAAGAGTTAAAATAAATGAAGAAAACGAATTTCTTAAATTATGCTCATGGAATCTTAATGGCCTTAGAAGAAAAATTAGCAATGCACATTTATCAAAAATGTCTAGTTATTATCATGTTATACTTTTACAAGAAACCGGGTCTACTAACCATGTAATGTTCGAGGGTTCCAAAGGATATTTTAAGCCTGCAATTAAACAAAGTAAAAGGGGGCGCCCCAGTGGGGGTCTAGCCACATTTGTTGCTCTAGAATTAAAAATGGAACACGAGCTGATTGACACAAACAACCCAAATTTATTAATAGTAAAGTTGCGGTATAGGGAAAATAATTTCTTAAAAAACCTGTTTATAATAAATGTATTTATACATCCTACGGTAAGCGCAAGAATTTTTATGACAACTTCCCTGACTGCAATTTTATCTTAGCTAATGATTGATGATCCTTTCACACAGTATATTATATCAAGGGATTTAAATTTAAATTTGTTTGTACCCAATATTAGAGATGAGTTAATTCAGGAACAAGATAATCTCTGGGCAATTCCTCAGCAAATATTTCCAACTGTTCCTAATGCTTTCAAAACCCAATTAGGCGCAACTTTTGTTAATGACTTAGAAGCACTGGGCTTAAGAATCCTAAACGGGAGGTTACCCCAAGACTCCCCACCGGCTTGGACATTTTATTCACAGGACCATAAATCAAGAATTGATTACACTATGGTATCTTTGAATATTTTTATTAATGTGATATCTTTTTCAATTGTAAATGCATCTGAGAGTGACCACAGCCAACAAATACTTATTACTAATTTGTCTGTTAATAAACATTCTGAATATAGAACACTGCCAGGCCAGATAGGCTCAGTAAACTATAAGAAATTAATATGGAAGGAGCATAAAAAATTAAAAAGGGTCAATCGTAACCTACAGAAGTTATTGTGGAAGGAAAAGAATAAAAAGAAACATGATTTTTGGGCCAAAGTATTCTTCTGTAGCAAACAAACAAACTCCAGAAAATTCTGGATGTTGATAAACGGCTTAGCACGATCACATAGAACAGTTGTAACATCATCCTTAACTGAGAATGAGTGGATAAGGTTTCTGTCTATACATTTAAATCCTGCCGGGGACACAATACAATTGAAACCTAGGGTTAATATGTCTGAGCCAATGAGAAAGGACAAAATACAAGACATTTATATAACAGAAAATCAAATTTGTAAATTAATCCAGAAACAAAAAAATGGTGCCCCTGGCCCAAATGGTATACCGTTTGCACTTTATAAGAATGACCCCAGACTATGGTCAGGATACCTGTCAAAGGTTTTTAATGAAATTGTTCGGTCATCATTGATACCTGAAATTTGGAAGGGATCACTGATAGCTCCAATTCATAAAAAAGGAGATTGGTCTTTGCCGGAAAATTACCGACTTATTACACTACAGGATACGGATGCCAAATTATTTGCCGGTGTACTGCTATCTAATCTAACTGATTGGGTAAGAGAAAATCAGATAATCCCTCCGAAACAAACTTGATTTACACAAGGATTAGGTACTACAAAAAATATCCTTGTGTTATCTGTTCTATTGGATAAATATATTACTAAGAAACAATCATACTTGTGTTTTGTAGATTTAAAGGCAGCTTTTGACTTTGTGCAGAGAGACCTTTTGTGGCAGAAGTTAATAGATCTAGGTATACCTCTCTCTCTTTTAAAATTAATTCAACTTCTTTACTCTGACACATGGGTTAGTGTTTAGATGGGAGATGGCCTAACAGTAACAGAAAAAATTCCAACAGCATCAGGTTTGAAACAAGGATGTGTCCTGGCCCCGTTGCTTTTTAATTTATTTTTAGTGGACCTAACGCAAGCCTTGGATGGGGTGAATGCTTGTCCACTCAAACTTGCCAACACCAGGATATTTAGGAGTATTATTTGACGAACGAGGATCATATCAACCACACAAGATGGATATTCAACGGAAAGCAAAAATATTGTTAGTGGCATTTAGAATTATACAGAAATCCATAGGAGTGCAGAGTTATGATCCTTTGTTGAAAGTATTATCAGCAAAACTTTTACCAACTTTGACATATGGTAGCGAAGCATTGTGTGGAAAAGACTCGGTCATAATTAATAACGCAGTCACGAAGATCTATAAAGCTCTCTTTTTAATTCCACATAATGCATCACCTGCACAGATACGAATGGAATTTGGGATGACCAATCAGGTCCTTGCGCAAAAAGGCCAATTCATTAAAGTGTCGAAAAGGATAAAAATGGATACTGTTAATCAATTGTCCAAACTATTGTGGCAGGAAATAAATTTAAATTGGAAAGCTGAGGCATGGAAATACCTATTTACATCATTAGAGGAATATTCAGCAAACTCGGTCTGGGAAATGCCAATTACTTTGAACTCTTTTAAAAAAGTAATTAATAGTTCAACAAAGCATTTATCATTACTTCTGGATAAAGACACCCTCTCAAAAAGAAAACATGCGTGGCCACTCCTGAAT
Source organism: Triturus cristatus (assembly GCF_964204655.1). NCBI lineage: Eukaryota > Metazoa > Chordata > Amphibia > Caudata > Salamandridae > Triturus > Triturus cristatus. The sequence goes on from NC_140588.1 coordinate 237,461,492, forward strand.
GGCTATACCAAGGTTAAAGTGCAACCGTACCTCGAAACTCCTTGGTCTGAGAAATTTAAACAAATTTTTATAAAAGCCCGTTTTGGAGCATTTCCAGGCACATGTCATCTAATGCCATGGTTGAGTACAATGGGTCCTACGACTTGCAGTTTATGCAAATTTGGAGAAGAAAACATCATGCATCTACTTTGTGTTTGTCCAGAACTGAAAGTTGAAAGAATATCTATTCTTAAGAGACATTTTAATGTTCGTGGAATAAGGAGTTGTAGACAAGCATTAATAAGATGCCTCCATACAGATGATATAATTTTAAACTCGGCCTTTGTAAAAAAATTTATGAGATTGAGAATCAAGTTAGAATACCAAAAATTGAAAGAATGTAATGATGGAAGTACATAATATGTCAATAATGTAACAAACTTGAAGTTTAAATGTTTTTGTACTTGATTTTATAATTATTTTATTGTTATGAATTTTTGTGTGTATATTGTAAGGTTTTTAATAATCAAACAATAAATTTAATAATGGTACAAAGGAAGCAGGCGGAGGCGCAGGTGGAGATACAGCCCAATAGCACCTGTGACTGTAGCCCAGTTCTGGATACACTGTCCTCTCTTTCTGGGATGCTTGATCAGGTCCTTGCAGAGATAAAGGAGCAGATACAATCTGCCAAAGCTGTGACGATCCCGTTAGGTCAAACAAATATCAACAGGAGGGAGATAGAGGGAAAAAGAATCTGCCTGAGTAAGTGAACAGGAGAAGAGGTTCCTTTAGGGGGAATCTTCCAGCTTGGAGAAGTTACAGCAGTGGAAGGAAGTTGATTTAATACTGCAAAGTATTTGGGTCATAAACTTAGACCTTAGTGAAAGGTTCTCATGTGACCAGTCATCGTTCAGTACATCGGGTAGGAATGGGTCAGTGTAGCAGGAAGCTTCAGAACCAGCGCCACAAGGGAAAGCGGTCAAGATAACTAAACTTTCTAAGAGACAGCGCAAAAGACTTAGGAAAAGCCATAACAAAAAAGATATGGAGAGCACTTCAGGATATCAAGGGAAAGTGTATCCAATTATTTTTCCAAAAATAGGTAATCTAGTTGTGTTTCCAGAAAAATAGAATGAAGACGGGGTAGTGAAAAACAATGGGGAAAAGTCGATTTAGACGATATCAGCTCGAGCTAAAGGAAAAACAACGATGCAGGAAAAGGATAGACAAATGGACGAGATCCAACGGGGGTCAGTTCAGGTAAGTCCAGGAAAAAATTAATTAACAAGCCAAAGTAAAGTAGTGAAGTCAGCGGTGCACCGGGAAAGAAATCAAAAAGCTCCTGAAGTAGAGAAAGGCACTGAAGATAAAGAAGAAAAGAGATCAGAATGCGAGTAAGGGAAAAATTACTAACGAATGAAAAGGACCGACAAGGGGAACAGATGCAACAGCCACCAGTAGTCTCTCAGCTGGGAAATAAGGTCCCAGACGAACTAGTGCAGGTCAAGAATACACAGTAGGAAATAGTTTGTACTATACAGCAGGGTCAAAGAGAGTGGTCGATTCGCCCGAGCCCGCTTAGTATTCACTGTAAACTGACATTTTTTCCAAAATGTAAATCTAGGGGGTATTTTGATAGAATAAATAGAGGGTCCATGATTCGAATGACCAAGGAAATGCCGGCGTTACACCACATAGAGTCTACGGACATACATTCAGTTACATTCGTAAACATCCCGACATGGGGAGCTGAGGAACCGACAATGATTACATGGACCACACCAGAAGGTAGCGGACCAAGTATGGGCTGAAAAGGAGACATTTGAAAAATGGGGCAATGAAATGACTAGGTAAAAGGAGGAACCCTACCCACAGTTTTTATATCTGGATGGTTACGGAACTCGTCTTAAGATGGAAGGAGAGGAGTGTGGTAGGGGATGTCGAAACCAAACGAAAAGTCCATTACTGTGTAAGAAAAAGAGGCATTTTGGTCTAACGAGGATCTTAAAGGGGGCAGGGAGTCGTTCAATTACACCTTTAAGGGACAATTCAGCCCCTCAGGCAGTTGACATCTATTCATGGAATATAGAGGGTCTGGCAGCAAAGGTAGATGGTATCACAAAAACAGTTTCCTTTGGAAAATATAAACTGTGTGCCCTATATGTTTTGTATATTCCATTCAATCCCAGTCACTTGCACACAATACATACATTGGAAGTGAGACCATATATCCCCTACAGATAATCGTGACAACTTAAATTGTATAAAAGTACAAATCAATTTATTAATAAAAAATTACTAGAGTACACACTTTAAAAAAGACAGCTGGCATAATACATAGTATTGTTGGTGTCTTACACTCGATTGCGAAAAATACTTTTGCAAATATTAGTTACACATTAAAGAACAACAGTAAAAATAAAAAAAAGAGTGCATATCATAGACTAAAACACTGTGTCGTTAACAAAGTACACATCCGTGATAGAACAATTTAAGGGCTGGTGTCTGGTACTTTTCAATTTGTTAAAAACTCGGCCACAGCAACTTCACGGATTGTGTAATTCTCAACAAGGAGTCGACGCGTTCCGATGGATTCTTATAACACCATCTTTTTCAAGACAAAGATTTGGACTCTCATAAAAATTAGATTAACACTTGATCAGTTAAAAACCTCTCAATGGCGAAGGTGGCTGCTCCCCTTGCCCTAAGCATATACTTCACGGGCATTTGGGGTCGATGCCTCCTGCTTCCTATCGGGATTGTAGTTCAATCATTCTTCATCTTATCTACAGAAGACAGGAAGATGTTTTGGTGATTCTTGATCTGTGTTACAGAGCGTTTAAAAATTCTGGCCCGGTTTTGCGGCTCTATACCAGATGAAAGGGGGCAGTGATTGCCTCCTCAATTTAGAGCAGGAGGGTTTCTTGGCCTTACTTGATCTGTGTAGGAAAGTGGCTCTGTATACACTGTTCCCAAATAGGTACAGTGTGTACAGAGTCCACAGTACCCAGAGGTTTGGCAGAGGCTAAAGTTAGATATAACCTTACTCTCTAAAGAGGTAGCCTGGTTGAGCAGTAAGGCAGTATCAGAGGACAGTGTAAAGCATTTGTTGCACACACTCAGTCAGCAAATCGTCTCACACACTCAAGAACTGAACTCTATGCCAATGGTTTTTGTATACAAATAGGTAGTTGTTTGATTTTAGAACCAACAATAGGTATCAAAATATACTTTCTCAGATTGAGATACTTTAGATAAATACTTTTCAATAGGCAATAGATTTTTGAATATAATAGTTACAGGGGTTGCAATAGGCAACACAATTTCAAACACAATAATACATTGAGCTCAATGGGAATTGCAAGTTAAATGCAATTAGTTACTTTAAGGATTACTTTTCTAACTCCAGGACTGGATCCTAGATTCAGACCTGGGACAGTTCCTCGAAACAGGTGAGTAAATACGATTTAGTTACTGTTGTGATTTTTAAGCAATATTTTGGTATTTTAAAAGTTGACACTTAGAAACTTTTTCTAATAGAATCACCAATTTTATCCTATGGGAGGAAATTCACTTAGCAGGTAAGTGGGAATATTGTTGCTTTTTCTAGTTCAGTGTTGGATCCTGGATCCAGCACTAGTGTACCACCTGTAAGCAGTTGAGAGAATGTGTTTAGGTTATAGAGGATGATTTTTAACGAATATTTGTAAGTTTGCAAAATCGACACAAGAAATTTCACAGAAAAACAGTCAATGGTTTCCTATGGAAGAAAATTAAAGTTACAGGTAAAGTATGTTCTCTTTACTTTTGTAATCCAGTGCTGGGCTCCTAGGTTCAGCACTGGAACATCTATCTAAAACAGGTAAGTAATTGCGTTTTCACAGTTGGTGCGATTTATAAAGAATATTTACAGTTTGCAAAAATCGACACTTAGAAGAAATTTCACTGAAAAACAGTCAATGGTTTCCTATGGGAAAATATTGAGTTAGCGGTAAGTATGGTTGTAATTATTTTTCAGGGCCAGGGCTGGGCACCAAGATCCAGCACTGGGATCTCTCCTGATATTTTCATTTTAGGTACTCAGTTGATTTTAGGTGAATATTTGAAAGTTTAGAAACTCCACACTGAGAAGAATTTTCAAGTGAAACCAGTCAATGTTACCCTATGGAAGAAAAGTGAGTTATCGGCTTTTGGGTAAGTACTCGACTGGCAGAGTTAAGGTTCTGGGCATAGACTCAGGGGTCTCCCAGGGTCAGGTAAGTACAGTTGTTACACCCTCAGCAGCACAGGGTCAGCCTGGTGCAGAATGAGTTAGGCCCAATGTTATCCTATGGAAGGCAGGGGGGCCTTGGTTGGTGGCTGCTGGCTAGCAGGCCACGCGGCTGTGGGAGCTGGTCTCCTGGTCACTTGCTCAGGGCAAAAGGGGAAGTAGAGTAGAGTAGAGATTGCACTGCCAGGGGCACTCGGGCGGCTGGGTGCAGGGTGCTTTTGAACCATCGGGCACTCAATGGATTGCAATGGAGAAGCTAAAAACGAACAAAGGTTGCAAGCTCGGGGACGAAGATTCTTCAGGTGCGACCACCACTTCGAGGGGTAAGTTGGGTAGTTGGAGGATAGGTAGGCACTCAGGAGTTGGGCACAGGGGGCCCAGGACGCCGGGTGCAGGGGTGCCTTTTGGTGTCGGGAAATCTTACCCTCGGCTGGTCGCGGTTGGAGGGGTCCCTGGTTCTGAGGCTGCAGGCATCGTCAGGAGCGTTGAAGTGGGTCCTTGGGTGCTGGATTCGGGGTCACAGTCACCGGGGGGATCGTCCTCAGGGTCTTTGTCCACTCCAGCACAGGCCAGGCTTGTCGGGTGCAGAGTGTGCAGGGTTCGCGCTTCCTGGCTGCTGCCAGGGGTCTGTTACTTGTTTTGAGCAGTACCACTGCTCGTGGGAGTCCCAGATGCTTAGAGTCACAAGGTAGCCAGGTCCTCCGGGGTTTGTGAGGTTGCTGACCACGGGAGATGCCAGGATTTAGCAGGAGCAGGTTCGAGGGTCGACAGTCCGGTAGGGCTGGGGCCAAAGCAGTTGGTGTCTTCCTCTTGTTAGCTGCTGCATGGCAAGTTTTCTTGCGTCTTGATCTTCTTTGCTGTTTTGGAATCTGGATCTGAGAAAGGAAGGTTCAGGGTGCCCCTAAATACTACATTTAGGGGCGTTACAGGTAGGTAAAGGGCAGGGACCACTGGGTCCCTGCCCTGGGGTGGGTACACCCCCTATCCTGCCACTCTCCTGTGGGAGGGGGGCAGTAGCCTAGTCCTGATTGGGCAGGGCTTCCCATCTTCAAGATGGCGAAAGCCCGGAGATGTGCTTCACCTCGCCTCCCCCGCCTGAGGGGTGAGGTTGGCAGAGGCTGGCACACCCCCTTTCCTTCCTTGGGGTTTCCGACCAGTCTTCCTGCCAGAGTGGGGATCAGAACCGGTAGGGGCCAGTTGCTGAGTACAGCAAGTGGCCTGGAGAAGCTCACAAAGGCGGCATGTCTTTGAAGCTTCCCCTGCCCATCCTGCGGGAGGAGACCTAGCACCTCGCCCAGGATGTGCATTGTTGCGGGCCCAGGAGAGTGGATGGCTCTCTATCCAGGGGTCCAGCAACATGTCTGCTGTGTGGCAGCCTAGGCAGCCCCTCAGACAAGATGTGGATTGTAGGTTAGGTTCAGGGGGCATCTCTAAGATGCCCTCTGTCGTGCATCTTACAGTAAATCCCACACTGGCATCAGTGTGGGTTTACTGTGCTGAGAAGTTTGATACCAAACTTCTCAGTCTTCAGTGTACCCATCATGGTGCTGTGAAGTTTGTGTTGATGACCTCCCAGCGCCATATACTCTTAATGGCAGCACTGCATTTACAATGCCCAGTAATGGACCTGGGTACTGTAGGGTCACAGGGCTCATGTACCTGTGCCCACACCACTGGCATAGGGCACCCAGCTAGAGGGGTGACTGAGGTATGTCAGGGCAGTGTGTGTTGTGGGCATGGCACACAGGGATGTGGGCCATGTCGACTCTTTGTTTTGTTCTGCACCAAGACACTCAGCCTGCAAAGGCAGTTTGTGTGTGTCAGGGTACAGGGCCTCTAAGGGTGGCACAATACGTGCTGCTGCCCTTGGGGCCCTTCTCTGGTCACAAGGCCCTGGGTACCTAGGGTACCATTTACCAGGGGCTGACATGTGACCAGAGATGCCAATTGGGTTTTGGCTGTTAGGCAGTTTTTTAGGGAAGGAACACAGGCCCTTGGCACCTGATTGGTAGGAGCCCAGGGCACAATAAGGAAAAGTGCATCAGTTATCAGGCAAAAAGTGGAGAGGTTACTGCAACAGAAACCCACTTCCTTACAATCTGCCACCCGTGGCGTATAACATTTCTGGCCCAATTGGTGGCTCTGATAGAAGGAGAACGTGCTTGCCTCCTTAGGATTAGGTTTAGATTTATATTTTAGATTCTACTGTTGCCTTCTTAAAATGTAAGAGTTCAAGTTCCCCTGTAATAATTAGGGTTTAAGTTGCTGCATGCTCCTGCATGGTATCATCTGTGGCTTTTCTTTGCTGATAATTAAAAAAAAAAGCAAAAGTAGATGACCAGGAATTTCTAATTTTAATTAGAAGGTACCAGATATTACTCTTTCAAGAGACATGGGCACAAGAGGAAATTAAGCTTTCTGCATATTTATCTTACAGTAAGCCAGCTATCAAAATAAAATTGAAGGGGGGAGCAGCAGGAGGTCTGGCTTTATACATAACATTGGATCTAAAAATAAAAATCGAAGAAGTTGAAATTGATCACCCGAACATACAAGCAATTAAGGTTTGGCCTCTTAGTCCAGCAAACATGATCCCCTTGTTGATAATAAATGTGTAAACACATCCCCTCGGTAGCAGAAAAAAAGAAACTATAGATAAATACTGAGTCTGCTGTCATCCCAAAGCATAATAATTCCAGTACCTCGGAACCTCTTGACGGGAGATTTTAATATGAATCTCTTCCAGGTGACGCCTAGGGATCAAATATTGGACGTTATTGATCAAATCTGGCACATCCCGGCGAATGAAGTATTCAAACAACAATCTGATAGAATGGGTTAAGAAGTGGTGAGAAACCTGGAGCACCACGGTCTTTGAGTATTGAATGGCCGGATGAACCCGGACATTCCAGCTCAAGCGACTCATTACTCGGCAGAATCGAAAGCCGTTATAGATTATTCTTTAGTATCACTCCCACTATATCAGACGATAACAAGCTACAAATTGGGCAATAGGCTGGAAAGTGATCACAAGCCACAAATCAGTCTTAATTTAAATATTTCTCTACGTGAACAAATTGCCCCAGAGTTAGGTCCGTCCATCGGTCTTAATTATAAGAGGCCACACTGGTCAGTAAGTAGCTTACAAAATATCGAACAGCAAGCAAGAGACCTGTGGGAAGACTTAAACAATACTGATTGAAATCTTTTGACCCTTAGGGAGCAGTTCTCAATCCATCTAGTAGAGAAAAATGCTGTTCATTCAAAAGTCATGGTATCAACAGTTACTTCTTTTCCAAAGAAGATGTCTGTGCAACTTAAAACAGCAAAAAGGAAATTGAATCATGCCCTGAGGGTTCTAAGAAACAACGCATCCTCCAGTGTCAGGAGTGAGGCCTTGCCAAAATTAAGGTCACTCTATAAAAAAGAGGTATGGGCACAAACAAAAGCTCAATTAGTTCTGTACTGGTGTAAAATTAATTATGCAGCTAAACGTAAAGATGTACGAGAGTTTTGGAGACTGGTAAACCAAGCTAATGATAGGAAACAACAACAAGTAACATCAAATATATTGAAAGAAGCCTTGGAAAAGCATTTGGGAACTACGTCAGGTGGCATAAGTATCATAACAAATCTAGTTGAAGATGGAACAGGTGATAACTCAAGGAAAAGCACGCAGTTAGAGATCCAGCATATAACACTGGAGCAACTCATAAGTTGTAGTCGCCGGAGTGGTGCTCCGGGCCAAATGGCCTCCCTCAAGTACTATACAAGGAAAATCCGCAATATTTGGCATAGCAATTGACAATATTATTTAACTATGTTCTGATAAACAAAAAAATCCCCGATAAATGGAGGGGCTCAAGTTTGGCCCCGATTTATAAAGCTGGTCAAGCCTCGGACCCTGCTAACTACAGGCTAATAGCCTTAATGGATTATGAAGCAAAGTTTTTCGCTAAATGTTTGCTGGCAGAGTTAACGGCTTGGGTAGGAGCCAGTAAACTGCTGCCAATTAATCAAACAGGGTTTATAAAGGCATGGGGACTATCATTAACATTCAAATGTTAATTCTCATAATTGAAATGGCTAGGCGCTGCTCATTGAATCTTCATCTGTGTTTTATCGATTTTAGCTCTGCCTTTGACACTGTGCAAAGGAACATTCTTTGGAACAAGTTATCAAAAATGGGTATTGCACCTAGACTGCTGAGAACAATCCAACAGCTGTATACTAATACCTGGACGAGAGTAAGGTTGGTTTGGGAAAAAGGGGGTGGTGATGGACAGAGTTTCTGAATGATGCAGAATACTCTTACCAAGTCAAGAGATCATGGTTTTAATCCATCACCGTTTTTTAGCTCACTGCACCATCCCAGCTCAGAACCTGGCTACATGCAAATTAGTCTGTACCTGTCCCATTGCATGATGGGAACAGGGCAAACCAAACTACCTAGCCAATTCTTATACTGGGAAGGAAACAAGCTTCCGGGGACCGGTTTCTGGCATCACAGCCTTCGTCGGCCCGGCTTGCCTGAATCCTGATGGTGCAATGAGCAAGGGACTCACGTCTGAGCATACCCTCCCACACTGAGTGTGGATAAAAATCAATTTGGGAAAAAGGGGGTGGTGATGGACAGAGTTTCTGAATGATGCAGAATACTCTTACCAAGTCAAGAGATCATGGTTTTAATCCATCACCGTTTTTTAGCTCACTGCACCATCCCAGCTCAGAACCTGGCTACATGCAAATTAGTCTGTACCTGTCCCATTGCATGATAGGAACAGGGCAAACCAAACTACCTAGCCAATTCTTATACTGGGAAGGAAACAAGCTTCCGGGGACCGGTTTCTGGCATCACAGCCTTCGTCGGCCCGGCTTGCCTGAATCCTGATGGTGCAATGAGCAAGGGACTCACGTCTGAGCATACCCTCCCACACTGAGTGTGGATAAAAATCAATTTGGGAAAAAGGGGGTGGTGATGGACAGAGTTTCTGAATGATGCAGAATACTCTTACCAAGTCAAGAGATCATGGTTTTAATCCATCACCGTTTTTTAGCTCACTGCACCATCCCAGCTCAGAACCTGGCTACATGCAAATTAGTCTGTACCTGTCCCATTGCATGATGGGAACAGGGCAAACCAAACTACCTAGCCAATTCTTATACTGGGAAGGAAACAAGCTTCCGGGGACCGGTTTCTGGCATCACAGCCTTCGTCGGCCCGGCTTGCCTGAATCCTGATGGTGCAATGAGCAAGGGACTCACGTCTGAGCATACCCTCCCACACTGAGTGTGGATAAAAATCAATTTGGGAAAAAGGGGGTGGTGATGGACAGAGTTTCTGAATGATGCAGAATACTCTTACCAAGTCAAGAGATCATGGTTTTAATCCATCGCCGTTTTTTAGCTCACTGCACCATCCCAGCTCAGAACCTGGCTACATGCAAATTAGTCTGTACCTGTCCCATTGCATGATGGGAACAGGGCAAACCAAACTACCTAGCCAATTCTTATACTGGGAAGGAAACAAGCTTCCGGGGACCGGTTTCTGGCATCACAGCCTTCGTCGGCCCGGCTTGCCTGAATCCTGATGGTGCAATGAGCAAGGGACTCACGTCTGAGCATACCCTCCCACACTGAGTGTGGATAAAAATCAATTTGGGAAAAAGGGGGTGGTGATGGACAGAGTTTCTGAATGATGCAGAATACTCTTACCAAGTCAAGAGATCATGGTTTTAATCCATCACCGTTTTTTAGCTCACTGCACCATCCCAGCTCAGAACCTGGCTACATGCAAATTAGTCTGTACCTGTCCCATTGCATGATGGGAACAGGGCAAACCAAACTACCTAGCCAATTCTTATACTGGGAAGGAAACAAGCTTCCGGGGACCGGTTTCTGGCATCACAGCCTTCGTCGGCCCGGCTTGCCTGAATCCTGATGGTGCAATGAGCAAGAGACTCACGTCTGAGCATACCCTCCCACACTGAGTGTGGATAAAAATCAATTTGGGAAAAAGGGGGTGGTGATGGACAGAGTTTCTGAATGATGCAGAATACTCTTACCAAGTCAAGAGATCATGGTTTTAATCCATCACCGTTTTTTAGCTCACTGCACCATCCCAGCTCAGAACCTGGCTACATGCAAATTAGTCTGTACCTGTCCCATTGCATGATGGGAACAGGGCAAACCAAACTACCTAGCCAATTCTTATACTGGGAAGGAAACAAGCTTCCGGGGACCGGTTTCTGGCATCACAGCCTTCGTCGGCCCGGCTTGCCTGAATCCTGATGGTGCAATGAGCAAGGGACTCACGTCTGAGCATACCCTCCCACACTGAGTGTGGATAAAAATCAATTTGGGAAAAAGGGGGTGGTGATGGACAGAGTTTCTGAATGATGCAGAATACTCTTACCAAGTCAAGAGATCATGGTTTTAATCCATCACCGTTTTTTAGCTCACTGCACCATCCCAGCTCAGAACCTGGCTACATGCAAATTAGTCTGTACCTGTCCCATTGCATGATGGGAACAGGGCAAACCAAACTACCTAGCCAATTCTTATACTGGGAAGGAAACCAGCTTCCGGGGACCGGTTTCTGGCATCACAGCCTTCTTCGGCCCGGCTTGCCTGAATCCTGATGGTGCAATGAGCAAGGGACTCACGTCTGAGCATACCCTCCCACACTGAGTGTGGATAAAAATCAATTTGGGAAAAAGGGGGTGGTGATGGACAGAGTTTCTGAATGATGCAGAATACTCTTACCAAGTCAAGAGATCATGGTTTTAATCCATCACCGTTTTTTAGCTCACTGCACCATCCCAGCTCAGAACCTGGCTACATGCAAATTAGTCTGTACCTGTCCCATTGCATGATGGGAACAGGGCAAACCAAACTACCTAGCCAATTCTTATACTGGGAAGGAAACAAGCTTCCGGGGACCGGTTTCTGGCATCACAGCCTTCGTCGGCCCGGCTTGCCTGAATCCTGATGGTGCAATGAGCAAGGGACTCACGTCTGAGCATACCCTCCCACACTGAGTGTGGATAAAAATCAATTTGGGAAAAAGGGGGTGGTGATGGACAGAGTTCCTGAATGATGCAGAATACTCTTACCAAGTCAAGAGATCATGGTTTTAATCCATCACCGTTTTTTAGCTCACTGCACCATCCCAGCTCAGAACCTGGCTACATGCAAATTAGTCTGTACCTGTCCCATTGCATGATGGGAACAGGGCAAACCAAACTACCTAGCCAATTCTTATACTGGAAAGGAAACAAGCTTCCGGGGACCGGTTTCTGGCATCACAGCCTTCGTCGGCCTGGCTTGCCTGAATCCTGATGGTGCAATGAGCAAGGGACTCACGTCTGAGCATACCCTCCCACACTGAGTGTGGATAAAAATCAATTTGGGAAAAAGGGGGTGGTGATGGACAGAGTTTCTGAATGATGCAGAATACTCTTACCAAGTCAAGAGATCATGGTTTTAATCCATCACCGTTTTTTAGCTCACTGCACCTTCCCAGCTCAGAACCTGGCTACATGCAAATTAGTCTGTACCTGTCCCATTGCATGATGGGAACAGGGCAAACCAAACTACCTAGCCAATTCTTATACTGGGAAGGAAACAAGCTTCCGGGGACCGGTTTCTGGCATCACAGCCTTCGTCGGCCCGGCTTGCCTGAATCCTGATGGTGCAATGAGCAATGGACTCACGTCTGAGCATACCCTCCCACACTGAGTGTGGATAAAAATCAATTTGGGAAAAAGGGGGTGGTGATGGACAGAGTTTCTGAATGATGCAGAATACTCTTACCAAGTCAAGAGATCATGGTTTTAATCCATCACCGTTTTTTAGCTCACTGCACCATCCCAGCTCAGAACCTGGCTACATGCAAATTAGTCTGTACCTGTCCCATTGCATGATGGGAACAGGGCAAACCAAACTACCTAGCCAATTCTTATACTGGGAAGGAAACAAGCTTCCGGGGACCGGTTTCTGGCATCACAGCCTTCGTCGGCCCGGCTTGCCTGAATCCTGATGGTGCAATGAGCAAGGGACTCACGTCTGAGCATACCCTCCCACACTGAGTGTGGATAAAAATCAATTTGGGAAAAAGGGGGTGGTGATGGACAGAGTTTCTGAATGATGCAGAATACTCTTACCAAGTCAAGAGATCATGGTTTTAATCCATCACCGTTTTTTAGCTCACTGCACCATCCCAGCTCAGAACCTGGCTACATGCAAATTAGTCTGTACCTGTCCCATTGCATGATGGGAACAGGGCAAACCAAACTACCTAGCCAATTCTTATACTGGGAAGGAAACAAGCTTCCGGGGACCGGTTTCTGGCATCACAGCCTTCGTCGGCCCGGCTTGCCTGAATCCTGATGGTGCAATGAGCAAGGGACTCACGTCTGAGCATACCCTCCCACACTGAGTGTGGATAAAAATCAATTTGGGAAAAAGGGGGTGGTGATGGACAGAGTTTCTGAATGATGCAGAATACTCTTACCAAGTCAAGAGATCATGGTTTTAATCCATCACCGTTTTTTAGCTCACTGCACCATCCCAGCTCAGAACCTGGCTACATGCAAATTAGTCTGTACCTGTCCCATTGCATGATGGGAACAGGGCAAACCAAACTACCTAGCCAATTCTTATACTGGGAAGGAAACAAGCTTCCGGGGACCGGTTTCTGGCATCACAGTCTTCGTCGGCCCGGCTTGCCTGAATCCTGATGGTGCAATGAGCAAGGGACTCACGTCTGAGCATACCCTCCCACACTGAGTGTGGATAAAAATCAATTTGGGAAAAAGGGGGTGGTGATGGACAGAGTTTCTGAATGATGCAGAATACTCTTACCAAGTCAAGAGATCATGGTTTTAATCCATCACCGTTTTTTAGCTCACTGCACCATCCCAGCTCAGAACCTGGCTACATGCAAATTAGTCTGTACCTGTCCCATTGCATGATGGGAACAGGGCAAACCAAACTACCTAGCCAATTCTTATACTGGGAAGGAAACAAGCTTCCGGGGACCGGTTTCTGGCATCACAGCCTTCGTCGGCCCGGCTTGCCTGAATCCTGATGGTGCAATGAGCAAGGGACTCACGTCTGAGCATACCCTCCCACACTGAGTGTGGATAAAAATCAATTTGGGAAAAAGGGGGTGGTGATGGACAGAGTTTCTGAATGATGCAGAATACTCTTACCAAGTCAAGAGATCATGGTTTTAATCCATCACCGTTTTTTAGCTCACTGCACCATCCCAGCTCAGAACCTGGCTACATGCAAATTAGTCTGTACCTGTCCCATTGCATGATGGGAACAGGGCAAACCAAACTACCTAGCCAATTCTTATACTGGGAAGGAAACAAGCTTCCGGGGACCGGTTTCTGGCATCACAGCCTTCGTCGGCCCGGCTTGCCTGAATCCTGATGGTGCAATGAGCAAGGGACTCACGTCTGAGCAAACCCTCCCACACTGAGTGTGGATAAAAATCAATTTGGGAAAAAGGGGGTGGTGATGGACAGAGTTTCTGAATGATGCAGAATACTTTTACCAAGTCAAGAGATCATGGTTTTCATCCATCACCGTTTTTTAGCTCACTGCACCATCCCAGCTCAGAACCTGGCTACATGCAAATTAGTCTGTACCTGTCCCATTGCATGATGGGAACAGGACAAACCAAACTACCTAGCCAATTCTTATACTGGGAAGGAAACAAGCTTCCGGGGACCGGTTTCTGGCATCACAGCCTTCGTCGGCCCGGCTTGCCTGAATCCTGATGGTGCAATGAGCAAGGGACTCACGTCTGAGCATACCCTCCCACACTGAGTGTGGATAAAAATCAATTTGGGAAAAAGGGGGTGGTGATGGACAGAGTTTCTGAATGATGCAGAATACTCTTACCAAGTCAAGAGATCATGGTTTTCATCCATCACCGTTTTTTAGCTCACTGCACCATCCCAGCTCAGAACCTGGCTACATGCAAATTAGTCTGTACCTGTCCCATTGCATGATGGGAACAGGGCAAACCAAACTACCTAGCCAATTCTTATACTGGGAAGGAAACAAGCTTCCGGGGACCGGTTTCTGGCATCACAGCCTTCGTCGGCCCGGCTTGCCTGAATCCTGATGGTGCAATGAGCAAGGGACTCACGTCTGAGCATACCCTCCCACACTGAGTGTGGATAAAAATCAATTTGGGAAAAAGGGGGTGGTGATGGACAGAGTTTCTGAATGATGCAGAATACTCTTACCAAGTCAAGAGATCATGGTTTTAATCCATCACCGTTTTTTAGCTCACTGCACCATCCCAGCTCAGAACCTGGCTACATGCAAATTAGTCTGTACCTGTCCCATTGCATGATGGGAACAGGGCAAACCAAACTACCTAGCCAATTCTTATACTGGGAAGGAAACAAGCTTCCGGGGACCGGTTTCTGGCATCACAGCCTTCGTCGGCCCGGCTTGCCTGAATCCTGATGGTGCAATGAGCAAGGGACTCACGTCTGAGCATACCCTCCCACACTGAGTGTGGATAAAAATCAATTTGGGAAAAAGGGGGTGGTGATGGACAGAGTTTCTGAATGATGCAGAATACTCTTACCAAGTCAAGAGATCATGGTTTTAATCCATCACCGTTTTTTAGCTCACTGCACCATCCCAGCTCAGAACCTGGCTACATGCAAATTAGTCTGTACCTGTCCCATTGCATGATGGGAACAGGGCAAACCAAACTACCTAGCCAATTCTTATACTGGAAAGGAAACAAGCTTCCGGGGACCGGTTTCTGGCATCACAGCCTTCGTCGGCCCGGCTTGCCTGAATCCTGATGGTGCAATGAGCAAGGGACTCACGTCTGAGCATACCCTCCCACACTGAGTGTGGATAAAAATCAATTTGGGAAAAAGGGGGTGGTGATGGACAGAGTTTCTGAATGATGCAGAATACTCTTACCAAGTCAAGAGATCATGGTTTTAATCCATCACCGTTTTTTAGCTCACTGCACCATCCCAGCTCAGAACCTGGCTACATGCAAATTAGTCTGTACCTGTCCCATTGCATGATGGGAACAGGACAAACCAAACTACCTAGCCAATTCTTATACTGGGAAGGAAACAAGCTTCCGGGGACCGGTTTCTGGCATCACAGTCTTCATCGGCCCGGCTTGCCTGAATCCTGATGGTGCAATGAGCAAGGGACTCACGTCTGAGCATACCCTCCCACACTGAGTGTGGATAAAAATCAATTTGGGAAAAAGGGGGTGGTGATGGACAGAGTTTCTGAATGATGCAGAATACTCTTACCAAGTCAAGAGATCATGGTTTTAATCCATCACCGTTTTTTAGCTCACTGCACCATCCCAGCTCAGAACCTGGCTACATGCAAATTAGTCTGTACCTGTCCCATTGCATGATGAGAACAGGGCAAACCAAACTACCTAGCCAATTCTTATACTGGGAAGGAAACAAGCTTCCGGGGACCGGTTTCTGGCATCACAGCCTTCGTCAGCCCGGCTTGCCTGAATCCTGATGGTGCAATGAGCAAGGGACTCACGTCTGAGCATACCCTCCCACACTGAGTGTGGATAAAAATCAATTTGGGAAAAAGGGTGTTTTTCGATATCACGGGGCATGTACAATCCTGTGCCTCCTCTAAGTTGTTGCGCTGCATGTTTTGGAATGAAAAAAGGGGAAATCTATTTTAGAAAAAAGACGTGTAGGTCTCTTTCGGGGTTACAAAATATAATTCATTTCATATCCTTGAGTACATTCTACTAGCTTGAATCAAGCATTCCCCCGCCCCCTCATGTAGCCCTGTTCTCACTCACTGCTGGCTACGCCCTTACCTCTGATATTTCAGCATTCCTCCGTGGAGTCTGTTCCTGTTCATTTATGTGTATCAAAGAGCCCGATGGATCTACCTCTGTTTAAATAGTGCAACCTCACCTTTGATTGGTTCCTAAATCACGTGACCCTATTTTAACATAAACCAGTACTGTCTCTGCCTACGTTTACCTGAAAGCTAAATCTTCAGTATTTTCCAATTTTTCAATACTTCGTAATATTGCCCTTTGAAATTTCATCTATTATTTAATAGTGAGTTGAGTATGGTTCATGCTACCCATGTCTCATAAATTGCGATATATTGCAGTATATTTCCAGTTTCTTTTTATACCAGCCGTTCTTAACCTTGACATGTGCTGCCATACTTTACTCGGAAGGTAAACACACCCCCATTCCTCACAAATACTTTCGGGGGGATTCTTTTTTTCTAGATTCTTAATTCTCCTCTTGTGTCCCCCCCTTCGCAAGGAAATCCGATTTCTTATAGGTGTTTTAATAATTTCACCCTACCTTCCCAGCTGTTTTGTTCGTTATTTTACCTTCTATCATCAGCTATGTCATTAATTGGCTAAAATCCTCATCCAGTCTTCCCTAGAATTTAATCCAGAGTCAAATGTATTGAGGTGGCACATATGCCATTGTTCTCTCCTCTTTCTTCTTGCATCTAGATCCCCTCATCTTCTATTCACGCTGATTTTTTCAAGAACAAACCACTGAAATTGATTACAGTCATGGTTTGCTCTAACAAAGTGGTCTGTTAGTGGGGCATTTTCTTTTTTGGTTCTTATCACCGATTTATGTTCTAAAAGATGAGAACGAAGCTCTCTACTCGTCTCCCCCACATAACCTAGCCCGCATGGGCAGGTTAGTTGGTATATAACATTCTTACTGCCGCAGTTATACAAAGTTGTCGCTGTCAGTGTTTTGCCTGCATATACCGTACTCTTAGCTTCAATACACTGGGGACATATGGAACATGTTCCACACTTGTAGTTCCCCACCGCTTTTTGTCCACTTAAGGTTAATTGGCTTTCTGATGTTACTTTATATGTCTTCACTAGAGAATTTCGAATTGTCTTATTACGCCTGAATGGAAATAAAGGTTTTTGCAGTTGCGTTGTCACTCCATGGTTTAAGATCTTCCAATTCCTGCTCACTATGTTTTTGATTTTATTGCTCATAGTGGAAAACTGGCTAACAAATATAACTCTCCCTTTTGCTGTATCTTTCTTCTCTTTATTAGTTTCCAGCAGACTATCTCGATTGTAAAATCGGGCTCTTTTGAGTGAATGTTTAATCAGTTTTCCAGGACATCCCCTGGCTTTTAACTTTTTCTTTAAGATCTATGCATGATAATAGAAGTCAATCAGTGTTGTACAATTGCGTCGCAACCGTAGAAATTCCTCGAAGGGTATATTGTTTTTCTGTGATCGCGGATGATTACTTCCGTATTGCAAAAGAGTATTCTTGGTAGTGGGCTTCGTATACAGCTCCACATGTAATTCATCCTCCACATTTTTTATCCAGATGTCCAGAACCTCTACACTCGAGCCACTGAAGTGCGCGTAAACTTCAAATTGGGATCCCCCAAATTCAAGCACTGTAGGAACAGTTCTAACTCACTACTGGCACCATTCCAGATGAAGATGATATCATCTATGAAACGGTGCCAGCACGTGATGTTCTCATAATATGGAGCAATTTCATTATAGATATGTCTTTGTTCAAAGTTGCCATTCAAAATAAAGATTTCCCTTTTCTGTTGTTGACTACTCCTATAGTAAGATCGTATGCATACTACAGTGAACCAAAGAAAGATTGTATGGATTTCAAATATAGCAACACGTAATCTAGATTTATATTCTTATTATTTTATTATTAAATTATTTGTACCTTTATCAGAATTAAAGCAATATTGTATCCATTTAAAAACACTTTTCATTACACATCATTGTATACAATTTTATAAAAACAAACATTTGAAAATTATATCTATTACAGTAGTTCTTTTAGCAATTGTTAGCATTAATCAAATAAATTTTACATACAGCTCTAAACATCTCATAATATTAAAAAGATGATTTTTATTAAAACAGATTAACTGTGTCCTCTTGTCGACGCGTTTCGGTGTATCTTGTAGTTAAAGACACCTTCTTCAGGACCCACAACTTAAAATCACAAAGTGCTCTTTATAGCAGACCAATAAATCTAAAGGTAAAAGATACATACAATTAGGTACCGAACGTGTGCTAAAAATGAAATTTCTTTGATTCAATGTAATTCTTCATAGTAATACTGTGGCGTAAAAATACACAAAAGCCTCCATGCTTGACGCTGAAGTGTAATTACATTAATACATGTCTACAATATGATTTTACAATATACATTGCATCGCTCGTATTGCGCGACCCTCTTTGACCAATGCATTAATTTTGTCCACAAGGGTATAGTATCATAAAACGGTTTCTAGTTCATATTATCACACCAATAGCTTACCCTCATTGGGGATTCAGTGAGGAGTACGTAGAAGCACTGTAGTACTATTTTATTAATCCCGCTGTGTATATCTTCATCTGACCAAAGAATCTAGGGAAATTATGTTCAAAGTTGCACACATAGAGGCAGGCCAGACTGGGAGCACAGGTGGCCCCCATGTTGGTCCCTTAGGTTTGCTTGTATAACTCATCCTTGAACAAAAAGATGTTATTTTTGAGCACCATCTGCATGCCATTATGAATGCTTTCTTCCCTCCATTCAATTCCTCTTGATCAAGCATAGAAGGGATCACCTGTATTGTGTCATCCTGAGGGATGTTAGTATATAGGGCTTCAATGTCCAGGCTGACGAGAACCTGGGTCACCCTGTTGAAGCTCTGTCTCTCAAAAATAGAAATAGAATGGGCCGTGTCCTTCAAGTAAGATCTCTGTTTGTGCACTATGGGCTTTAAAAAGAAGTCCACATATTTACTAAGAGGGTCCAATATCGAACCTATACTACTTACTATGGGCCTCATTGGGGGATTGGATACATTCTTGTGGATCTTGGGCAATCCGTAGATTGCGGGCAATATAGGATGCATGTTTAACAGAAATTTGTACTCATTGTCGCACATCCACCCCTCCTCTTTGCCTTGATTCAATAGATTAGCTACCTCACTCTTCAAATCACTTATAGCAGAAAACCGTGTCTGTTGATAATGACCCTTAACACTAAGAAGTTCTCTCATTCTTCTTTCATAATCCAATGAGTCAAATACCACAACCCCTCCGCCCTTGTCGTCGGGTTTGATAATGATTTGATCATATTCCTGTAGTGACTTCAAGGCCTTCCTTTGGTTAGCTGGAAGATTATTGTTGTGGTGATTCTAAGCATTGTTTTTCATATTCTTTATCTCAATCTCAACTATCTTTTCAAAGATTTTAACATTCTTATCTATTTGGCCTAAACTGGGAGTTAACGTCGATTTGGGTTTAAAACCTGACACATTAGGTGTGGGCTCATATGTTCTATCTTCGAAAAACTTGTTTAATCATGTTTTTCTAATGATTCTCAACAAACCACTTTCAGCTGGATATGTGAGCACATTTCAGAACACAAACCAAGGACAAACTGGGGCACAAAATTACTGAGATTTCCTTGCTATGGGTTTTTGGTGCTACAATGCTGTCGGAACGTCCTGCATCAGTCTTTCACATTAGGCAGACACTGGGGGGCATATTAACAAGGACAAGTGATAATTATCGCTAAACGCGCTTAGCGCGAGTTAAATTATCACTGGCTATCGCTGGATTTCATCGCCATGTCTGCGGCATATTAGCAACGCTTAGCTGACAAGCGATGTGAAATCCTGCTGATTTCACATCGCTAATGCCAAGCTTGGTAATAGGAGAGTGTGGACTCAGCCTTACAATCCACCTCCCATAGGCATTAATGGTAAGTCAGGTTTTTTTCTGGCGTTGGAATCATGCGATAATGGGGGCATAGGGCACGTTTTGTAATGGCTTCGCTGTTCAGGGGCAGCGTTGTTGATACAGCGATGTTGGTTTCGTGAGCATTTTACATGTTGTCTTAGGAGGGCACGCCTACTTTGCATCTCATTAGCGATATTTATCACTGTCATGAGATGCGTTACGAAATCGGCTGCTAACATGCGCTGATGCATGTTAGCGCCGCCTTGTTAATAGGGCAATAGGAATATCGCCGCTTTAGCGGCAAAAAGTGCCACTAAAGCAGCGATAATGCCCTTGATAATATGCCACTGAATCTTTGGAGTAGTTCTTGAGATTTTCAACCAATCAATATAGGGAACCTCAGTTTTTAAAATGTGATCACCTGAGCACCCCTTTCCATGACTACAGCAGATGGAGCATAAGTCTAGGCATTTTTGTGGCTCTGCACTTGGCCACTGGACAGACACTTTACACTAAGCCCAAAATTATTGGGGGCCACAATGTTTACCTTTGAAATCTTCTTGAGCCATCAGTCTGTGCATAACTTAGGTCAGGGTTTTTGCTCAATTTTGGATATTGTTTTGTGTATGTAAAAACATAATTGTGACTCCGAGCCACATGCACCCATCCTCCTCATGCACCTACCTCAATGGGTAAGCAGTCATCTCGGGATCACTCCTATCATACCTATCTGTCCATTTTTTGTCATTTTTTTCCTATGTTTTCTGAGCCTATCTATGTCTGAACCTCTTGAATGTTGCAAACTAGTTCCATTTTACCTCAGGAGTACACATATTCCTAAGTGCATCTTCAGTCATAAACATTCTAAAATTGTTCAACTTTGAACCTCAATTCAAGATTTTCCTTATGATTCCTCCAACTCTACATTCACCCGTACCACATCTAGCACTCTTAAAGAGTCTGGGCTATCAATTTCTACTGTCAGCACACTTACAACACACGTTGCTTCTTTTAAGGGTCACACTCTCATCTCTGAAAAATCATCAACTCCTAAGCCAGAAGTGGTAGCCAAGAGTACTGACGGGACAGGTTTTGTAGCAATCATGATAGTATGTGGGGGCACCATCTGTGAAGCTGGCAGTCGGATAGATGGCAATATCTGTGAAGCATGAAATAAAATAGGCACTAAATGTGGAACTAGAAGGGTTTTCAGGCACTATCTGTTGAGGTGTAAGAGTACCAGTCACACCCCCATCAAGGAGATTTTAATAAACAGGAGTACTTGCTCCAAAATCAGAAGGTGGCAGATTTCCTCCAGTATGTTGAACTACGCTATATGGAGGTGACCGTGAGGCCAATAAATCCTATAAGAAATTACCACTATAACCACTGCCATTATTTACATCCTTCCTTGTTTCAATCACCCTCATGCTTTCTTTTCCCTGCCTTTCCATTGGGCAGCAAAGGCTGCATCCAAACTCCCTCACCTATCTCTTCCCTCCGTGCCTGCTGTTTTGCATCCTACCTCACTTCCAACTAACCACAAACTGGCCTTTTGACTTTATTCTGATAGTTGTCCTTCTCCTTTGCATGTCCTGCATGCTCCATGCATCGCAAGCTTCACATTAGGCTGACCTAGGTGGGGGATTTCACCTCATACAACACTCCCCTCTAATTATTAATAATTCTTAGATTAAAAGTACCTTATGGGGAAAACTTCAAAGACTCTTTATTTGCAGTGATCATATTCCATTGTTTAAGCCAGATACATGCATGTAAACCGAAAGAGCTTGTCATATAATCCGTGGGCATGAGAATAGCTGTCAAAGAGACATATTCTCACATTGGCACAAAGCAAAGCTCTCAATTTCATCAAAAATGTCAAATTGTCTCTTAAGTATGGTGCAAAACAACCCCAACAAACTTCACTTGAAATCACTGGCATTTCTTAACAATTCGCAAATCAAAATGCAATAACACTATCTTCCAATCTCAGCATGACACCACAGAAACGTTCACTCCTGGGGCACTATTCTCTAACATAATAACCAATCGCAACGTGGCACATACACCAACTGACCAATACCATCACTGCACCTAAGATGCAGCACTTCAGAGACAGCTCTCCTTCAACAGCGATTAGCTGGAGAAGAACAATTATTATGTAAACATTAACTCTTGTCTGTTCCACTAAAAGAAAATTCCAAAGATCAGAATAACTTTAAGGAAGCATGGGAATAACACCATCCTAGCGCTATCACACACATGAAGTGAAATCTCAATCTGCAGTAAATTATCTTTACTAATGCTGTCTCTTCCTCTGCGGAAAAGGATCATCCAAACACCAGTCTAAATTATTGCACCCTCACAATAGAAGTTAGTAGGTCCCTATCTTTTTTGTGGCTGATGGGAAACATTGTTTACATCGCATGCGATACATCGCATGCCTTTACAATGTGGTCATTACAACTACAGCGTTGTTACATCACAAACAATTACAACGCAAGTCGTTACAACGACTTGCTGTAGAGGCAGAAGGTGTATGATTTAAAATCCAACACTTTCCCTACTGTTGCACAGACTGGAGTTGGAATAGTAATTTATAATATTCCAAAATCCAGCGTGCCCCCTACAGCAATTCATTGTAACGACTTGCATTGTAATGGTATGGCATGTAACAAAGCAGTTATTGTAATGACCGCATTGTAATGGCATGCGATGTATCGCATGTGTTGTCACTTGGTCTATTCGTGGCTGATCGTGTTTCAAGGCCCAACACCACAAGTTCTAACAGACAAGTAACAATGTATTATATTCAATATTTTATATCAGGATCTCAGACTACAATGAGTCTGATAACCAAAATTCCAACTCTAATGATAACATTTCTAACACAGCTGCACATCTGGTGAAACATTGTATGATTTGCATGAAGCATAATCCAGGGAAGGGAACCTAGTAAATTTGCACCACCTACTTTTCTGTTTGAGGTCCTTCAAATGGATTTTATTGAATGGAACAATGCAGTAATCTTAAGTAAGTTTTAATGGTTATATGTACATTCAGCAAATGGGTTGAGGCTTACCCCACTAAAGACAATGCGGCCATTTAACCGCAAAAGTAAACCTCTAAGAGTTCTTTCCTCGTTTCGGAATGCCACGAGTTATCTGGAGTGATGATGGATCTTCTTTTAATGGGAAAGTGATTAAATAAATTAATTTGTGATGGTTTGCACATTAAACTGAAATTTTATGCTGGCAACCACCCGCAGTCGGTGGGCCTTGTTGAGAAGCACAATAGTAAGCTCAAATTAAAATTGGCAAAAATCCAAGAGACGACAGAGTTCAAATGGCCACATGCTCTTCCATTAGCTCTTTAGTCAGCTAGAACCACAGCATTTTCCAGAACTGGTTTGTCCCCGTTCGAGGTGGTTTTCGGGAGGCCAGCGGATGTCTGGAGTTTGCCCTGCCCAAAGAAACTCTCAGAGATTGAATATCTGGTGCTGCTTGATTATCTTGGGCAGTTAACAGAAAGTCTGAGTTTTATTCACCAACAGGTACAAGACTCCCTACCTCAGAAACCTGAGGGACCCAGCCACAACATCCAGCCTGAAGATTATATTTTAATGAAGACATTTCAGAGGAAGAAAAGTCTAGAACCCAGATGGAAAGGTCCTGAGCAGGATCTACTGGTCACCCAAACGGATGTGAAGGTTGCAGGTTGAAAGAATTGGGTACATGCCACCCCTTGTGAAAAGGTACCTCTGCCATTGCCTTACAACCAGTGGGTCAAGGAAGAAGTGGGGAATGTTGAATGTGAGCAGGTGCCTAGGTTTTTGCCCTTTAGTGACGCCCAACTTATATGGACCAGAACAGATAAGGAGAATGAGGATGTTTTGAACAAGGCTGTTCCACCAGATATACGAGCTATCCAAGAGCCTCTGTTCTCAGATCATACGGAGCCTGGGATTGCCGGGTATAATTTACATCCTCGGCTGGGGACCACTGAACTGGAAGAGAAAAAAGATTAGGGAAGGACTTAATAAAGTTGGCCAGTACTGACTAGTAGTACCAACAAGAGGTTCTAAAATTCTGCATTTGTTTTGCTTTTTTTGGCTGAACATTAGTTAGGGAAAAGGTATACTTTGAGGGTATACCGCTTTTGTCAGCTTGGGATAGAGCAGGATGAGCTTAGGAAAGAGCAAGCTCCACCGCCATTGCTCAAGAGCGCCAACTGATTGATAGACGATAAAAGCCTGTACCAGCGAGGCTCTGACAGACACTGGGAACATTCACATTCTTTATTACTTTGCGCTTCTTTGTTTTATCTCATTATGCATCCTTTTGTTAGGCGAAATGTGGAGGAGCAGCCAATAATTCCAAGTCAACATTGTATAATTTGTTCCATTCTAAGTAAATTGTATGTGTTGTTGCTCTGGTAATGGTCGTGATAAGAGTATGGGGGGGTTATGGTTTTTGGAGTATGTAGATGATGCACCCACATTTGATCTGAGTGGACCCATTTCCTTGGGAAGAGACAAGAGGGCTACAATGAATAATGTATTTGTGGCAGCGCATAAGAGATTTTTAGGGAATGGGACTGCCTGCTATCCTATTGGCTCTGTTGCTAGTCTCTGGACGTCATATCCTCTGTCACTTGTTCATTCTACGTATACTAGGCCACCAGATTTCGTAGAAGTGAAGGGAATGTTTGGACTTAGTTATCATGGGCCATGTTTATATCACAGAAAGCCAAAGAGTGAGGGTGACAATAGCACACATTGTGATAATTTTGAAATGGAAGAGCAGAATATAAAACTTGTGGGTTGGCATTATAAAGAGACAACGGTGCCCCGAAAAGCTGGTTACTATGCAGCTTGTTGCCCAATAGTGAACTTTACGGATACTTCTTTGTATAGATCCAGATTAAGCCTGGGCAAAGCACTACGCTACGCTCGTGTAGTTTGCGAAGTTTGCGCTACTTTGCACTGAATTGCACGTAGCACAGTGCAAACACGCGTAGCATAGCATAGTGCAGCGGACATTTTTTGCTTGCTTGCGGTCCTCAATGTCAAGTTGGCGACCGCGAGCAAGCAAAATGACATCCCGGCGAGACTTTTTCCTCGTTCGCGATCAGCAACATCAAGTTGCCGATCGCGAGCGTGGAAAAAAAACCTCCCGGTGAGCTTCTCAACGCGGGGAGGTCAAGTTTCTCATTGCGAGTGGTCGCGTATGCTCGTGACTGCTCGCGATGAGAAACTACCAGTTTGCGTTGAGAAAGCTACCGCTCGAGTAGAAATCTACTCGAGCGGTATAAAACGACCGCTTTCACTGTGCAAGATGTAGTTTGGCACCAGCAAACTGCGGCTGCAAAGGTCATGTTGTGGTGGCAGTGTCCTGCAGGCGGTGGATTCATATGAACTGAGGGCTGCGGTGAGTGAAGACAGCAGCGGAGGCGCTTGGTGCCTCTTCTTTTTTAAGAAAAACAAAAGAAAGAGAGGAAGCAGGCAGAGAATTGTGCTCGGAGCACTGTGGGCCTGTTATCGGTGTGCCCGGGCCACGCTGTCTCTCGTGTTGGCCAGGCAGATCAGCGGTTGCACAAGGGAGAGGAAACCTGCACAAGAGTTGATGCGGGTGGACTCATGCTACTCAAGGCACATGCGACAGACAGCGGAAAAGGAGTAATTGCCAGTTTAACTCCCCTACACAGAACAGTACCTGGTGGTGCGCAGTTGGAGTGGGATGCCTAACAGGGACTGCCTGAATGCAGGACAAGCAGGCAGAACAACAAAGGGACACCTGTGTGAGAACAGAGAGATTGAAGCAACTAAACCTATATGTGCTGCAACACAGGCGCCATAGATTAAAAGTTACTGTGGAACACAGTCAGTGGTACTTATTGCTGTGCGCGAGCAGAGAGACTTCCCATGAGGGGAGAAACTCACATTTGGGATACAGAGCTGTTAAGAGAAGTCTCAGGGCACCAACAGTGTATAGCTTTGCTGTAACATGGGAAATGAAGACAAGCAGCCATCATGGCTCAATTTTGAAGCGTTACACTCTGCTAGGCCTGTAAATGCGCATTCGGACACGGAACTAGAGGCTGGAACACAGGCTATGCCGCTGCTTTTGGCAATGCAACAAAGCCTACAAATAATTGACGGGAAAATAGACACACTATCGCTGAGGATGAAAACCATGGCATCCAAACTAGACTAACAGGCTGCACGACTGACGGCGGCAGAGCAGCGGATCTCATCCGTGGAAGAAGAATCCCAGGTCACAGCGAATAAGTGTGGGGGAATGGAGAAAATACTAGAAATTATCAAAGCCAAGAACGAAAACCTAGAGGTGCGCACCAGGCGCAATAATGTCCGTATAATGGGAGTCCCGGAAAGCACAAATACTGGTCACCTGGAGGACTATGCTAAGTCAATGCTAAAAGACATCTTTGTGGCTGACAAACTGTCTCCTGTATAAATTGTTGAGAGGGCACACCGATCACTGGCTGCTAGACTGCCGCCTGGGGCCCCGCCCTATCATTGCTATAAAATTATCGTGATTGAGACGTATGGCACCAGAAAATCAGATGGTCTCCTATCAGGGAAACGAAGTGCACTTTTTCCGGAATTTACGTTGATGGTCCAGGCTGCATGGAAAGAATTTGCTGTGGTGAAGAAAAAATTGCAAATAGCGAGCATCCCTTACGCTATGTTATATCCAGCTCGACTGCAGATCACATATGATGGCAAATCCAATTTTTCACTAATCCGGGAGAAGTTGCAGAATTCTTGAAAAAGACTCAGCGTGACCAGACGGGATCTCCGCGATCAACCACCTCAGCGCCCTCAGAGTAAACAATTGGAGCTACATCCCATGCATCAGTGTTTAAGTTTAAAAAATGGTCCAGTGGTAAACTACAGGCCCGGAGTTGGATGAAAGTCTTTTTTTTGGGCAGCTTGAGTTGCACGAGGGGGCCGCCCTCCACTCGCAAGAATGGACCCGCTGTACCCAGATGTGTGTGTACCTCTAGAAATAGGACCTGTGACAATCTGTAAGTACCTCCAGAGCAAAAAAGCACCACGAAAGCTGCTGTAGACTTAACTGGTAGAGCATAGGAGCAAGGGGGCAATGTGGAAAATGAAAGTTTATTTGGTAGACACATGGGGGCCAGGCCCACATATTGTATTAGCACTGTGGGGAGGAGGAAAAGCACTGGGGAAAATCAGGCAATTGCTGGCAAGCTTACAGTAGGCAGGAGGGGAGGGCTAGGCTGCAGCATAAACGGGAACAAATAAGATGCCTAAAATTGAAAAGCCATCCACACCCGGTCAGGTAGGCACCCCTCCCAACAGGGATGCTAAAGTGGGTGGGGGAAAGTTGTTTACATGTTTGTGAGGTACATCACAATTCTAGTTGTAAGTGCTCTTTGCATTCAGGGGAAAAAATAAACAACGTTACCACTGAATATGGCAGGATCTATATGCACATATAAAAATAGAATGCCTTAAATGTTGACTTGGAATGTGAGGGGGTTGAATAGCCCTAAAAAGATTTGACAGGTGTTTGCGTATCTTGATAGACATCATATTCACATTGTGATGTTGCAGGAAACCCACCCGGAAAAATTGGGAGGAACTCAGGTGGGCGCTAAATGGGCAGTGGTGAGAGCGAGATCATCATACTCATCCTATGTCAGGGGAGTCCTTCTATTAATTAAAAAAGGGGTCCTGTTTACACTCACAAACACTGTGGCTGATGAAATAGGTCCATTTGTATTAATACAGGGAGTGGTATATGGTAAACACATCACTTTTGTCACAACGTATGGACCCAATATGGATGACCCTGATTTCTACCGCCAAATAGCCCGCAAACTATACATGCTCCAACCTGAAATAATAGAATGGGGCGGAGACCTAAATACATATTTAGATCCTGCGCTGGATTGCAATACAGCAACAGAATGGCAGGGCAAGAGAGATGCACGTGTAGTGCATGATATTATGAGTGCACACTCGCTAACTGATATTTGTAGGGCAAGAAACCCCCAGGCCCATGAAGGGACTCATGTATCCTCAGCACACAGGTCTAGACTGGACTATTGATTAATATCGGCAGAGGCCACCACATATGTGGGAAATGTAGCACATTTACCGAATACCCTATGCCACGTGCCAGTGGTGTTAGAATTGATAATTCCCACTAGCAACATCAGTGGTGGTTACAGAGAACGTCGCTCTTAGATTCATTGTTCAAGGAAGAAGTCCGCTTGGCTATAACACATTTTTTCCAGGAGAATCAGGGAACTGTGGAAAGGGCAGATGCGCTATGGGAGGCGTTTAAAGTCACGATATGAGGCACATGCATCAGCCTACAGGTGGGGGTATTGAAGGCCTTCCGGGCCAGAATGCAGAGGATTGACGAATCTCTGAACCAATTAGAGAGGCAATATGAAGCAACACAACTGACGCATACACTAGCAGAGATTAGAGAATTGGTAACAGAATACAACGAAATGGCGGAACTAAAGATTAATCATATGTCAAGGAGATGGATAGCTAGTTCATATGGGGAAGGCCTGGCTGCTGCCTAGCTGCTAAAATAAGGAAACCCCGCATGCAAGCTTACATAATGGAACTGGAGGGCCCTGACGGTGCTACACATCATAACATGCCTGAAGTGCTCTCCCAATTCGTAGATTACTACTCTAAGTTATATAGCCCAGTAGAGCCAGCGTCGAATAGTGAATTTAAGGCTTAAATAGTGCTGACCTGGCTTTCTCTGGGGCAGCGTGAATATCTGGGGAAACATTTCTCAGTCGAAGAAATAAAGCGGCCATGGCCATGCTCCTGAATGGGAAAGCAGCCAGGAGTGATGGGCTACCCAGTGAGTTTTGTAAAGCGTATGCGGAACTACCGGCACTACACTTACACGAAATGTATGCTGCAGCATTTGAGGCGAAAACACTTCCCTTAACACTAAGAGAGGCCCTAATAATTACTTTATTGAAATGTGGGAAAAAGCCTGAAGAATATGATTCTTATAGGCCACTTTTGCTCCTAAATATAGACAAAAAAAATTGGTAAAACTCATTGCGGCTAGACTGAAGCCCTTAATGACGGCATTGATGTTGCCAGACCAGTCGGGCTTTGTTCTGGAGTGGTCAACCACACACAATTTGAGAACAATATTTGCTTTATTGCACCAGATAGAACCAGATACGAAGACTGTAGTGGTGCTGCTTGATGCAGCAAAAGCCTTTGATTCTATAAAATGGGTCTTTATGTTTGATGTACTGCATCGTATGGGGATGCCACCCGAATTCACACAGTGGATAAAGTTATTGTACACCAACCCAGTGGCTAGAATAAGAATAAATAATAACCATTCCCCACCATTCCATATACATAGGGGGACCAGCAAGGTTGCCCTCTGTCCCCATACTATTTGCCATAGCGCTGAAGTCGCTGGCATGCACAGTGAGACAGAGGCACTCAGTAGCAGCACTGGGATTATGGCAGAGGCCCCTGGCCATATCACTGTACACAGACGATATGGTTCTATACATTCGAGACCCGGAAAGTAAGCTAAATTCCCTGAGAAGAGAATATGTTAAATATGAAATACTATCTGTGCTCCGGATAAACTGTGATAAATCTTCCCTCTTCCCCCTAACGGTTTGCACGACACCATGTGACTTGGTTCCTGCTAACTTGGAGTGAGGAACCAGTTGAATATTTAAGGGTAAGAGTACACTGAGATCCAGAGGTGGTGCTAAAAGATAATTATGGGTGGGCCCTGACGGCAACAGAAGAGCAGGTAGACAGGTAGATACAGCTCTGTGCTGACTCTGGCTGACAGGGTGGCAGTGATAAAGATGGTAATTTGACCTTGACTCTTGTAATTATCCAATAATGTTCCTTTGCAATTGACGAGGGCATTCTTCTCAGCATTGCGCACATTGTCAATTAAATTAGTGTGGGCAGAGAAGCAACCCCATTGCAGTTGGGAGGTGCTCATAAGGCTGTTCTCGAGGGGAGAGTTTGGAGCTCCTGACTTGTATTTATACTACATGTGTGCGGAAGCGCATTTTGCGCACTACTGGTTTCCCCACCGTTCATCCTCCACTTAGCGATAGATGCAGATAGAGTGCATCCTCTTCCACTCACGGCACTAATGCCAAGGTCATACAGACTAAGCACTACAGGGGAAATCAATCCTGCCAGTAGCACGGATAAGGCTTGGCAGACAATAGCAAGATGGGCAGATGAAGTCCCATTGTACCACCTGCGCTGCCGCTGGCACACTGTCCTGAGGTCTCTGTGGCGGGCGAGCCTAAACCACTACTGCTGTTGGCAGACATGGTGATTACTACATGGGGGAAGCATATCCAAATAACATGTTCATCACGATGGAGGCCGCCACTAGCAAAAGTGCGGCTACTTCTTTACATAGGTTTACATACCACAGATTGCAGGTAGCGCTGAAGGCGTAAAACCCACAACATCCAGAGGCATGGAAGGTGTTATAGCCATTGCAAGTGATGCTGTATAGCACATCCTGAGCCAAATTCATCACCTGGTTATATAATACAACACAGCTGGAGATTATCCCACAACATGATAAAAGTATGGAGGAATGGAACATAGCGCTGAATAACCCCTTTACACAGAAAGAGTGGGGATTTTACTGCAGGCTAACGGGGCAGCTGAGAGTGAATTGCAATTTCTGCATAATTAACTTCAAGTATCTGCAACAGCTATACTACATTCCACAGAAATTACACAAATGTGAGTGGTGTGACTCAGCAAATTGTGTAAGGTGTGGTACACCTGAGGCTGACTTTATGCACTTAGTGTCATATTGTGGGAAGATATATGACTTCTGGGAGCAGGTCACACAAGTGGTTACCGAAAAGTGAAGGAGAAAGTAGAGTGCACACCACATATATGCCTGTTGGGCCTGATCTCAGAATTGCAATCGAAGAGTTGGAAGCTGGTGGCTAAAGCACTGCTGCTGGCTAAGTGGAAGGTAGCATAATTTTGGGGTGGTAGAAGGGCACCACAATATGCTCGCTGGATAGCTAATATAGCGTACTGTAAAGAGCAGTTGAATTGCTATGCAGAGGATCTCCCGATTGCTTCGAAACCTAAAGACATATGGGAGCCCTTTAAGTCATATGTGCTCACGAGGCAGAGTGATACCCAGTCGGATACAGACATAAATACATGAAATAACTAAAAAGGTGGACACTTCCACGGAACAGAAGAAGGAATATGTTGTATGTATAATTATATGCCTGTAACTATGTAGATCAGAGAAATGTGAGATGCGTTTGTACCTCTGTTTGTACATTGTATGTTTCTTTTTGAAAATGAATAAATACAATAAAACATTTTTTTTTAAAATATCGAGCCACAAAAGAGATGGGTGAAAAGAATATTAAAGAAAGAGTTTTGCAAAGGAGTCACAGATTTAGAAGTGAATAGTTATAGCAATTGTATCACATTTAGATTCATTTTGTCCTCCATGTTTACCCTGGGTGGTACTGCTATGGCCAGGGAATTAAAATCCAGAGAAGACTTCGGATGTAAATTTCAAATGTTGTCCAATACCACAGTGATGGCTCTGAGAGATTTTACTACCCTATTGTAAAGTAGGCAGTGTATTCGGAACAGACTAGATATGCAGTAGATTTTATATTGGCCAAGTCTGGTGGTGTTTGCCCTCTAATTGGCGATCAGTTTGTTATGGGGATAGAAAATTTGGAGAAAAAAATAACACATCACTTTCTGGACATCATTGAGAATGTCAAGGGCATGGTAAGTGAGAATTGGAGTTGGTCCCTGTTTGGTAGTTGGGGTTGGATTTTTAAGGAACTGATTTATCTTATAGTGGTTGTTGGACTTGGCCCTTCTGGCAGGTTCACCCCTGAACTTTTTTTTCTTTTTACTGATGACTTGGTGTGGTAATTGTTTGGTCTCTGCGCACTTTCCCTGTGTCCCAGGGTAAAGTGCGTGCGTGCTCTGAGTGCATGTGGTGAGATAGGCCTGCCCTCCCATAGGAATGCATGGGGAATGTATGTGTCCCTAGTAGTTCCTGATGCGTGGGGTGTGCAGGCCCGAGTTTGGTATGTGCGGACTCGTGGGAGTGAATGCTGCGCGATGATGTGTGCGGCGTGCATGTACCTAGTGTGGAAGTGCCACTTCTAGAAGTGGGCACTTCTGTGTGCAGTGTGTCAGTCGCGTGATTGGCTGGTCGTGTCATGTGACGGGCTAGGGATTCCCCAGAGTCAGGATGAGTCACCCAGTGGTGAATGGGGAGATCAGCAGCTAGATGGGTGGGAGGAGTACACCTGGGTCCTGAATAGGACAGGGTTTTCCACACACAATGCTGGCCCCGCCCCCTGTGGTGCGACTGACGACCCTAGCCCTGCCAGTGAATAGAGTGAGGGGCTGAGCACATCAAGGGTGCTCCCCAACCAGCTGCGACTGGTTTTCCCCCTCACCCTGAACCCAGAACAAAGGGTTTGCCTGTATAAAAATGGGGCTGTGTCCCCACAGAAACTGTTCTCTTCCAGGATCCTACCTGAGGGGGCTGCTGCTGTCGCTGGGCCAGAGGACCGCCACTTGGCCTACCTCCCTGCCTGGAGGCCCAGTGAGCTGGCTCTGGGCCCAGCCTGGCCCCTTGCCCACCTTCCTAAAACTTTGCTGGACTCTATTTCGCCCCTAGAGCGCCTGGAAGCGCTCTTGTTTCACTTATAGCGCTAGGAGCGCTTGGGTTGTGGCCCCAGCATTGAAAGGCGCTTTCCCTGAAAGAGCGCCGTCGTTTTGGCCCGTAGCGCGGTGCTACGATCAGCTGCGAGGGAACCCCGACATAGGGATTCCCCTGCTTTTGCCGGTTTTAAGGCGGGAGCCCACCCCGCATTATGTGCTCGTTGGCAGGTGCCTACCCCGCTTATTTGTTTGTTTAGCCGGCGGGTGCCCACCCCGCTTAGTGGTGGTGATTACGAGGGAGCCTACCCCTCTCACGGCCAGGGAATCACCGCCGCGGCCCCAGCAGCGCGTAGGATTCCCTCCGGGCCGCTGCCCAGCGCGACCCGGAAGGCAGGGACTCCGTGGGCGGGACTTCCGGATCGAGGGAAGCCCCGCGCCGAGTAGAGAAACGCCGCCGCCACCGGAGACGTCCAAGCAGCGTCAGTGCTGCCGGTCCCTGAACAGAGAGCGGAGAGCGGGCACGACGCGGGAGCCCCCAGAGCCACAGCCGGTGAGTTGAGCAGAGCTGGGGGGGCTCCGTGCGCGTGCTAGAAGTGCCGGTCCGCTCCCACTGGTACCGAGTCCCGAGGGATTCCCCCCACGAGGGCACCATTCTGGTGCTACGAGCGGCCCCGGCAGGCAGCGGGCCGCTCCAACGCGAGGGGGAGCATATTGGATCTAGAGCCGGAAGGCTCCACAAGAAAGGCACTGTGTTTTGAGCCACGAAGGCTCAGGGGGCATGAATGTTCAGAGCGCTCAGGGCGCTCCAATGACGGGGGCATTTCTCTCGTGATTGAGTGGCCCCAGATGGCAGCGGGCCACTCCCACCTTGCCCCACAGAGTTGTTTGGAGCCTGCGAGGCTCTAGGGGGCATTTTGCGTGGGTAGAGCCCAGGAGAGGCTCCAACCCCCCCACCAGATTTGTTTAACAAGGCACAGTGGTGCCACCGCATCTCTCCAGTTGCCCAGCACTTAGTGGGCAACTGCAACGTTTAGGTTGTGGCCTCGGTGTTCTGGCTTGCGCAGCCTGCGCCGGTGCGCCCTGACTTTGTTGGACGCCGGGCGTCCTTGCCCCTTCAAGGCCAGTTGGCCCAGGGACTGCCACAGTAGTGGCTAATGTGAGTTTTGGCGCCATTGTACCTTTTCTGCACCTCTGAATGTGTTTATGCGTCATGTGCTTTGCTTTACACCTCTAAATGTATTTTATGCATCCTGAGTTTATGTGCTTAGACCCCTACAGGTAGAGTGATACTTAGGTGGTTGTTTTCCCCCTAGTACAGGTGGTACTAGTGAGGTCCTAGTTCCCTGCGTGATATATTCCTAAAGGTGGTTAGGGTTGCGCAGGCGGTACTTTCTGGTTACCAGTAGTTACTGGTTGTGTGCTATATGTTCTATTTTTAGTGCTACAGTGATTGTAAGTGCTATGGTCTAAAGGTTATTCCTATGTTCTAAGTGTTATTTCTACAAAGTGCTAATTCCTGACAGTGGTCCATGTGGCCCTGTCCCCTGTATATATAATCCCTTGTAAATTCTGCCCGTGCCTGTTGGCACATTGTAAAGTGTGTGTTTTTATCTAATGTGTTGTGTATAATACAAAGGTTATTTTTATATAATACCTTGTGTGGAGTTTCCTTTGTGGTGAGCCTTGGGTGTTGTTGCTGGTTGCGCGCGCAAACGCTTTACACATCGCCTCAGGGATAAGCCTGTCTGCTCGTGCCAAGCTACCAAGGGGGTGAGCAGGGGTTATCTTTGGCGTGTAACTCCCCAGCCCTGACTAGAGTGGTGGTTTCTGTCTGGCTTTGGCGTAAGCCCTAGCCAACCAGAAATCCCATTTCTAACATTGGTGATCAGCGGTGGGATTTGGACTTGCGTTTGCGCTGTACCGCAGCGGCAACTGGCCGCACTACAAAACTCTGCATTTAGATAAATCACATGGTATAGGGATTATTGTTTTAAAGTTTGCTTTTAAATGTCATTTCTTTGGAAATGTGTTTCTTGTGCACTGTGAGTTAGGTGTCCCTAGCTCGGGAGGGTAGATCATCCCCCTTAGTGCATTGTGTTTTCTGGATTCACCAGAGGGTGGGATCCAGTGGTGGCAGCGTAATAGTGTCCTGTACATTTGTCCCCCGCCCTGCGCCCAGAGTTGGTACCTGTGTCACGTGGTGGTCAGGTTGAGGAATCAGGGGTGGTAGAAACTGCCTTACCAGTCCGAGGGGAGGGTTGTGTGTGGATGAGTGGTGAGTGGCACTAGGCAAGTGAGTGTGAGTTCTCTGGGTTAGAGAGCTTGCTGAATCTTTTTGTGAATTGTGTACTCCTGTTAAACTCAGACCCCTAGGTTCCCTGTGTGATCTTTTCTCTAGAACGTCTGCCAGAATGGAGCCTGCTTTTGATCTCAGTGATCTAGTTTATTACAGTATGCAGGAGTTGGAAAGGTTCTGTAGAGAAAGAAACATAGGGGTGAGAGAGTCAGACACTGTGTACGAATTGAGGAACTACATGATTGGATGGCAAGCAGATGAATGGAAACGTGAGCGCAGTGAGGAAGAAAGGGCCCGGGCCTCACACCTGGAGGGTGGTGGGTCTGTGGGGAGCCCTGAAGACTCAGAAGAAGATGACAGTACCTGGACGCCAGTAGAGAGTGAGGACCCCGTAGGTAGGGAGTCCCTTGCTGGGTCCAGCGTAGAAGATAGCGCCTCACCCCTTTCCCTGTCCCCGGGGCGCAGTGGTAGTTTTCTGGATTCCCCAGTGAGGGTGGAGTCCAGGGGGGGCAGCAATATAAAGTGCAGTATAGAGAGTCCCAGTCCCAGTTCCCCGAGTGTGGTACCTTGTTCCCGAGAGGAGGAATGTAGGTTGAAGTTCAGGGGCAGTAAGAAGCTGTCTCACCAGTCTTGGGAGGAGGCTGTGGAGGAATGTCATGATGCCCTGGTGGACTGGTTGGTGTTTAACCCGGAGCAGGATTTGGATGGAGTACTAAATATGATTATCAAGGAGCAGATGCTCAGTAGTTGTTCTCCAGGGTTGCGCCAACACCTGTTGAGGTATAACTCTTTTTGTCCATTTGAACTTGCAGAGGAAGCAGACCGCTGGGAAAGGGCCAGAGGTTCTCTAGTGTCATTAGTGAGTGATTCCAACAATAGTGGGTCAGAGATCCTCCAGCCCAGCGTGGTGGAGGAGGCTCAGTGTAGCCCAGCTAGGTCCCAGGATAGCGAGGAGGGTTTTGGGGCTCACTGCCTGGCTCAGTGGAGCAGGAGTGAGGGGGTGACCGAGGGTCCCCAGACGCCCGAAACCCTGCCTCAGGACTTGGATGGTTTCATGAGGGAACACCAAGTTGGGGACCTAGGCTGTCCTGTTAGTCCACTTGAGGAAGATCTTTTAGTGAGTGGAGGACCTGGAGCACCTGTAACCAGGGCTCCTGTGGTTCTGGAGTCTGGGGGTACCGCTCCGGTAGGGAGGGTACAGGAGTCCAGCGTGAGTGATTGGGGGATGAGTTCCCCAGTGGAAGAGCCGGTGGGTCAGGGACTTCCCAGTTGGGCTAGGTTCCCGTGTAGTGACCAGGGTGACACCACTTCTGTTCTGGGGGATCTCCGCGCACTGTCAGGTGGACAGGGGACGGGAGATCAGCGCCAGACAGACAGTCGCTCGACATATGTGTCATTTGATAGCCTCAGGGGGATGGAGTGGAGATCCCCAGAAGTCCTGGAGTGCCAGGCAATTATTCCACCAAAGGTTCTAGGCCGGAGGTTGGAAGGCCAGGTTTGGGATCAGCCTGACCTGAAGGGTGGGACGTCTGTAATCAGCGTCCTGACCAGTTCTTCTTCCAGAGGTACCGCCCCAGTTGGTAGGGAGCAGGGTTCTGGAAGGGGGTGCAGAGGGTG
The DNA here is from genome assembly GCF_964204655.1 of Triturus cristatus. Taxonomy (NCBI): domain Eukaryota; kingdom Metazoa; phylum Chordata; class Amphibia; order Caudata; family Salamandridae; genus Triturus; species Triturus cristatus. The sequence goes on from NC_140588.1 coordinate 237,498,141, forward strand.
GGAGAGCCCACCTCTGCCCCCGGTACAACCTGAGGGGTTAAACCCTGGGTTGGAATGGCGTTCTAGGTGTACCCCTCGCCAGAGGAGGAGGAACCCTAGGAGAAGAGGTAGGGGGAGGAGAGCCTTCCCTGAGACTCCTGGTCCGCCTGAGGGTGTAGACCCTAGGCTGGAGAACCAGTGGCAGTCTAGTCCTGTCTTTCAGAGAGGAAGAGTGGAGAATGGCCGCTATGTGCCAGGGGTTACTACCCCCCACTCTGTGGTTAGGCAAAGACCAGTGGCACCTGGGTGGCCTAGGGCCTGGTCTTGGCCGCGGACAGCTTGGGAGTACCAGTGGGGTAGCCCAGTTGGTCCAGACAGTGGTGTTAGAAAGAATTCCATGGGTTCACCGTGGCGTAGAACCGGAGGGTGTCCCTGCAGTTGCGGGCCCGCGTCTGTGTTCTATCGCCCCAAGCAGGGAAGTCCATCACGGTGGTGATTGGGCTGCCCTGCGTTTTGGCTGGAAGGGGGTTGTGTTGGACTTGGCCCTTCTGGCAGGTTCACCCCTGAACTTTTTTTTCTTTTTACTGATGACTTGGTGTGGTAATTGTTTGGTCTCTGCGCACTTTCCCTGTGTCCCAGGGTAAAGTGCGTGCGTGCTCTGAGTGCATGTGGTGAGATAGGCCTGCCCTCCCATAGGAATGCATGGGGAATGTATGTGTCCCTAGTAGTTCCTGATGCGTGGGGTGTGCAGGCCCGAGTTTGGTATGTGCGGACTCGTGGGAGTGAATGCTGCGCGATGATGTGTGCGGCGTGCATGTACCTAGTGTGGAAGTGCCACTTCTAGAAGTGGGCACTTCTGTGTGCAGTGTGTCTGTCGCGTGATTGGCTGGTCGTGTCATGTGACGGGCTAGGGATTCCCCAGAGTCAGGATGAGTCACCCAGTGGTGAATGGGGAGATCAGCAGCTAGATGGGTGGGAGGAGTACACCTGGGTCCTGAATAGGACAGGGTTTTCCACACACAATGCTGGCCCCGCCCCCTGTGGTGCGACTGACGATCCTAGCCCTGCCAGTGAATAGAGTGAGGGGCTGAGCACATCAAGGGTGCTCCCCAACCAGCTGCGACTGGTTTTCCCCCTCACCCTGAACCCAGAACAAAGGGTTTGCCTGTATAAAAATGGGGCTGTGTCCCCACAGAAACTGTTCTCTTCCAGGATCCTACCTGAGGGGGCTGCTGCTGTCGCTGGGCCAGAGGACCGCCACTTGGCCTACCTCCCTGCCTGGAGGCCCAGTGAGCTGGCTCTGGGCCCAGCCTGGCCCCTTGCCCACCTTCCTAAAACTTTGCTGGACTCTATTTCGCCCCTAGAGCGCCTGGAAGCGCTCTTGTTTCACTTATAGCGCTAGGAGCGCTTGGGTTGTGGCCCCAGCATTGAGAGGCGCTTTCCCTGAAAGAGCGCCGTCGTTTTGGCCCGTAGCGCGGCGCTACGATCAGCTGCGAGGGAACCCCGACATAGGGATTCCCCTGCTTTTGCCGGTTTTAAGGCGGGAGCCCACCCCGCATTATGTGCTCGTTGGCAGGTGCCTACCCCGCTTATTTGTTTGTTTAGCCGGCGGGTGCCCACCCCGCTTAGTGGTGGTGATTACGAGGGAGCCTACCCCTCTCACGGCCAGGGAATCACCGCCGCGGCCCCAGCAGCGCGTAGGATTCCCTCCGGGCCGCTGCCCAGCGCGACCCGGAAGGCAGGGACTCCGTGGGCGGGACTTCCGGATCGAGGGAAGCCCCGCGCCGAGTAGAGAAACGCCGCCGCCACCGGAGACGTCCAAGCAGCGTCAGTGCTGCCGGTCCCTGAACAGAGAGCGGAGAGCGGGCACGACGCGGGAGCCCCCAGAGCCACAGCCGGTGAGTTGAGCAGAGCTGGGGGGGGCTCCGTGCGCGTGCTAGAAGTGCCGGTCCGCTCCCACTGGTACCGAGTCCCGAGGGATTCCCCCCACGAGGGCACCATTCTGGTGCTACGAGCGGCCCCGGCAGGCAGCGGGCCGCTCCAACGCGAGGGGGAGCATATTGGATCTAGAGCCGGAAGGCTCCACAAGAAAGGCACTGTGTTTTGAGCCACGAAGGCTCAGGGGGCATGAATGTTCAGAGCGCTCAGGGCGCTCCAATGACGGGGGCATTTCTCTCGTGATTGAGTGGCCCCAGATGGCAGCGGGCCACTCCCACCTTGCCCCACAGAGTTGTTTGGAGCCTGCGAGGCTCTAGGGGGCATTTTGCGTGGGTAGAGCCCAGGAGAGGCTCCAACCCCCCCACCAGATTTGTTTAACAAGGCACAGTGGTGCCACCGCATCTCTCCAGTTGCCCAGCACTTAGTGGGCAACTGCAACGTTTAGGTTGTGGCCTCGGTGTTCTGGCTTGCGCAGCCTGCGCCGGCGCGCCCTGACTTTGTTGGACGCCGTGCGTCCTTGCCCCTTCAAGGCCAGTTGGCCCAGGGACTGCCACAGTAGTGGCTAATGTGAGTTTTGGCGCCATTGTACCTTTTCTGCACCTCTGAATGTGTTTATGCGTCATGTGCTTTGCTTTACACCTCTAAATGTATTTTATGCATCCTGTGTTTATGTGCTTAGACCCCTACAGGTAGAGTGATACTTAGGTGGTTGTTTTCCCCCTAGTACAGGTGGTACTAGTGAGGTCCTAGTTCCCTGCGTGATATATTCCTAAAGGTGGTTAGGGTTGCGCAGGCGGTACTTTCTGGTTACCAGTAGTTACTGGTTGTGTGCTATATGTTCTATTTTTAGTGCTACAGTGATTGTAAGTGCTATGGTCTAAAGGTTATTCCTATGTTCTAAGTGTTATTTCTACAAAGTGCTAATTCCTGACAGTGGTCCATGTGGCCCTGTCCCCTGTATATATAATCCCTTGTAAATTCTGCCCGTGCCTGTTGGCACATTGTAAAGTGTGTGTTTTTATCTAATGTGTTGTGTATAATACAAAGGTTATTTTTATATAATACCTTGTGTGGAGTTTCCTTTGTGGTGGGCCTTGGGTGTTGTTGCTGGGTGCGCGCGCAAACGCTTTACACATCGCCTCAGGGATAAGCCTGTCTGCTCGTGCCAAGCTACCAAGGGGGTGAGCAGGGGTTATCTTTGGCGTGTAACTCCCCAGCCCTGACTAGAGTGGTGGTTTCTGTCTGGCTTTGGCGCAAGCCCTAGCCAACCAGAAATCCCATTTCTAACAGTGGTGTTGGTGTTTTGCTGCATCCTTATTCAATATCTTCCTTTTTGTTGAGCCTATTGTGCTTCTATTTTCACACCCAAACAGAAAATATCAGTGCATGTTACAAATGCCGCTATGATGTTGCAGAATGATATTGATAATTTAATGCATATTGATGAAGGCATATTTAAGGATTCCTCCCTCCCTGCTGTACCCCTTTCTAACGATGATTGTAAGGACAGCCCATAATTCTGTCTCATTTCCATTTTGTTTTCCATGTTTCATTGATTCCTGACGTTTGATATTGCTATAGAAGTATTGCCTATATCATATTTTTTTCCCCTTATTTGGAAATGTTTTTAGCTCATGTTAAAAGGAGGGTCTGTTAGATTAGGCCCGCTACTTGCTTTCGTAATGTTGTATTTTAGTTAGCATTCGCTACACCATTTTCTTTGTAAACATCATTTTAACAGTTTGAAACTGATCTCGTCCATTTCTGAGAATTGCCCTTTGCTAAGTTTTGTTTCTAAAATGTTAGGTTTTGCCTCATTAATGAGTAAACTGTTCATGTCCGTGCCTAGCTTTCTCAACAGATAGAGGCCCTCTCCCACTTGTCTGGTGGTGGGACCAGGGTGAAACGACCACGGATTGTGCTAGGTTGTGTGAGATACGAGAACTGAAACCTATTATTTTTATATTTCACTGTCCAGCTGCATCTGCTTGGCAAATTCCACTGTGGGCATGTCTTTGCCAAGCTATGAAATGTACATAATGTATCTCTATGCTTGCTGTTTTTTAGTTCCCTCTGTAGCATGCTCATGGACTGTACAGATGGGGCTCCACTCTGAGTGTATATGAATACACAGTTATTGGTCCATATTCTCCACAGTCTGAGAAATGGTCATCAGTGACCCGGGTGGCCCCAAACGTGTCACTTCCTTCAATTGGCGCCCAAACAGGGACTCCTCTGGGTTATTGACCCATCCCTTTTCTGTGGACGGAGGGGAGGACAAGGACATAATCAGGTCAGACTGAGGTCTCAGGGATGCCTGCATGAAGAGCTTTGTTTCTCGCAGCTGCTGCCTTTGTCCCACCGGAGGGTGCCTCATCCAGCGGTCACCCCGACTGGAGTCCTGCACAGCAAAACCCTTGATCTGACTGTTTGGTCTGAAGAGTCGGCAGTGGAGAACTGGTTTGTTTGTACTTTCGACATCAGGTGAGTCTGTTTCAGTTCTATGTGGATATGGTACCATTGTCGTTTGAGTTTGTTTCAGTCTAAGGACTGTTTTGATTAAAAGTGTTTGGAAATACTTTGTCTGGTATACTAACGATCTCATTTTTCCTTTGCAATGCCTGGTTTTAGCGACATTTTGGGTTTTTGTTGATGTTGTTGTTCTGCAGATGGTCCATTGGAAGAATCTCAGCCTGCGCCTCCTGAAGGCAGTCCTAACTTTGATATGTATGTGAAACATGGCCTTGGCCCTCTCATATTTAGTACTATTATAGCACTAATATACGAGGTACAATGCTGAGTTGCAGTGGCCTTTGATAGGCTCTTTTGACGAACAGAAGATCGGATTTCTCCAGGAACAGGTGTTTAAGAGATGCAGTAGACAGTCTATGTATGACTCTCTTCGGACTTTTAAAACGGAGGCCATAAAAAGGCGGTTAAAGATAGAGAGAGATGCACAGAAAGGAAGGATGCAAACCCTTACACAGAAAGTTGTAGGGTATGACAAAGAGAAACAGGAGACAGGAATTGAATGGGAAGATAGGAGATTTTGGTTACATATTGATGAGTTTTACTTGGCCAAGGAGGAAGAGGATACTTTAGCGGAAGATTTGTTAGATATCCCCCACCCCCTTATGCCCTACAAATATATCCTGTGGTTCCCCCTCAGCCACCTGCCCAAAGTGCCCTGTCTCTACGGCTGTTATAACCACCACTCTAATACTGTGCCCCCTACTCTTCTTCTCCCTTACCATCTTAGATGACAGTGACATCTGTTACACCTACTGCTCTGGTTTCCATGCCCTCTATTCCTTCTTCTCCAATATGAGAACCCAAACCTATTTTGTTTGTATTTCACTGTCCAGCTGCACCTGCTTGGAACCCATTAACTCAGTGTTTATATTTTCATTTAGTTGCCTGCGATGGATAGTCCTTTTGATTAATCCTACAGTTGGAGATCACCTCACCTGATAAGTTGTGATGCCTTCCCTTTTATTTCTGCATCTATATTCATGTAAGACAACTAAGGAGTAAAGTGAACAAGCTACGTTAGTAAGTAAGTAACTAACTGTTACTTCAAGTAATCGTTTGTCTAGTTTGTTATAGACAATATAGGTCAGGGCAGCATCCCCCCTCATAGTCAAGATAGTTCGAGAGGTAAAACTCTATAACTAAGCGGTACACTCTTACAATAAATAGGCTGCATAAAGACCGAACCCAGCACTGAAAAAGTAAAAGTAAAATAAACTACTTCAGGCATACATTTCCATAAAATATAGTTGCCCTTTTATATTTTTTATAAACTAACCCACTCTCTCCACCCACACAACATGCCCACCCCTCTTTCCAAACAAACTGACCCAAGCCCCAATGTCTCAAAATCTGAAATGTCCAAAGAATAATAAAAACAGTCTCATCTCCCCTTCCCACTTTTGCAACCCACAACAAGTCCCTCCCATTGAAACAAAATATTTAAAAAAGGCCATTCTGTATTTGGGTCTGGAGCTGATCCAGGCTCTGCTAAAATGTTGTGAGCCAGCTCTCAATGGTGTCCAGTCGCTGCAGGATGTGCTACATCAATGGCCTGCTGTTGTCAGTGTGGAAGGGGGTGGCAGCAGTTGATGTCAGCTGGTGGCGGTGAGGCGATTGGATGGCCGGGATGCTGGAGGCTGAGGGGGACCGGGTGCACTGAGGCCCAGCTGAGAGGCATCTACTTCATTCTTCTCCTCTTCCAGGACCACCAGCTGCTTGTATTCCTGTTGTATGTGGTCAAGCCTCTGCCACAGCTGACAGGCCACGATCTCCTGCCTGTTGGTGTTGGGTGGCACGGTTGAACCAGCTAGAGTAACTGTATTGAGAAAAACAAAAAGGAAAAAGACAAATTGTAAATTCTGCTCTCTGCAAATAATTGTTTCAAATTAGTGGGTGGCACAGTAGCAGTACATTGCTGGTCCCCTAGCGCCACTGCAATTTGATACGATTATGATTGGGAGAGTCACAAGGCCAATTTTATGCTTTACCCACACCTGCATGGCAGAATAGTATTAAGGCAGAATAACAGCAGATTTAAAAAACTGTCACTTGAGTTATTTTTCTTCTAAAGGTTTTTCAAGTAACTATAAACAGATACTTTAAGCGGAAAAATAAACTACCTCTCATAAATAAGTTCGGCATTATGAACTTTAGAGTACAAGTTGTGTGTTGTGCTAAAATAAAGGAGCCATGCTTTTTGCTAGCCAGCGTGTCGGGTATCTTGCTATTGGCTGTAGCTAGGGCAACTGTAGTTGACAATTATCTAATTTTAATTCCAATGGCCCTGCTCTTCTCTAAATGCATTTTTCTTTCTACCCTGACTCCGAAGAGGCAGATGAACAATGAATAAGATACTATGGCACAAATCTCACATATGAAATGCAGATATTAATTATCCTAACTGCGGTAGGTAGATATTAGTGAAAAGGAGGCACTGCACTACAGGGAAAGGAACGAGCTATATAGATTGAAATTGGCACTTTCATCAAAGTGTATGCCATATGCCAAACTTGACATCAAATCATGCACTTACTCCCACTTTACTTTACTGCAGGGTAGGGTAGAGGGATTAGGCATGTAGGGTAGAGCTTTTGAAATAGACTAGAGGGGACACTACACTAATCATCGATTTTCCATCTTTCGCTTATTTAGTCACTGAAGAATTCGTAGTCTAAAGGGAAAAATCAGACCAGGTGTAAAATAAATCTGTTTTGGGAAACCATGAAATATTAATATTCTGGAATCACTTCACTTCACATGGTTATAAAATCAAATGTGGCACATGCCAAGAATGCACTTTCCAATTTTCTGGTAGGCTGGGACAGAAGAACTTAGGAAAAAATGAAGGAGTAAAGAACTAATTGGTAACTGAGTTAGCGAAGGGAAACACGCCTTGTGTGTTTGATTTGCAATGCATTGAAACTTTGAAAATGCTGTATTAACTGAAGAAGATGCACATTGACATTGAACAGCCAACACTGCAGTTACAAATCGAACCATTCTGCACCTCGGTCATAGGTGACAAAATGCCATGGGCCGGGGGGGTGATGAAAGATGGGTGGGATACATCTGACTCACTTAACAAATACAAAAATTGTAAAAATGTCCCCCACTTTGAACCATAGCTTTGATAACCCTACATAAACAAAGTAAGTGAAGTAGGTGCCCACAATTCCTCTCTCCATGAGAAGAGCTGCCTTGCTTATCCATCAAAGCAATCAAAATATTAATTCATCCTTTCATTCTAATTCACCAATAGCCACCATGAATAAGCTTTACTTTTCCTCATCCAGTCTTTCTCCAAAATTTTAAAACCATTATCCATCCACTTAATATCCACCCTTTCTTCCAACCATCCTTTCGCCCATCCATATATGACCCACCCAAGTACCCTTTCACTCATAAAGCATTTTCCTTTCTTTAACCTTCTGTTCTTTCACATTTCCCTCAAGTCATCATGCTTAGTATGTGAGCTTTTTGTGAGTTGCAGATAGAATAGGCCATAATAACTCATTCACCACTGCAGCTGGAAAAGCTGAGGGATTCATGGTCATGAGTTGACAATGCCCTGGTACTAGCTAGTGAGTATAATAGTAATTTTCAATAAGCAAGCAATTATGCGATTTACCAGTGCCCATCCATGCCACAGCTTCTTCCACTGAAACTGACTCTCCTTTTGTAGATGCACTGGAGCCGGCATCACAGGTGGTCTGAGAGGCTAGAATAACACATAGTATACATATTTTATATGCCAGATACGCCAAACCTTATTTTTTTCAATCCAAAATACAACCGCAATACATCACTTCAGTTTTGCTAGCATTGCAGTATCTTCTAACCAAAATATCGCCATTGGTTAACCCGACGATCGTTCTCGGAAATAGAATACATCAATTTTGAGATCCGCCTGACTAAGTAAGAGGAACGTAAGCCTCACAGGGTACGGAGCCTTTCATTCCCGGATATCGGAAATCGAGAAGAAAGGGACAAAGGATTAAGTACAAGAGAACATCGGCAAATAGAGGACCATTTTTAAATCCCACGCTCACCGTTTGGTCTAGAAGTTTTTTTAATATAGATCCGCCTGACTAATAGGAAGTAACGAATACTTCAGAGTGCGCGGACTTTTGAAGTCGTCGATTTATTGAATATAAGAGAGACAAGAAGGATTAAGAACAAGAAGACACTAAGATATTAGAAAAAGGAGAGGGTCAGAAATAGCCAAAGACAGGTCATCGAATTACCAAATGCTGAAGAATTGAACAGCTACCAAACGAAAAATTACAATCAAATCCTGATTTTAAAAGAAATAGAGGACTGAACTCAGGAGATAGACAAATTGGTGTCTTGATAAAGATGGTACGAATAATCTGAGGCCATCGAAACGCGTCGACGCTTTTAAAGGCACAATCCAAGGACCAACATAGAGAAACTGAATACTGATTATATCACTGTGTCAAGGAACTATGTTTTGAAGTCCAAATTGGATGTGTATCCGTAAAGAATAGTAACTCTTTTTTTGTCTTACGTATATGTCTGTCTCTATTAGGTTGGTCATAATTGTGATGTATTATACACTTACATTGTTGTTGAATATGAAATGCAGATTTTTGTGAACGATTGTTTTTTTATATTGTGATTATTTTTTTATGAGATTGTATTTTATTGTATGTGTTTGGTAAATGACTAAATATAATATATATATATATATAATTTTTAATAAAGTGTTGTAATAACATAGAACCATTGATCTAGTATTCAATTCCTCCATGAAATCATAAGTATCCACTAAAACTGAAATTGACAAGTTAAGGGAATCGCTTTCTCTTCTCTGGTTATAAGAACCTCATTTCCCTTGACATTTTAAGGGGTCCCTCTTATTTTTCCCTTGAGGACTTTGAGCAAACCTTTTCAAACTTAGAAGGTTCTAAGGCCAGCACCCATGTGGGCACCGGAGTACTCGTGTTACCTAGCCCAGGGAAGCCGGGTGCATAGGTGTCAAATGGTGTCGGGAATCTTCGTCGTTTTCAATGGTGTGATGCTGCAAAGTGCTGCTGCCAGGAAGAGGAGAAGTGTCCGGTGTGATCCAAGCCTGGATCAGAGCAGAGAAGAACCTGAAAGCAGAGGGGACAGCGTCTGGGTCACTTCAGAGTGACCAGGGACTCGGTAGATAAATGCCCACTGATGTCGGGTGTTTCAGGTGCCAAGAGGTGAAGCTTGACTCTGCAGCCACGGGGACCAGGAGACATCGACGATGACCAAAGTCTACAGGCAAGCTGTTCCATAAAGGATGTCGAGTGCTGGGGGTTCAGTGTCCGGATTGGAGACCAACAAGCCTTGGCAACTGCAACCCATGCGGTCAGAGAAAAGATGCTTTGATGTGGACCAGAAAAGTCCTGTGGACTCCCCAAGCAATGGAGAGTCGGGCATGTCTGGAGCAACCAGGAAAGCCCACTGCAAGTTAAAGTACCCTTCTCAGGGACCCACAGGTTGACGAACCAGGGGTCACGAAGGGACCTCTAGAAGAATCACAAAATGCCAGCCCACGGAACACTCATAGAGTGTAGGCCAGTAATCTTCAGGGTAATCACTACTCGGGGTCTGGACTACAAGTAGCCCAAAGCACAGCCTCAGGGATTGCCAAAAAGCATATGCTGCTGCAAATGTGCACGGTGTCCAGAGGTTCTGGTTGCACAGTCCCAATGAGGGCTGTGGGTCTCGGGTTTGCTGAGAGGACTGGTCGGCCTTGGGGAAGCTTAGGAACCCACCTCCTGTGTTGCAAAATCTTCGGAGTCCTTCAGGAGCTGCATAGATGCAAACCGGTCAGATGCATCTTTGATGCCTGCCTTGCAGGGGAGTAACTCCTTTACTCCAAGGAAGATTCTTCGGTCATCAAAAGTAGTGTAGATAGTTGAAGTACTTGGTTTCTGTAGTAGAGTTTCATCCAGGTAAATCTAAAGTCCTGTAGCCAGGGGTTCCTACTTTATACCCAAGGAAGGGGTTGGACAAACTCTGGGGACCCACCTATGGGAGGGTCAGGACAGAGGGGGGGCTACACCTATGTCCTTTGTCCAGTTTAGCACCAGAGCAGGGGCTGATAGCCCCTGCATCCGGTTTGAGCTGGACTGTGCACTGGGACACCAAATGCAGACATCAAAGCGCTCTCAGAGTGTACCCCCCCAGCCCCAATACACTAAAGCCTGTCTGGGAGGTGGTCACACCTCCCTGTGACAGGAAACCTATTGTCCAGCCGTCCCCTGCTGGAGTTTCGACCAGCAGCAGGAGGGCAGACTCATGTCTGTGGCTGACAGCATCCATTTTGTGATGCCAGGGTCTGTGAAGATGGTACCTGGTGTACCGGAGCTGTCATATTTCTCCCTCAAGTAGGGTGGAATCATACCTCCCACACCAGATACTGGTGTGGAGGTATGATTACAAGGTGTTCGACACCAAACACATGTTTCCATGCAGACATTTTAAAGTTAGCATTTACCACGAGGTTATAATGCACTTAAGAGAATATGGTTGGCTGCATCATAAACAACCCCGGAATAGAGGTTCCGAAGGCTGCAGAGGGGCTCTGCTCATGCATGGGCACACTCTTACATAAAACCCAGCACTCTGCCTTCAGGATTGATAAGGCCTGCCATAGGGGTGACTGATAGGTTTATATGTGCAGTAATAGGGATAGATATAGTGAACCTATATCTAAGTAAGGGGTGCATACACCACCTTACAGAGGCTGCTGTAGTAGACATGTGTCATTTTGAATGGTCTCCCAGGGGTGGCATAATACATGGTGCAGCCCCTGAGAGGCCTCTGGGGTACCTATGCCCTGGGTATATAGTATGCCATATACTAGGGACCTATAAGGATACCCCAGAATCCAATCTGAAGTGTACCTAAAGTACATGAACAACCAATTTAGAGAGAAAGCAGATAGATTGGGGTCCTGATTAGCAGTATCCCAGTCAAACTAAGTCGAAAATCAGCAAAACACCAGGCAAAAAGTGGGGGTAACCATGCCGTCAGATTCCACCTTCCTACACTGAACGGTGCACCGAACCTGGCTGGTGAACCACACTCACTGGCACACCCTCCTCCAGCGAAGCTGATGCTTCCCCAGTGAGTATGAGCTTCTGGGCCTGCTGCCTGGTGTCAGCATGGAGGGGAGATGGCGCTGCATAAAATAAATCTAAAGCTGTCACCTCCTCCTCGCTAAACATTGACCAGAGATCCACACCTGGGCGGTGGCGCCGCCCGCAATATAGATAACCCTTGGCCATGGCGCTGGGTGGGGTAAAGAAAGATTAGAAAAGAAAGAAAAGGAAGGAAGGAAAGGAAAGGAAAGGAAAGGAAAGGAAAGGAAAGGAAAGGAAAGGAAAGGAAAGGAAAGGAAAGGAAAGGAAAGGAAAGGAAAGGAAAGGAAAGGAAAGGAAAGGAGGAAAAAGGAAGTAAGGGGAAAAAATAAACAAAACAAAAAAGTTACAAAAAACACTAAAATAATTTTTTTTAAACCATTAAGTACACAAACACAAAAACACTTACTAATTTAATAAATGAAAATATGGGGTAGATACGTTTGATAGGGGGAGGAATAAATAGATTAAAGCGAGGTTGAAAATTAGGCCCAGTACAGTAACAGAGAGTAGAAAAACAAGATGGCCACACCCATGCGAACTTCGTGGTGCCATTCCCATGTGATTTTCAATGCAAGGACACATATGAGAACCATGTAGTGCCGTTTGAGCGTAATTTGTAATGTGAGAACACACTTGCCCGCATGCGGAACTACGCCTAGCACGCAGAGAGTTTTTTTCCACTTCGCGGAGTTCCATGTAGCAGAATTCAGCGAACTCTGCCCAGGCCTAGCATGTACCCTGTTCTGTGGTACAAGCATGGAACAAACCTCTCATAAATATGCCCCACAGTCACCACTAGGTAGGTATAGTTAGGTCTGAGTGTCCATAGGAAATGCCTTTTTTGATTTGCTAATAACAGTTCCAGAAAAGACCTCCTTTTTACCAAGTTTTTCAAGGAACATTTTGTGGTGATCCATCAAGCAGAGGCAAAGAAATAGGGGAAATCCCCAAACACAAAATCCCCATACATTATCTTGAACAGCGCGCCCACAAAATGTGCTAAACAGAATCAAACTAAGTTTGTCAGGAAGTAGATCTTGGTTCAGAAAGAGGGCTTTTTGTGATTTAGTGTAAATCTGTTCTGTTGTTTTTGAGAAAAGAAGGATCAAAAATATTAGTATATTTGGGCGGTTGGATTTGAGGGATTCTCCCAAGAGTTCCTAAAAACCTACTTTCAAAAATAGAGCTTTCTGATTGTCCTAGGTAGCTTTTTTCCCTTGGGCCTACTTGCTCCCACTGGAGTTCACTCCAACTGGATCAAGTGCTGTGACTGGCTAGCCGCAACATGAGAAAAAATGTTTTGGCAGCCATTACAGGACCCGGGGACTTAGTCCCCTATCCTGATGGCTAGCTGAAGGAGCATACAATGTCCTTATCAGCACCCAGGTCATTCATAATACCCCAGAGTCTCGAGCTGTTAACATGGCACAAGGCTGAACAGAGGGCTGCAAAGGCCAAGTACAGGTTTCCCAACTTGCCTTTAGTATTTAGTAATCAAAAGATACAAATTAGGAAATTGCTTATTTGTCCCAATCCAAGAGCAAAAACCGTACTGCAGGTTTAACAAAATATGTTTTCCTCAGCCCATGTCTCTAGCCGATCCCAAAAACTCTACCTGCAGTTTTTGTGGTAGAATGAATGAGTCAGAAAAGGCAATAGCATCTGGGAATACCTTTATCCCCCTACTTGAAGATCAGTACAGTGACTGAGTGGGACAATGATGGAGGAACGCCACACTGAATAAAGTCTTGTAGGTCCTAAAAGCAGACTGGGCGTTGACATTACAGTCCACGCAATGCATAATGGGGGCATTGTCAGTTCGTACAAGTTACATTAAATTTGTAGTCTCACCACCAGGGTCCCATTTCATCACACCACCTTTGTTTTTACACTTCTCATGAGAAACTTGAAGTGCGGGTACAAGATGAAGATGTCCACCTCAACCTATAGAAATTGAGAGAGGATTATGGACACGAAATAAATTTTCAGGCACCATGGTAATTAGAAATATAATCATTAAGATAAGCTGAAAATAAAATTATGGCAACCTCTCCCAATAAAGGTCTGCGTATGTGCAACAAGTTAAGGCTCGCATCAAAAGCATACTGTGGATTATACATGGCCACGAATCAATTTGGAGCATCCCAATAAGAAGTGTGGGAAAAAAGCATCAACACATCTCCATACTGGCTAAAACAAATGAGGGGAAAAGATAGACTTACAAAGTTGGATATTAAAATTTCCCAGCCAGACTATAGGTACATCACAAGTGTGACTATCAAAGAGATCCTGTGCCCTAATCAATGAAACAACAATAAAGTTATCCAATGAATCAAAATTTTTGTTTACCTGCAATCCAAAAATGAAACTGAAACCTGGGTAAAAAGTGCCCCCCCCCTCCTTTCTCTCTTCCAGAGGAAGAAGCAATGGCTGGTGTGTGATAAGTATAGCAATTGATGAAATGAGAGCCAAGAGCCCAGGTTTCTTGGAAACAGGTCAGATTGAACACATGTATAAAATGTGACCAGTCAAGATTATTTAACTTTGCAAGCAAACCATCAATATTCTAAGAAAGTCAGGATTACACCTGTGTACAAAACTGTTTGGGTTGGTACCACAAGAGCATCCATGTTTTCATTTGGGATAGTATTAATACATTAGTCAATTGACGACCCACACATAGAAGCCATAACAGAGGAATGAGTTGAATGAGTAATTGGTTATTTTATGGTAGACTCCATACCAGACAAAGGTTCAACAAGTGAGATACCTTTAAGTCAATCAACAACATGCGATTTTGCCATGGAGCTAAATCATTTAGCAACTGGCACATTTTAATTCATTTAAGTTTTATTTCAAATGCAAGGACACAGCTTTACATCTCTTCACGCAATGCAGCACAGTAACCAAACTTGCACAGTGTTGTGGAAGTGTTATGGAGGGCAGCCATGTTAGGTCACCAGAGCAGGAGATGTTGTCATTCCCTGCACTGATGACCTAACAAGGCTGCCTTAGGTGCTTCACATTCTTGCATCCTGGTGCAGATGTGAGTATGCTGTGTCTAGCCTACATTTCCTGTACAAAACTCTGGGGCAGAGCGTCACTTTTTCTGATGCTTCGATGGGGTAGTGCCATTTCACATATTAAGAAAGTTGCGCTAAGCACCTTACCATGGCTTAACACCACCTTGTAAAAATGCTCCTTTCCTCAGCAGTCTGCTGCGGTGGGAAATGGGTGCTGCAGTGGGCATTCCACTGCAACACCCATTACTTTTGATGCTGCCCCAGATTTACAAGACTGGGGCAGGGCCAAAAATGAAGGCCAGGTATTACCTGGTCTTAGAATGACGATACGCAAATAAATTATTAATTCATCCTAATTTTTTGCTTTTTTCATGTGTGCTGCAATCAGCATACATAGAAAGAGCAAATCGCCATTCTTGATTGTTTATGTGCAAGAAGGTGTCCCTTCCTGCACATAACCAATTGCCCCTGCAGTGCAGGCACCCTTACAACATGGCACAAGAGTGCCTGCACTGGCTCTAGGCACCACCTCCAAGGGAAACGGTGGGGTGCATTATAGTTTTGTAAATGCAATGCATTCCTGCATTTTATAAATGTTGGAGGGCAGCGTTGCTAAATTTGGTGTTACACCGCTCTCTGAAATGTTTTAGTAAACATCCTCCTCTATTTCTGTGAGAGTTCTGTGCCTGTTTGTTGTGAAAATATCATGAGAGAAGCAGAAACTGTGCCTAAACACTGATCTTACGCAGTTTGCACATGACAATTTCATTTAATGTTGTGAAAATCATACATCTGGGATTACGCTTTTACACAAACTGTGTACCTCGCAAGTTAGTAAGGGTTACACATCAAGCAAAAAGGCATACCACTCCCAGTTATGCGTCATTTTATCCTTGGTCCTCATAGAAAGGTGTATAATCCTGTGTGCAATCATGAAGCTATGTGTGTATATGATATGATTTGACCATGTGAAGCTACTTTATTTTCCAACAACATCCTGTAAATAGGTATGTAGGGGAGAAACATGTGCTACAGATGCTTTTTTGTTGAAGGTAGCAACCCACTCGACAATGAGGCCTGTGACAAAACCATTGTTGCATGGGAGAGGGTAGTGTAGAAGGTTTAAATAGGAATCTACTTAACAGCACTAAATGCAAAATTGACAATATGAACAATGAAACACATGAATTAGTGAAGGATACACTAATGAAAAAAACATCTTCCCACTCTTAATTTCTTTTTAGCATGCAGCTAGGCCACAGGAAGGAAATAGTGAGACCTTGTGGAGAGGAGATGCAAAACCTCAGATGCACAGTGGGCAGAGGATACTACTTCTTGCAAAGAGGAGAGGGGGGTTACACCACTGTTAGGGAGTATGAGCGCACCCAGAGATGGACACTGTACCAGACAAAAAGACTACTTTGATGAGTCCAGCTACTGAGGGGTGGCCATCATTCACCCCAAATGGAAAATAAAGTCTGGGGTTGGCGCTCAGCCTGGCTAGGAAAAACCTGTTGTGTTGGATGAACTTGCCCCTCCAACATTACATCCTGCAGCAGGCTCTATAACCACAGACCAGGCCCCACAAATAGCAAGTATCTGAGTCATCCTCTTCTGTCACCCCACTTCTCATAGCAAATTCATACCCAGTACAGCAGCAGTGTCTGAGGGTGTTCTTTGCTCTGGACTCCTCATTACTCAGGTGCTTCCCCTCCCCACCAAATATATGCGAGAAGGATGGCATTTTAGAGAGGCATAAAGCATTTATGAATTGGCATAAGGCCATCTTTCAGGTCCTTGAGTGGGTAGATGAAACTATTATATATGTGACCAAGAATATGAAATATGCCCTGGCTGCCCTCCACCAGGTGATAGCCTGCTTGCTTTCATCCACGACCCCTGCCCTCCCGTCCAACCCTCTCCACCTCACCTGCTGTCTTCATTAGCTCCTGTTTGTCTACTACCCCTGACCCTGAATCGTATCCAGAAAATAACAACTCTCAGATGGTGCCATGTCCTGTTTCACCCAAAAAGCCTGACCACGCCAGAGGAGGTTGTGGAGGTGACATTCAGCTGTATCTTGAAGAAGGCTAATAAGCTCCTTCCATCAACCATAGTCCTTGAGTAAGCGGCATGTCTAAACTCTGGGACTGACCATTTTCTTCTTTTGGATTTCCAGGATTTCAGGTTGTTTTAGAATTGGCTTTTTGTTGCTTAGACTTTTTTGAATCTCTCAAATGAACACTGAGCTGTTTATGTTAGGAGACCTGGATATAATATTGGGACCTTACACTTTACATTCCAATTTATTTATTTAACCATTGTTCTACATTGTATGCCTAGCTTCCTCCAAGTTTCATCTCCGCCTAAATTCAGGATATACTTTTGTTGCTTAATTTTCCTCTCTTTGCCCCTCAACAATTTTTCTGATTCATGTTTCTTACTATATAATGTGATTCATGAGTATGTTCTCCTTGTTCACATCTCCTGTGAATGATGGAAGTTTAAATATGCAGCCTCATTGGTACATAGCGTTGTGCATTCCATATCTGTAAAAAATCCATAAACCCTCTTTAGGGATAGGTATTCGTCAAGAGACAACATTAACCCCACTATCCCACAGGGACCCCACTAGAGGTCCGAATACCAAGGGTTATACTGGATCTATGATTTATGATCCTTGCCACACTGAATCAAGGAGAGTCTCAAAGCTGCACTCCTCCAACCTCTGGTGCACCCAATTGTTGCTGTGGTTCAGAGGAGGCATGTCCCATAGCATAGACTCTGTTCCAGGAAATGGTGTGGCCTAAATCATATTGGGTATCCAGAAATGGGCTTGGTGAAGATTTGCTCTGCTTTGGGACTACACGTCCGTCTTGGATTCCACTTCATACCCAATATTTGGAGCTGGATGAATGGGGTGAGAACACAAAAGGAAGTTGTGCCCAGCCCTAACCACCAGTTATTGCAGTTCCAAGGATGAAGCAGCAGTGCTTGTGATCAAGCAGGATATTTTGTAAGGGCTGGGTATTAAGGAGCATGCTGTGTGCCTTGAGAGGTAAGCAACCTTCTCTTGGTGATTCATGCATCTTAAAAATCCACTCAGCAACTAGATGGACAAATGTTTTCAACCATTTTGTGACTCCTGTTTGGATATAGTAAGAAGCAAGAATGTTAATGCCATTCTTGGAAGCCTAGTATTATAGATAAATGAAGAAAGAGGCCACGTTAGTTAACTTTGAATCTAACTTAGGAAAAGCAAGAGAAAAATATATAATTTTTTCATTTAAAGAGATTGTTTACTTAGAGATCTCAGAGAACATCTTTGAAAGCCAAAGTCGAAGAAAACAGCAAATACATGAAAAGACAATGTGAGTTTCAGCAGAAACATCTCCATAGCTAATTCAAGAACTCTACCGAGACCTCTGTTTGATTATCCTTGTTGCTTAACAAGTTTGTGTATGAGGAAAAAAGGTTTGATCCTTGGTATACCTGGAACAGTAATTTACACCACTATGGAGAATGTTGGCTATTTCTTATGAACAGGTAATCCTTGTATGTGATTCTTTAGGCCTGCAGAGTTAATTAGAATCCTCGAAGTGATGTTTGAAATTCCTTCACCATTAAAACCACAAGAAAGTAGTTGATGGCTCAAGCTCCACTGCTGACCAATGTGACGTCCTGCAACACTATCCGATATCAAAGGGAATCCCTGCCATCAACATGATCTTCTCCACAGTGTTCCCTTCCTTACCTCCTTAACCACACTTTGAATTAGTATGCTGTATGGTGTCTATCTGCAACTGCCTCACTCAACAAGGAGAGCCCAACAAAAGGTTTTGTCAAGCTCCTGTGTATGTTTCAGAGTGTCATGATAGATATCCAGACCAAATTTCAATCCTGTTTTCCACACAGTTTTCTGGAACAGGCAGCATTGTAAAAAATCTTTATTTTATAACATTTTTGCAATTTTCTAAGTGGTAGTCAATTTGTTTGTATTGTGGTGGCTTTTACCTACTTGCATTTTATGGTAGAACAGGGGTGAACACATGAGTAAACATAGCAAGCTATACATTTCTGAAAAGCAGACACACTTTTGAATTTATCCACACATCATGGGCCCGATTGACAGAACTAACTTAAGACAAAATCCTAAACTTACTACCATTTTCGCATTCACAGGAGGCACTTACTCATTTTGGTATTCACAGAAGACACTTACTCACTTCGGTATTCACAGAAGTTAGGAGTCCTAACTTTAGGACTCCTCAATGCCTTCTGTAAATACCGAAAGTCTTAAAATTAGGATTTTTCTCAGTTTAGGAGTCCTAAAGTTAGGACTCCTAACTTTACTACTACTAAACTGAGAAAAATCCTAATTTTAAGGCTTTCGGTACTCACAGAAGGCATTTAGGAGTCCTAAAGTTAGGAGTCCTAAGTTTACTACTACTAAATTGAGAAAAATCCAAATTTTAAAACTTTCGGTATTCACAGAAGGCATTTATGAGTCCTAAAGTTAGGAGTCCTAACTATACTACTACTAAACTGAGAAAAATCCTAATTTTAAGACTTTCGGTATTCACAGAAGGCATTTAGGATTCCTAAAGTTAGGACTCCTAACTTCTGTGAATACCGAAATGAGTAAGTGCCTTCTGTGAATATCAAAATGAGTAAGTGCCTTCTGTGAATACCAAAATGGTAGTAAGTTTAGGATTTTGTCTTAAATTAGTTCTGTGAATCGGGCCCATAGTGTGTAGATCACTCATTATTTCCAATTTAAACTAATTGTTGACATGAAACATTAACGAAAGTAAGTAGAAAAAAATAGAAATAGATGACATTTTCTAATCTTTAATTTTTAACCTTGAAGGCAGATTTACTAAAAAGTAATACACCCTTATGTCTGTCAAGCTCTTTTATTCACTGGGTGATATAGTGTTTGTTGTTTGTGGAATAAAACGCAATGCCCAGAGCCATCAACTGAGCTGCAGTTTAAAATGTGTAATGCTTTCTCATTATGTACCTATCATGAAGAAAAAGAAATTGTAAAATGTAATGAATGTAAAATAGGTATAAAGGAAACTCATGCATCTTAAATGTGCCCACAATAATGAATTTAGAAATAATGATTGTTGGACCTTGTCATTTCAGCCCAGGTCTCCTCCAAATTTTTGTCATCTGCTACTGTATCCATTTCTATTGGCATTCGGACTCTGCACAATATTATTACTGATAACTACTGGTAATGTGCTTGTGCTCGCTCCCTAAATCCTGGTAAAATTATCCTACTCCTAGTTGACACATTTAATATACTTGTAACTCCCTTGTAAATGGTTCTACATGTTCCCAGAGCCAGTAAATAAAATTCTAGTAGTGGGCCTGCAGCGCTCATTGTGCCACCCACTAAAGTAGCATTTTAAAACATGTCTCAGGCCTGCCACTGCAGCCTGTAGTGCAGTTTTAAACTGACATTTCCACCTGGTAAAAAAAAACTTTTTCTATGCCTAAACCTTTCTTTCACATCAGAGTTGAAGTCACAATTTTGAAAATGACACTTTTAAAAAGTTGGCATTTTTTTGTCCTTACCATTTACATCTTCTGCCTGTTGTGCTGGGTCACATGACTGTGAATGGCTCTGCTGTTGGAGATTGTGTATTATTCCAAAACAGTGACACATAGCAGGCTACATGGGCAGGATGGGCCACCCTGCCAGGATGGCTTGGGCAGAGCTGTGCCCTGCTCCACTTTTATTTCATAGGACTTGCCTCCAGCACACACAAAGGAACCTGACACCAGCCTAATGTCAACCCAGACAGTGTGGACCCTTGACATGTGAAGAACTTTACAGGCCCTGATCTGGTGGCAGACCAGGATGGCCCCCCACACCCCAAGGCTGGCACCAGGTGCAAATGTTGGCCCTCAGAACCACTCTTCCAAACATTCCTGGTCCTATGGACATTGCAGAAAAAGGACTGCCTTGTTGCCAGAGGTCTGCACTGCTGCTGAAGACTGCCTTGCTGTCTGAGAAGAAAGACTAGACCTGCTTTCCTTCATCCCAGGCTAAACCGAGTCACTCCAAGGGTCAGGTGGCTAACCTTCTGTATGAGCTACAGGGACATATGAAGTTTCAGAGGCCTTCCTACAACTGCCCATCTGATCTGCTGTGCTGGACCTGCCTGTACCTGCAACTGGACCTGCCTGTGCCCTGCTGGCCTCTGCTGACTTGAGCTCTTGATCCCCAGGAGGTGCCCCCAGGTCCTGGACCCTTGGCTGGTATCAGTTAGAGCTCCTTCCAAGAAGAAAAGGTGAAATCCTGAAAATTGGGCTTTTTGCAACCGTAGAAGTTTCTTTCGTGCAAAGACTCTGTCAACCCCAATGCCCGCATCACAAAACTCTGGTGAAGACCTGTTCATCGCGATACAGCAACCACCAACGGACGAGTTCTGTGACACCACGCCTGCTCTTCAAACTACAGTGAAGACTATCCACAATGCTATCCCGGCTCTTTGCGCCTCCTCCACTGGGAGAGGAACTCTTTGCACAAGACTTTAAGAAGGAAATGTTTTCAGCAGGACTAACCTGGTCCCTGTAGTCGGCCTGCTCTCAATCGTGGTCAGCCTGAACCTTTGACTTTCCCCTGGTCTAGCATGACCAAATGACTGCGAATAGTGCTTTGTGCTTTTAGGCACTATAGCTACCTTAACCTTTGAAACTGCATATCTCTGGTGCTACCGTTTGGATTTTATATATTCTGGTATGATTTTCTTTATTAAAATGCACTTCATGTTTCTAAATTGGTTTTTCTTGTGTCATGTTTTCACATTATTACTGTTTGTGTGCTACATAAATACTTTACACTTTGCCTTTATGTTAAGTCTCACTGCATTGTGCCAAGCTACCAGAGGGTTAAGCACAGGTTTATTTAGCGACTGTTGTGATTCACCCTGACAAGGTCTCTGGCTGTTGCATGAGTGGGGTTCCCACCCACATCAAACAAAAACCCAAATTCTTACAATGGTTATTTGTAAAACTCAGATTTTCACATTCCGATGTTTCAGAGGCCAATTAGCAAAATGTGTTCTTTCTTGAACAGTGGCTTCCATTTGAAAGCCGCAAAATAGAGAGAAATCCAATTGATAATAACAAATGGTATACTAATCTATGTTACCGCACTTTTCCCAATAAAAACAGTACCCAGCTTGGGTTGATGGTTCTATCACCTGCAACAACGTAGGACCAAAAACACAACAAGGAAAGATCACACATTTTCTTGAACATTCACTCAATCTGGAAATGTGATTAGTTGCTATAGTTTACCCTGGACTAGGCCAGCACCCATGAAAATCTACTGACCATATACATTTCTGAATACTACACACCCAGGGGAGTTCAGCGTGGTGCAACTTGCTTGGATCCCACAGTCATTTCTGAACCAGAATGCCCTGCAAATGTCAACATTTGGCTAAAATCAAAGATTTCCCAAACATTTCTGTGAGGCAAAGTTCAAGATCAGTTGGTATTGACAAATGTCCTCCTACCCAGCGTTCCAACACTTCTAAAAATAGAAATGGCATCCCAGTTGTGTGGATGGGCCTATCACCCACAATATGAGTGGGTGTTCAAAACTTGGACAAAGTGATGCCTACCCACACACAGAGGAAGCAGCGTTTCAATATTAAGAAGTGTAGAAATGCAAGGTGGTAGGACCTTTGCTATTGTTTTGACAAGCCAAGTTTCTGTCTCATAGATATGGGGTAAGTAGTGTTTATTTACTCATACTTTGACTCTCACAGAGAAATCTGAGTAAGAAAACGTGATAGAATCAACACAAGTCGTACCACTCTGAATTCTCATGGATCTTTAGGTTTCAGAAATGCCCATGTTTGGTAGGGTTCCCTGGTTTCATGCTGACCCAGTGTCTAAATTGTCGTTCACCTTGGCAAGTGATAAAAAAAAATGGATTTCTTTGGGTGTAGATTTGACATATGGGCTGGCAGAGTAATGGTAAACCCCACATTCTGCATTCCCTGAGGATAAAACAAATGTGTGTCAATATAAACAAAATTGTTGCTTAGAAGAGTTCCATTACTTGGGCAGATGAGTAGCCCATACTGTCGTTACCAGTGGACATTTTTTTACAGAAGCAATGAAAAGAGAGACATAGTCATTCTTACAGGATTACTATGAGAGTATGGAATGCATCTGTGACTCATAGTTATTGAACCGCTATCAACTTTGGATCTAGTTAACAGCTGCTTTGATCATGATGGCAATATGACTGAATACCAACACAACAGAGGCTATTTTTTTACTAGTGACTTAGTGACAGATTTACTTTTATCAAATGCATGAAGGAGATATATCAACAAATTCAGTTACACATGAATGTCGATCAGGCTCTGCAATCCATCTGATGCAAGAGGCCAATCCACATGTTATAGCAGACATAGACACTGCAATGGAGGTGTTAAGACAAGGGTGGGGTGGCAACATAGGGCCTGCAAAGGTGACAATTACATGAAGTTAATGTGAATTTATGGACATTTTCCTTGTCAACTGTCATATGTTTTCCAAATTCAATCACTGAAAATGCCCTACTAACCAGAGATGAGGATGACCCTAGCCTAATGAAGATGCTTCAGTTGGCTTTGACACAGTTGATCATCCAACCCTGGGGTATTGAATGGAATTCAAAGTCAGTGCCCTTCACTGTTTTATCCTTCTTCTTTTCTAACCAACGCCAGTTTGTTCACATGAGCACCTACAGGTCCCTAAAGATTCCTATCACCTTCATAGTATTCCAATCCCTCAATCATGGGTTTGTTGAGTGCGGCTACTCACTCGTAAGGGTCTCAAAATGCTGGAGGGGGGGGAGGGAGGTATACAGGGTCCTGTCCATCAAGGAGGAGGTCTATTGAAGAGCCATGTTTTGAGGTCCCTCGTAAAGTTGGGGAGTGAGGTCCTCTGAGGTGGAGCGGGAGAGCGGGAGAGCATTCCAGGCTCTGGCCGCGAGGAAGGAGAAGTAGCGCCTCCCGATCTGGACTTCCTGGTGTGATGGATCACAGCATGGGAGAGCTGGGCTGATCATTGGGGCCTTTGGGGTGCATGGAATGTGAGTCGGCTATTCGGGTATGCTGGTCCAGTGTTGTGGAGGGTTTGTGTGCGTGGGTGAGAATCTTGAAGGTCATTCTTGCCTCGATGGGAGCCAGTGGATTGTGCGCAGGTGCTGGGTTATGTGGCAGTGTCGTGGCAGGTTGAAGATTAGTTTGGTGGCGGCGTTCTGGAAGTTTTGAAGTTTGCGGGTGAGGTTTTTGTTGATTCTGGCATAGAGTGCGCTGCCGTAGTCAAGTCTGCTGGTGAAAAGGGTGTGTGTGACAGTCTTTTGGTATTTTGAGTGGGATCAATATGAAGGTCTTGCGTAGGAGGCGGAGGGTGTGGAAGCAGGAGGATGTGACAGAGTTGATCTGGCGGTCCATTTTGAGTTTGGAGTCCAGGATGATTCTGATGTTGGGTACTTGGTCCGTGGGGGTGGGTGGGCTTCCGAGGGCGGGGGGCTACCAGGTGTCTTTCTAGGCATCGGGCTGTGGGCCCATGATGAGTACTTCTGTTTTGTCCGTGTTGAGTTGTAGACAGCTGCTCTTCATCCATTTGGCCACTGCTACCATGCATTCTTGAAAGTTGTGTTTCACTGCGTTGGGTTCGTAGGATAGGGAGAGGATGAGTTGGGTGTCATCTGCGTATGAAACAATGTTGAGTTTGTGGGTTCTGACGAAGGGGGCGAGTGGAGTCATGTAGATGTTGAACAACGTGGGGCCGAGGAAGGATCCTTGGGGGACTCCACAGGTGGTCGGTGTGGGGTCCGAGAGGAAGGGAGGAAGTCTGATCCACTGCGTTCTGCCAGAGAGGAATGAGCGGATCCAGTAGAGGGCCTTGTCCCAGATCCCTGCATCATGAAGTCTGCATATTAGAATGCGGAGAAAGACTGTGTCAAAGGCCGCTGAAAGGTAGAGGTGGATAAGGGATTCTGTCTCTCCTCTGTCCAGGAGGGAGCAGAGCATGTCTGTTGCAACAAGGAGGGCGGTTTCCGTGCTGTGGTTCTTTCTGAAGCCGGATTGGGAGGAGTCAAGGATGTTGTGCTGGCTGTTGATGGCTTTCTCTATGACTTTTGCTCGGAATGGGAGCAGGGAGATGCGTCTGAAGTTTTTGAGCTCAGTGGGGTCCGCCAAGGGTTTCTTCAGGAGGGGATTGATCTGAGTGTGCTTCCAGTTGTAGGGAAAGGAGGCATTTGTGAGGGAGCGGTTGATGATGTGGCAAAGCATGGGGGCGATGGTGTCGGCGGCTCTGTTGAAGATGTGGTGGGGGCAGGGGTCCATGGGGGCCCTGGAGTGGATTGACTTCATCGTCTTCAGTGTGTCTTCGGTGGTGAGTGCTGTCCAGCTGTCAATCGTTGGCTCCAAGGTGTTGGAGTGCTTGGTGAGGTTTCTGTGTGATGGCCGTCTTCGTCAAAATTGTCGTAAATGTTCTTGATTTTGTGGTGGAAGAAGGTGCTGAGTTTGTCGCAGAGGTCGGGATGTTTGTAGACTCACTGATGGGTTGGGCGAACTCTTTGATGATGCTGAAGAGTTCTTTGCTGTTGTGCGCGTGCGTGAAGATTCTGTCTTCGGTCGCTTTCTTTCTTCTATTTCTGATGAGTTGGTGGTGGACATTGGTGGCGGCTCTGAAGTTGTTGTGGGCTTCTGTAGATTTGTAGTTCCTCCAGGGCTTTTCAAGGCGGCGGCATGTGCATCTGGACTCTCAGAGTTCGGTGGTGAACTGGCTGGCTTTCCTGGCGTGTGTCATTGATCTTCTTGAGGGGGGCTATGATGTTGGCTCAGTCGGAGTTCCATCTGTGCAAGGTTCGGGCTGTGATGTTGGGGTCATAGTTGTCCATGATGTTTGTGGTGGAGTTGCCGAGTGAGGTGGTGAGCTGGTCTTCGGTGATTTTAGTCCAATTTCTGCGTGGAAGCAGGTGCTGGGTTCTGTGGATGGTGGGTGTTCTGAAGGTGAAATTGATGCACCTATGGCCTGTCCAAAGGAGTTCATGGTGTGGCTGAAAGTGATGGAGTTTCCTGATGGAGTCGAGTGTGTGTCCTGCTGAGTGCGTCGGCTCAGTCACGATCTGGCGGAGTCCTATGTTGTGGAGGTTGTACAGGAGGGATGTGGTGTTGGGGTCTTGTTGGGTGTCGATGTGGATGTTGAGGTCTACCAGCAAGGTGTAGTTAGTGGACGCGATAGCCTGCGGGGTGATGCTGTCCCTGATGGAGTTGGTGAATGGTCCATGGGGTCCGGGGGTTGGTAAATGAGGGATCCCCGGAGGGTGGTGGTAGGGCTGGCCTGTATCTTGAAGTGTAGGTGTTCTATCAGGTTGGTGGGCTTGTCCGAAAGTGTGCTCAGTTGGAGGGTAGATTTTTGGATGATGACAATTCCCCCCCAGGGCGGGTGGAGCTGTCATTCTGAAAGATCTTGTATCCTTGGGCAATGGTGATGGCGATGTCAGGTCCGAGGTGCTGTTGGTCCAGGTTTCAGTGAGGAATGTGACGTCTGGGGTGGTGCTGTCGAGGATGTCACAGATTTCGGTGGCATGTTTGTGGAGGGATCGGACGTTGAGGAGGATGAATTGCAGGGTCTTTGGTGCTGTTGCGTTGTTGCGGGCGGTTTGTGCTGGATCCGTGGTCTTGGCAGTGCTGCAGGAGTGGTGGCAGCGGTGACAGCTGAAGGGTCCATGAGTGTCGGCTGGTGATGCTAGCTTGCAGTTGTTGTTGCGACCTGGGTTGAGTGTGTAGAGTGCCACTGGGTTGTAGCGGTTCAGAGGTCCAGGGGTCCAGGGTTCCAGGTTCCGGACGTGCTCGGGTTGCGGACAGGGCTGGACAGCTGGGAGGTGGGTGCAGGGAGGAGAAACTGGCCTGGCCGCGCTGGGGAGGAGGGGCCGAGGGGGCAGCAGCGGTGGGAAAAAAATGGGAGAGAGGGGCACAGAATGAAGAGTAGAGTGAGTAGAGTGAAAACAGTGTAAAAGTGAAAAGGAGGATGGTAAGTGATAGAAAGAGAGTGACAGTAAAATGGTGAAAAACGAAGGTGAAAGGAAAAAGCAAGCAGAAAAATGGAGCAAGAGATAGAGTGAGAGGTCCACTGGACCAACAGGGATGAGGCGCAGGTATAGCCTGCGGGTGGAGGAGGGCCTCAAACACCAACACTCAAGAGTGCAGGGGCTCAGGAGGGCCTCACTTGAAGGTGAAGCTGCGAGGGTGGGACAGCAATTTCACTGTCAATAAGTCAGTGGTCTTGCGCCAGGATTCCACAAAGTCCCTTGTTGTCTTCAACCTCTTGATGGAGATGTCTGCTGTTCTGTTCAAAGTATATAAAAAGTGATGGATGGAATACTTGAATTAATCACAGCAACTAGTAAGTACTTCGGGCCGCATCCCAAACCATTGTTATTTTGCATACCATGCCATCTCATTGACGCGTTCCACCCATCATTCAAGCTACACCACACTGAAGATACCTAACCAGGGAGGACCTGGACTGGAATTCGGCCCAAAGTAATTGCCAGTGGCTGAGATTAATTTAAGCATTCCACACTTCTCTTTTTTGTACTGTTCACAAGTAACAGCATCAAGATTCCCCGATAGGCCAATAATACACAGGGCATCCTACACACGCACAGCACATCTCATCCAAGGCCTGAAGAAATATGAGCATATCACCCCTATCCTGATGAAACTCCATTGGCTCTCCTTCTTGACCTGCACCTTCTTGAAAACCAACAGCAACATTTGTAAAGCCATCATGACCAGAAACCCCACTTATCTTGCAGACATGCTCACCATCTTTGGTGGTTTTCAGACAGAACACTATCATATTGCAGAAGCGAAAAATAGAAAAAAAACAAGGCAGCACGCCTTTATCACCTATGCATGCAGGATCAGTAGACCTTACCAGGATGTGGAAAAACATTCCCTTATCCATGAGGATCATCCCAACAATGCTTCAGTTTAGGAATGAGATGAAGACTCAACTCTTCAAGGAAAACTAAGGGGCATATTAACAAGAGCCAGCAATAATTATCACTGGCCCCAAATAGCGGTAGAAATATTATCGCCGGCTATCGCTGAAAATTATCGCCATGATAACGCTATATTAACAATACATAGCGCTATGGCGATAATATTTCAGCGATAGCGGTGTTTACCATGGAACATCGCTGGTTTTCCAGCGATGTTCCATAGAAAACAGCGATAACATTGCTGATACGACCCTGTGGTCGTATCAGCATAATCCACCTACCATTATCAGTATGCCTTAGTCTGCAATTTAACAGACGTTAAATTCCAGCGTTAAGGCCGAGGTAGCGCGATTTTTTTATCGTTGCACCTCCTTGTTAATATCGCGAAGCTGCCTTTGCGATATTAACATGTGTTGTTTTCACAGCCACGCCTTCTTTGCATCTCATTAGCGATGCGAGGCGAGGCTGTGAAAAAACGGGCTCTACATCAAAGAAACACGCGCTAGCGTGTCCTTGACGATATTGCGATATAATTATCGCCGCTTATCGCCCGAAAAAGGACGCTAAAGCGGCGATAATTATATCGCTAGCCCTTGCTAATATGCCCCTAAATCCTGAAGTCTTAATAGTCTACAGACTAACTACCACTCACATCACTCATTGAGTTTGTGTTTGTGTTTAACCCTGTACAGCTCTCCACTGCTTTTTGGTTAGATTTCCACTGTAGAAATAACATATACCTAAATACATACATTCGTACATACATGCATACATACATACATAATACATAGTTACATACCTACATACATCTTTGGACATGCATATTAGATACAATTAGGATAGCGGAGAGCTTGAAAAACATAATTTGCATGTATTCATGGTGAGTGGATTTGACAGTCACAGCAGTGACACGTGTTTGCCTGTGTGACATTGATATGTGGTTGACAGGTTTGGTTGTGGCCCTGCATTATGTAGAGGTTCTCCTACTGTTGAAGCTGTTGCTTGCAGTACAGCATAGAAGGAGACTGTGGAAGGAAATTTAGAACAGATGAACATATGTATCTATTATTTTATCAGTATAATTTTAAGGGGTTAGTCTGTGTGGCACAATCATGTGTGGGTTTTGTGTGATGGTGGAGATGTCAGCTGGTTGCGGACAGGAATGATTTCGAAATCATGGGATAGGTGAAATGTAGAGGTCTATTAATTTTATGTTTACTTATTTTTGTGTTCACTAGAACAGGAAGGCAACACAGCAGGGCAAAGTACAAGGTGAACAGGATACATTCATGGGTGAAAGGCAGAGTTTTGATACGAGTTCGCCACCAGATACTGTCTTTGTCATGTTTCTCTTGGTAAACAGCTTCAATACAGGTTTCCTCTCATCCTGCCAGTTTCTTGGATGTTCCACACATTGCACACTTCCACCCTCAATGTATTCAACCAATCCATGACTTCCTGCACATAGCTGCCTTCCCCGCTTCATTGAGGTATGGTGGAGGCAAAATGCATTTCTCCTCCTCAGTCATGTTTATCTTACTCTTGAATGGGTTGGTCTACATACTGGAGACTTTTAAGGTTCTCTAGATCTACCACATCATTCAGAATAAGGGGGAAAGGGCAGAACACAAGGAGTGATCTGTATTTACCTGCTCTAAATTGTAATTCATCCGTGGTGTGAGTTATTATGCAAAGGTGTTGGCTTCTTCCCTATTATGTGAGATTCGTAATTCAGTGCACCATAACATTTGGGAGCAAAAACAATATGATCTTTATGTTATTAATAGTAATAATATTGCTGCATTTTTAATCATACCTGCCCTCATCCCCCACTGACATTGCTCAGAAGAGGTTGGGACATAGATTTCACTGCGTCACTTCTATGACCCTTTTTTGCGTTGGAATGCCCTCTTGCATACATTATACTTGGCACAGGTATAATGTGGCGCAGGGCTTTACAAAGTGACGCATCTACCTAGATGGGTCACATTGTAAATATGAGGCAACATGGTAAATTTTTTACACCGCTGGTGCGTCACAAAAAGTGATGCACCGGCGGCACAAAAGTGACACAAAGACCCATAAATAAGCGCCTAAGTCTTTTCATTTTCTTGTTTCTAAAATTCGCCATCCATAATTTGTGCATTTTTGTCATTTTCTCTCAAATGTGTCAACATCGGTGATATGTGTCAGTTAAAGGTATTCAGCAGTTTATTTGCTTCATCACTCTGAATGTGAAAACTGAGAAATGATGAAAACTGCAATGAATTTAATACTCTTTGGATCAAGGTCACTACTGAAACATAGTAGTACACCTAAATTGTTCTAGTTTATTATTAATTCATCTGTGGGGAAACTTGGACTACCTGCACGTCTTCAAATGAATGATCTTTATGGTCTGCCAGGAGTACCCTCGAGTGATGAGTTATGCATACATGGGGAAACCTAATAGTCATTTATAAAACGGTGCTCTTGGATAAGATTTGCTTAGCTTTTAATGCCAAACAAGAATGTCAATGTCATAACACACATTCTCAAGGCAGACATCAGAATTTACAACCACACAAAAAACTACGGCCATCTATGCTGGCTGTATCAAGGGATGTAAATTATAACCCCTGAGAAAGGCAAGATGTACAACTGATGATGAAAAATGAGATGCCACCTCTGCTACTTTGGAGTTTGACAGATCACCTTCCTATTAGTTCCAGTAATCGGGTATGCAAGCTCCAGGAAATGGGAAGTACTTTCAAGTTTTGTTATTTAATTACATTAACCATTACGTACCATTTCACACAATGATATATTTGGTGCAATAAATATATATTAGCATTTTTTGCTGCGTCGTCCTGACATAATTTTCAGATTTGATTGTTCTTCAGCATGAATATGAACAAAGGCCATATTTACAAAGCCATTCATTGCCCTTGTATCACGCCGGGTGATGCAAGACAACACAGGGGCTTAAGTTAGAATTATCAAGAGATGCAGGAGCCTGTTTGTGTTGGGACGTGTTTGTTGGTTGTGCTGCTCTTTGTGTCAGTCTGAATAACACAGGAAGTAATGTACGCAAGGTGGGTGTCCCCACCCAAATCCCAATGCAATAGTAACTCACTGGGATCAACTAATACAGTACGGCTTGATGCTGCATCACGTAGTGTAAAGCAAATATGTAAATGTGTCAGAATGCTATATATGGTTATCACAGGTGCACGGAGTGATGCACGGCAATCAGTATAAAAAGATCTCACGTTTAAAACACTTTGGCAAGCTCTTCTAAGACGTTGAGCAACTGGGTTCTGGTGTGGGTCAAAGACAGCGTCAGCGAAGGAGGAAGGAGCGGTTATTTAGACAATGAATCAGCCTCATAGATCTCTGGGAGGAGGAGGTGATTCAGCTGTACAGACTCAAGATGGAAAGTACCCTGGAGTTGTTGGAGAAGTTTTCCTCAAGTCTTTAAACAGCAACAGGTTGGTCTAATGAGATACAATGGCATGTTAAACTGATGGCAGTACACCACGTGTCGGGCTCTAGATGGTTTCAGAAGACATCTATGTAGTTTGGAATATTACAGGCTGCTTTTTCTGCTTTACTTCAATCTGTGCTGGATGCAATATTATCACACTAACTCCACAGTACCTGCATTTTCCTAAAATCAGTCATCAACATTTCAACACCAAACAAGGATTCTATGACATTGTGGGATTTCCTCATGTTCTAGGAGCAATTGATTGTATGCACATGCAATTGTTGCCTCTTGCAGCTACTGTACACATTTATGGCAATCATAAGCATATCAGTTCAATCAATGTGCAGGCAATTGTGGATCATAAAGGAATCTTCACTAACATGGAAGCCAAGAACCCTGGAAGTGCCCATGATGCCTTTATTTTTTAACTCTGCCCCTTGAATGAGAGCTTTCAGAATGAAACCTATGGAAATCATATACTGATCAGTAGTACTCCACATGTTGGTCTAATTGCACAGTTATTCATTTGCATGTGGATGGGAAATACATTAATAATACCCATATATAGGATCAATAAAGTTCCATTTACCCGTGGTAAGTATAATGAAAGCAAACATATACACAATTGTGTACCATTGGGGGGCATATATACCAATCTCTCATGCAACACAGGTCAGCAAGCAAAGTTGCTGTCCTATGGTGAGTGAATGGTAGAGAGCAAAACTCCTGTATATGTACAAAGATATTGAGCATTTGTGGTCTCTCCTTGTGCTACTGTGGCACTATGTGCAGCCTCTTATTCACAGTAGAGAGTGAGAGAAACAGATCAGTTGCAATCTCCTAGGTACAATCACAAAAAAGCAACTGCTCTTGTCTGTATGTCCCTTACTGTCAAGACTAGGGGAGGAGGATAGAAGGAAAAAGTGCAAAGGGTCCCAAAAGGTGGTTCGTTCTTCCTCAGAATATCTTCGGATGGTGGGACATCCAAAGATATTGGAGAAGACGCCTCACTCAATTATCGTGACATGCTTCCTCATTGGCGTCTTTCCATACCCAGGTAAGATGGTCCTGCCTGGGCAGACTCGACCAAAGATGTTATGGGAGTTCTTATATAAAATGTTAACTGGCCATGCAGGGAACCAGATGGGTGATGTTAAACATACCTACAGGTATACCCAAATAATACGTTTATTGGTAGGTTACCTGGGGTATGAGATAAAATCGTGAACTAAATGGGGTTTGTTCTCAACACAATTGATTCAGTTATACCCTCTTCAACGTGCCAACATGTTTCGGACTGCAACGAGAGCCCTCACGGGTCTGGGGCCTTCTGCAGGGCTAGAATATCTGCTCCTAGGTGTCCCTGCTCCATACTCAGCACGCATTACATGCTAAATGAGGCCTAGTGCACTCACCTGTATTTTCTATTTTCCGGTAGTTTTTCTAAAAAAAAGGAGACAAAGAGAAGAAAAAAGGGGGACAGTTCACCTGGCTTAAATATAGACAGGTTGCTTCCACCGTGACTTTTTCCATCTCATGTACTCAATTGTAGTACTCTATAATTAACGTTAACCTTTATTCTGTAATTAATCTGTGCAGATACCTCAATATTATATCTATGAAATAGTGATCTCTATGCACTTATTATATAAAAAACCAAGGTGTTATATGACACTAAACAATTCGTTGTGAGCTAAAGACTCATGTGTCTTGCCAAAAACTTCTAAACGTTTCTTTACATACCTATCCCATGCTAGATAGTGAAAAAACACACACTAGATATCCTAGTGTCTCTCGTGCGATCGCATGCATGCTTGTGGAAGCTGGTGTTTAGTTTCCATGCTTACCTACTGGGTTATGCAATATTTGCACCATGCGGGTAAGGGGATATGGTGCTGTCTTTTAGTCAGACACTGTGGAAAACAATGGAATACATTTCATGTGGTATGGCAAAACAGGCGATATCCATTCCCTTTAATTAAACCAAAGTGTACACCCTCTACGAGGCTTTCAATCTCAGATGTTTATCTTGTTTGTTTTTCAGCAATTATTGAGTTGCACGATCGTATTCCAAAGTTCATTTTCCTCTATTTACTGAAAAATAAGAGAACAGTAGCTCACATTCTCTTCCCATTCGATCACTTATGTACTGGGCCATTAAACTCGTGAAATGTAGCTCTCACACTTTTGGGTTACTCGAAATAGCAGAAATGTTACCTTAATATTTAGTGCCCCAAAATATTATTGCACCTTGCTTTGGTGCCATACAATCTCCGCTCTGCTTTTGTAGTTAGATGACTTCTCATACTGCTGCCTTTGTGACACATGTTGCCACACTCAACTCACACATTCGACTTACTTTGTCAAAGTACAGTCACTGCCGGAGTACCTGTATCTTTCACCCCGCCCGCCGCCGAGTGTCGGTGACAGCGACGCGAGGTCATAAATACCCGTTGATCTTTGCATTGGATGTCACCACTCTGCGCGGGCACCCAGGAAAAGCCTTTCCTGATGGGAAACGTGGTCGATCTATTTTATCTGACATCAACGCTCCCTGCACCGGTATCCACTGCCCATAAACTCAAGAGACTTCTACAGGAAGCAATTGGTCAACTCTTCCTACCCCTCACTCAACCTCATCCTCCAGTACCCCATCTCATAGCCCGCAACATCACGGCTCCTCCCTACCAATACCCATTTCCCCGAGGTACCTAATTGACTATCTACCCCTAGACCTGCCGCACACACTGCTAACCCACACTCCATTGAGGATAAACTGGCAGAACTCAAGCATGATCTTCAACTAGTTAAAGACAGCCTGCATAACCCATTACACTTCTGTAGGAGTCTGGTTTAGTATATGGTGCACACGTATTTAGGTGAAGTACCGTGCACTAATCTAGACAACACTTATGGTGATTTTAGTGGTCTTAGACAACTATAGAAAGCTCTCTAAGTGGTAACTGTGGAGAGCAGCCTTCAGGCTTATCCAGAAAGAGTATTAAGCAACTTGTTTTACCAGATCTAATCATGTAGTCTAGCTTAAACAAAAAAGAACCACACAGTGTAGCTATAAAAATATATCTATTTATTATACAGCACTCACTAACACATTGGTATATCTCCTACCTGAAGATACCAACACAAATACACACAATACTTCAAGTGCAAACAGGTAAGTAAGCACAATACACAGTGGTCTCCAGGGGGAGACCAAACCATATACTAAGAAAGTGGAATGCGAACTGCGATCAAAGTCAGGACTTGGACCAAGACACTCAGAATAGCTGGGTACACAAGGAATCACCCAAGGTAAGTACCCAGGAACCTCACGGAGGCTGTGTGCAGAGTGGAAACATAGCTGCGTACTCAATAGAAGTCAACAGGAAAGTCGCAGTTTCAGTTTTTAAGAAGAAGGACCCTTCCTATTGGACCCTAAAGAAACCCATTGGAAGACAGAATGTTGGAGTTTGAGAGTCACCCCACCTGTGGATACCCCCGGAATCAGCATACCTACACCAGGGAAGCCAGGTGCATAGGTGCGAAGTGATGTCGGAAACGTCTGTAGACCACAATGGAGGACTTCAGTAAAGATGCCACTGGCGAAGGCTGTGCAAGAGTCTGGTGGAATCCAAGGGTGGATTCTTGAAGAGAAGAACCTGCAAGCCGAGGGATAAGAGTCTATTCCACTTGGAGGCAAGGAAGAACAATGACAACCGATGATGGGAGATGCAGGAGTGATGACGGTGACCTTGTTGCTGCAGATGTGAGGACCAGACAACGCTGAGGAGCCATTCACAAGCCATTCCACGGCGGAAGTCGAGAACTCGGGGGGAGGGGTTGGTGTCCGGCGGGAGCGCCAACAAGCCTTGGCAGCAGCAACAGACGGGGAAAATGATGAAGGAGCAACGTTTGGACCAGCTAGGTCCAAGGAACTCACCTAGTGCAGGAGAGTCAGCCCAGACCCTGAGCTAGCAAGGGAGTCCACTGAAGCAGGAGCAGACCCTCGAGAGGATCCAAAGGCACAGGAGTCACAAGAGGACTTTGAGCAGCTCACCAAAGAAGAAGCCCACAATGCAGAGGATGTGGTGAGGACGATGATATTGGTGGAAAAACATGGTGGAGCTTCTTGTAGCCTGAAGATCTCTGGAGTGCAGAGCCAACATGCCTTGGCAACAGCAAGTCGATGCAGTGCACAGTGTTTCAGTCCCAGTGGTTCAAACGAGGGATACTGGCCACAAACTTTCTGAGAGGGCAAGTCAGACCTTGAGAAACTTGCAGAACTACCACCTGTGTTGCTGAGCCTTTTGAAGTCTGTGGGACATCAGGATCAGCAGACCGGTCAGCTTCGTTGCTGTGCCTGCAGATGCAGGAGAGAGACTCCTTCACTCCAAGAGAGATTACTTTGGGTGTCCTTAATGCCCACTTGTCTGTTGAAGATATTGGATGAAGCATAGACACAGATGACGAAGAAGAGTTGCAGAATAGAGAGACCAAAAGCAGCATGAATCTTCTGTGATGCAGTCTCTGTTCCAGGCAATGTCCAAGTGTCCAGATGGTTGAAGAGTGACATGGTTTCAGGCTTGAGTCTTGTCCAATGATGAATATGAGGGCCCATCCCCAGGTAAGCCCTTTTATATCCTAAGAAAGGGGTTAGGATTAGGCCTGGGTGGTAAATTCCGTTCCACTCGCGGAATTTGCAGAATTCTGGTAATTTTGCGTACCGCGGAGAACGCGGAATTGCCCAAAATTCTGCGTTCCGTGGCTTTGTGGAATTTTTTGCTTGTTTACGTGCTCAAAATGCTTGTTTGTGAGACATTTGCCCCCAAGCATGAAAACAGCATTCTCAAACAGGAAAAAAGCATGGCGAACAAGCAATTCCGTGTGTTCGCGGAATTTCTGCGTGCTCCCAGAGATTTGTTACCGTTTTACAGAGCTTTGCGTAGTGCGACTATGCAAATTCCGCCCACCCCTAGTTAGGATGACTCAGGGGTCCCAGAGGAGGGGCTGGACAGAGGGGAGGAAACTCCCATGTTCTTTGTCCAGTGCCATACCAGAGCGGGAACCAAGGGCTCCCAGAACTAGTTCCAACTAGAGTATGTAAGGAAGGTACCAAATTTGCCTGATAAAGCGGTCTGGTGATGCTGGCAAGCACCCTCACCCCAGCCCAGTACATTAAGTCCTGTCTGGGAGGGGTCACAACTCCTTGTGACAGGAAACCTCTTGTTCTACCTTTTCCTGTCCAGCTCAGCAGCAGGAGGGCAGAATAATGTCTGGGGTCGGCAGCAGCCCTAGCTCGCTGTCAGACTATGGATGGCTATAACCAGGAGTACTGGGGTCTTCCCGGAGGAGGCAACCCAGTGCATATAATCATACCTCCAAAACCGGAAACAGTTTTGTGTTATGATTCCAACATGTTTGATACCAAACATGCCTAGGTTCAGCACAGCCACTATATAGTCAGCTATTGCATAATGACGCATGGACACTATATGTATGAAAATGGCTGGCCGCACTTACAAAGCCTGGAGAATTGACTCTTTGGTTTGTAGGGGGTGCCATGCTCATGGAGGGGCACCTTCACACTTATAACCCAGCACCCTGACTTCAGAATTGTAAGACTTGCTTTAGGGGTGACTCATAGGTTTTAAGTGTAATGACCTCATGAATAAAGGAAACCTATATCTGTCATATGTAGTGCTAGCACCAGCTTACACAGGATGCAATGGCAGATCTGTAGTCACAGTTTGAGTGGTCTCTCATTGGTGGCGTAATACATGCTGCAGCCCATGGGAGACCCCTGGTGTACCCATACCCTGGGTACCTTAGTACCATATACTAGAGACTTACAAGGGTGCACCAGTAGCCAATTGTGGAGGTACCAAAGTACTTACCATGTCAAATTTAGGGAGGAAGCACAGTGGCTGGGGTCCTGATTATCAGGATCCAGCAAGACTAGTCAGAAAACATACTGACACCAGCAAAACGTGGGGGTAACCATAAATGCAGATCCTACTTTCCTAGAACTTCTCTTTGAAGATGGAAAAGTTTTGGAAGATCAATACAATCCTTGAGACTAATGAACCCAGCCCTCTTGCAACGGAAAAACACTGCAGGAAAAAAACTTCATCCAGGGGAAATCCTTTCAGTTTTCTCTGGAAAGCATGGCCCTATCTTAATCATCACTCCAGGCCCCATGGGTCTACTAACCATCTGTCTGATGATGACATCCACCTCCTACTTCTATCTTACAACGGCTCTCGCAGTGACTCATCACCCTCACCACTCAGTATCCAAACTAGTCCTTCCAACCCGTTTAGAAAATCTAGTGTCAATCTCAGAACTATGAACAAGGATAACCTAGTCCCTGTTCCCACATCACACCTACACATGGTAGTAACTAAATCTCACATCACATCGATGCTCCTTAACTGCAGGTCAGCGGGTAAACATGCAGCTGATATTGCCGACCTCATTCTTATGCAAAAACTGGACCTCCTGATCTTTACTGAAACCTAGCTTAATGACACCTTCTCTTCAGTTTTGGACATCTTAGTTCCTCCCAAATATAACATCATCAGACTCGATAGACCTGTTAAAGTTGCGGCGGCATTGCATGCATCTATTGTTCCAGTGTCACCCTGAGACATTTTCAAACTGTGCCGATGTCCTCCTATGAACACCTAGGCATTGAAATCTGGAACAATGACAAGATAAGCTGTTTGCTCCACACAATCTTCCATGCCTCAGGGGGGAATTTTCTTTTCATTGAACAAATTATGGAGACCATAGCCTCAAACTCTGGTCAATACCTCAACCTTATCTTCATTGGGGATTTCAACTTACACTGAAAAGACATAACTGATCCCTCACTGTGCACCTTGAAGGGTTTCCTCTTTGACCTAAACTTCACCCAGGCCTACAATGCGCCTACCCACAACAAGGGTCCCACCCTTGATTTAATCATTGCGAAAGATAACATGATACAACTTGATAGCATATCTCCCTGTGACTGGTCCGATCACTACCTAATATCTTTTCGTATCTTGGAAAGGGTACTGTTTAGACAAGGTCAACCTCATAAAACCAAACAGTTGTCTCGAAATCTGAGGGACATTAAGGTAAATAGCCTAACCTCTATTGATAATAACCTACTTCCTCCAACCCCTAACATGACCAATCTGAATGACCTCAGTGATATCTAAATCCACGCCATGACAAATATATTCAATACTATTGCTCTGAAGCAACTCAAAAGGATGCCGATCAAACAGCCCAAACCCTGGTTCAATTGCTCCCTCAACGAGGAACTACGCAAACTAAGGCTCACAGAGGAATCATGGAGAACTCTCTTTCCATAACAAACCTCAAACAGTTGAGGATGACAAGAAGTTCTTCCAACAAACAAATCTGTAGTATGAAACCTGAAAACTTTAGGTCACAGCTTGACAACCCCAAAAACCGACCCAAAAAACTATTTGAAGTCATAAAACAACAAGCTAACCACTCACCCAACTAACAATCTGCACCCAAGGTCATACTCCCTAGTGATGAGTATTTTTCTGCACACTTTAACAAAAAGACAAGAAAGATTGAACTTGAACTGCAACTCGCATCACAAAATACGCAATATCAGATCCAGCCCATTCCATTGTCATGGCTAACCTCAGCAAGTGTCCCTACTTCTTGCAATATAGATTATACTCCAAAAAACAATGCATCTTGGAACAACTGTATAATACCAGGCAATGTCGAGCTACTCAAAACTATAACCTAATTAAAACCCTCAAATAATTTCAAAGATCCTCTGCCCGCAAAATTCTTCAAAGAGTTTGGATTTGCCATTCTCCCACTCAGGTCCATGATTTTCCATGAATCTCTAGTTGCCTCAAGATAGGACCAGTCACACCCGTTCCAGAAAAGCCAAATGCAAATTTATGTGATCCCAACAACTTCTGTCCAATTTCCAAAATCATGGCTTCAGACAAACTTCTTGAAAAATGCGTACACACACAACTATGCAATCACATCCAAAAGTTTCAGCTCCTTGACCAATTCCAATTGGGTTTCAGAACGAATCATAGTACTGAAACGGCTCTTACTCACATTGTTGATGATGCCCTTAGACTACTTGACCAAAACAAACCTTGTCCACTTATTCTTCTTGATCTGTCCACGGTGTTTGATGAGGTCAAACATGAAAACCTTATTGAGGTTCTTGAGAAGAGGATGGAGTTATCAGGCCCTGTCTTAAATTGGTTTGCCTCATTCCTACATAACAGAACAAAAAGAATCAAAGTTAACCATTCCCTCTAGTCGCTACCTGTACATTGGTCTCAATTGGAGTGCCTCAAGGTTCAACACTCTCTCCCACGCTTTTCAACTTGTTCATGGAACCCCTCTCTGAAATTCTGAACCGTTCAAACATACAATACCACATATACGTCGATGACACTCCATTGTATATAAAAATTGCCTCACCGGATGACATCAAAACTCTAAACTGTGTGCTTCTGAAAACTCTATAATGGTTAGCTCACAATCACCTTATGCTATATGCACTCAAGATGGAATTCCTTTTGATTGCCCCCCACAACCACTCTGCACCCATTCAAGACTGGCTCAAACAACTTACGGATCTCAACTGCACCCCACATGTTGTTGACTCCACAAGATCTTTAGGCATAGCCCTTTACAAATACCTGAATATGGAAGACCACATGAGTGCAACAGCAAGGAAAGGCAATCACCATCTCAACACACTTAGGAAAACCAAGCCGCCCCTGCCTCCTGAGGACCTGCAGCTAGCAGTCCAATATATAGTTATCTCCCGCTTGGTATATGGAATCGTGACCCTGGCAGGCTTACCCAAAGCTAGACCGGCCACTTTGAACTCTGCTGCCAGACTCATCACAGGATGAAGAAAACATGATCACATCACACCATACTTAATTCAGCTCAATCGGCTATCGCCCAAGCTAGGATTCGGTTCATGATAGCCTGCTTGATGCACAAAGCTCCTCAATATAACACCTCTATTTACCTGGCAAAAAAACTAGAACTTTCTGGTTTGAATCAGGTCTTAAGAAGGTCTAAGACTCTGCTGCTGAAACTGCACAAATTCAAAAAGAAAATAACTTACAACCGCTCCTTCTCCGGTCTTACCCTGAGAATATGGAATGCTCTTCGTCCCGAAATCATATCTAACCCTTTGACCTTCTCATTCAAAAAACAAGTCAAAGGGTTACTCCTGAATACCCATTTGCAACAATCAACCTGAAGCCACTATAACTAACTTTTATTTCTTGTCAACAACATGAGTCTCTCATTTAACGATGCAATGTTTGTTAATTTACATGTACCACATGGTTGGTTTGCTCTTTTTGTACTTGTGCTTGTTAACTTACTATATGTTTAGTATTTACACCTTTACCTGCCAATCGCATCTGCTTCTTTTTACAGCGCTCTGATACCCATACGGGCCATGTCCACGCTATAAAAAACTTTTCAAATAAATATGATAAGTATCCAAAAAGAATACATCTAAATGTATTCATAAAGTAATGCACCTTCTGGGTCCCTTTCAATTACGGGTAGGCCTCGGCAGAGTTTGCAGAATTCTGCTACGTGGAACTCCACGAAGTGACCAAGAAACTCTGCCACAAACGGTGGAGTGCGTTAGGTCACGCCCTTTTACATGGTTTTACTGCTAGGTGTTTGTATTAACAGCACCATGCACAGTGCAAGAGGCCATTGCTTCTTTCTGCCGCTCGGGTAGATTTACTACTCGAGCAGCAGCTTCCTCAACGCGAACGGATAGTTACTTAACTCGAGTAGTTGTGACCTTCGGTGACTGCGCGCTTTGAAAAATCTCGGTGGGAGGCGGTCTAGCATAGCATTTTCGCGCTCGCCATCTTAACATTGG
The DNA here is from genome assembly GCF_964204655.1 of Triturus cristatus. Lineage (NCBI taxonomy): Eukaryota > Metazoa > Chordata > Amphibia > Caudata > Salamandridae > Triturus > Triturus cristatus. The sequence goes on from NC_140588.1 coordinate 237,539,191, forward strand.
TGAACGCAATCTGGGAAAAAACTACAGTTTTTCAGAACTCTGCGTGCTCCGGGGAGTTCAGAGTGTGGAAAACTCCACAAACTCCGCAAACAGTGCCGAGTACACCGCCCAGGCCTAATTAAGGGACGTATTGATGCCCAAAGTTTTCAAATCAAGGACATGCTCAACATTGCGCTGCGGTGAGACTATCCCCAATTATTCCTGCAACAGAGTCTATTAAGCGGGCATGTAGGAGTCCATGCCCATCCAGGCTGTCCCACTCTCCTGCTGTATCGTACACCCACCATAGATTAGAATCTCGTTTGATGCTGTGGCAAGTTCTCCGGTCCTGGGTGCTGCTGCTAAACATGCATCATCACACCAAAGTGGTTCCATAGCAGCGCACACTAATTGCTGGCATTTAGGGATACCTCACAAATTCCTCATTTATAAGTATGCAAAACAGGGACATCTCACTCTCAGTGGGTTTTTTCTAATAATTCCCAGTTGAACATAATCCAATCGCCATGAACCCTTTCAATAAGGGCCGCTTCACTCCCTAAAGTTTTTAAATCAATGACATGCTCAGCATTGCACTGAACTGAAACTATCCCTGATTTTGCCTGCGACAGTCTATTAAGGGTGTGTGTAGAAGTCCATGCTCATCTAAGCTATCCCAGTGTCCTGTTGTATCGTACACCCACCATAGATTAGAACCTCTCTTGACTCCCCCGCAAATTGTTCGGTACCAGGCGCTGGCGCTTAGCATTCATCTTAACACAAAAGAGATCCCAGAACAGCGCACTCTAACTACTGGTGCCAGCTTTTAGGGATGGACTACAAATCCCTCCTATATAAGTATGCCAAACAGGTACACAGCACTCTCAGGAGTTTTTTTCTAATTTATTCACGGGTGATTATAATCCACATCTCACCAGGAACCACTGACGTCTCTTGAACATTACGATCTTTTTCAAAGTAGGCTTGTTCATTGGTTATGTCCAATCATATCCCCCGTACTCCAACAGGGGTATCCTGGAACTTGTAGTGCAATCTCGGCACCTCCTTCTATCAGTTTGTCGAGTACGTCTAAATGTATTAATGAAGTGATATATCTCCTGGTCCCCTTTCTATTAAGGGCTACATCGATCCCCAAAGTTTTCATATCAAGGACATGCTCACATTTGCACTTCGGTAAGACTATCCCCGATTTTGTCTGCCACAGAGTCTATTAAGGGGGCGTGTGTTATGTCGTACTTATTTAATGTATTGGGTTTTCTAAACGCTTTACACACCTGTCACCAGAGTTAAGCCTGCTTGCCTGATTTATTGAGACCTTGACAGGGCCTCATTTTGTGATTGTTGCCTTATTACTAGTAGTAGGTACCTACTTACCCCCACTAATAAACCACATTCCAACAGTGACCATCCTTTGAAGCGACAGCTAGCCCCTGGACCCTATCAAGAGAGTTCAGTTTACAGTTTGAGGAGGCACAAACCCAATAGTTAGGACACCAGAGGGATAAACTTTCCCTTAATATACGGAAAGGGCAAAGAAATTGACACAGCCAGTCTTATTTACAGTATATAGACACATCGTTTTTTGAAAAATAAATATGAAAAATCGATCGATCAATGGAACCAAATCAGGATCTTTTAGCTTAGACTTCAAACTGGCTACATTCCAAGATGGAATATTAATGCTGGGTGGATTTCGAGTGGACACATTTGATACAGAAATTGATGGTGCTCCCTGTGATAACCCACATGGGGAGCCAGTCTCTTCATTAAAGGCCCACCAATACTTGATCTCCACTATTCCTTGCCACCTGATTAAACCCAGGGTGTCCAGTGACCCTTCATTAAGTCAATATACTATGAATAGGCCTGATTCTGCCCTTAACCTATATGGGGTGAGAAGAGTGAGGTGGGCTGGATAGGAAAACATGGAGGATTATTCTTAAAATGGACATTATAGCCTAAGGGGGGATTGTAACGCAGACCAAGGCCTACTAGGCTATCAACCAGGCTAATGTTCCTAACTTTTAGTTTAATATCTTCAGTACAAAAAATCAAGAGGGGGGAGAATGAATCACTTGTCCTGTGAAATCAGGGTCTTTGTCATTGCCTAACCTTATAAAAAAACTCTCATATACGTACACAGGTCGAAGGCGGTATATTTGATTCTCCGCCTTGGTGTACTGTCACAGCATCATCATAGGGTTTTTGATAGTCTATATGCCGTCGTATCTGAAACTTCTAGTATGCCGTTCCCTGGCTTCCTCGGGGCACCGGAGAGCGAGGAAGGAACCTTTGTCAATCCTTCCAAGTCAATGACTTGTTCTGTCTCTAGACGCAGTGGCCCTACATAGGACATATCTGACTGCAAATAAACAGAAGTGGCAAATTAACCACTCAAATTAGGAGGCATAATGAGCTCCTAAAACACACCTGGTCCTGACAAAAGCCTCAAGAAAATGCGAGAAGGCTGAAACATGTTGACCTATTAGTGCGGTAGACTAATAACTGCGTCTACAGACGCACCACTGTTATATTTTAATTTCCCACATCACCCCTCTTTTCCTAATAACATTTTTTGTATTAGAGTGTTGTAGGGAATTTTAAACGTCACTGCATCTGAGCACATGCACACTCCCTTTTTTGATATCTGGACACTACTGGCAAATCAGTTGGTCTACCTCCAGGCGAAGGACAGCATATATACTATCAAAAACCCTATGATGATGCTGTGACAGTACACCAAGGCGGAGAATCAAGATATACCGCCTTCGACCTGTGTACGTATTTGAGGCTTTTTTATAAGGTTACGCAATGACAAAGACCCTGATTTCACAGGACAAGTGATCCATTCTCCCCCCTCTTGATTTTTTGTACTAGCCATTGGAAGCCGGATGGATCACAGCTTCTTATTCCCTCCCCATTTATTATTACGCAATATATTCAGTAGCCTCGCCTGTGAATCTTTTTGCATGGACAATATCTGAACGGATCATAGAGTAACAATAATGAGTTGACCTTATCATTTAAATGGATTTGTTCACTAAGGAGTCCTTGGAGTCCTCGTCTTCTCTTGCCCCGTGAGCTAATTTGGGCACATTGGTCAAATACACACAACTGGGGGGGAGGGGGCAGGATTCTCCTAAAGCCCCTTGCTGATGTTTGTTCTTCCTGCTGCAAGGAGAGTTCCATGGGGCAGTAGGTGTGACTGTCAGACTCAAACACCCTATGATCCATAACAGAGTCCCTGGGCCTGCCTAGGACGAGTGGCAATGCAGATGATAGTACAGGTCTTAATGAGATGAATGGATTAGGGCTTTGGGCAGTCCTCCTCTGATGCTTATGCCCCAATCTGGTGAGAGAACCATGATCTTGGTTGGAGCACACCTTTCGTTTAGCCATGCGTGGACAGGGTGATAAACATGATGGGTTTGGTGGAGCTTGACTCAAGCAAGTGCAGTACGTGGCAGTTTCAGCCAATGTTGTTAATGGCACAAGTTTTCCTTTCAGCCCAGAGATCTCATCTTGTAGACCACGAACTGACAGCAAAGGGCTAGGTGACACTGGCTACTGGCTTCCGGTCGTTGATAACCTGTAATGGGATCTGGGCTCGGGGAACCACCTGTTTCTGTGCCGAGTTGATACTTGCTAATGTCTCAGTAGGGTCAGGACATGGGTGATTTACTGCTAGAATGGCAGCAAAACAGTTTGAACATACTATGCTTGGCTCTAGAGGAATAATAGGGCAAGAGGCAGAAATGGAATCATTGAAACCTGCAACATCTGACACCTGAGATTAATCAGAGCCTGGAACATCCATGTTGGACTTCTTTACTTTGGAAGTATGTATACTTCTTTTCAGGCGCATCTCTTGTCACGGAAAAGAGGCAGGGTAGTGGGATGGGTGGCATGTTGGAGTGGAAAGAGGGGCGAGGGAAACATTTAAACAAACTTACCTGCTGCCTGCTGCCTCGCCCTCGTCCACTCCTCACCTCTACTCTTCCAAACGGAACATGCTCCCAGCCTGCCCAGCGGCCAATCCTGAAGTTGTTCTCCCATGAGAGCAGCAGCAGGATTGGCCTGAGCGCCCTCGATTTGTGCTCCAGGACAGACTGTGAGTCTCTGCCTGTTCTCTCCAACCCAGCAGCATTGCAGGGTTGGAGAGAACTTTCACTGTGCATGATGGTTTGGTCGGCCAGTGCACATACCACTCCCCTCAATACCGTCATTGTTGCCCCACCCCAAGACTCTGGGCACCAAAACAATGGATTTAGGCCCAGATCTCTGACTGGTGGTGAAGGTTTGACATTGTTCAGCATTCTGTCCATCAACTGTTCTTTTTACATTTGTCACCCTAAGTGGGACAGGTATGCCCAGACATGGGTCCTGTGTTTGCCATGCCTCTGGATTCAGGCCATCCTGACTGATGAGGTGTGATACCCAAAACCAATCCTAGGATGATTGTTTCAAGTCCAGAGAAGAACCATGGCCTGGCAGTTTGGGCTTGACTGTTCCCAAGGGGAGCAGGGTCAAGACTGATTTGCATATGGCTGTGTCCAAACTGGAACGGCATAGTGAGCACAAAACGATGGATTTATGCCCCGGTCTCTGACTGGGAGTGAGTGTTCGACTTTGTTCAATATTCCCACCATCAACTATTTTTTTTGTAATAATATGAAGAAAAGCAATCAAAAGAATATGTTGCCTGGATTATAATGCTCCGCTTTTCAAACAACAAAATTAAGTGTGTTCAAATATGTATGTCTTAACTAAAATAATGAATGCATCTTTGCAATTACATGTTTAGATGCATTTCATCAAATACTATGTAGGTATCAATTACTGTTACCAAAATACATATAGTAGTATATGTTATGTGCATTGAATATACCTACGAGAACACTAAACAAAATCTGTGGAAAAGATTGGATGAATATGTTGTCAAATTGTTGAGATGTTCAACATATCAACATAATCTAGGGCCATTCTGACATACATATGTTGATTGCGCAGTGCAAAACAGCATTACCGTACAGTCATTTGCGTATAACTTCCATTCATTCCTACTACAATCATACTACCACAACAAACACTAAGAGGAAGTTTAACAGTTTGAGTAAAATGCTTCCACAATTATCATTCATACAGCATGTATATATAAGTTGTGACCTACCTCTAATATGTTTTTCTATCTCTCTAATCAGCTGATCAATTTTATGGCCTACAATCATGGCGAAGGACCCCGTTTAGCCCAGCAGAGAAAGAGCCCCAGAACACATTTAACTCTGCATTGTGAAGAACCCGAAATGTCGTAGAAAGAACTTCTGGTGTATGGAAATCCTGTTTTTGTTGCTTGGACCAGTCTGGCAGGAGACACCTCGACACACCACTCATGGTGTGTAAAACAATTGTGCTCTGTGCCATCCTGCACATATCTGGGTTAGAACACATGATGTAGAATGGCACTCACAATGTCTACGAGCAAGTGAGGAGTAGCAAGATGTGGACAATGAAGGAATTGTGCACTCAGTGGAAAGGGGCACAAGGAGAAATGGTTTGGTTGCCAATTTATTCTTTTAATGTTATAATTGCAGAATTGTAAATCTTCAAGTACGTCTGCATATGTGTAATATAAATAAACATGTTTGGTTCTACCAAAAAAAGTCTAAGTAATGTGGTTGTGTTTTTGTTAATTAAAAGAAAAAACTTTACAAATGTTCTACATCAACCATCACAGTTATCCATATCTCTGAAATAGTACATCTGTATGTCAAATGTTAGAGTTGTAGTTCATTTGCAACATTAAACATCTACACCTTGAACAAAACAGATATATGTAATGGGTGTATGTATGACAGTTGCTGAGTAGAGTCCTCTAAGATGCCTCAATATAGTTATACCCTTCATCAAATTTTCAAATGCCAACAGAGTATTATTGCATAACAGCACTAATATTCGAAAAAAGCAGCTGGGTTGTAGAGGATTGCACTGCCAGGACTAGTCACATTAGTAATAGGATATTGCCCACCTCAGATGATCAGCTGCCATATGACCACAAAGTTAAACATTAATTCAAAGGGGTATGAGAGGCAATATGTATACAAGGTAAAACATAAAGTATGTACATAAAGCAAAAGAATGAGGAAATCCACGTTGTTGTTTGTGATCTTAAGTTGTATTTTTTCAAGATGCACTCAGTTTTCATAAGAAGACATCCACCTTGTTTTGCCCAGACATGGGCTTCTTCAGGGCTGTAATACCATACAAGATATACAAAGTTTAAAAACCAAACGTATTAACAAGTATTTGTGTGATGCAGGAAAAACGGTGACTTGTATTATCTGTGCTAATGGTGAGAAAACACACAAGGTACGGTGTGGTATAGATTAAGGAAAAATGGAAAGTGAGGTGAGGGAGGAGAGTCTTTTTAAGAGGAGGTAAGGAGACCAATGCTAAGAGTGGGGATGAAAGACTGAAGTGCTGCTAGGTTATCAAGTCTTAAGTAGTGCCAAGAATAAAGTTTTATGATCCAAATTGTACTTGTGTGATACTACCTGAGACTCCATGATCTACTCATAATGTGTATAACCCAAATAAAGCATACAAAGAAGAGATCCAGAGAGTGTTGTAGGGGTATTTTGATATCAATTGGAAATTTACTTCACTGAGGGGTATGGAGTGGGATGCACTGTAGGTAGTGGACAGGGGAGAAAGCATATCAAGGATCTGTGGCACCAGAAGAAGGCTGAAAAGGGACCTGGTACAAGGAGAGGAGGAAATAACCAGCCTGCAGCAACGAGAGAGAAGCCATGGAACAGAAGACAGGGCTCTAGTAGCAGCACAGTGTATTGTGGCAAATATGTGGGACAGGTTAGACTGCTACACAAGGAGGGACTGCCAATACCGACTACACTGGGAGGAGGACAAATCCAGGCAATTGCTGGCAGAGCTGCTCAATCAAGAGAGACCCCCACTAATTCTATCCTTGACCTGGGCATACGGAATATGGTGGCTGGACAGATGGGCATTAATGCCCTTTTGAGAGATCGATGGTGGAGGTATATGAGGCAATGACAGTAGATACAGGCAACAACAAGGTAGAGGTCCCCCTACTACTGAGGCACAGTGGGAGGGACTGAATGGATAGATCTGGGAGGAAGAGCTGCCTTAAGCCCTAAGATATATGGCCCATTTTAAATACCCCGGACCAGTTGGCCTGCTGGTGGAATATTATCAGAACTTACTGGTTCCCAGGCTTCTGGAGATGCTCCTGGAGGTCAAGCACAGAGGCACACTACCAGCACCTACGCATGTGGTTCTCATTGTGATGATCCCAAAGCCTTATAAGGGTCCGGGAGATCGGAGGTCTGATAGGCCACTCTCCATGTTGAACGTTGATACAAAGATCCTCTCCAAGATACAAGCCACAAGGCTATGGCAGGTTGTGTCAAGCCCGGTGGAGGATGTACCCATATGAAACTAAGGCAACTGTAAACCTGATGCACTGGATTCATAGGATGGACTTGGAGGCGGCACTAGTGGCATTGGACACCGAGAAGGCATTCAACACTCTGGGATGCGAGTAATTGTGGAAAGTGTTGAGGCGTATGGGAGTGGGACAGGAAATCTTATCCTGTGTAAGTCTTCTGTACGACAAGCCCACTGCGTTGGTGTGGACTGGAATAGTAGTTTCTGAGGTTTTCCATGTAGACAGGTCTCAGAGTACAAGACAGGAATGTCCCATGTTCCCATTCCTCTTTACTCTGGCAACCGAGCCCCTGGCGGCGTGCCTAAGGCAGGAACTAGGGGAGTGGGGTATACTTATTGGAGCCACATTGTTTGCTGTGCCAATGTATACTGACAATACTGTCCTCTACCTATGCAGGCCAGGAGACTCAATAACTGTATTGCTGGGGGTATTGCAGGTCTTTGGCAGAGTGTTCGGAGTGTATAGCAATAGGCAGAAGACAATCCTTTTTCTGTTGGCAGACCTAGAGGAGTGTCGGGAGGGTGAACTCCCTGAAGTGGGTCTGCCCTGGGAAATAGAGCAGTTCCAATACTTGGACATGCAGGTGGCCCATGGCTCAGGGTTCCAATATGATCGTAATATCGGGTGGGTACTCAATGGTCTACAAGCCTCATTTGGTTCTGGTATACATTGCCAATCTCAGTAATAGGCTGGGTGGCCCTCTACAAATTGGTTATTTTGCCCCTTGGCTTGTATATGATGCAGAACTCCTTCTGTGACCTGTTGAAGTATGTGTTCGTGGAACTCAATATCCTTTTTGTGTCTGCAGTATGGGCGGGTAAAAGGAACAGAGTCAAGTTAGATGTCCTGAAACTGGACCTTTAGGAGGGCAGGCTAAGTCTCCCTGATTTGCAGCTCTATTATATGGCTGGACTCCTGCAGAATGCAGCATTGTGGTGTTCAGATGGTACCAATAAGGAAAAACGTCTACTGGCCAACCTGTTGGATGACATTGATCTCCCAAAGCTGCTGATGTGTGGCACCGGGGTACCGGCATAGTGCCCCCATAGGGTACGGCAAATAGCGATGGTCTGGGAACTGGCGGTAAAGCAGGTGTTATGTAGAGTGCCATATGAATAGCTTCTCCCTATCTGGTGGCTGAAGCCATTCCAACAGGTGCAGTCTCTGATGGAAATGACTCAGTGGTAGCTATCAGAAGGCAGGAGATTTTCATGTCAACTTCATCGAGATGGTGACTCTGTTTTAGGTGGCACCAGGATGCCAAGCTTTCCCGGGTGGCCTGGGGGATGTGGTTGCCCTTTCTGGAGGAGCTGGAGGTATCCCATACACTTAACATCCTGTTAAATCAGCGTGCAAGCAGAGGACTCATATCTCAGTTGTATGTGGCACTGAAGGCTGATGGACGCCCCCTGGACAATGTAAATGGCTGTCAGACCTGTGCGAGTGATCTGTGGCAGAGTAGTGTAGACTCAGAAGAGTACGGACACATGACAATGCGGAATGAGATTTGGAAATACTGAGGCGATAGCGAAGCAACTGGAGGAACGTAAATGAAATGTACGAATGGCTACAATGGTCCTCCTCGGAGGTGGAAATAGAACGTTGAGAGTGGGTGTTGGAACTAAGTGCAGCTACTGAGGGGTGGTGTTTACTACTTCATTGTGGGGTAATGACCGGTGGTATAGGCGTGAAATGAGCATGGGAGTCTGTGCTGGACGTGTTGTATATTGTAAACTGTGAAGAGTGGAAGATGTGGGTGTTATATGGATGATGACTCCACCAGGTGAGGGCTTCAGTGTTCAGTTGTATTTTATGTTTTTTGTATTCAGCATGAAAAATGTTAGTGAAGACAAGCTTAAAAACAAAATCAAAGAAAGCAGGCAGAAGCAGTGATGGGTTGTGGTGTGCATGTTAAGTATCAAATGCATTTCTTAATCCACCTCCTGTTGTTAACAGAATGTGATAGGTATGTAAAATCAGAATTCTTAATCCGCCCAAAAAAATTTAAACAATGTATTAGTAGGTATACTCTCAAAAGGGCATGTAATAATGTAATTAATAACAATGTTGTAAAGTTACCTAACTGTCTGAATTCCAAAGCTGCATAGATGTTTCTTTATACTAAGCAAAAACAATGCTAAGCCAGTTTGTATGGCTATGCGTGTGTTAGGAAGTAAAACATAATGTGTGCCAATTCAAGTCGCTTCAGTGGGTTACCTTGTGACACTGTGTTGTGAAGGCCTTCCATTGCAGGATCTTAGTTGTACCCATGCATCCACCCAACTATGTGTCCACATTCATAGAGTGAGATCCCATAAATTATAACTGATTTTAGAAATAAAAAGCAGACCTGCTGTGGGTGAGCATCTGCGAATACGTTTAACACGACTTTTAACGAATGCACTTTCCACACTCTTATTATTGTAGCTCATGACGTCTGGACTTTTACAAAAGATCTTACTGCTATAGCATCTATTTTTACTTAACCTAAATAAAATGTACAGGCAATCAAACACATTCCAGAACAAATGCGGCTGATTGTATGTCTCATACAGGCTATGGACATCACAGTTGCTGTTGACTCTGCTAAGGTAGATAATGTTAAAGTTGTGAGGCACATACACTGTGGAGGAACATGGAATGTACAGAATACACTATCTTGATTAAAGAGCCACTAAACACCTTAGACTTATTAAGTTAGAATGTTGCTGGGTTGGCAGGAAATCTGCTGAAGATGGTATCTGTTCTTTACTAAATAAATTTACCATCATTTTTTGTAGGAAACCTGGGATGTCAGCTGTAATTGTTTTCGACTGTTTTAGCTCTTTTTGTGTTCCTGCCATCTTGTTTAAATTTGGAAGGACTAAATGAGGTCTCACTATTATAATTACCCTTAATTTGGTGTGCAAAGCCAAAGAGATTAACACTGGTTCGCCGAACATGGCAGCTGTTTCACTGTATTTTCCTAACTGGAATAGTCTACTCATTGTTAACGTTTATAATGCTTTTTTTCACATTTCTTTATTGGCATCTGTTAATTGCATTCAGGATACAATATCATAATCATGACAATGCACTGTGCATTAGTAAAATAGTAAATGAAAAGTCTTACCAGACAACAATTCTGGTTAAATTCATAACCTCTTTCGCCTTCCCCACCCCGGAATCTTCTATGTAGATACTTTTTCTTGTCTCGTGAGAAGTTCTCATCTCAGCCTTTAGTCATTCGTCACAATGATCTCGTGCTTTTATAAAGCTTTTTATCAGCAGCGTCATACTGATCATGTATGTATTCTCAGAGATCTTTTAGAGTGTGTATTAATCACCAATAGTGGCAATATATTTTTCATCCCATCGGGTCAATTTAACTTTCATCTTTGTTTTCGGCGTTTCTCTACCAAGTAAGGGCCCTCTGAGTCAATTTTAATGATGGCATCGCACCTTAATCATACTACACTTGGCAAACAGATGAATTGTATTGTTGAGGATTTTTGGGGCTCATTTACAAGCCTTGTGTGACGCTAAAACGTCACTTTTTTGGGAAGTTTCGGTGGCACACAGGGCTTAGCCATATCTACAAGGCCACTTAAAGCCACCCTGCATGGCTTTCATGGCCTTGCAGATATGGAGTGTTTCAATGCAGCACAAGTCACAGCGTTGCCTCACACTGCAATGGGGAGGCGTGCCATGGGAGTTAAGTTGGGTGTTCCCACGAAATACCCACTGCATTTGACACATTCCCAGAGTTACAACATTCTGTAAATCTGGGAATGCGTCCAAAGCCTACGTCTCCCCAGGGGAGGCATGGGGGAGGTGCAAAAAGGAGAAATAACTTTATTTCTTCTCATTTTTTCCTCTGCACACATAGACAGACAGAATTGCTTCCATTGTTTGTTTTTCTGCAGGAAGGTGTCCCTCCCTGCACAAAAACAAGACTCCGTTTCACCATGGTGCAAGGGTGCCTGCGTTGGCGCAAGGATGCCATTTGTGCACCAGTGCAGGGAGAAAGGACCGTAATATGCTGTATCTTATAGATACAGAACATTCCTGCCCTTTTCTTTTGACATAGGACAGCGCAGCAGGAAAACTTGTGCCACTGCCCTACGCCCAAAAATTGTAAATGTGGCCTCCAGTCTTTCTCTTATTAATTACACTTGCATTCCATAAGTGTGCCCACCTCATCAGGGATTGATGTTCTTTTTATTTCCAGCCCCCTCTCAAAAACTTTCAGATATTGTGGGGAACTCAGAGCAATCATAACCATTTATCAGCCTCTATTTCTGGGGGCCTGAAAAACAGTTAACCTTTTAGGAATAATGTTAGTACACATGTTCAAGGCAGGTGCATTAGATGGAATATGGCTATGCCAGATACTTTTTATCATGAACTTTTCTTACATTATTCTCTGTGTTTTGACATCTGTTTAAATTACACCTTCTGTGATGACTCTATTAGTTCTTTTAGCTTTATCTGTGAGAAAGTAAAACCCCTGTTGATTACTACCATTAACATTTCAAATACTAAGCCTTGCAAATGTTTAAATAACATATGTTCTAGGGCCTCATCGCGATTTGAAGACAGCTGTAAAATGGATCCTAAGAGATAGATTAATGGTGCTTGTTTGTCACGCAGGAGTCTTGAGTGGGAAAGGAACGATACAGGAGACTTTTGAGGATGTAAGTTTGATGTCTTTATTCCAAAATTAGCAAGAGCCCTCTGGCCGCAGGTTAGCTCTCCATGAAATCCTAACTGCATCTGGAAACACGGATACCATGGAGAAGGAATGTGGCCATGAGCAGACAGTAAACCATCACAAACAAAAGAAAACAGCACGCGCGAGTGATCATGCTCGTGATGTACATGTAACAACACTCGTGTGATCACTCTCGTGATCACCCAATGTATAATGCGAGCGATCACATACCACGTCATCTTCCCTTTTTAAATGAACCGCAATGATAGAATTTAATGCTCATGAAAATCTTTAAACCTGGCTGGCAAGGAAACATTACGTGCAGATCTTAAGTGACTGTGCACACTGGTATCAGGTGCAAAAGAAGTGGAAAAATTACAAAACTCCACAGAAACACCGTCGTGAATTATGTCAGTAGAAATTTGCCTTGCAAGATCAAAATTGGTAATATTGGAGAAAACGTGGTTGCACCATGTATGAAGATAAATCATCATATCCCAAGTGAAACCAGCTTTCGGTTTCTAACTTTTTGTATTTACAAATGTCAAGTGCTTTCTCAGGTGTCAATTTGATTAGATCTCTTTTACTCCACCACCCTTTACTTTGTAAGGACATAGCACCTTTAGAGACCTTCTCAACCTGAATTGGTTCAAAGAATATAGAGGGGCAGATTTATGAGCCCCTTGCGCCACTTTTGCGTCACTTTTCCCATGTTAAAAGTGACGCAAAAGTGGCGCAAGGGGCTCATAAATCTGCCCCAGAGTCTCTATTTTTTACCTTGTTAGGGTGTCTGATGAAAACCCAGGCATTCTTTTTAAAATCAAAACACTTCACAGCATGAGTGGCATCATAATATAATTCGTGTTTCATCTGTGCAGTCTCCACTCTCTGTTTAACCATCTTAGCAATGGCACAATGGCAACGTTTATCTTTTAGTAAGGTGCCTTTTAAGCAATCAGAATGATAGAGCGTCAGGTGATTCTGCAATTTGTAGGGGTGCATCATATTCACCCTTAGTCAGCACCCGCATATTAATCGATGTGTGTTAAGTAGTGCCATAGAAATGTATTGCTGTAATCGTTTAACATAGTGGTGATTAGAATTGTAATAATGCTTTTGTGAAGAGTAACGCTGTAAATCATGGTGAATATATTCAGTAAAAGATATAATGATTAGTTTTGTGCAATGCAATGTATTAGGTTAAACGGGTGCCATGTTAAAGTTACACGTGCAAGTTGCTTGCTCACGTATATGAAAATAATGAACTAATGCTTAGAGTGTGATTTAGCAATGTGGTTAACAGTGTAAAGGCCTGATCGCATATGTGTAAAGAGAAAGGCCTGTTCATTTTCTTATGTTAGCCAAACGTTGTAGGCTGAAAATGATTTCCCTTGGTAAAGGCTTTAGGTTGCAGGGAGATATAAAATCTTGGAAACGTGGAATGTTTTTTGTTCCCATGTTTCTGTTGCAGGTGCAAGGACATTTAGCTCGTTAGTGAGAGTAGGTCTTTGTTTTAGGAGTTAGGATGCTGCGAGAAGCCAACAAGGGAGAGCATTGGAATGTGGAGATGATACTTTCAGCGGAGAAGGTGCCTGGGACCCAAGGTCAAGCTAACCGTCGTTGAATGCCTTACAAGTTTACCGGAAAACTACTGGGAGAAGACCTGGCTGAAGAGGTGTGCCGAAGGGCGTGTTCTACAATTTTGGGATTTTGTATTAGGGACAGTGCCCCGAGGGTTGAGCAGTTGATGTTTAGACGAGAAGCTAGAAGGAGCATCTTAGATCGAGCTCTGACTAAGTGAGTGTACTTCTTAGGAAGTCTTCACTTCTGACACCTTTTTATTCTCCTTGCCTGGGATGGGAAATGCTAAGTAGCGATGTCACCTTAGAGTTTGTGTAGGGATAGACTAACGTTTTTCCTTTTAGACTAATGATTCCTAATTTGGATGTTGGATTAACCATTGCTTTCTTGATGATTTTGGAGTCAGTAATTCTGTGTGTCTTGAGTCGGATGAGAATCCTCTGTAGACTTGCTTTTGTATTAGTGCCCATTTATCTTCTACACCTAGTACTGAGGTGTCTGTATGTTCAGCTATTTTTGGTTGTAATAAAATCTTATACATTTTAGATTCGGAGTCAGTGGTCCTTTCCAAATGAAATCTAATTTTCGTGATTATGTTCTGATAATTGTATTTCCTCCCCTCTACACTATTTAGCAGATAAAAAGATCCTGGCGACCTGAGAGGATTCTTGGAGATAACCAGGTAGGCAAGAATCCGGCCCTGTCAGTTGGAAGCAGAGTAGGATGATTATCTCTGATAGTGAGGGGAGATCTAGATCAGGATAAGAGATTCCAGAGACCCATAGAAGTCAAGCGATGGTGACTCATTGTATTGCGAGCAGCGGACGATGGTGGTTGAAGGAGATTGATGGAGAGTAGCAGTGCGGCGGAAAGCAGCAGTTCGTGGAGGAGTGAGTATGAATAGGGTGAGATGTTTGTAGATTGCGGTGTTGATTTGTTGTGTGATGTCTTGCGGAGTTGGAGTGAGTGTTGAGTGATTGTGAGATCAGGCTGTGAGCGCACGCAGCCCAGGAAAGTCTTAGGCTCGAGGAGTAGCTTAAGCGATTGTGGTGTAGAAGACACCCAAGGTAGATTTTGTTGACCACCGAAAGGGGATCGTGAGACGTCATCGATTGCCTGGACTGAGATAGGGGGTGAGAATGTGTGAGTGCGTGAGAAACTGACGCTGGTCGTGGGTTGTTGTACGTGGAATTGAGTATTTGTAACCTATCAGAGGTGATTGTCTAGTCGTTCGCGGACAGACAGTTGCCAGCCGAGGTCGACAATTTCGAGAGACTGTGGACTGACAGTCAGAGAAGTAACTTGTTTTGGACAAACGGTTATTTCAGCATATGAATGGGATGAATGTAAGGGTGAGACGTAATTTGAGAAGGAGGGGAACTGCTGCTAGAGGAGGACGGGTGACGTCAGAAGGTGCCGCGCTGTAATAGGTCGGTTGGTGTGAGTCGCGCTGCTATTGGTGGGTTTGACATCAGGAAGTAAACAAAAACATTGTGTGTGATCGAAAATTTCTCATCATGAAATGTTTTAAAGTTTTCCGAGAATTATGTAGAGGTGACAAACATGTGGTTACTCGTGGGGGAGAAGAGGCCCCTCCCGAGGATACTCCAGCGCATTACATGGCAAGAAATGTGGGATTGCATACCATAATTTGGCTTGAAAATTGGCATAAAATGACTCAGGGTGAGGGTGAATTGGCTTTCCCACGATATGGCTCTTTCAGGTTGGAAGTGTTGTACCACTTGAAATCTGTGATGGCGGCACTGCGACCTTTGCCGAGACCAACTCAGTTTGAGACGTTGTATGCATGGATCAGAGCAGCGCATGATAGGAAAAGAGATCAAAGTTAGGAAAGGGTGAAGTAGAGAAGAGGTGGAGAGTGCAAACAATAGAGGGAGACAGGTTGTATCCATTATTGGTAAAGACGGATGGCTCGAAGGTTAAGAGCGCGGATGATGATGATGACAGTGATACCAATGACAGCCTACTAGAGAGGTTATTGTCCGAGAGACCTCCTCCAAACAATCCAGATTCCTGTGAAGGGAGGTCGGCTCAAGCAGAAGGGACTAGTGGAGTATGAACTCAGTCAGAAGTGAGAGTAGAAGGGAACATTTCAACAGGGACTGAGGGCATGAAAAATCAGTCTGTAGTAAACTCCGAGGTTGGGAGAGGTGTGAGGTTACCGGATGCTTTAAAGGTACCGGTGACCATTGGACCCATTGCTTCTGTTTATGATCCAGATCAAGTGAAGGTTGGGAGTTCAGTACAGTCAGCTGTAAGAGCGAGGAGTGTGGTCGAGGGAAATGGATCAGAGAGTGGGATGGAGCAAACTCCAAAGCAATTAGAATGGAGTACGCCATTACCAGCTACAGCAGACTCCTCTAGGGGACAGGGAGAGGAGAGACCAGTGAGGCCAAGGTCTTTGGCCGAGTCAAGATCAGATTTGCAGGTGTGGGCACCGCCAGTGAGAAATCAGAGTGAGAGGACGGTAGAAAGTGAACGAGGCACGATTGCAAATTGTTCTGTTCCTATGAGCATGTCAGAAGAAAGTAGGACTCAGGAACGGGAATGCAATTATGACGAACGAGATGGAGCAGCTTGTCGAGAAATATTGAAGGGAGCTCTGAAAGTAAGAATTTTAGATGTTGTAAGGTTGAAAGCAGAAGTAGATGAGATAATAAATGGAAATGTGCCTTTTGAGAGAACGTACATGTATGAGCAAGATGAGTTACTTTTTGTGGCAAAAGATGTGACTCACACGGCAAGAACTGCACACGAGAAGTTGTCAGATTTAGCTAAGAAGTATGATGTGGACCTGTCTAAAACGAAATCATTGCAGGGAAGTCATAGATTGCAGTATAGCGATCAAGAATTGGAAGAGAAAAGGGTCATGGAATTGAGAACCCATATCAAGGATTTGATTATAGCAATGCATGCATGGCTCATGCTTGATAAGTGGGAAGAAAGGTGGTCCAAGAAGAAGAGTTCTAGAAGAACGATAGGAGAGACGCCACCTCCAGGGGGAGGGAAGACAGAGGTAGGGAATTTCCCTTTACGAGAGGTACAGAATGGAGGATATGTGCATGTGCCTTGGAATAGGGGTGACTTGGCTGCATTTACGAATGACTTTCCCCATCTAAGGGAAAAGCCTGTGGAGTGGTACAAGCAGGTCGATCGGTTTGTTAAGATTTTAAAGGTGTTGTGGGTCGACTTGAATACATTGTTTGACATTGTGGTTCCGAGTGATTTATGGTCGGCATGTAAAATTGCTGTTGAGTGGCCAACCTCAGAGCCTGACAGGGATCCAATTTCAAATGGTTCGTCACCTATAGTTATGAAAAAGTTTGAACAGGTGATCACATGGTTGAAGTCGAAAATTTCACCACAGGATATTGATTGGGTTAAGATAGATTGGGCAGTGCAAGAGCCAAAAGAGACAGTGCACAAGTTTTATGAGAGACTTTTGCAGGCTTTTCAGCAGTACAGTGGATTAGATGTGCTAGATACAAAAGACATGGGACAGTTTGTTTCGAAGTTTGTGTTGGGATTGAGGCCAGAGGTCAGTCTCATGATACAGCAGCATTTGATCTGTTGGCAGAACAAGCCTGTGGATGAGATCTTACGGTATGCTAGGTATTATAGTGATGAGATAGAATCAAAACACAGGAAATTGAAAGACAAATTGATGCTTGTTCAGATGCAAACGACTCAGGGACAGCCTAATGGAGGAAGGAAGCAGGGAAATAACCAAGGAGGAAATCAGAATGTCCAGGGTCAAGGAAGACCAAAGTCAATTGATCCTAAGACAGGAATGGATGTGGCGACATTGAAAAAGACCACTGCCTGTCATCTTTGTCACCAGATTGGACACTGGAAACGCGAGTGTCCCTTGAACCCGATGAATCAAGTGCAGCAGGAAGAACAGATAGTTCAGGTACCTGTATCTGAAATAGTTCCCACTGTAACTAGACCTAGGATGGTGAAAGGGGGGGCCAATAGCCTGCAAGTGCAAGTCCCTCAACCTCCTAGGATTCAGAACCTACAACAAGGAGTCCGAACTTACATGCAGATGCCCATGTTTGAGGGAAGTGAGGAGTTTGGTCCGGATCCATTGGCAGGACGGTGCCTGAGAGGGGAGGAAGACTGCACGCTTGGAGCAGTCTTAGAGGTAGACCAGAGGGGACCATTTGTGGAAGCAGACATTGATGGTCACCCTACCACCTTTTTGGATGACACTGGTGCTACCCGGACTACTGTAAGATCAGCAGTAGTCCCCAACCTACCCCTCTCGGGACAATCGATCCAAGTTGTTGGCGTAGCAAATAAGAAACTAACTATCCCGCTGACAGAGCCAATTCCTGTGAGAATAGGAACTTTCAAAGATCGACACCAGTTTGTGGTGAGCGATTCGAGTCCAGTTTGCCTGTTAGGAAGAGATCTGTTGTGCAAGCTGAATTGCACCATCTATTGCACACCAAAGGGAGTTGAAGTACAGACAAAGGATGATGATGCGACCTTTAAGGTTGCAAATCAGTGTATGTGTATAGAAATGTACCCAACGCTGACAGTGGAAGAACTTCCACTTGATTTGAGGGATTATGTATCAATCGATGTGTGGGACCTCAGTGGTGAGGAGATCGGTTTGGTTAAAGTCGTAGACCCAGTGAAAATCCAGGTCAGGCCGAATGTAGAATTCCCTAGGATGCCCCAGTACAATGTGTCACCTGAGGCAATTGCAGGGATCAAGCCTGTAATTGAGTCTATGATCAAGCAGGGAATTCTGAAAGAGATCATGGGTAGCCCATGCAATTCACCTATCATGGGAAATTCAGGATTGTACAAGACTTGCGAAAAATCAATGAGATAGTTGTTCCATGGTGTCCAGTGGTACCGAATCCATCTGTAATCCTGTTTCAGATTCCATGCGAAGCTGAGTGGTTCACAGTGATTGACTTGTGTCAAGCATTATTCTCGATCCCACTACATGAGGAAAGCCAATTTCTTTTTGCCTTCCGGCTGGAGAACCGTGTGTTAACGTGGTGTCATATCCCACAGGGGTACACAGAGAGTCCATCGATCTTTATTCAGATCTTGAAGAAGAATCTTGAAGGTCTTGTGTTGCCGCAGAACTCCGTTCTGGTGCAATACATTGATGATTTGCTCGTTGCGTCAGAAACCGAAGATGCTTGCAGGATCGATACCTTTGCTTTACTGAATCATTTGGCAGAGAATGGACACAAGGTGTCTCCGAGCAAATTTCAGTACTGGGTCACTGAATTGAGAAAGGCAAGAGAAAGGTTTCACCGGACCGTATTGAGGCTTTTATGAATATGCCTGTGCCTACCACTCAGAGAGAGGTCAGAATGTTCTTGGGGATGGTTGGCTATTGTCGCCAATGGATTCCCAATTTCTCCTTTGAAGCAAAGCCCTTACAAGGGCTGACGCAGAAGGATGTGAGTGATCGGTACCCTCGGACGAAGACTGCTTGAGATCATTTTTGAGGCTGAGAGAAGCCTTGTGTTGCGCTCCAGCTTTGGGGATGCCTGATTACAACAAGGCATTCAACTTGTTCTGTTGCGAGAGAGAAGGTTGCGCATTGGCAGTTCTGACTCAGAATCATGGTGGTGTCCATAGACCAGTTGCCTATTTTCCAGCCACTTTAGATCCAGTGGCTTCTGCGTTGCCCGGATGTCTTAAATCCGTTGCTGCAACAGGTATCAATATTGAAAGATGTGAGAGTATTGTAATAGGACATCCACTTACAGTTTATGTGCCACACTCTGTTGAACTGTTGATGACAAGGACTAAAACACAGCACCTCACGAACAACAGGTTGACACGTTATGAGCAAGTTATACTTGCTGCAGAAAATGTGACTTTGAAGAGGTGTTCTGTTTTAAATCCTGCGACATTGATGCCTATTCCAAATGTAGATGATGAAGATTGTGAGGATTATGACTGTCTCGATGTGACTGACCTGTGCACCAAACCGAGACCAGACATTGTGGATGAACCGCTCCTTGACCCTGATGAAATTTTCCTTGTGGACGGTTCATGTCTAAGAGACAGTGCTGGTCGATTGAGAGCAGCATTTGCTGTGTGTACCATCACAGGGGTGGTGGAAGCTGCTGGCTTAGAGGGAGTACACTCCGCACAGGTAGCTGAAATCATTGCCTTGACCCGTGCCTGCTTGGCTGCTGATCTGATTCGGATAACGATTTATACCGATAGTCAGTACGGGTTTGGTGTCATTCACGACTTCGGACAGTTATGGTCTCAGAGGGGGTTCATGACATCTTCTGGTTTGCCCATTAGAAATGGGGAATATGTGAGACAGTTGTTGGAAGCATTGCAATGTCCGAAGGAGATTGCTGTTGTCAAATGTTCAGCTCATTCCAAAGGAAGCGACTTTGTGTCAATGGGGAATTGCTATGCTGATGAAGTTGCCCGATTTTGTGCAGAGCAAGGATGTATATTTACTGGAGGGTATACTGGAGAAAGCCAAGAAAGAACCGATCTCAGCATGATGTTGGCCATGGCTGATACATGGGAGGAGCTAAAGCGACTGCAGGATGAGGTTTCGAGCAGGATGTGAGAAGGGAGATGTGGATGTGTGGGTTTCGAGTGATGGATGAGCTGTGCTACCAGAATGTCTGTTGAGTTCGATGGCAAGACTGATTCATGGTGCAGTACATCTTGGCAGAGATGCAATGGTGCATGTGTTCAGACAGACATGGTACAATCCGAAGTTTCGTGCAGTAGCTGAAGCTGTGTGTCAGAGGTGTGTTACATGTCAGCAGATGAATGCAGGAAAGAGAACTGCTGTGACTTTGAGCCACATTGGGAGGCCAGGAGGGCCTTTCAATAGGATGCAGTTGGACTTTATTGAGATGCCGAAGTGCAATGGGTTGAGGTACATCTTAGTGGTGGTATGTGTCTATTCAAGATGGGTGGAGGCTTACCCAACACGTAGATGTGACACACTCACTGTAGCTAAGCTGTTGCTGATAGAGCTTATCCCGAGGTTCGGATTTCCGACCTCTTTGGAGTCAGGTAGAGGGACGCATTTCCATAGCGAAATCATGAAATTGCTCTGTGCTGCCTTAATTGTGGACCAGAGACTGCATTGCAGTTACCGACCAGAGGCTTCTGGGATTGTGGAACAAGTTAATGGGATTTTGAAAGCACGGATGGCAAAAGTGTGTTCTTCGACATCCCTGAAGTGGCCTGACGCACTGCCCTTAGTTCTCATGAGCCTCCGTAGTGTTCCTAATAGGAGGACTGGGTTGTCACCGTATGAAATATTAATGGGGAGGGCAATGCGAGTACCAGCGATTCCTGCCACTGCTTTGATTACCGTCACTGATGACTTGATTCTCGACTACTGTAAGGGACTAGCTGACATAGTCCGTTCTGTGTCCCAGCAGGTTCAAGCAGCAACTGTTCCAGCCACAAGTGACCTGTGCCACGACTTGTGCCTGGGAGATTGGGTGCTTGTGCGTAAACACGTGAGGAAGAGTTGCCTGGATGTTCGTTGGCGTGGTCCGTACCAGGTAATACTGGTCACGAACACGGCAGTGAAGTGTGGGGGACTGCCGAACTGGGTGCATGCCTCCCATACCGCAGAGTTCCAGCACCCTTGGAAGATACAGACCCTCTCGTAAATGAAAATCCAGCTCAGGTGGCAGGGCCATCTGAGAGGGCAAGCCAAGCTGTGAGGGTTGCCGATGCAGTTGGTTGTGCACTAGATTGAGCTGAAAGGGGTTGTGCAAATCGAAGCCCTGAATTTGACTCAGACGGAGAAAGAGTTGCTGTGGGTGGAGTAGAGTCAAATTCTGCTGAAGGAGGAAGTAGTGCACAGGGTACTCGAAGGGAGAGCAGAAGTGCCACAGAAGCAGAAAGAGTTTGGCCCGTGAGTCAGAAGCGGCTGAACTTGAGATTGGCACCTCTGAGAGACCTTGCACCAGTTTCTGAGACGTCTGAATCTGAGCAAAGTGACGAAGAGCAAGCCCAACCTAATCTGAGAAGGTTAAGGAGAGCAAGAGAGCCGTGTCAAAGGTACGCCTCACCAGAGTGTACACACGTTGTGACTGATGCCAGGCATATTGAGCACGGGGAGGCTGAGGTCCTTGACGCTGATCAGCAATTCTCCGAACCTGAAAATAGACGTGTTGTTACGAGTTCCAGGGTTGGAATTCGAAGGAATACTGACTCTCAATATTCTGAATCCACTACTTCTGAGTAAGGTTCGTGAATTGATCTTGGAGACGCTGGTTTTTCCGACTTTTGTTATTGTACCACCGCATCAGGAGTTAGTGGTACTTCGTCTTGAAATTCTGCAAGGTGTCTTAGAGATTTTGAGAGTTGATCTTGTTCTGGACTGAAGGTAAATCCTTTGTTGCACATAAAAGTCAGAAGAAGAAGATAACCTAGGCCCGAGTGGAAGAAGAATAAAGTTAGGGACTTTCCGTTGAGATGATGAAAGAGGGCTAAGGAAGTCTTTTGTGGACTGTGTAAATAAGGAACTGAAAGTTGCAAGGGGATTTCCAGCTTTGAGGCGTTGTTTGAACTGGTTGACAAGCAGTACCCGGAGGAGAGAGAGACTCTTACTTTCTGCTGTCTAGCCAAGAACTTTGAGAACTTTGCAAGCATGGCAGATGCTGGAAATACTCACTGTAGAGCTAAATTAGTGATAGGTACACTCTTAGGGGTAGTGATATTCTCTATAGTTGCGATAGTTGTAGCCTCATATATTGTTTCACATGAGCAGGAGGGGGAGGTACCGGGGTCCTCTACACCTACCACCTCTAGCCAGAAAGAGGTTACTATAGGAGCTCAAAGGGCTTTGTTACTTGAAGAGAGTCGTAGATTCCACATAGATCTGTCTAGAAGTGACTTTAAGCCTAATGCTTATGCAAAGCTGTTGTATGAGTATGTGGATGCAATGGATGCGAAAGACTGTTATGTGTGCATGCAGCTACCTTCTTCAGTAGATGAGGGTATTAGATACCATCACCTTCCACTAACTTACGGAATTTCTTGTAGTTTGCTGCTTAGTATCTTTTATGAGAGAAGTCAATTTGAGTATTTCTTTTCCAATTACGATGCAGTACTTCCTGAAGTTCCAGCTTATAAGCATTTGAACAAATACGATTTTTACAAGTCAGAAGACAGTCTTCGGAAGTATTTCATACCGTCTTTGGAACTGGATATGGCTTATGCTCACCGACATAATTTGACATGTTCATTGTCAGACACAGAGAAGAAGTTCATAGGTCAAGTAGAAGATAGATATAGAAAACGAATACAGACACGAAATACAGGAGAGAGTCCAGTGGATTGGACAGATGAGGAAAGATTGCATAGATCCAAGGGAAGTTATGGCCCCATAGCGTTATATCAGGTGCTAAAGGGGAAGTTGTGTGTGAGACGTCCTCAGACCTATTATGAAAAGGTTTCGGTAGGACAAAGTACATGTGACCATATCTTTACCATGGAGGACTCTGCTAAGAATTTTTTGCAAGGTTCGGTGCAAGTGATTCCAACTGTATATTATGTGTGCGGAAGGAATGCTTATGTGAGATTGCCTGCGAATTGGTATGGTACATGTTACTTGGCTATTATTTTTCCAAAAATCTATCATGCAGAAGATTTAAATCTTCTGGATACTGGATATCATTCAAAAGTACGGAGAGCTGCAAGTGCAGGAGCAGTGATTGGGGATATCTTTGGAGCGATGATATCAAGTTTGCGGGTGATTTTAAATGATGTGAAGATTAGAAGGTTGGTGACTGTGGTTGATGAGTTGTCAATGAATACTGCAAGGTCTTTGTTACTGGTTAATGGAGAGAGTCTGCAAATTATTGAAAGTTCCGGAATGTTGCACGTACATTCCAGATAATAGCAAGGATCTGGAGAAATATATAGATAACATCACTCCGATTCATCAAGAGATTGGGGATTTGACTGAGGAAGGTGTGTGGGAAAAGATTGGTAAAGGATTTGGTCGTGTGGGGAGTTGGTTTGCGAGCTTGGGAAAAGGATTCCTTGGATTTGTGCTCAAGCCTCTCATTATTGTTGTGGTTTGTGTGATCTGCTTGTGGGGTCTCATCAGAGCCTTTAAGTGGTACAGAGGAAACAGAATTGAAAGAGCTCTCAGAGCAAGTGAGAGGTGAATGGCTAGACTGCAGGACAGTCAATACCAGAATCTTAAGAGAATGGAGAGGTTCCGACAGGGGTGGATGGCAACTAGTACTGTTTAGGTCGGTTCTTTCTCCAAGGGAAGTAATTGTGTGATGGTGTGATGACATTTGTCATCAAAGGGGGGAACTGATAGAGCGTCAGGTGATTCTGAAATTTGTAGGGGTGCATCATATTCACCGTTAGTCAGCACCCGCATATTAATCGATGTGTGTTAAGTAGTGCCATAGAAATGTATTGCTGTAATCGTTCAACATAGTGGTGATTAGAATTGTAATAATGCTTTTGTGAAGAGTAACGCTGTAAATCATGGCGAATATATTCAGTAAAAGGTATAATGATTAGTTTTGTGTAGTGCAATGTATTAGGTTAAACGGGTGCCATGTTAAAGTTACACGTGCAAGTTGCTTGCTCACGTATATGAAAATAATGAACTAATACGTAGAGTGTGATTTAGCAATGTGGTTAACAGTGTAAAGGCCTGATCGCATATATGTAAAGAGAAAGGCCTGTTAATTTTCTTATGTTAGCCAAACGTTGTAGGCCGAAAATGATTTCCCTTGGTAAAGGCTTTGGGTTGCAGGGAGATGTAAAATCTTGGAAACGTGAAATGTTTTTTGTTCCCATGTTTTTGTTGCAGGTGCAAGGACATTCAGCTCGTTAGTGAGACTAGGTCTTTGTTTTAGGAGTTAGGATGCTGCGAGAAGCCAACAGGGGAGTGCATTGGAATGTTGAGATGATACTTTCAGCAGAGAAGGTGCCTGGGACCCAAGGTCAAGCTAACCGTCGTTGAATGCCTTACAAGTTTAACGGAAAACTACTGGGAGAAGACCTGGCTGAAGAGGTGTGCCGAAAGGCGTGTTCTACGATTTTGGCATTTTGTATTAGGGACAGTGCCCCGAGGGTTGAGCAGTTGAGGTTTAGACGGGAAGCTAGAAGGAGCATCTTAGATCGAGCTCTGACTAAGTGAGTGTACTTCTTAGGAAGTCTTCACTTCTGACACCTTTTTATTCTCCTTGCCTGGGATGGGAAATGCTAAGTAAGGATGTCACCTTAGAGTTAGTGTAGGGGTAGACTAACGTTTTTCCTTTTAGACTAATGATTCCTAATTTGGATGTTGGCTTAACCATTGCTTTCTTGATGATTTTGGAGTCAGTAATTCTGTTTGTCTTGAGTCGGATGAGAAAGAATCCTCCATAGACTTTCTTTTGTATTAGTGTCGATTTATCTTCTACACCTAGTACTGAGGTGTCTGTATGTTCAGCTATTTTTGGTTGTAATAAAATCTTATAAATTTTAGATACGGAGTCAGTGGTCCTTTCCAAATGAAATCTAATTTTGGTGATTATCTTCTGATAATTGTATTTCCTCCCCTCTACACTATTTAGCAGATAAAAAGATCCTGGCGACCTAAGAGGATTCTTGGAGATAACCAGGTAGGCAAGAATCCGGCCCTGTCAGTAACACACATCTGACTTTGGGTTTCTTTTCCTTAAGTGTGATGTGAGATGATAGGACTAAATCTTTTGTTTTAGGAAAATATAAACTGGTACCCCAGTTGCCAAAGCGGATTGTACACCCTCTTTCAAGAATCTGTTTACTCTCTCAACTAAACCATTAGAGGGTGGGCAATACAGTGCCTCCTTAAGATGTCTAATTTGGTGTTTCTCAACAAACTCTTCAATTTGTGATGAGACAAAGTGTGTACCGTTGTCGGTTGTAAGTTCTCTGGGGGGTCCTTCACAATCAAATATATTGCGTAAAATGTTTATAACCAAGAATGTGTTAGCATTAGGAACAAAATCAATGAAAATCCATTTCAAGAAATAATCAAATAGAGCTGTTAAAAACCTTTTGTCAGAAGGTGACAAGTGAAATGGGCCCTGCAAAACCAAGGGCAACTTTAGCCCAAGGCTCCTCTGGTAAGGGAAATACATGCACAGGTGTGTTGTGTGTAAGCCAATGTTTGTCTGACAATAAACAGAGAGGGCCACCAATTGAATTGTTTTACATTTTTGAACGAGGGTCCAACACCTAAATGAGCATGATGAGCAACTTGAAATAATTTAGATCTAACTGCAACCGGTGGGACAATTAGATCATTCCAAAAAAGAAAGTGGACCATCCACAGTGGACAATTCACTGGAAACTTGTGGAAAAGGTCTGAGTGGAGCAGGTAGACACCTCTTCCTAGGCCATCCTTTAGTAACAAACTCTATGATCTGGTATAAAATGTTATCATCTGATATGGCAGACATCCAATCATTATGAGAAACAAAATCATAAGTACTTAGAATTTCATCCAAGGTAGCCACAACTGACTCAACTTCATCTTGTTCCCAAAATAATATCTTGAATAGGCACCTTGGTCACAAAACTACTCTGAAAATGTTGCTACCTGGAATGAATTCAATTTTGAAATTGTACTCATGCAATCATGACAAACGTTTGACCAACCTAGAGGAAGCTTTCCCTGACCCATTTCCATTAAGAAGATGAATCAATTGCTTGTGATCAGTGAATAGAATAAAACTCATTCCGCCCAGGTAGATTTTAAATTTCTCAATGGCCCTGGAACAGGCTAAAGCTTCTCTCTTGATGGTACTATTACAAGATTCTGAGGTTTTGAGAGAGCAGGAAGCAAAAGCAACTGCAAGCTCGCTGTTATCATAAGATTCTTAAAGTACTGCGACTATACCAATTTCACTGGCATCAACAGTGATCAAACATTTTACACCACATTTAAATGCTGATAAAGCAGGCACAAAAGTGACAACATTTTTGACTGTATTAAATGACTCATCCCAAAGGAACTTATCCTTCTTTTTCAATAGAGTCCTAAGAGGTTGAACAATGATGGCGTAACGTTGAATACATTTTGCTTAGTATTCACTCATCCCCAAAAAGGACCACAGTGAATCTTTATCTTTAGGAGGGGGACCTCTTGTCTAGCTTGTATTACTGAAAATGTGGGATGTATTCTAGTGTCAGAAATGTGATGTCCAAGATATTGTACATCAGTTTTACACTGTTCATACTTGTCAGGTTTAAGAGTGATACCTACACTTTTAAAAACGTATTGTACTATTGATAAGATGTGTTCATGCTCCACTTTTGTGTTTGAAAATATCAAAGCATTATCCTGATAGGCTTGTGTTCCAAGAATTGCAGCTAATATGGAATCCATAAAAATTTGAAACACACTCGCTGCAGAAACTAGACCAAACGGGAGCCTTAAGAATTTATAGACCCCAAAGGTAGTGATAAAAGTTGTAAAGTCTTGAGATTCTGGAGCGAGTGGAATCTAGTGGTAGGTGGAGTGAAGATCCAATTGTGAGATTATTTTTTGCTCCACTGATATTTGAAAGTAAATCATTGATTTTAGGCAATGGATGACAACCAAAAAACAGATTTTTGTTTAAGGTGCGCAAAACTGCACATAACCTAATATTGCCATCCTTTTTGTGAACTTTCAAAATGGGTCTGACCCATTGAAATGAGTCAGTCTGTTTAATTACCTGATCTTTGACATGACTATCGAGTAAAGTTTTGAGTTCAGGTCTAACTGATAAAGGTACTGACCTGACTTCGCGTGAAATGGGACTAGGACTTTTTCTTCAGCTTAATTTTGCGTTCAAACTTAATCATGCAAATTCTGTTGGAAAACACATCAGGAAAATATTTTATAATTTCAGATAGGACATAATTTCCAGAATCTTGCATAGAGGCTAATTTCACATCACATATTTTGACTGGGTTAGGTGAAACAGAGACCATCATTAAAACTAACTTTGCCAGGTCTTACCACCCTAAAATTAATTTACCTTTCTTGGCAACAAAGACTTTAGTGTAAGCCTCTCTCCCTAAACACTCTACATTTCCCCCCCAAAAACAGGCATCTTGATGTCTTGATCACCGCATGCTTTCGGAAATACATTTGGTCTTTCTAAAGCTTTGGTGGTAGACCAAATTTGTTCATACATGGTATCTGAAACTATTGTGATTGGTGCACCTGAATCTTCCATTATATCCAGCTTAGTGGCACTGATGTAAGCATCACAAATGGGTCCTTTGATTGGCATAGCATCAATGGCATCTACCTCAAGGATGAGGACAAGTCTGGATACGTCCTGTGTACAATCCTCTGTGATGGAGGCAATGTCAACATAGCGTATCCTAGGGGGTACGAGAGGGAAAACATGGCGGCCGGCTAGCTGCAGGTCGCGAGTGTCTCCAGAGGCGGGTGGTGTTAACGTGTTTTTTTGTTATTGCATGGAGTCTTACGAATACGGGCAAGTCGTTTGAAGATGCCGTGACTTGATTTTCACCGTAACTTTGTTAGTGAACGCCAGCGCGGCCACATTTGAACAGCAATTAGTTACCGGTTTGTTTCAATTCCTTGCGGTGTATGGCGGGATCAGCTTGCGGATCCCTACGGAGGTTGGAGATGCAGGATGACGCCGTAGAGGAGAGCCCTGCAAGCCTATGTGATCACAGCTGGGATAGGGCGACGCTTGAGATCAACAAGGGCTGCCGAGCGGCTGCCAGGATTGTTTTCCGAGGGGGAGGATGGGGGAGAGGCAGTCAGGCTGCTGCGAGGTCTGAGAGGGAGAGAAGACCGGAGGAGCGATTTGCCTCAGTGGAGGCGCAGGTACATTCCTCTCAAACGTGTGATAAGCCCCAGCAACGGCATTTTGAGGCATTTGAGGTCTTGTCTACAGTTCAGGACAGATTGGTCAACGACGGTCTTAAGGTGGTGCTTGCCTGTAGTCAGTCGCCTGCTCAAGATTTTGGGAGTAACACTGTGACGGTCAACGGCTCTGGAGTTGGGGGTGAGGAAGGAGGCATCGCTAGGTATGCGTTAAGGAGTGCGGGGAAAGTGGCACAGAATTTAGTTTTTAATCAGGGAGGCTTTTCTGCTCAATACAGCGAGGAGGTGAGGGGGGTGAGGGAGCCGAAGCGCAGAGGAAGGCAGCGTGCTAAAAACAATAGAGTGCATAATAAGCCGTCAAGGGGGGATTCGTTAGACCGCAAGATTAAGGTGACTTCCTCTCTCAGATCGTACTTTGAGGTGGTCCCTAAGACATTGGTCCTGAAAGCAACATCCCCATCAAAGCTAACAAGTTCAGTGTCTGCCCTAATGGGTGATCAGCTACATTATAACTGTGGGTCCATTGCCGGGAGCTTGGGAGAGGGTCCGGATATAGACCTGGTGGATTGGTCCCCCCATTTGAGCCCTAATCGTTTTCAGGTTTTGGCTCCAGCCATGGGCGACGTTCCTCAGGCTCAGGATGAGGTTTCTTCAAAGGCAATGTGCACTGTCTCTGGACCTGAAGCAGCTGCAGTTGCTGTTGCAATGGAAGCGGGAACTTTAGTAACGCTGGGGCGTGAACAGTCTGAGCACTTGAGTGAGCCAGAGGCAGGGCAGGAGGGCAGTGATTCTTCAATAATTATTATGCTTAGAAATCTCAGTTTGGAGATGCAGAAGAGATTTGAGAAGTCAGAGTCAAATCAGGAGAGTATCAGGGCGGCTTGTGGCTTATTAGAGAAGAAGATTGACGATTTGAGCACCCGTACGATCGCACTAGAGATGGAGGTTAGAGATCTTAGGGATGAGGTCATGGTTAACCGCAAGGACTTAGATCAAATTAAGAACAAGGAGAGTGAATATGACGAAAGGGTAGAAAGATTGGAGAACATGCAAAGAAGGAATAATTTGAAAATCCTAAAACTTCCTAAGGGTAGAGAAGGTGACGATATTAGGAAGTATGTAGTACAATTATTGAAGAGTGAGCTACAGCTGGAAGAGACCGAGGAGGAAATCTCCAAAGATATTCAGAGAGTACATCCGGACCCTTTCAGGTTGAATTCTAATCGTGCTAAACCCAGGAGAATCCTGATAAATTTTATGTCCTTTACTTTGAAAGAGAAGATTCTAGTGATTGCTCTCAAGAAGAAAACCTTGGAAGCAGGTGGGGCTAAAGTTGAAGTTAGGTCAGATCTATCGACAGTCACTGCTAATAGACAGTGGGAGCTTGGTAAAAGAATCGAACCGCTGACAAAATTGGGGGCTTCGGTTCAACTGAAATTTCCTGCACTGTTAAAAGTGATGTGGAATAATAAGATGCACTCTTTCCATTTTGTAGAAGATGTAGATACATTTTTGGAACAGTGTCAACCGGGTAACTTCTGCGTATGGAGCTTAAGGATTCCTGTGTGTTGCACTGGCTGTTCTAGGTGATTGGTTAAGACTCTATTTATTGAGGTTGTATAATGTTTATTAACGCACCGCCCGTCAAGGGGCGCTCACACAGCTTTTAGCCATGGGTAGTAGGATAGGGTTTTCCCGGGTAAGGGGGTGGGTTGTAGGTTTTCGGTGGGGGTGGGAGGGAATGGTCAGGGGTAAAAATAGGAAAATCCTCACTTGCACTTTTGCTGTTAATGGTAGGGAGGGTGTAAGAGTACTTTTTGGGAGGGATGAGTGGGGGTAGCTTAAACGAATTGAGGATTCAATCCTGGAATGTGTATGGGTTGCGTGTAAAGAGAAGAAGGGAATTGATAATGCAATATTTGAAGGATTCTCCAGCACAAATAGTTATACTACAGGAAACCCATTTGACTGCTGAGGAAAGTAAACGATTATTTTCATCTCAACGGTGGCTGGCCCATGCAGTATATACTCCACAGACAGCAGTGACTAAGGGAGTGGCAGTCCTAATTAAACACGGTTTGAATATTTCAGTGGAGGGCAATGCGACAAATGCTGGAGGGAGATGGGCGATTGTTAAGTTGAAGGTTTGTGGACAAGTGTTTGTTTTAGTAGGTTATTATGGTCCAGACCAGGATGACATGGGTCCTTTAGACGATTTGGCAAGGGAATTGTTGAATTTTTCTGGGCAGATTATAATGGCTGGCGATTTCAATACCGTGCTGGATCACAAACTAGATCGATCTCAAAATAGTAGAGCGGCCGTAAATCCCAAAATGTCAAACAGAATCAGATTGCTGATGTCCCAGCTGGGTTTGTGTGATATTTGGACTGGGAGGTCTGGTCATTTGTCAGGATTTACGTTCTATAATAAAAAATATAATCATAAATCGACTATTTTTTGGTAGACCACAGGTTGGCCGATTCAGTGATCCTGGATAAGCATATTGGAGTGCATCTCTCTGATCACTCAGCCATTTTGCTTAGGTTGACATTGGGTGATAGCTCCTTGGCCTCAACCTGGAGGTTGGACCGAACGATACTCTCTGAATTAGAGGCAATGGAGACTTTGAAACAGGAGTCAAAAGAATTTTTTGAGAGCAATCAGGGGTCGGCTAAGACTGAGATTGTCTGGGACACATACAAGGCGTTCCTGCTTGGGAGGTTAGGAGCTTTGGCAGCTAAGAAAAGAAGAGTATATTATAAGAGAGTCTCAGACATCGAAGAGAAGATTTGTAAGCAGGAGGCAGGTTTAGTAAAGCTAGGTAATTTGGAGGTTGGGGATAAGGCTCTACAAGACCTAACTGATTTAAAGGCAGATCTAGCTGGAACCCTTAGAGCTAGAGTTAAAGAGAAGTGGGATGTTAGCCAGCTTGCTCTATTTTGAGTATGGTGAGGGCTGCAGAAAGCTTCTAGCTTGAAAGACAAAGAGTGACCAAGTGTGAAACTTGATTAAAGAAGTGAAAAGCGACGAGACGGGTTTAATATTTAGTGATAATAAAGGTATAGCTGCAGCTTTCCGCGACTATTTTGAGAAGGTATATCAGGAAGATCTGGTGGTGGATGATCAGGCAGTTTTAAGATGGGTGGAACTTTTGGTCCCTTTATCAGAGGAGTTTAAGGTTGTTCTCAATCAAGAGATTACAGAGGGAGAGGTCGAGGGGGTTATGAGACAGGGAAAGCGAGGCAAGGCACCTGGCCCTGATGGCCTTCCAGCGGAAATTTATAAAGCCCAGTCGGAAGTTTTAACACCTATTTTGACACAGTTGTTTAATGGGATTTTTACCGGTGATACTACACTCCCACCTTCGTGGAACAAGGCAAATATAACGCTTATTCATAAATCAGGTAAATCTCCCAGGAATGTTGAATCGTATAGACCTATCTCCCTCTTAAATACCGACTATAAGTTATTTGGCAAAATTATTGCTGCGCGGCTGAATAGTGTGATTTCACATTTAGTCCATGAGGACCAAAAGGGAATTATTAGAGGTAGAGAGTTGAAGGATTTGACCTTTTCCCTTATTGGTTCTATAGATATCGCCTCCACCTATGATCTCCCCTTGGCGGTCATCGCATTGGATGCCGCCAAGGCCTTTGACCGAGTTAATTAGGCTTATTTGCACTCCCTAGTTAAACATCTAAATCTGGGAAAAAATGTATGTAAAACTCTGTCAGCTATTTATCGGGCCCCCACAGCAAGAGTGCTGGTGAACGGGTTGTTGACGCAGCCAGTAAGGATTAGGCGGGGTACTAGGCAGGGGTGCCTGTTGTCACCACTTCTGTTTGACCTCTATATAGAGCCTCTTGCTTGTATGATAAGACTTTCTGAGACAATTGTGCCTTTTGAGGTTGGTGCTTGGTTGAAGAAGATCGGGCTGTATGCAGACGATATAATAATTTACACCTCTAAACTACGACAAACTATGTCTTATCTTCTGGATATTGCAAAAAACTTTGGGGCTGTTTCGGGCTACGATGTTAATAAGGAAAAAACTGAAGTAATGGCCTGGAACATGAATACTGAGGGAATCGCATGTAAAAAAGATATGAGGTATCTTGGTCTAAGGATAACTCATAACCTAGCGGATCTTACTAAGGTTAATTTTCTCAGGCTTAAAAAGGAAATAAGCGCTAGTCTAAGGGGTTGGTTGCATTTACCACTGACTTTGTTTGGCCGTGCAAATCTGGTCAAAATGATTATTCTGCCAAAGTTAACATTTTTGTTTGAAACAATTCCCTTGTCTTTTAAGAAGGAGTGGTTCTTAAAACTTCAGAGTGAGATTGGCACTTTTCTTTGGGCATCTAAAGGGTCGCGCCTCTCTTGGAAGAAGCTAAGGAGACGGCTGTTGAAGGGTGGTTTGGCGGTGCCGGATTTTAAACTTTACTCATGGGCATTTTTGTTAAAAAATATGAGGATGCTGCTGAATACCCGACGGATTCGGCAATTGGCAGAATGTTTGAAGCTATGCTCAAGAAGCAGGACTATAATGAGAATGGATTCATGTATAAATTCGCTGACCCAAAATTTTAAAAAAAGGTCAGGTTAAAGGTTTTAAGAGACATCGCGGAGACATGGTACAGAATCAGGCGGGTAGTAAAGATTCCATATTATAGCCAGATGGTCTCAACTGGGATGCCCCAGGATCCCCACTGTGGTCTAAGGATCTGCTGGCTTGTCCTTTAAAGGAGAAGGGTCTTCAGAGATGGGAGCAGTTATTCCCGGATGGATCATTAGTTGCATGGGGTCAGTGTGAGGAGGAGTGGGGTTCCAGCCTCTCTAGATTCAAGTATTTACAGTTGGCCGGTGGGAATGTGCGATCAAATAGGTTCTTATAATGAATTGGAGGAGAAGCTGTTTTTGACCCGTGTCTTTAAGAAAGAAATAGCACTGTGGTACTGGTTGCTGCTTGAAATGGAGGATGGCCCCTTCACGCTCCCAGAGACCCTGTGGGGAGATTGCTTGCCGGAGTTTGCTACGGAAGATCAATAGCAAGTAACAATGTCTATGCTTTATAAAATTGTAAAACCTGCATTTTTAAGGCGGAATCACTTTTTCACGATGCACAGGGCGTATTGGACCCCTCGAAGACTCTCCAAGTTCGGTTCAGGAGGTTTGGTGGTGTGTCCCAAGTGTAAATGCCCGAGCGAAGATGATCTACATATGTTTCTGCGGTGTCCAAAGATCCAGGCTTTTTGGGAGGCCTTGAGTTGTTTTCTGTCAAGTATCCTGGGGGTGCAGATTCAGGTAAGCCTAGAGTTGGTCATATCTGGAAGATCTGATCTGCAAGGTAAGGGCACAGATAATAATGCCAAGCTTATTTTTTATGCCGTGCTTTTGGCCCGTAGAGAGATATGCAAACAATGGGTTTCTCCGGTGCCTCCAACAGAGCATGACTGGTTATGTTCCATGAGATGTACTGCAAAACTGGATATTTTGGATCAGACAAAGAAAAGATATACATTTTGGAATCCTTTTTTGGCACGTTTGGGGGAAGAGTAGGGTGTTTTGATTTGTAAGCAGTAAAGGTCCAATGATTAAGCCTTAGCCTTCCTCGGCTGGTGAAGATTTTCTTGGGTGACTAGGAGGGTCTGGGGTAAGGGGAGCCTTAGGTCTTGGACTTCGGCCTGACCCCTCCCTTTCCATTCCTGCCCCTCCCCTTCCTCTTAAACTATTTCCAGTAAATGAGGTCGAAAAGCCCAGGGTGGTTTCACTAGAGTTTTGGGCAGCAAATAGGCAAATGAGGACAAAAAAAAAAAACATAGCGTATCCTATTGGTATCCCCACCACTCCTGCAGACACCCTGAAAATGACCCATCTTATGACACTTGGTACACTTCTTGCCAATAGTAGGACAAGCAGGGTTGTTGCTAAGGTGTGTCTTAGACACACACCTGTAGCAAAAATTACTTTTCTTACGTTGAAGCATGTTATTTTTAAACCTTAAAACCAAAGCTTGAACAAATTCTGGAATCTGAACAGCATTAATGGGTTGAAATAATACATCAGAAGAAATACATCTACTGGAGACAATAGATCGTTCAATTGCTTTCGCCATGTCAATGACCCCTCAGTGTCGGATCCCTGAATGACAGAAGGCGTTCTTGAAATTTCTATGAATTGCATTAATACACAAATTGATCACTGACTGAAACCTCAATAGATAAACCAAAAATTGCAGCTAAAATGATGAGCACAGAAATATATTTTTCCATAGATTGTTTCCTCCTATTGAAGTTAAATCTTTCCAATAAAACGCTTGGCTGTTCTGTAAACTGGTTCTTCAATCTGGTAATTGCCTCTAAATATTAATTTCAGGCCTAGCCTTCTCCTGATGGCATGATAGGGGGTAGACTGACAAAAACTTGCCCTCCTTCAATAACTAGGTTGCTGTGAGGATAGCTTTTTTTCTTTTCACATTACACTTCTCTGCATCAATTGCCACTAGAAAGTTTTCAAAAGAATTATGCTATTTTTTCCATGGTTGAACTGGTTTGCCAGGGTTTTGTAGGAACAATTGTATCTGGCTATACTGCTGGAAATTGGACATGTTCCTCTCTCTTTTTTTTTTTTTTAAAGATAAGGAACAAGAGAGTTCTATTATTATAAGCAAAGAGTAGTTCTTAAAGTTGAGGTTTGTTTTTCTGTTTTATTTAAGTGTTTATTCATCCAAGTCAAGAGGCTTTGTAAGCAAAGGGGTTAAATTGATAAATAAGGAGCGTGTAGTGCTCACAAGTAAAAAGTTGAGAAAAAAAGTGGCACAATCCAAGATGGCCACCATGTAATGATGACCCGAATCATCAAGGTCAGAGAGGAATTTGATGAGTGATACACATATGTCACGTGAAGGCAGAGCGAGTGTTAGCGTGAGCAAACATGAGCGAATACTTGCCAACATGAGAAGAAAATAAGCCCAAATTGTACTCACAGTTGAAGGAGATGAGTTTCCAGTGTTCAAGGCAGTCAGAGCAGGTTTCCTTATTCAAAGCAGTCGGAAACAGAGAATCTCGAAGCTGCCTAAACTGCAGCTGAGGTCCGGAATTGTAGGGAGTTCGGAAATTTGTCGGAAATGAAGAAAATGGCACAGCGGCTCCTGCTAAGTGCAGCTCGTCGCCAAAATGTTGACTGGGAAAGGAACGATGCAGGAGACATTTGAGGATGTATCTTTGAAGTGTTTATTCTAAAATTAGCAGGAGCCCTCTGGTTGCAGGTTCGCTCTCCATGAATTCCTAGCCACATCTAGAAACACGGTTGTGGATAGCATGGAGAACGAATGCGCCCATCATGAGCTCAATGTAAACCATCCAAACAAAGGTAAACAGTACGCGTGATAACTCTCTTCATGTGCATGTAACAACACTCGCATGATCATGCCCCTGATCACTCAATGTACAATGTGAGAGATCACATACTACAAGGAGATTAAAAAAACTGTTACAAATGGCATTTGAACTTTGCAGAGCAAGGTGTTGGAGCAGCTCATGTGTGCAAGCAGTTTTAAAGACATCGCTATGTTTTGGGAAATTATTAATTGCCCTTTATTCAAGCAGGATGCACGGTAATCTTTACTTTCTGATAGCCTCCAGAACTAATGGGTTAGTCACCTTAAAGACATCTATGGTGCACCTAATTCAGGTCCAGAGTACTGTGATTTTTCCTCCTATGCAGATAATAAAACTATTTTTTTCCGGTGGTTAATGGTTAGGGACGCCATCATGAAGTTGCCCAAGAACAAGCTGATGGGGTGCCTTTTGGATATGTAAATCAAATGTACCACTCTCGGCTTCTCTGTTCATCATGTATATCAATGCAGCTAGTAGGGAGGCACTACCTAATATTTGGTTTGCTTCAGTAATTGTGCTTGTACTTAAGAAGGGTAACAGAGCAGACCCTAGCTGTTACCACCCCATTTCTATAATATGCTGAGCAGTGAAGATCATGGGGCGGATGGTATAGAACAGGCTGATGACATGGGCTAATGAATTCAACATTCTTTCAAATGTCCAGTATAGCTGCAGGTCTATTTAGTAATGGCTGACCAGTGTCTCAAACTTTACTTCATTATAAACAAATATTCCGTTGTCCAGCCTGGAGCCATACATATGGCTTTTATAGACATAAACATTGACTTGGTAAATAGGGACAAACTTTGGAGTATCATGCTGGGTATAATCTGTGTGCTTCAATCAGGTATGCAGCTAAGGGTCAATGCTCAAAGCACTATGCATTAAAACGGGCAGTACATCAAGGTTGCATGTTGGCGCCATTTCTGTTCACCTTATATCAACCACCTGGAAAAGGCTTTAGTCGATGATGGAGGTGATGCCCCAAAATGGCTCACAACCTATTCCTGTTCAGCTCAATGTGGAGTAAGCTGTTCCTATACCTGGAACAAGATTGGGCTTCAGGTGCCTATTCAATTCTTTTGTCTCCTTTATGGACAGTTTAGACCCGAGTACCAACTTCAAAAAATTTCGCGTCATGGTGGTTGGTCCTAGGTCTACAAAAACAAGAGCCTTTTTATGTAAATGCTAAGTCCATTTGCTGAGTTACCACGTTCCCATTTGTAAGACTGATGTTTGGCTCTGGCATGACCTGGACTGCTTTGGTATTTTCTAATAGACATGTCCATACTAGGAGCATAGCACACCTTTTTGATGTCTCCAAAAGACTGGCTCAAACACCTATTGCGGCTATGGTAAATTTTACCAGGCTAAATGTGTCTCCATTGCTGCCTATGGCAGTGAGATCAGGGTTTATGTTAACTCCTTTTCATTGCACACAGTAGAGTACAAGTTTTTCGGAAGACCTTTATGACTACCTCAAAGTTCCTCTTCGTTCATCATTCAGGAGGAGGTGGGGTCGGGGTTTCTGTTTGATACTTTGCAGCTGCGGCCTCTGCTTCTTTGGCTGTCTGTTTGGATGAGATCTGAAATGGGTTTAAGTCGTCTAATTCGGAGGGACTATTTGTCCCTTGATTTTGCACACAGAATTAATTGGTTGAATTATGTCAAAAATGTGTTTTGTCAAGATGCGGCTTTCGGAGGTTTTTGAGCAATCAATGGGCCCGATTCACAGAACTAACTTAAGACAAAATCCTAAACTTACTACCATTTTGGTATTCACAGAAGGCACTTACTCATTTTGGTATTCACAGAAGGCACTTACTCATTTCGGTATTCACAGAAGTTAGGAGTCCTAACTTTAGGACTCCTAAATGCCTTCTGTGAATACCGAAAGTCTTAAAATTAGGATTTTTCTCAGTTTAGTAGTAGTATAGTTAGGACTCCTAACTTTAGGACTCCTAAATGCCTTCTGTGAATACCGAAAGTCTTAAAATTAGGATTTTTCTCAATTTAGTAGTCCTAAATTTAGGACTCCTAACTTTAGGACTCCTAAATGCCTTCTGTGAATACCGAAAGTCTTAAAATTAGGATTTTTCTCAGTTTAGTAGTAGTATAGTTAGGACTCCTAACTTTAGGACTCCTAAATGCCTTCTGTGAATACCGAAAGTCTTAAAATTAGGATTTTTCTCAATTTAGTAGTCCTAAGTTTAGATTTAGGACTACTAAATTGAGAAAAATCCTAATTTTAAGACTTTCGGTATTCACAGAAGGCATTTAGGAGTCCTAAAGTTAGGAGTCCTAACTATACTACTACTAAACTGAGAAAAATCCTAATTTTAAGACTTTCGGTATTCACAGAAGGCATTTAGGAGTCCTAAAGTTAGGACTCCTAACTTCTGTGAATACCGAAATGAGTAAGTGCCTTCTGTGAATACCAAAATGAGTAAGTGCCTTCTGTGAATACCAAAATGGTAGTAAGTTTAGGATTTTGTCTTAAGTTAGTTCTGTGAATCGGGCCCAGAAACTTTAGCTAAAGGTGATGTAGCCAGTAGCGTAGCAAGGGGGGGCGGTGGGGGTGGTCAGCCCCAGGTGCCACTAGTTTGGGGGCGGCGGTCATGTGCCACTGGTGGCCCCTGGTGGCAGCCTATATAATTTATTTGGAGACACTCACTGACTACTGTCAATCACTGACAGTAGTGTCAGTGTCCCCAAATGAATTATAAAGGCCGCTGCCACGGGCGACCAGTGCCGTGCTGCCCCGACAGTGAGAGTGATGTACACAGTACACCCACCACCCCCCCACATGCGGCTGTCACTGAGCACGGAGCAAATGCACACGTGACGGGCAGTTATGTGTTAAGTGCAAGCGAGCACCTGCTTGCAAATGCTGCCTGCAACCGCAACGCACGCACCACCACGGTGCGCGACGTACCGTGTTTTTGGTTCCCAGGGCCGTCAATCTTGTAGCGCGTGAAGGCGCTACCAATGACGGCCCTGGAGATCTTTTTTGGCCAGCCCTGTGTGGAAAACGCAGCAGTGACGCGTCACATGCTCCACCACCAAGCGCTCTCGTGAACAATTTCTGGAAGTTAGGGACAGACCAGCAACTGTATACAAGACTAGAGCAAGGGGGCCTGTTCTACAGAGAGACACCTGCTTGGCCGTAATGTGCAGGGCCTTAATTCCTTTCAGGTGTATTAAAACACCACTATCCCGCTTTTTTGAAAAATACATATTTAGGTATGTATAGATTCTTGGGAGTACTGTTTGGGTTCTTAAGTCTTCTTGTTTAAATCTGTTCGCATATTTCTGTAAGGAATGTAAATCGAACAAGTTATTTAATCGGACAATTCCATCCAGTTTGGTTGAGTCTCGGTACCAGACACTTGTGTTATTGGCCCTATGCTCAAACGTGCACTTTATTCCACCTTTTGCATTCACGCGAATTAGAGTGATTTCGTCAGTGAGGATTCACATACGTCACCCACGGTATCTATGTCCTTATTTGGGGTAAAATCCCACACGACGAATGACTCTAGGTGGCCGTGAGTGTCTTGTGCATTGTTTTTAAAACATTTTTCATGTGCACTTCATTCTCTCATTCTGGACATGAGAGGGTCAAATGTGACTCGCCAACAATTTCATGCTGCAAAAATGTTGTTCTAGTTAAAAAAACTAGTTTCTTTTGCAACACGAACATATTGTAGATCCAAATTATGCAGTTATTACACAGCAGAGTTTTCCCCTCCCGGGGGATGAGTAGAGAGTGAGTGGTGCCTTTTAAATGTTTTAAAACTGTCTGACCCACTTTGAGACTAAACGATAAAACAATAATGTTTAGCAAATCTGTGCACTGACAACCGTTTGGCCGCTGCATAAATGTCATTGATTGAAACGTCACCAAAGTATGCAACTATTGCCTTTTTTTCTTGTTATATGATCTTTTGGCCTTACTTCTAATGATTGGCCCATTGTGTGGCTTAACTGCATAGTTTTTATAATCCATCTTGATATAGTACCGTTTATTACTGGTGAGGCTAGTACTTGTGGTGCAGGGGCAATGAAAAATGATTCCGTTTCATGGATTGTTAAGTACAATGCATGTTTTTGAATTGTTTTTGTGTTTATGTATGGGGCTCGAGACTCTTCTGACATCCAATATATGGAACGCCCTTGCAGTGATAATCGTATGCCAGAAGAAAGAGGGTTGATGTATATTTTAATAATCATGTAAGTTAGATACTTCCTACGGAATACATCTTGGATTAGTTCTCATGACCACTTTGTCCTTATGCATTCTAAAGCTCACGCCCTGTTAATAGCTGCATTTCACCATCTCTATGTAGCGCTGTAATAGCGCTTTAGAAATGCATGGAAGTGTTTTAGATTTGATTTATGGACTTGTTCAGTGGTAGCTTCTTTACCTTCACTTCCTTTAAGCTCCATGTTGGTTTGGGTATTGTATGTAAGGCACACACCCTTCTTGCTCCTTCTCAAAATCACTTTAGGACAGATACAGAAAACATCAGCTTTTGTTGGAACCTCATGTGATGCTGTAAGATGCACATCTTTAGTAAAAGCATTATATTTGGTATACTGACACTCCACTGTGTTGTCTTACTGCATATTATTATATTGATTCCACTTTAGACACAAGTCCACTTAGCAGCATCACACATCTGTCCGGATGTACTACACTCCTCCTTTATAACACGCATACATGCAGTGGGATACGAAGATGCTGGGACTATGTGATGTCAGGGGTCAGGCTTCCAGGTGTAAACTCTATGAATCCAGGTGATGAACATTGCCCTGTTCCACTATGAGTACTTGTGGAAACTCTCACAAGTTGAGTATTTACTTTTTCGAAAAAATCACGAGGTGTGAACACAAAGGCTGTTGTGCCCACTGTGGCAACGAGTATCATTGTCATGTGTAACCCCCTGCATATGATAATCGCTAGAAGAATTTGTGGCATTGGAAAAGTGAATGACAATGTCCCATAACAGTGAAGTGACAGTGCCTGTCCCAGAGACTGCACAAGTGGACAACTGGGGATAAATCCTATGCCTTTTGCATTTTCTTGTGACACAAACAGATCTACGTCTGCAGTTCTGCTTGCTATAACATGCTTTTTTCACAATACTGTGATTAAACTACCGTATGTGAGATTTGCCTACATGGCTGCTTAAAGCATCTGTCCTTACACTTTGTATACCTTACCCAGTCAGTGGTATGCCTATAGTCACATCTGTTCTATGGCACAGGGCCAAATGCCCTGTGACAATCTTGATAAGATACTATCCCTCTGTGCTTATTTATGTAAATCATTGCTGTGCTGTTGTTTATGTGCATCATTCAGACCTATATTTGAATTTGAAAGCATTTTACAGCTAAGAAGACAGACTTAAGATTCGGAAAAAATATTTTTTATCATGCACAATTAGTTAATCGTATACCTGACCAACAGGAATACCTTGGGTGCCTTCATTGGTCAATATCATCTCTGGTACAATGCAACAGTAAATGCAATTGGTTAGCCACCTCAGGCAAGTGTCTGTGTTCTCTGTATTGCATCCTCTCTCATGACGTATTACATAGATGGTGATATGTGCAGACCCTGGCTCCAAGTCCACACTCTACAAATATTTACCTTGGTGTCTTAAACGAGTTAAGTCCGTCCAACATGAGCCACCTGGATAGAAAAGAGGAAGAGAGCTTGAGGAGGCTTGAAAGGAAGAGATAAGAGTGAGGGGTCTTGGCATAATGTGGCTCTGAGTGCCAACTGCATCCCCTACTGTCTTTGAAAAGTGAAAACCACAGAGGAAGCTGGTGAAAGGTATAAAAGATGTGCCTTTCTACCTACTGTGTAGCCTTGGACCGTGTCCTGTATGTGCATGTAACTTGCATTATTGAGGTAACCATTAGCGGCAATACTATGTGTCTCTCGGACCTCTTTCAAGTGCTCGCCATCCTTTTTCCCCAGCACCCTCCCTCCCCCCCCCCACCCCCTGCTACCTGCCATGGGCGGCAATCTGAGGGATTGCCCCGGGCACCAGAAGCTCTAGCTACGCCTCTGGATGTAGCTAGGACCAAAATTACTTTTGTGGCATAAAAATCCCACAAGAGCAAAAAGTATTAACTGAGCAAGTCATCTGTTAGAGGTTATGCATTATTGAAAGCCTCTGAGCTCATGGAGCCATATAAATTGCTTGACATGCTTAATCACCACCATTTTGTGTTGACTCGTTTTAGGTTGAACACGATTCATCTGCAGTTAGCTTTCCCCTTGGGCAGACATTTCGATTCCAACTTTGTACTTTGCAGATGTGATTGTGTCTCAAATCAGGATACATTGCATTTTGTTGTTTTTTCCTCTTTACAAAAGATTACGGAAATATTTTGTCATTCCCTTGATAGCTGGCAAGCAATTTAAACAACTACGATCGACCTTGCTGTATTTACAGCTCTTGCTTGACGCTCACATCTGTTTTAACATGGCTTATTTTTTTATCTGGGGCTATCAGGTTATGGAACCAACCAGGCTGTAAATGATGTTTTACATTTATTTTATTGCTGCTGTTACTTTTTAATTAGTGTATTGTGACATTTTAGCTGTATTGCATTTTTTATTACTGTTGTCCTTTATAGTTTTTTCTATGAAACCAAAAAAAGCTGAATTGATGATAATGATTGTTAGACCTGTCGTCCTTAGGGTGGTCTTCACCCAACTGTTTTTCCTGCGTACCTACTCTTTTTGCTGATTCATTTTGTTGGCCTTAAGACTCTCAGCATTTTACCACTGCTGACCAGTACTAAATGGCATGTACTTCTCCCCTAAAAATGGTAACATTGGTGTCTACACAACTGACGTTTCATTCATTTGTAAGGCCCTTCTTAACTGGTATACCATATACCCACAGCCCCTAAATTAAATGCACTAGTGGGCCTGCAAAATACAAAAGAATAACCCAATATTCTCTTGTGGGCTTGGGTAACTGTAATGAGGAAGTTAAAAGTGCCAACAAGGGATTCACCTGGAAGCAAAGTTACAAAGGCAATTCTTATACTTTAGTGATGCCTCTGAGTGACATTTCAAATACATTGGTTATTATTTAGGATGTAGGACATGGTTTCAAGAGAAAGAGGCCAATCATATAAGCTGATTTGTATTAGAATGAAGCAGATATTCAAAACATATAAAGATATGTTAGTTGGTATTGGTCTGGATTACATCTTTACAAACGTGTGCTTCTTAACAGAAACTAACAACTCCTTAGGTTTACTTGTTTCTTTTTTTTTCTTTCTTTTTAACAGTTTTCTGCCTCACAGCTGTCGTACTTTAATCTCTGGGACCGCGTAGGGAACAGGGCCCTACCCCTGTCTATCTTGGTATTAGCAAACCGCAAATGGTAAATGCGGTATGTACAAGTGCTTTATATATCGTTCTAGCTATGAATGCACTGTGTACACGTTATTCTGCTTCACTACGCGGGTTCCATTTTGGAAGCAGTGGCCATCTTGTCATTACCCTCACATAGGCTATAATGGAGTAAATACGGGCCTCACAGTACATGGGCTTCTCCTCTGACTTCTCTGTGACCTGGGCAGCTGGCTCTGCTGCCCCGGGTCAAACCGGTCTCACGAGCTCCCCTTCCTCCGTCCACCTGTGATTAGAATCAGGGCTTGACCCGTCATAAAACCCTTTCATTCTACACAATCCTCTGGCTAATCTCTTTCACACCTGCTTGTTCCTGCTTTATGACTTGTTTCCCAAAACAGGA
The DNA here is from genome assembly GCF_964204655.1 of Triturus cristatus. Classification (NCBI taxonomy): domain Eukaryota; kingdom Metazoa; phylum Chordata; class Amphibia; order Caudata; family Salamandridae; genus Triturus; species Triturus cristatus. The sequence goes on from NC_140588.1 coordinate 237,582,990, forward strand.
GATGCTCATGTTTATTGGGGGGTCTATTGACATCAAAAGTGGGATCTGAACCTTACTGTGTAAATCATGGTGGGCTGGCCGAACTGGAATGTGGGATGGTCATCATGACTCTGCCTTTTCTTTGTAATGTACACTTGTATATTGCCGTATCATAAAACCTAGGAATGTATGCTTGAGGCAGGGAAAAGGGTATTTAAGATGAAGTCCGTTTCTATGATTTTCAGCAGTCTCCTGAGAACATACACGCTGTTGTACTTCTAGGATACCTGTAATTGGTCTGCAGCCAATAAATGAATCTTTGACTTCACCCAGAAGACTCTGTGTTTCTGTAGGTCTGGAACAGGGTGAACCCAGAAGTCATAGGGTGTGTGCCCCTGCACCGCTGGGTCTAAAATACCCAGTACTTCAGTTTGGCGCCCAACGTTGGGTGATTTCAGCGGTACCAGTCCAAGCCAGAGGTTCGTGAGGAGCTTCGTGTGGAAATTCCGGAGGAAGGCCGCCACTTCATCGACCCCTGCATGTCGACGTGGTCCGAAAGTCTTTTCTGCGAGGTTCTCCGCGTTCCGACGGCTACGAAGGACTGCTGCCCTGATTAATCGACCTGTTTTGGACCCTTGACGAGTTTGAGAGAGCGAAACAATTGAGAGAGTCTTCTGGTGACGCCATCGATCAGCAATATTCAGTTAAGTATAAGTGGAGCGTCTCCGATTTGTTTTGGTATCCTTCGGGATCGTTTGAATTGGTAATTTGGAGTTTGCAAACGCCAAAGCCAGAGGACTCGTGTATTCACGAGAATATCGTAATCGATAATCCTTTGACGTTTGGATCTAGACTAGTGAGCGAAGATGCCTGGTTCTGGACTATTTGGTAGATTATTCTGTTTGGGTTGTGGAAAAGATTTCCAGCTGGAGGAATCATGTCCGGTTCCTCCGGTTGGAACTCCAACTTATGAGCTCTATGTAAAACATGGCGTAGGCCCCATTGCATATAACGAAGTATGGATCCACTACACCAGGAAAGACGGTGTTTTAAAATGGCCCCAAAATGGTAGTTTCGATACCGATATTTTAGATAATTTGGAAATTAAATTGTTTAAGAAGAAAGCCCGGCCGGCGATGTTTGACTCTTTCCGCTTATGGCGAAAAGAAGCCAAACAAAAGGAAATTAAGCTAGCGAAAAAGAATAAGAGAGAGAAAGGTATGACAGTAATGCAAGCAGCTGTACAATTTAAAGACAATGAGGAGGAGCAGATGAGTGAGCAATTGCACAGGCAGCGCAAGTTAGGGATTGACAAATGTTACCCAGCTTTACCACATTCTAAGCAGAATGAGTTAGAAGAAAAGGAGAAAGATCCCCTGATGTCACATTTGTTGAGTTCGCCACCCCCGTATGCTCAAAATGCCACGGCACCTCCCCAGCTTGTGAATATGCCACCTCCAGTGAATATATTGCAAGCCTTGCTGCAACCGCCAGCTGCTTTGCAGCCGGCTCTTATCCATGTAGCGCAGCCCTCTCAAGGGCCGCCAGTTGTGCTTCCAACTGCCCCCGCACTTCCTGCGACTTTGCCTAATACAGCAGCTGCCTCTTCTGACACTCTTCCTTGCACCACTCCAGTACCTGTTTCTACATCCTCTTTTCTCCCCTCTGTTTATCCCCCTGTTTTCGCCTCAGCTTCTCCTTCAGCGCGACAGTGCTTAGCTAATGTGGTTACTACATTAATGTCTCCTCTCTTTGAGTTATCTGGTGCGACTCCTGGTTTACAGCGTAAGCAGCTGCGCAGTCAATTGCCTAACCCCGATGAGAAAAAGGTAATAGACAGCATGGCGCGTAGATGGATTGTTTTCCCTTCATTGTATGATGTGGAATCAGTGGTCAACGTTTTCCATCAGTGGGATGCCCCAAAACAGAGATATGTGTTTGAGAAAATGTGCGAAATTCTCTGTGAAGAATTGGAAGATAGTGGTAAAAATCCGAGCCCGCAGGAGTTGTGTAGAGTGAGGTTTGATTTTGGAACTGGTATAATTGTGGACCGCGAGGTAGATAAAGCAGTTGCGGTTGTAGTGTCCTTCAGGAATGATGATTGTCAACAGTCATTGTTTGAACAAGATGTCCTTGTGGGGAAAAAGGTAAAAGCGCGACAATACCCCATGAGAGAAGTTCCCCCGGTATGGAAGGAAGCAGTTGCAGCTGATGCTGGTGCCGGTATCGCCGCTGTGCCAGCGCATTTCCAGCGTGTTTGGGTGCATGTTCCATGAAAGCGCTCTGAGGTGTTAGCACTTAAGCAGTCCTTACCTGATCCCCGTAAAAACCCAGCGGGTTATTATAAAGAGTTGTCACAGACGGCAGGGTCATGCGTTATGAATCTGGCCGACATAGACATGTTGTTTGGTAATGTTGTTCCACAGCCTCTATGGGGATCAATTCGTAATGTAGATCACGATGCAGAACTAGGGGATACATGGGCTAACATTATTGCTGCTGATGCTAGACAAACTGGTGGCGCGAAACCAGAACCTTTAGTAGCTGAACTGCCTGGTAGAATCATCACGTATATGAAGACAATAATGCCCGCGATGCGCGTAAATTGGGACAAGCTATCTGCATGCAAGCAGAAGAAAGATGAGACAGTGTCAGACTTCTTTACTAGGTTTGAAGAAACGTTTATTGACCACAGTGGGCAGGATATGAGTACTGAGGGTGGCCAACGGTTATTTGTGGATAAGTTTGTGCAGAATCTACTTCCTGACCTGTGTAAAAAGTTAAAAGATTCAGAAAGTTCTTGGGCTGTTTCTTCTTCCGCGCAAATACTGGCTACTGCCCAGTATTATGAAAACAGAGATAAAGACGAGAAAGATAGAACAGAAAAGAAAACGAAGGAATTAAAGACAAAGGTCCTTTTACAGCAGGCCTATCCGCCACGTGGAGGTCAGAATAATTATAGGCAACCCCAAGGTGTCTATCACCAACCCCAACAGTTTCAGAACAATCAGCAAATGAACGGGTATTATCAACCACGTGTCCCTGTAGGTCCTAACAAATGTTCATACTGCAAAGAGGAAGGTCATTATAAATATAGTTGCCCTAAATTAATGCAGCGGAACGGTAATGCGTATGGCGTAAGAGGTAGGGGTGGTCAGCAAGCTCCTAGAGGCAGAGGGCGTGGAAATGCTCCACAGAACGCGCGTCCTCTGCCACCTCAAAATACCATCAATAGCTTTGATCAGCAAGCTAACGCGACTAGTAATACGGCCCAGTATTATAATAATGATTATTATGCAGAGGACGGTGATGCAGAAAGTAATGATTACTAGGACAGCCATAGACAGAGAGAGGGAGTTGTTTCAGTGCCAGTGGATCAGAGTGGACCGTATGTTGAGGTAACTACAGCAAATGTAACGGAGCCTTTTCTGCTAGACACTGGTGCTGCAAAGAGTTCAATCATGCATTCAAAACTCCCTGGCGCACCTTTGTCTGGCGATATAAATGTTTCAGTAGGTTTTTCTGGCGCCCCGGTTAGGAACCCGATTTCTAGTCCCATGTCACTTTCTATTGGACCTTGCGAGCTGAAAGTACCCCTGATTCTAACAACAGGTTGTGGTGAGAATTTGCTAGGGTTAGATTTGTTGAAAAGATTACATGCTACACTGTATTGTTCACCGTCAGGGGTACAACTTACATTAGGCAGGAAAGTGATTTCCCCAATGTACTTGTCTAAAAACACAACGCCGCCTGAATTGTCATCCCTTCCGGATGCCCTTTGGGCTACTGGTCCCAATGATGTGGGCCTCTTGGAGATACCGCCATAGGTGGTGACTTTAAAGGCTAATGTCAGACTGCCGCGTATTCCCCAGTACAAAATCTCTAATGAAGGCCAGAAAGCATTGTTAGACATTGTCAGCGACTTGATTAATAAGGGTGTGATTGAAGAGACAAGAGGCAACGTTTGCAATAGTCCGATTTTACCTGTCTTAAAACGAACGGACCCTTCACAGCCACCTGTTTACAGATTTGTGATCGATCTTAGAGAGGTTAATAAAATTGTTGTGCCACAGTTTCCAGTTGTCCCTGATATAACTGCCTTGTTAACAATGATTCCAGCCTCTGCTGCATGGTTTTCAGTGATTGATTTAAAGAATGCTTTCTTTAGTATCCCAATTGCAGAAGAGAGCAGAGACATTTTTGGTTTTAGTCTGGGAGGCCGAAGCTTCCGCTTCAAACGCGCTCCCCAGGGCTACTGTGAAAGTCCATCAATATACAGTCAAGCTTTGAAAGCACAGCTTGATGCACTTGTTTTACCTAGTGGCGCTATCCTGATTCGGTACGTGGACGATTTACTAATTGCCGCGGATACTGAGAAGATCTGTAAAGAAGCCACATTGTCACTGTTGCGCCATTTATCCGCTTTCCATCACAAAGTGTCTCTCTCTAAGCTGCAATATTGTCGACAAGAAGTGACCTACTTAGGTCATCTCTTATCGAAGGAGGGAAGGAAACTGACCCCAGAAAGAATTCAAGCCATTGCACAGTTGAGTGTGCCGAAAACACAGAGAGAAGTACGTGCTTTCTTGGGCATCACTTCATACTGTAGGCATTGGATCCCTAGTTTTTCTTTGTTGGCAAAACCTTTGGTAGCCTCAACATGCAAAGACACACCGAATCCTATCCCATGGTCTGAAGAGTGCCAGAAAAGTTTTGTGGAATTGCGCAATGCATTATGTTCAGCACCTGTGTTGGGCACTCCTGACTATAGCAAACCTTTTACATTGTATGTTCACGAGAAAGATGGATGTGCGTTGTCAGTGTTAACACAGCCTTTTGGCGACAGACCGCGCCCATGCGCATATTTTTCATCCACCTTGGACCCTGTAGCGAGGGCATTGCCAAGCTGTCTGAGAGCGACAGCTGCTGCAGCAATGTCTATCCGACAATCTGCTGGTTTGGTAATGGACATTACATTGATCGTTATGGTTCCACATGCTGTAGACACATTATTAAATAGGACCAAGACACAACACTTGACTAGTGCGCGATTATCAGGCTATGAGCTTACACTGTTAGCAAATCACATACACATAAAGAGATGCAATACGCTGAATCCAGCTACATTGTTGCCAATTCCAGCAGACTCAGATGAGATTGAGCAACATGACTGTCTGTTCAGAACAGAAGAAGAGACGAAAGGGAGAGTAGATCTGAAAGATACTCCCCTGACTGAGTGTGATGGCACTTTATGGGTGGATGGTTCATGTTTCAAACTCCCTAATGGTGACACGACTGCTGCATATGCTATCACGACTTTACACACGGTCGTGGAAACTGCACGAGTGCCACATAATTCGGCCCAAGCAGCGGAATTAATCGCCCTCACGAGAGCGTGTGTGTTATCTGAAGGAATGAGAGTAAATATATACACAGACAGCCAGTACGCCTTTGGCGTGGCTCATAATTTTGGGCGACTGTGGAAGGAGCGCGGGTTCCTGACGTCGCATGGAGCTAAAATTCAGAATGGCAAGTTGGTGAATGATCTCCTTGAGTCACTGACCCTACCGTTGCAAGTTGCGATCATGAAATGCAGTGCGCACAGGAAAGTCACAGATGATGTTGGACGTGGGAATGCGTTTGCTGATGAGACCGCGAAAGAAACAGCACAGAATGTGAAGACTAGAATGTATGTTGCAGGCCCCGCAAGATGGGTTAATGATGTGGGAATGTGTGAGAACACAATAGAGAGTGTGAAGTCGCTTCAAGCTGAAGCCACAGAGAAAGAGTTAAGCAAGTGGAGAGAAAGTATGGGTAAGTTGGATGAGAATGGTTGTTGGATTGATCTGACAGAACATAAGCGATGGTTATTGCCTGATGCATATGTGCTTCCAGTGGTTACTATGGCACATGGAATGGCACATATCAGTACGAAAGGTATATGCAAGTTGTTGGCTCCTGTATGGCAGAATGCCGGGATTCCCAAGTGTGCAGAGAATGTGGTCAAGAATTGCATGGTATGCTTGAAGTACAACCCTGGTAGGGGAACCCCAACTCCAGCTGGTCACTTTGCACCCCCATCATGTCCATTCGAAGTTTTGCAGCTGGACTTTATTCACATGGAAAGATGCAACAACCTGAAATATGTACTGGTGGTTGTTTGTGCTTTCTCAAAATGGATAGAGGCTTATCCTTTGAAAGATAACACTGCCCTATCCACAGCCAAAGCCCTTGTAAAGGAATTTTTCCCTAGGTTTGGGATGCCAAGAATGGTGTGGTGTGATAATGGAAGTGAGTTTGTGGGTAAAGTGATGAAGAATGTATGTGAAGGGCTAGGGATAAAGCAGAAGTTCCATGCTGCAAATCACCCCCAATGAGCTGGACTAGTAGAACGCTACAATGGAGCCTTAAAGCTCAAGCTGGCCAAAATTCAGGCGAGCACCGGTCTTAAATGGCCTGATGCTCTGCCTTTAGCACTCCTGTCCACCAGAATGACCATACACTCACGAGTGGGACTTAGCCCTTACGAGGTCGTTTTTGGCCGTCCGGCCAACGTATGGGGTGTACCGAGGCCTACGAAGTTTAGTGAGATTGAACATCCAGTACTACTCGATTACCTGTATGATTTGACTGTTAAACTGCGTGTTTTGCACCAACAGGTACATGATACTCTTCCCCAAGCTTCTGAACCTCCCGGACACCCCATCAACCCTGGCTCGTGGGTCCTGATCCGAAATTTCCAGCGTAAGAGCAACGACGAGCCTCGCTGGATCGGCCCTCACCTTGTACTTCTGTCGACAAGATCAGCGGTACGAGTAAAAGGGAAGAAACACTGGATCCATGGTACCCACTGCAAAGTAGTCCCCTTGCCTCTGCCATATGACCAGTGGGTCAAGGAGGGTATCGCCGACTCTGAGACAGACACTGTACCTCGTTTTGTACCATTCAGTGACGCACGCATAAGAGGCACAGTTTCAGACCAAGAGAGTGACAATATTCTGCAGGAAGCTGTGCCACCATCAAATCGACTGGACACCACTGAGCCTGAACTTTTGTTTCAAGACCAAACAGCACCTGGCCGTCTCCGCTATAATTTGAGACCAAGGCCCATGGACAAATAAAGATTTCCTTACTATTTCCTTTTTGACATTTTTTGCTCTCCCATCTGAAGGACTTTCTTGATTTTTGTTTTTCGAACCACCATCCGGGTTCTGCCGCAGGGTCGCGGTGCCAAGACTTTGGGGTACAGGCCGAAGACGTTAGGTCAACGGTTCTGGTTGGTCTAGGGCGTTTCCCTGGACTGACAGGCGTGCCCCTTAGCAGAAGACACTCATCCGCCGCGAGCGGCCCGAGTAGAGGATGGAGTTTTTTAAGATGGAGAGACCGATTGAGGAAATGAACTTTAACGCAAGGATGTGTAGAATTGTAAAAAGTAAATGTTTTGTATTTTTGTGCCTTTTTACACTGTGTAGTATCACAATGTTCATCGTAGGATTTGTGTTTTTCTCCGCTCAAAAGCCCATTACACCCACTGAACAGCCTATACCTCTTTCTACCGCCTCCTCTCACTCCTTTCACCCTTTGCCTGAACACGAACAGACCAGACGATCGGAGTTTGTAAATAACTCGTTTATCCAGCTCTTGCACCAGCACCAACTAGTAATGAATACGACCAATTGCTGGGTGTGTGGGTTAATGCCACATACCATTAACAAGGGTATTCCCTACCTGGTGCTGCCGTATAGTTACAATGGATCGTCATGGGCATTCCAGACCATGTTTCTCTATGCTCTAGATACGTACTCCCCTCGCCAACCGCGTTCCATCAGACCTATCACCAATAATAAGGCTTTGATGAAAGGAGTTGCCGATATGAGTAGGGATATCGATGCATACTCATCCATTCCCAAAGAAGAGTTGAGACCTTATGTAGGATGGAACGCGACGGGGTATAGTATTAGTCTGGGTGAAAGACAGCGAAAAATCTCATCTCCAATCTGGGTTGTACCCCACATGGGTCGGTTCTGCTTACAGGGTAATGGTCAGAATCCTAGAGCTCAACTGGGAAGAAGTGACTGTACTGAAACGTACACTTTCCCGTCACAGTTTTCCCCTGCGTTTTTGGCTGCCAAGGGCACATATTTCATCTGTAATGATCGAGCATATACATGGCTGCCCCCTGATTTCTCGGGCACATGTTATATTGCAAACCTGCTACCGCCTACATTTACTGCTGCCTCTGATTATCACAAGACCAGAGTTGTGAGAGGCGTGATTAGTAAGGAGGACACTGCGGGTCAGGAAGCGGGAGACTTCTTCTTGGGTTTCCTGCCGTTTTGGGGACCTATGGTCAATAGTAGGAACCTGAGACAGCTGACTCGTGTGGTTGAATCCACTGTCAATGTAACGGCTGGTGCCCTTGGTAATCTGACAGCTGAGCTCCAAGCGGATCGCCTTATGACTTTACAGAACCGCATGGTTCTAGACGTTATTCTTGCAGACCGCGGTGGGGTATGCAAGGTCATCCAATCCAGTTGCTGCATTTTCATACCAGATAATGCTCCAACAGTGTATCAAGCCATCTCCAAACTCCATAAAATATCTGAATCCATACACGTGGATAAGGGAGATTGGTCACTGGTGGGGTGGTTCTGGGAATTGATATCTGCCTGGGGTTGGAAAGTTCTAATGGTCATTGGAATGATCTTAGCCATTCTTTTCCTGTTCTGTCTGTGTATACAGTGTGCTCCTACGATATGTGGCCTCTGTGCTACCTTATGTGTAAGGAAACCTGTATCGAGGGACGAGCTAAGTAATAGGATGATGCTACAGCAACATCTCCATGACTTCGTGAACATTGACCTAGACTCGGATTAAGATGAGTATAGTGATTGCCTATGTAAGGGCAAAAGGAGGGTCTGTCGTACTTTAATCTCTGGGACCGCGTAGGGAACAGGGCCCTACCCCTGTCTATCTTGGTATTAGCAAACCGCAAATGGTAAATGCGGTATGTACAAGTGCTTTATATATCGTTCTAGCTATGAATGCACTGTGTACACGTTATTCTGCTTCACTACGTGGGTTCCATTTTGGAAGCAGTGGCCATCTTGTCATTGCCCTCACATAGGCTATAATGGAGTAAATACGGGCCTCACAGTACATGGGCTTCTCCTCTGACTTCTCTGTGACCTGGGCAGCTGGCTCTGCTGCCCCGGGTCAAACCGGTCTCACGAGCTCCCCTTCCTCCGTCCACCTGTGATTAGAATCAGGGCTTGACCTGTCATAAAACCCTTTCATTCTACACAATCCTCTGGCTAATCTCTTTCACACCTGCTTGTTCCTGCTTTATGACTTGTTTCCCAAAACAGGAGATGCTCATGTTTATTGGGGGGTCTATTGACATCAAATGTGGGATCTGAACCTTACTGTGTAAATCATTGTGGGCTGGCCGAACTGGAATGTGGGATGGTCATCATGACTCTGCCTTTTCTTTGTAATGTACACTTGTATATTGCCGTATCATAAAACCTAGGAATGTATGCTTGAGGCAGGGAAAAGGGTATTTAAGATGAAGTCCGTTTCTATGATTTTCAGCAGTCTCCTGAGAACATACACGCTGTTGTACTTCTAGGATATCTGTAATTGGTCTGCAGCCAATAAATGAATCTTTGACTTCACCCAGAAGACTCTGTGTTTCTGTAGGTCTGGAACAGGGTGAACCCAGAAGTCATAGGGTGTGTGCCCCTGCACCGCTGGGTCTAAAATACCCAGTACTTCACAGCTGTTCCACTTAGTATTAACTCTGCTTACATCATGACAACAATGTGCAATCATAAAAGAAATACATTTGGAAATATCTGACATTTGTATGGTAACAACTATATGCTATCCACAGTGAAGAATTGGTCAGGCAAACAATTGGACAAAAAGGAAGGGAGGGAAGCAGAGGAGGGAAGAGGGAGATGGATTGCAATATATCTGGTTGGACTATTCCCATGAGGGGCAAGGACAAGACTGATTTCACATGGCTGAATCCAAACTGAGGTGGTATAGTGAGCAAAAGGATGATGGATTCAACCCACATCTCTTGAGTGGGGACAAGTGGTTGAAAAGTTTAGGCACTCCGTCCATCATTTTGTTGTGTTTGCTATGTTCGCCCTAAGTGGCCAATGGTATGCCCAGACGTGGGTCTCTTGCTTGCTGTGCCACTGGATTCAAGCTAGCCTGGCTGATGAGGGGTGATACCCGAAAATGGCCCGAGGATGCTTGTTTCCAATCCAAGGAAGACCTAGCCTGCCAGTTCAGGCTGGACTGTTTCCATGAGGGACAGGGTCAAGACTGATTTGCATACGACTTGGTTCAAACTGGGTTGTCATAGTGAGCAAAACAAGATGGATTAAACCCAGATATCTTGACTGCGGGTGAGTTGTTGAAATGTTTCAGCACTCTGTCCATCATCTTTTAGTGCTTGCTATGTTCGCTCTAAGTGGCCAAGGTTATGGCCAGAAGTGGGTCCCTTGCTAGGTGACCCACTGGATTCAAGCTAGCCTGGCTGATGTGGGTGATACCCCGAAACTGGTCACAGGATGATTGTTTCCGATCCAAGGAAGACCTAGCCTGGCAGTTTGGGCTGGACTGTTCCCATGAGGAACAGTGTCAAGACTGATTTGCATATGGCTGAGTTCAAACTGGGGTGGCATGGTGAGCAAAAGAACAATGGATTAAAGCTGCATCTCTTCCTTGTGGTTGAGTGGTTGAAAAGTTTCAGCACTTCATTATCAGCTTTTTGTGTTTGCTATGTTGGCTTTAAGTGGCCATGGGAGTGCCCAGAGTTGGGTCCCTTGCTCACTGTAGCACTGGATTCAAGCTAGCCTGGCTGATGAGGGGTGATACCCCGAAACGGGTCCAAAGATGCTTTTTTTCCAGTCCAGGGAGGACTTAGCCTAGTAGTTCAGGCTGGACAGTTCCCTTGAGGAACAGGGTCAAGACTGATTTGCATATGGCTGGGTTGAAACTGGGGAGCATAGTGAGCAAAAGAATGATGGAGCTCTTGACTGGGGTTGAGTGGTTGAAAAGATTCAGCACTCCATCCATCATCTTGTTGTGTTAGTATGTTCACTCTAAGTGGCCAAGGGTATGCCCAAACGTGGGCCCCATACTCACTGTGCCACTTGATTCAAGCTAGTCTGGCTGATGAGGAGTGATACACTGAAACTGGTCCCAGGATGCTTGTTTCAGGTCCAGGGAGGACATGGCCTGGCATGTTCGGACTGGACTGTTCTCATGAGGAGCAGGGTCAAGACTGATTTGCATATGGCTGGGTTCAAACTAGGGTGGCATAGTCAGCAAAAGAACAATGCATTAAACCCAGATCTCTTGACTGGGGTTGAGTGGTTAAAAAGTTTCAGCACTCCATCCATCATCTTGTTGTGTTTGCTATGTGCGCTTTAAGTGGCCAAGGGTATGCCCCGATGTGGGTCCCTTGCACGCCCTGCCACTATATTCAAGCTAGCCTGGCTGATGAGGGTGACACCCCGAAACCAGTCCCAGGATGATTTTTTCTGATCCAAGGAAGACCTAGCCTGGCAGTTTTGGTTGGACTGTTCCGATGAGGAACAGTGTCAAGACTGATTTGCATATGACTGGGTTAAAATTTTGGTGGCATAGTAAGCAAAAGAATGATGGATTAAAGACAGAGCTCTTGACTGGGGGAGCCCCTACCTGATTGTAGCCACCAGCTCAGGAGAGCCCGTGGAGCCTGTGTCCTGCTTACCCCCTGGTCACTGTTGCTGCCATCGTTGCCATGCTTGTGGCCCGCGACCCCCAGGAGAATACAGCTCCCAGCCCATCGGCGCCCATCAGCGGCTGGATGAGGCTGGGCTGGACCCACCCCATTGGTTCGGGTCTCTGCAGATCAAAGAAGAGCAACATAGACGGCAAACGGATACCAGTGGCCAACGTATGGGGTGTACCGAGGCCTACGAAGTTTAGTGAGATTGAACATCCAGTACTACTCGATTACCTGTATGATTTGACTGTTAAACTGCGTGTTTTGCACCAACAGGTACATGATACTCTTCCCCAAGCTTCTGAACCTCCCGGACACCCCATCAACCCTGGCTCGTGGGTCCTGATCCGAAATTTCCAGCGTAAGAGCAACGACGAGCCTCGCTGGATCGGCCCTCACCTTGTACTTCTGTCGACAAGATCAGCGGTACGAGTAAAAGGGAAGAAACACTGGATCCATGGTACCCACTGCAAAGTAGTCCCCTTGCCTCTGCCATATGACCAGTGGGTCAAGGAGGGTATCGCCGACTCTGAGACAGACACTGTACCTCGTTTTGTACCATTCAGTGACGCACGCATAAGAGGCACAGTTTCAGACCAAGAGAGTGACAATATTCTGCAGGAAGCTGTGCCACCATCAAATCGACTGGACACCACTGAGCCTGAACTTTTGTTTCAAGACCAAACAGCACCTGGCCGTCTCCGCTATAATTTGAGACCAAGGCCCATGGACAAATAAAGATTTCCTTACTATTTCCTTTTTGACATTTTTTGCTCTCCCATCTGAAGGACTTTCTTGATTTTTGTTTTTCGAACCACCATCCGGGTTCTGCCGCAGGGTCGCGGTGCCAAGACTTTGGGGTACAGGCCGAAGACGTTAGGTCAACGGTTCTGGTTGGTCTAGGGCGTTTCCCTGGACTGACAGGCGTGCCCCTTAGCAGAAGACACTCATCCGCCGCGAGCGGCCCGAGTAGAGGATGGAGTTTTTTAAGATGGAGAGACCGATTGAGGAAATGAACTTTAACGCAAGGATGTGTAGAATTGTAAAAAGTAAATGTTTTGTATTTTTGTGCCTTTTTACACTGTGTAGTATCACAATGTTCATCGTAGGATTTGTGTTTTTCTCCGCTCAAAAGCCCATTACACCCACTGAACAGCCTATACCTCTTTCTACCGCCTCCTCTCACTCCTTTCACCCTTTGCCTGAACACGAACAGACCAGACGATCGGAGTTTGTAAATAACTCGTTTATCCAGCTCTTGCACCAGCACCAACTAGTAATGAATACGACCAATTGCTGGGTGTGTGGGTTAATGCCACATACCATTAACAAGGGTATTCCCTACCTGGTGCTGCCGTATAGTTACAATGGATCGTCATGGGCATTCCAGACCATGTTTCTCTATGCTCTAGATACGTACTCTCCTCGCCAACCGCGTTCCATCAGACCTATCACCAATAATAAGGCTTTGATGAAAGGAGTTGCCGATATGAGTAGGGATATCGATGCATACTCATCCATTCCCAAAGAAGAGTTGAGACCTTATGTAGGATGGAACGCAACGGGGTATAGTATTAGTCTGGGTGAAAGACAGCGAAAAATCTCATCTCCAATCTGGGTTGTACCCCACATGGGTCGGTTCTGCTTACAGGGTAATGGTCAGAATCCTAGAGCTCAACTGGGAAGAAGTGACTGTACTGAAACGTACACTTTCCCGTCACAGTTTTCCCCTGCATTTTTGGCTGCCAAGGGCACATATTTCATCTGTAATGATCGAGCATATACATGGCTGCCCCCTGATTTCTCGGGCACATGTTATATTGCAAACCTGCTACCGCCTACATTTACTGCTGCCTCTGATTATCACAAGACCAGAGTTGTGAGAGGCGTGATTAGTAAGGAGGACACTGCGGGTCAGGAAGCGGGAGACTTCTTCTTGGGTTTCCTGCCATTTTGGGGACCTATGGTCAATAGTAGGAACCTGAGACAGCTGACTCGTGTGGTTGAATCCACTGTCAATGTAACGGCTGGTGCCCTTGGTAATCTGACAGCTGAGCTCCAAGCGGATCGCCTTATGACTTTACAGAACCGCATGGTTCTAGACGTTATTCTTGCAGACCGCGGTGGGGTATGCAAGGTCATCCAATCCAGTTGCTGCATTTTCATACCAGATAATGCTCCAACAGTGTATCAAGCCATCTCCAAACTCCATAAAATATCTGAATCCATACACGTGGATAAGGGAGATTGGTCACTGGTGGGGTGGTTCTGGGAATTGATATCTGCCTGGGGTTGGAAAGTTCTAATGGTCATTGGAATGATCTTAGCCATTCTTTTCCTGTTCTGTCTGTGTATACAGTGTGCTCCTACGATATGTGGCCTCTGTGCTACCTTATGTGTAAGGAAACCTGTATCGAGGGACGAGCTAAGTAATAGGATGATGCTACAGCAACATCTCCATGACTTCGTGAACATTGACCTAGACTCGGATTAAGATGAGTATAGTGATTGCCTATGTAAGGGCAAAAGGAGGGTCTGTCGTACTTTAATCTCTGGGACCGCGTAGGGAACAGGGCCCTACCCCTGTCTATCTTGGTATTAGCAAACCGCAAATGGTAAATGCGGTATGTACAAGTGCTTTATATATCGTTCTAGCTATGAATGCACTGTGTACACGTTATTCTGCTTCACTACGTGGGTTCCATTTTGGAAGCAGTGGCCATCTTGTCATTGCCCTCACATAGGCTATAATGGAGTAAATACGGGCCTCACAGTACATGGGCTTCTCCTCTGACTTCTCTGTGACCTGGGCAGCTGGCTCTGCTGCCCCGGGTCAAACCGGTCTCACGAGCTCCCCTTCCTCCGTCCACCTGTGATTAGAATCAGGGCTTGACCTGTCATAAAACCCTTTCATTCTACACAATCCTCTGGCTAATCTCTTTCACACCTGCTTGTTCCTGCTTTATGACTTGTTTCCCAAAACAGGAGATGCTCATGTTTATTGGGGGGTCTATTGACATCAAATGTGGGATCTGAACCTTACTGTGTAAATCATTGTGGGCTGGCCGAACTGGAATGTGGGATGGTCATCATGACTCTGCCTTTTCTTTGTAATGTACACTTGTATATTGCCGTATCATAAAACCTAGGAATGTATGCTTGAGGCAGGGAAAAGGGTATTTAAGATGAAGTCCGTTTCTATGATTTTCAGCAGTCTCCTGAGTACATACACGCTGTTGTACTTCTAGGATACCTGTAATTGGTCTGCAGCCAATAAATGAATCTTTGACTTCACCCAGAAGACTCTGTGTTTCTGTAGGTCTGGAACAGGG
Source organism: Triturus cristatus (assembly GCF_964204655.1). NCBI lineage: Eukaryota > Metazoa > Chordata > Amphibia > Caudata > Salamandridae > Triturus > Triturus cristatus. The sequence continues at coordinate 237,598,089 of NC_140588.1, forward strand.
TGAACCCAGAAGTCATAGGGTGTGTGCCCCTGCACCGCTGGGTCTAAAATACCCAGTACTTCACAGCTGTTCCACTTAGTATTAACTCTGCTTACATCATGACAACAATGTGCAATCATAAAAGAAATACATTTGGAAATATCTGACATTTGTATGGTAACAACTATATGCTATCCACCAGTGAAGAATTGGTCAGGCAAACAATTGGACAAAAAGGAAGGGAGGGAAGCAGAGGAGGGAAGAAGGAGATGGATTGCAATATATCTGGTTGGACTATTCCCATGAGGGGCAAGGACAAGACTGATTTCACATGGCTGAATCCAAACTGAGGTGGTATAGTGAGCAAAAGGATGATGGATTCAACCCACATCTCTTGAGTGGGGACAAGTGGTTGAAAAGTTTAGGCACTCCGTCCATCATTTTGTTGTGTTTGCTATGTTCGCCCTAAGTGGCCAATGGTATGCCCAGACGTGGGTCTCTTGCTTGCTGTGCCACTGGATTCAAGCTAGCCTGGCTGATGAGGGGTGATACCCGAAAATGGCCCGAGGATGCTTGTTTCCAATCCAAGGAAGACCTAGCCTGCCAGTTCAGGCTGGACTGTTTCCATGAGGGACAGGGTCAAGACTGATTTGCATACGACTTGGTTCAAACTGGGTTGTCATAGTGAGCAAAACAAGATGGATTAAACCCAGATATCTTGACTGCGGGTGAGTTGTTGAAATGTTTCAGCACTCTGTCCATCATCTTTTAGTGCTTGCTATGTTCGCTCTAAGTGGCCAAGGTTATGGCCAGAAGTGGGTCCCTTGCTAGGTGACCCACTGGATTCAAGCTAGCCTGGCTGATGTGGGTGATACCCCGAAACTGGTCACAGGATGATTGTTTCCGATCCAAGGAAGACCTAGCCTGGCAGTTTGGGCTGGACTGTTCCCATGAGGAACAGTGTCAAGACTGATTTGCATATGGCTGAGTTCAAACTGGGGTGGCATGGTGAGCAAAAGAACAATGGATTAAAGCTGCATCTCTTCCTTGTGGTTGAGTGGTTGAAAAGTTTCAGCACTTCATTATCAGCTTTTTGTGTTTGCTATGTTGGCTTTAAGTGGCCATGGGAGTGCCCAGAGTTGGGTCCCTTGCTCACTGTAGCACTGGATTCAAGCTAGCCTGGCTGATGAGGGGTGATACCCCGAAACGGGTCCAAAGATGCTTTTTTCCAGTCCAGGGAGGACTTAGCCTAGTAGTTCAGGCTGGACAGTTCCCTTGAGGAACAGGGTCAAGACTGATTTGCATATGGCTGGGTTGAAACTGGGGAGCATAGTGAGCAAAAGAATGATGGAGCTCTTGACTGGGGTTGAGTGGTTGAAAAGATTCAGCACTCCATCCATCATCTTGTTGTGTTAGTATGTTCACTCTAAGTGGCCAAGGGTATGCCCAAACGTGGGCCCCATACTCACTGTGCCACTTGATTCAAGCTAGTCTGGCTGATGAGGAGTGATACACTGAAACTGGTCCCAGGATGCTTGTTTCAGGTCCAGGGAGGACATGGCCTGGCATGTTCGGACTGGACTGTTCTCATGAGGAGCAGGGTCAAGACTGATTTGCATATGGCTGGGTTCAAACTAGGGTGGCATAGTCAGCAAAAGAACAATGCATTAAACCCAGATCTCTTGACAGGGGTTGAGTGGTTAAAAAGTTTCAGCACTCCATCCATCATCTTGTTGTGTTTGCTATGTGCGCTTTAAGTGGCCAAGGGTATGCCCCGATGTGGGTCCCTTGCACGCCCTGCCACTATATTCAAGCTAGCCTGGCTGATGAGGGTGACACCCCGAAACCAGTCCCAGGATGATTTTTTCTGATCCAAGGAAGACCTAGCCTGGCAGTTTTGGTTGGACTGTTCCGATGAGGAACAGTGTCAAGACTGATTTGCATATGACTGGGTTAAAATTTTGGTGGCATAGTAAGCAAAAGAATGATGGATTAAAGACAGAGCTCTTGACTGGGGGAGCCCCTACCTGATTGTAGCCACCAGCTCAGGAGAGCCCGTGGAGCCTGTGTCCTGCTTACCCCCTGGTCACTGTTGCTGCCATCGTTGCCATGCTTGTGGCCCGCGACCCCCAGGAGAATACAGCTCCCAGCCCATCGGCGCCCATCAGCGGCTGGATGAGGCTGGGCTGGACCCACCCCATTGGTTCGGGTCTCTGCAGATCAAAGAAGAGCAACATAGACGGCAAACGGATACCAGTGGTACAATACGAAGCCCTGGAGTGGAGCGGAGTTAGTTTATCTTGCATTTGTTTTCCGAATCTTGAACTTTGAGCAGGGAAATAAATACATAGCAATAAGGTCAGAAGAAAAGTGGGGGGCACAAAGCCAACAGCCGAGCCACTTAGTACACTTAGTACTCCCAAGCGCACAACAATTGACAGTTATTTGGCCCGTGCTGTTGTGGTGCTACCTAAGGATATTGAAATAGCGAAGCGGCGCCTGTCCATTATTGCATTAGGCAATAATGGGGAGATTGGAGCTAGTGGAAGTGCCTAAAGTACAACATCTGCAAATGAATTGCTGTGCTCAGATAAGGACCAAGTTGACCAGTCCACAGGAGGCACCAGCGCATCTATCTGTCAGACTCCTACCGTGATCGAATTAGAGCAGGGAATAACACATACCATCCCGGATTTAACTACACCAAGAGTTGCCAAAGCCCTGAATAGGACCCACCAACCAGCTGCAAAACGGAAGGGAAAGTCCCCTGTCGTTCCTAAAACTGCAGCTGAACTCTTTCAAACAGAAGGGGGAGATCAGGGACATAATTCTATGGACTCTCATATTTGGACATTATTTTGGGACAAATTAACATCTGTAATTAGTAACCTAGTAAACCCACTCCAAGAAAGGCTATGTAGGATGGAAGAGGAACTAAAAAAACTCAATATGGGGAGCCAAATGCTACAGGCTGAGAGCCTCAGACCAATAGGTACTGGTCCAAATAGACTCATAGGTGGTCAGCCCCCAAACTCTGAAGGCCTATCTTGCCCCAGAATAAATGGGATGCCGAGTAGAAACATATCAGAGCCTAATAGTAAATCAACCCAGGACTGACATTAGGGTGCAGCATAATAGAGGTCTAAATCAACACCTCCCTAATATTGATATTGGTCTGCCCCCACAAGGCTTAGTCACCATCAATTTGCCACCTGCTTGCTGTCCATATGTGACTGTTTTAGTTATTGTCCCCCCTTTGAAACCAGGGGTTAGGTAAACCACAGAATGTCTGACGAATAAGGTAATCCATTGGCTCAGTAATAGACATTTATTTTCCCCCAGTAGAGCACATGAAATCTTGCTGACAAGGAGAGTAGGGCGGATTGGACCTCTGGAAAAAAACCTTGGGGGTGACTGCGTCATAATTAATTTCAGGAGTCCCAGACCTGCTGGTGGTATCCTTAAAAAGACAGGGGCATTACCGTTGGAAATATCCGACGTGAGTATACTCACATTGGGTTTTTTCTACCATGGTGTATTGAATTTTACAATTGAGAGAGCTACCCAAAGTTTGTACCCGCCCAGTGGCCTGTAATTAGCAATGTTCAACAGATATGAAGTGCTGAGTAGTTTAGACAATAATGAAGGACTTTGCTCCGAATCAAGCTGGGGGGGGGATTCCAGGGACCACCAGTCTGGGTTTGATAAAGGTAATTTTGTAGCCCACCAGACAAGGTGGCAATCCCCGAAAATGTGTTCACTTCCTATGCAGGTACCGTACATCTATGGGTTGGCAGTAGCCAATAACGTTAAGACTGTTGGTGATAAGAACCTTAGTACCCTGGAAAGTGTATCAACCATTTACCTGGCAGAACGTCCCCATAAAGAAGGGTTTGAGTTCGCAACTTGGAACGTGAATGGACTAGCAAATAAGGCTACAAACATTGATTGGGTTAACTCCATTTCTAGCTATGACATTATATATTTACAAGATACCTGGGGGCATATCAACAAGGCGGCGATAAAAAATTATCACGGCTTATGCGGCCGTTTTCGGCCGAAAAGCGGCAATAATTTTATCGCTATATCAGCAAGGTCACGCTATCGCGTGAATCCTTGCCTTAGCGCCCTTTTCCATAATGCCCACCTTTGCATCTCTAATGAGATGCAAAGTGAGTGTTCCGTCCCAAAATAACTGGAGAAATGTCGCTAACCGACATTTCTCCAATTATCAATGGGCACGCTAACAAGCATAGCGATAAGAAAAGAAGCGCTAACCTTGGTTATCGCTACTTTCCTTACGCCTGCTTTTAGTTTGACTTAACCATGATATCCAATGGAAGGTGGATATCATGGCAGAGTCTGCCCTGCCCTATCAGCAAGCTATTGCCAAATGTTGTGCGATTATCGCTGTATTTCCAGCGATAATCACACAATTGGCAACTTGCGCCTGGAATTGTATTGCTTTTGAGATAAGCGTTGCTAATAGCCAGCGATAATTGTCCTAGCGCTAAGTGCGCTTAGCGATAATTATCGCCGGTTGTTGCTGATATGCCCCCTGGTGTTTTAGTCCGATACACGTGGAAGGTAATTCCTCACATTTCCTAGCAGCTATAAGACCACAAGTTGTACGAGCAAAAGGGGGACTACAAATACTTATTTCCAACAAATTTCCATCAATGTCTAAAAGGTTGTATCTGTGGGCCCCCATGCACAAATGATGTGGTTAACTAAAAAGGGGGGAAAAGACCTAATAAGTGTAAATTTTTATAATAATATTTTTGATTCTTCACGAGTTAATGTGGTAACAGCTCTTGATCATGGCCTAGAAACCTTTTTATCTCTAATAAATATGGAGTACGTACTGTTGTGGGCAGGAGACTTTAATTTACAGGCATGCGGAGTATCCAATAACAAGGCATGTGGCCACATATATGAGGATGGAGAGGGAATCGATCACTTTTGCCATAACAACTATGGGGAAGCACTAAATCAGATGATTATGAAATATGATTTTCATCTTCTTAGAGGGGGCTGTGGTCCGAACAGGGATTTAGCGCTAACCTTTAGAGGGAGAAATTTACAATCCACTATAGACCATGTATTAGTATCTGCCCCCACCATCTGCATGTTTGGCAACCTTAGTGTTGTTCCCTTATTATTTAGTGATCATAATCTGTTAAAATTAACCTTTTTCTTTTGGGGCAAAAGGAATGATGTATTTGAGCTAGCAAACCACATTAACCCGGTTAGGACAAATGGTATTAGAATCAAATGGACCGGTGTTGACCCATGCTTAACTATGAGGAAAATAGTTGTTTCTAACTAAAGGTATATATCATACTGTCTCCAGGAGGCAACCATCCCAATATCAGTGACCAAGAATTTCTGTACTATCACAAATTCCATTAAATCAATCTTAACAAAGAGCCCCGGAGCTTTAAGCAACAAAAAAAGGCGTGGTTTGAAGGCGCTTCCACCAAAGCCCTACGGGTCCTAAAGCATGCCCTGTCTAACTCACCACAAAATTTATTAACCATCTAAACCCTACGGCGTGAGTACAAAACAGTTATATCTGCCTGGAAAAAGATACTCAAGGCTAAGGCATGAGAAAACCTGGTTATTTCCGCTAAAACAAAGGCTAATAAACTTTTTCAGGATATAGGAAATGCCCCCTTTCTGAATAGTGATAACATCCCAGAATTTTGTTCTTTTGTCTCTTCAGATAACTGGGTGAAACATTTCTCAGAAATTTTTAACAATAATGGGGAGATGATGAGAGTGTCTGTAGGGGTGACAGAAGAGGGAAGACATCTCCCTCTAAATATTACTAATGAGGAAGTCCACCACGCAATTCAGGCGAGTGCTGGGGGGCTGGACCCAGGACCGGATGGTGTCCCAGCAGATGTGTTTAAATCGGCCCCTATATTATGCGGACCCATCCTAACCCAAGTATTTAATTCTGCCGTTACAGACATAATCCCAAAGACATGGGGAGAATCGATCATCATACCCATACTTAAAAAAGGGGACAAAACAGACCCCAGAAATTATCGCCCAATCTCACTTTTAGATACCGCCTTGAAAGTGATGAGCAGAGTTCTGTTGTTAAGACTTGAGGAATGAACATTAGAGTACTCGGTCTGAAGTCCGGCGTAGTTTAGGTTCAGAAAACGATTAGGGACTATTGAGCAGTGCAGTAACATAGAGTTTAAACGCAAGAAAATTATTTCTTGAAACGCTTGTTATATTTACCGCCATCTGCCTCAAACACTATTGCACATTATGAGGTGGGTCTCCAGTTATTAGAAGATCATTTATTGGCCAGACCACTGGTATTGTGAGACTCAATTTGGAAAATGGAAGAAACAGTTTTTACTAAATCAAATATTTTAGATTGTCTTAATCTGCTGGATGCACTAAAAATTCAGTGGCTGATATATATTAATTCCTCTTTAGAAAATCTGTACAAAATATCGGTATGGTCTAAAATATTGCCCCATACAAAGAAGGAGATTAGAGACTCCTATTTACAACATAGGTCGGATTTGAGATCAAAGGCTGAGAGAAATAAACCTACTTTTGCTTTGTACATATCGCATAATCTAAATGATGGTGCCAATAACTATTTGTCATTTGTGTCCTATGCCCAGCACCGTTTTGTGATACTAAGATTGAGATGCAGCATTGTTCATCACCTTATATCATTTCCAAAAATGAGGACTCATCACATTGCACTTTATGTTGTTTTTTAACTTTTATCAGAATTTTAGATGTTTTTATCTTAAACAGTTGTTTGTTGACCGTAACATTAGGTCACATAAAGTAGCAATGAAATGTATGATGACACTAGGTGACACCCTTGATATGTTACAGTATTACCATGTTCATTTTTAAATCAAATAATGAGTGGAAAAATATCCGAATAGAGTAGAAAAGAATTGAATTGATTTTATTATCTCTGCTGATACTTTTCCTTTAAATAATAATAAAGCCATGCCTAGTCCGAAGCCTATTAATGTGAGAATGTATCCTGATATAAGATAAGAAATGAAAAGTTTTTAATAATTGTGATTGTATCTGTTTTAAAATTGTCTTTGAATTCTAATTTGACTGTAATTTTATGGCTACCTTTCTTGATAGTCGAATAAAGATTTGAACTGAACTGAACTGAATGGGGGTGAGTGGTTGAAAAGATTCAACACTCCGTCCATCATCTTGTTGTGTTAGTATGTTCACTCTAAGTGGCCAATGGTATGCCCAGACGTGGCCCCAATACTCGTTGTGCCACTGGATTCAAGCTAGCCTGGCTGATGAGTAGTGATACACCAAAATTGGTCCCAGGATGCTTGTTTCCCATCCAGTTTGAGCTGGACTGTTCTCATGAGGAGCAGTCTCAAGACTGATTTGCATATGGCTGGGTTTAAACTGGGGTGGTATAGTAAGCAAAAGAACAATGGATTAAGCCCAGATTTCTTTACTGGGCTTGAGTGGTTGAAAGGTTTTAGCATGCTATCCATCATCTTGTTGTGTTTGCTATGTTCACTTTAAGTGGCCAATGGTATGCCCAGAAGTGGGTCTCTTGCATGCTATGCCACTATATTCAAGCAAGCCTGGCTGATGGGAGTGATATCCCGAAACCGGTCCCAGGATGCTTGTTGCCGGTCCAAGGAGGTCCTGGCCTGGCAGTTCGAACTGGACTGTTCCCGTGAGGAGCATGGTCAAGACTGATTTGCTTATGGCTAGGTTCAAACTGGGGTGGCATAGTGAGAAAAGAACGTTGGCTTAAACATAGATCTCTTGACTTGGGGGTGAGTGGTTGAAAAGTTTCAGCACTCCGTCCATCATCTTGTTGTGTTTGCTATGTTCTCTCTAAGTGGCCAAGAGTATGCCGAGATTTGGGTTCCTTGCTCACTGACCCACTGGATTCAAGCTAGCCTAGCGGATGAGGGTGAGACCCCGAAACCAGTCCCAGGATGATTGTTTCAGATCCAAGGAAGCCCTAGCCTGGCAGTTTGGGCTGGACTGTTCCCATGAGGAACAGTGTCAAGACTGATTTGCATATGGCTGAGTTCAAACTGGGGTGACATAGTGAGCAAAAGAACAATGGATTAAAGCCTGATCTCTTGCCTGGGGAAAGGTTTCAGCACTCCATTCATCATCTGGTTGTGTTTGCTATGTTTGCTTCAAGTGGCCAAGGGTATGCCCAGAGTTGGGTCCCTTGCTCCCTGTAGCACTGGATGCTTATTTCCAGTCCAAGGAGGACCTAGCCTGGCTGTTCGAGCTGGACTGTTTCCATGAGGAACAGGGTCAAGACTGATATTCATATGGCTGGGTTAAAATTGGGGTGGTATTGTGAGCAAGAAAACAATGGATTAAACCTAGATCTCTTGACTGTGGGGTAGCCTTCTTTACCATTCCCCTACACCCCGACAGCCAATATCTTTTCTCGTTTTTCTATCGTTGAAGAAGATTTACGAGGTTCAGGCCACCTCTCGGCTATACATAGTCACCCTCCAGCTTCACAAATACAGTGAAGACTGATTTGGACTCCCTAGTGCTGAAGGAAGGTTCGACTCTTATCCAGTACATAGACAATCTGCTACTGGCTTTACCTTCCAGGGATGCTTGTGCAAAAGACACTTTTACCCTCCTGCGCCACCTAGTGCTGAAGGGCTACAAGGTCTCCCAAAGAAATGACAGTTCTGCCTCACGACAGTGAAATACCTGGGCTATGAGTTGTCCGAAGGGACAGGAATATTACTGCCTGACAGAATATCCACCATCACCCACTTTCCCCGACCGCGCACACAAAAGGAGGTCTGAGCTTTCCTGGGGGTGGTGGGATATTGCAGGCACTGGATACCAAATTTCTCTCTGATCACTAAACCACTACAAGCCCTGAGTCACAAGGATGTGCCATATATTGTGCCATGGTCCCAGGAATGTGACAGAGCCTTCCACACACTGAAACATGTGCTAAGTGGCCCACCGGCTTTAGGCCTACCTGATCACAGCAAAGACTTCCACTTGTTCTGCCATTAAAAGGGGGGGTTGCTCACTAGGGGTACTGACACAAAAGCACAGATCTTTCTACCGCCCAATGGAATACTACTCTGTCATTCTAGACCCAGTGGTTTCGGCACTTCCACCTTGCCTTCGAGCAGTTGCGGCAGCAGCCCTCACAGTAGAATGGTTACAAAATATAGTGTTGGCACACCATGGTCCTGCATGTTCCCCACGCAGTGAACACACAACTAACGTCCACTAAGACATAGCATCTGACAAATGCATGCCTTACTAGATAAGAGTTGACACTCAGATAAGGATGACACATTATCATCAAAAGGTGCACCACTTTGAACCCAACTTTCCTTCTGCCCAGATCATGACCTGGATAATTTTGCTGCAGACAATGTTTTTTATGATTGTGCACTAGCTATAGACAGGCTTACCAAAGTGCGCACGGATCTAAAAGACACCCGACTGCCAGATGCTCAAGGAGATTTGTTTGTGGATGGGTTGTGTCTCAGAGATGACAAGGGAACTTAACAGGCATCCTGTGTAGTCGGCACAGCTAACAAATTGTCCGAGGGGGGAGGTTGACAGCTTACAAAAGTGATGAGGGCATGAATCTTGGCTGAAGGAAAAAGAGTAAACATTTACACAGACAGCTAGTATGCCTTCAGGGTGCTCCACAACTTTGGACTGCTGTGGTCAATGAGGGGATTCCTCCACTTCAGCAGGTCAGCAAATACAGCATGCAGAATTGATGAGTAACCTTCTCCAAGCATTGTTATTACCTCAAAAAGTAGCCATAATAAAATGCGCAGCACACAGTTCATTAAAGGACAACGTGTCAAGGGGCAACGCTTCCATTGATGGGGAAGCAAAGAGAACAGCGTTGACAGGCTGCCAGATAACTATGGTACAAATGATTCAGCAGGACAAAGAGATTCAAGTAAAGAACGACTCACTATACTTTGATACTATGCACATTCAGGGACAAGTTGACTACCACGAAAAGGAGGAGTGGGTGAGGGGATAATGTGTGCAAACAAAGGAGGGGTTATGGACAGGACCTAATGATAACATATGTTTGCCTTTATCACTGCTCTCCTCCATGGCCCTACTCTTCCATGGCCCCTCATATGTTGGATGAGATGGCATGATATGCTTGTTTTCACAATGTTTGTACAACTTCAAGTTCCGTCAGACAACAGAAAGTCATTGTAAGCAATGTACTGTCTGTGCACAATACAACACTGGGAAGGGTACACCAACTGCACCTGGCCACTTTCCTCCTCCCCATGGACCTTTTGAAAGTCTCCAAATGGACTTCATTGACATGCCTCCCACTCAAAAGTACAAGTACGTGTTGGTAATTGTTTGCATGTTACGGAAATAGACTGAGGCCTATCCAACAAGATACTGTGATGCATAGACTGTTGCCAAACGCCTTTTGAAAGAACTTATCCCGCACTTTGGGTTACCAGCACTTTTGAGCTCAGACAACCGACCTGCATTAATTTCCCATGTGATAGAGGGAATATGCAAAGGGCTTGGGATCACATAAAAACCGCATTGTGCTTATTACCCACCAGCAGCAGGAACAGTGGAAAAGAAAAATGGGGTGTTGATAAACAAAATAGGGAAGATTTGTGCATCCACTGAACTATTCTTGGAATACACACTGCCATTCGCTCTGTTGGCAATGAGAAGTACCCCAGACAGAGTGACCAAGTTGAGCCCCCATGAGATTTTGTTTGGCTGCCCAATGAACATTCTAGGCCACATGTCCATTGCTCTACTGTTACTATCAGATGACTTACCTTTGTGCTATTTTAAGAAATTAACAGAGACATTGTGTTATCTTCATCGCCAGGTCCTGCAGGCTCTTCCAGAAGCTGCGACACCGCCATCACACAACCTGCAGCCAGATGACTGGGTTTGGATAAAAGCCCACACCAGACATCACTGCCTTCAGCCAAGGTGGAAAGGTCCTTATCAGGAGATCCTGATGACAACCACTGCCATCAAGTGTGAGGGGCTGACCTCCTGGATCCACAGCTCCCACACCAAGAAAGCACCAGGGCCAGAACAAAACGGACAGGCTCCAACTGCACCACCAGCTGCATCTGAAGCATCCGACAGGTATAACCTTTGCTCCAGCAAAGCAGCGACAGTAGGTAACACCTAAAAGAGGCAGCTCCCTCCTGCGCACAGCAGGCCAGGACTCTGGATATCATCTTTTCAAGGATCTTCATGTTTTCTTCAAGTGCCTGCTAATGTCACATACTGGTGACCTCTGACGGTACACCACAGGGGCACCACCGGTTTTCTTTGTAAGTGTTGCTGGTGCCTGCCTCAATAGGAGCGCAGGACCTGTTAGGTAGATACAAAGACTAACTGCTTCCTTCAGAGACTACAAAGTTTTCCAATTCCAAGAACGTTTGACAATGGCTAGGACAATGCCAAGAACAAGGAAAGTGGAAAGAAAGGTGCCAGTGGTGCTGACGGCACTACTGTCCCCAGTTTCAGGAATAATAGTAACTGCACTCGTTGTAATATATGCAAAAGACATTGAAATAACGTTCCTAAATGGCCAGGTGGGAGATGGGAACAACTCACAGATAATATTTGGGGAACTTAAAAAGAACAATACAAAAATTAGGCAACATGGGAGAGGCTGAGGTTGGAGGAGGAGTAGAAAGAGTACTATGGGATGAGTACCAGGGAAATAAATATGTGGAAATACGATAAATTTATGTACGCATTATGAACACATCTGGTTGTTATGTCTGCACACATCTGCCAACAGATACAGGAGATGGCATGACGTACAATATGATACCCGTCTCTAAGTATGTAGGATTTGTTTTGATGAGAGACATGCTCCTTAGACAACACAACATGTCCATAGCAGTGGGACCTCCCAGGAAAAGTGGAACATCTGCTGGCCAAAAAACAGCAATGCCTAGGATAAAGAGGGTACCATTCATGAACATGCAACCAACAAAAAGGGATTAGTTGATGCTAGACACATTTGACAGAACATCAAGGACTGCGGAGTGGCGGCAGGTGGGGACAACTTGGCAATGGAAATGGGAGGAGAGTTAAAGATGTCGAAGTTCAGTATAGAACAACATCTTACCGCCCCATCCTGCATCCAGAATGACAACGCAATGCCCCTTAAGCAACAAACTGTGCATCTAGGGCCACCAAAAGAGCCATGCACAATGCAAAAAATAGTAAAAGGAAAGGAAGAATGGAAAACATGCATGTTCAGGTGTAGCTTGAAGGAATTAGCAGGGGGTGAGCAAGGACTAAAAGAATATGAAAGAAGGAACGATGAAGCCCTAGGAATCTCAGACGAAACAGACCAAACAGATAGTGCACCTCTTTTTGTAGGTGAAAGAAACTGCTCACATGTTGTAAAGATATCACGGATAAAGAAAAGTGACCAGCGTCTTCACCAGGGTTAGTGGGATATAAAGGATTGTTCTTTGTCTGTGGTCAATGGACATATTTTTATCTGCCCCCAGGATGGTATGGCAGCTCCAACCTTGTTCCATCCTGCCCCAAATGACCCATGTCACTGACCTAGTACAGATTGAATACCAAGGGCACCGCCCAGGAACAGCTAGAAGGACAGCAGAATGGGTAGATGATGTAATGACAGGATTTGGGGTGATGATACCTGTGCAGGGATAGTATACACAACATTCAGGATACATCAGCTATCAAGGATGATTGAGGATCCAGCAGATTCAACAGCAGCAGGCCCAGGAAACATCACTGAGCAGCTTTCTGCCATGAGGGCTGAAGTAATACAGAATAGGATTGCACTAGACATCATCCTGGCAAAAGAGGGCGGAGTCTGTCACATCATTTATCAGACTTGCTGCTCCTATATACCTGATAATAGCCGTAACACAGATGACTCAATAAATGAAATATATAATGATGAGGATGAGGATGAGGCGCACAACGTACACACAGGAAGCATGTGGGAGAAAATATTAGTATGGTTAGAGATCATGGATATTGGAGGTGATTATAATTGGAATAGCAGTACTGATCACCATTTGTATAATGATCAAAGTTTGCCCTGCATGTTTTGCAGCTTTAGCATCCAGCTGTGCACGCTGTGTGCCAAAATATAAAGTACACAAACACCACAAGTATGGAGCTGACTTGAGTTATGAAGGAACAGAGATGATGATGAGACATGATACGAATTAGTGATTTGGTATCAGATGGGTTAATGTGGAAACCATCTTTTTGAGTTGATATCTAATGCCTAAATCTCCAGGCCCTCACAAAGTTGCCATAAAATCGTTAAGACAAATGCTTGAACTTTCCATGGCACTGAAAGAAAAGATGCTCTTGCAATGCAAGGCTTGCTGAAGAACAACATTAGAACAGCACAGGATGCTAATTTAGCCACAAGCGTTTCAGCATACCATACTTAGAAGTAGTCCTGCTACGTGCTCGATATTGCAATAGTTTCTATGGAAAAGTACTAAGGCTGATCCATTTCATTAGGCTGGACAGGTCCAAAGTGTCATGTACTCCGGACACGTGGGCAGCAACGGTATATCTTAAAACCATAAAAGGTATCACGCAGCCTAGGCCTCTCCTGATTGGATAAACAGTCAATGCTTAATCTGTATTACATGTATAATGATGTTTCCTCCTTTTGTGGATTGTATCAATAAAAGCTGTCAGAAACTTCTCCTCTTTGGACAATCAGTGGCTATGCTTACTGTGTCCGTGCTGCACGCATTTGCACTTCTGATTGACTTCTCATCTTATGTGCTGACAGAGAGTTGATATTATTTGTTATAGGCTTCTATACTGTAAGTGCCCAGAACACTGAAGTGAGGGTTTTACACAGTACTGGCTGACAAGTAGTTACAGTCAAGATTGCATTTCAACTTGAAGAGCAAAATAAGTTGAGCAAAAATTAACAACGGTGTGGCTGGTTGTTCATCCTTAATTTGAAGTCCCCTAATTATATACATACTTACACGACTGAGAATCAGTAAATTTGAGAATTGATAAGGAGAACGTTGGCAATACAGTGTAGCAAATGGCTTTAGTTGGCTGTAGTATGCTAGGACTGTTCAACATATCCTAAGGCATTAGAGTCACACCGGTCATGGAAACCACAATGCACAGTTTGGGAGTGGGACTGAACAACTTATGCCATTGGACCTCCCTCTTCACCTCTGGACCTCACCCTCTCTGTTGAAATTCAGGAAAAGACTCAAGACATGGTTTTTTGACTGAGCCTCCGCAGCAAGATCCTCAGTGCCTGGATACCCTCACAGGTGATTAACCGCGCTATACAAGTCCTTTTTGATTGATGTCAAGCAGTACTTTCCCTACCCGCTATACCTTCAATGAGGTCAGCTGCTTTTTAACAATAACGCATAAGTCAACATAAAGTATATTTTGCAATTTAAGTTATTCAACATATCAGGAAAGGGCAACAGTGATGTGTATTTCTGAAACATGCTTCACACATCCAAAGAGGGACATTTTTAATTGAGTTGAGTGTACATAATCTTAGTAAGGTTACATAGTGAGCATATAGATTGATTAAATTATTCTACCTATAAACTTTACCCCTCCCCTGCTGCATAGTTGTAATTACGAGGAATATGAAACCTAGATGGGAGATAGGGATTATAATATTCAACTGCTAGCCATTATTGTTTCAAATTTACAGAGGAGGTAATACTCCAGTTTCCAGTATGTGATAATATAATTATTTATAAAATGCATGAATGCCTAGATGCTTCCTACCACTGCTACTGTTCTAAAGTATCTTAGTTGGAAATCAAAATCAGCACTTACTTTATTTTATTTTATTTTATTTTATTTTTAGAGTTTTCTATAGCGCGAACAAGACCCAGGATAGCGCGAACAAGACGCAGGAAAGGGTATCAGAGCGCTTTACAAAGAAACAGATTAATTGTAGAAATATTTTGCACAGACAGAGCAAACAAGGTATCAACATATTTGTAAAAACGATCGGCCGGTAGCGGACACAAAAAGGGAGATGATTTGTTCGGAGTAGTATGAACAAGTTCAGGCATGTGTAAGTCAATGGGGCGATGTCATTAAGAGGAGTGGAGGGACAAATTTGAAGTCGTAGACTGGTTCAGTTCCATGCAATTCAGTGAGAGCTGGTGAGGAGGTGAGGTCCCATATTGTGAGGAATGTGCCGAGTTAGGGGAGGAATTTGCAGAACACATCAGGAATGATTTTGTTTCCCTTTTGAATCGTGGTGTGGAAGAGATTTTTCTGATGTACGGTGGTAGCGAGTTCCATATTCTTGGTGCCGCTCCGTACAATGCTCTGTCAGATGTTTTTGTCTTGCTGAAACGAGAGGGTTTCAGGAGTAGATTGTCGGAGCTCCTTGAATGTCTGTTTCCTCCAGGTAAGGTAAGTTTTTGGGATAGGTACTATGGGGTATTGTGGTGTAGGACTTTACAGGTGGTGCAAGCCATCTTTAGGTGGATTCTAGCTTCATAGAGTAGCCAGTTGAGCGCATTCAGGTGTGGCGAATTTTCTAGATCCTGTTAGGAGTCGTACTGCTGCATTGAGACAGGCTTTTAAAGGGGTTGTTGAGATTTTGGGAAGCCCCGCAAGGGTGGTACATCCGTACTCCAACCTCGAAATGATTAAGGCCTGCACTGCCGTTTTGAGGTTGTGGTTCTCAATGAATGGTTTCATTTTTCTGACATAACTGAGGTGAAAGCGGGCATTTTTATCCAACAGGTTGATGTGTGTTTGCATGTTAAGGTTCTTATCCAGTGTAATTCCAAGCGATTTGGTAGAGTCCACCAGAGTCGGCCTGCAATTCAGAGCAGTGATCATCTTGGTCCATTCTTTTATCTCCAGAGAGTTTTTAGGGGGTGAGGTTAAGAGAAATTCAATTTTTTGCGAGTTTAGCTTGAGGAAGTTGGTCGTTAGCAATTGGATGGTCTTTTTGGGAGCTTGATTCATCATTTTTATCTCTTCCACGGAGTAGATCTTGATTTACAGTTGAGTGTCATCCACGTACATGTGGTATGAGATATTCGCCTGCTGTAATAGTTCGGTTAGAGGTTCGACATAGAGGTTGAATAGTGCGGGGGATAGGGTTAAGCCCTGTGGTACTCTTAGAAGGTTGGGTGAAGAGGGGGAAGAGATTTTTGTTTACCATGATTGATTGCGTTCTGTTATCCAAAAAAGATTTGAACCATTGAAGGACTGTGCTCGATAGACCCATCCTCATTTTCAGTCTTCTTAGTATTTTGTCGTAATTGACCGTGTTGAAGGCTGATGAGAGGTCTAGCAGGACTAGTGGGCAGGCTTTATTACAGTCAAGAGCGAGGAGGGTGTCGTCTATGATGTGCAGAATGACTGTTTCTGTGCTGTGGCTGGGTCTGAAACCCAATTGGCAGTCGTTTAGTAGTTTGAAATTCGATATGTGTTGGTTCAGTTGTTTCTGAAAATATTTTTCCAAGACCTTGGCTAGCATGGGAATGTTAGTTATAGGTCGGAAATTGTTAGGGTTGGAGGTGTTTGCTGTCGTTTTTTTTAGGATAGGGGTGACTTGACAAGTTTTTAGGCAATGAGAGATGTGGCCTTGCTCTAGTGAGGCATTGATGATTTTAGTCCGGAGAGGGGTGATGATATGGTAGATATGGGGTAGGCAGTTTGAGGGTACAGGGTAATTGAAGTGGTTGTTGAGTTTGATATTTGCTAATGTTTTAGTGATGTCACTGGGACCGTAAAGTTTGAAGGTAGACCAGTGAGAGTTACTCTTGGGCAAAGGTAGATCGAGTTGTTTAGGATTTTCAGCTTGTATGTTTTTTGGGGTGGTTGAGTTAGTTGCTGCCGTCCTTAATTCGAGTTGGAGGGTGTTGGTTTTTGCTGTGAAGAATGAGAAAAATTCTTCACTGCTAAGCTGTGATGTCAAAGTCAAGAGTGCAGTTTTGGCCAATTTGTTAGATTGTTGTTTTAGAATTTCAAAGAGTTTCTTCGGTCTGTTTTTGGCATTGTCTGGTTCTGATCTAATTAAGTATTTTTTTGATTGTAGAATGCTTTTGTTATAGGAGTTTCTAGATTACCTAAGTAGTTTGAGTTGGAGGGGGGAGGAATGTTGTCTGCATTTCCGTTCATTTAGTCTTAGTTTGCGCCTCTCTTCATTCAGGGCTCCGTTGAACCATGGGTTTCTGTCTTTATTCAGTATTCTTTTAAGTTTTGGTGGGGCTACGTGGTCAAAGACTTTGGTCATTGTGGAGTTGTAGTGAGCAATGAGGTCATTGACATCAGACATGTTATTGGGTGGAGTGAGAGCTTTCTCACAGTGGGAAGCTAGATTGTTCCAGTTGAGGTTTTTCATGTCTCTTATACAGTGTTTGGTTTTGAGTTGCTGCGAGTACGTTTTCTTTTTGGTGGAGGAGATTTGGAAAGTAATACTGTGATGGTCTGACCAATCACAAGGGGTGATCATGATAGAATCAATCATTTTCTCTTTAGAGATAATCCAGTCAAGTGTAGCTCCTTTGGAGTGAGTGGGCTTTGAGATGGCTTGGATCAGGGAATGGTCTACTAAGAAGATTTTGAGGGCGTTGACCTGCTTGTCTAGGGTGTTTTCCCAATGGAGATTGAGGTCACCAAGGAATATGTCAGTGGAGCGAGAGGTCAAGTTGGTTGTGATGATTTCCATAAGTTGGTCTGTGAAAGCTGCGTTCTTACCTGGAGGATGGTGGGGTATTTATAGTTTGTGGGAGTGGTTATCTGAGGATTTTACGGAGATTCCTAGGTATTCACAGGTATCCAGTTGTTCAGAGTGAAACTTCAAGATGGAGATGTCGGATCAATGTATGCAAGCGATGCCCCCACCCTTTTTGTGGGATCTTTCTAGTCTTATGATGTAATTTGGAGGGACTAGAAGGTCTATGTATGGGGAGGATGAGTCAGTGAGCCAGTTTTCCATGAGGATGGTTATGTCCATTTTCAAGTTTAGGATGAGGTCAGCGATGTCCGAGGCGTGTTTTGGGGCTGAACAGCAGTTTAGAAGGAAGCATGAGAGCTGGCTAGATAACTAGATAACTAGATAATAAGATAACAAAACACCAAGGGCCTCATTTACAAGGCCCTAGCAGCACGTTTGCACTGCAAGAACATCATTTTTTTTACACTCCGGTGGCGTAATGTGCCACAGCATATTTACAAAGCCACTTTATGGGGCTTTATATGGCCTTGTAAATATGTGCCCCTATCATGCAGAACACTGCGTGAAAGGGGCGTTCCATATGTGTTGCTATGAGTGTTCTCAAGTAACATTGATGGAATCTGAAGCATTCACAGATTTACGAGGAATCATAAACCTGGGTATGCATAAGAATACAACGCCTCCCCTGGGGAGGCGTAGGAGTGGAGCACCGAGGAGAAATGCTTTAATTTATCTTTGTTTTTATCCTCTTTCTATGCATGCTACATTCTCTTTTTGTGCAGAAAGGTGTCCCTTCCTGCAAAAAACCCCAAATATCCCTGCAACTCAGGTACCCTGGCAACATGACGCAAGGATGTCTGCGTTGGCGCATGGCTGCTGTTGTGTGCACCAGCGCAGGGGAGAAAGACAGGAATGCACCTTATCTTCTAGATTCAGCGCATTCCTGCCCTTTTCTTTTGACACACAGTCGCGCAGCAGGAAGGCCTGCTAAGCTGCCATGTGTCAAAAGTTTGTAAATGAGGCCCCAAGTTTTTAATCTTTTCGGAAAATAAAAGTTTGGACATGGATTTTAGATTAAGAGGTAAACTGGAACGGAGCATCCTAGTGGGAATGTCCCATGTGAAGCTGCGCTTAAGATACTCTGGGACCATATAATGATGGGCCTTAAAGGTGATACAATGTGCTTCCTCATTGGTAGCCAGTGTAGTTTAGCTGGAACTTGTGAAGCCGATTGGAATCTAGGAATCCCTAGAAGCATGCAGGCTGCTGAATTCTGCAGGGTCTAAAGTTTGTTCAGTAGTTGCTGCTGCATGTTCAGAGAAAGGACGATGCACTAGTCTTTTTGGGCAAGACGAGGGTCATCACTAAAGTCTCCTGCAGTTCAAAGGGAATACATAGAAGGATTTTTCTCACTGTCCTTAGGGCAGAGTAGGATGAAGAGGTGACTGAATTGAGTTGACTTTCGGAGAGTTTGTCACAAAAAATTAGTCTTAAAATCCTTTACTTTCTTAACCGGAGTCGGGAGCATTTCTAGTTCTTGCAGCCAAAAGAGGGGCACCAGAAAGAAACATTGTTGTCAAAGAGAAGCACCTCAGTCTTCCCAGAATTTAACTTGAGGCAATTGTCTTTTATCCAGTTGTCTACTTCCAGTATACAGTCGTGAAATCTAGTGGCAGTGCTGTTAACATTACTGGAAAGAAAGACAAAAATGTGTGGGTCATCATCATAGGACACCAAAGAAAAGCTGAAGTCTTTATTCAGACTGGCTAGTGGTGTAACATTTATGTTAAAAAGTGTTGGACCAAAGAAGGACCCTTGAGGGACCCCATAGGGCAGGGAAAAGTTATCAGAGACAAACTCATTCAGGGCAGCAAATTGTTCCCATTCAAAAAGGAAGTATTCCAGTAGAGTCAAGGCCACTCCTTTGATCCCAATGTTATGAAGACAGTCAAGCAGCAGGCCATGGTTCACCGTGTCGAATGAAGCCAACAGATTGAGTAAAATGAGGGCTGCTCTGCCTCACCTATCTACAGTTGCCCTTATGTCCTCTGAGGCTACAATCAAGGCTGAATCTATACTATGTCCACTCCTGAAATCAAACTGAGTGGAATCGAAAAGTTGGTTCGTGTTTAGATAGGAGGCTAGAGCCTAGTTCATGGTCTTCTCCAATGTTTTGGATGGCAATGGAAGGTAAGACTTTGGACAATAGCTGCTTGGTTCCTGAGGGTTGAGATTGGGTTTTCTTATTATTGGAAGCACATAGGCCATTTCCCACTATTTATGGAAATTCCCTGAGCTAAACATTTCATTAAAAAGTCTTGTGAGGTGAGTAGCTATAATCTCTGGCGCTAAATATACAATTGTTGGAGGGGCAGGGATAAGAGCTGCGAGCCCAAA
Source organism: Triturus cristatus (assembly GCF_964204655.1). NCBI lineage: Eukaryota > Metazoa > Chordata > Amphibia > Caudata > Salamandridae > Triturus > Triturus cristatus. The sequence continues at coordinate 237,618,205 of NC_140588.1, forward strand.
GTTATAGATTTGATTAAGAGTTTTACCTACTCAGCTTTTAGGGAGGTGAATGTAATGAAACTTACCAAGCCTGAGAGAGAAGGGGGATCATCCCTCATCCCTGAATTGGTTTGGTTTTTTGATGAAAATGTATCATACACCTCTTCTACTTTGGCTTGAAAACAAATTTGCAAGTGTGTTGCAGAAGGATTGGTTGCACCCTGAGGTGTTTTTGCGAGTGGCATTGGTGCCAATGGTTTGTTTCTACAGTTTACATATGATTTTGTCAGGGCAAGTTGATCCACCACCGAATACAGCTAATTGGATTAGTTCAGCATTGCTAGGTCTAAATTCCCTGTCCCTTTGGGCTGGGACCTAGTTAGAGTCTGGATGAATTGATCTGTTTTAATTTTATATCAAGCTTGAACTGCTAGGGTGTGGTTGGGAATGTGAGATAGCCCTATTTCAAACATAACCACCTTGTAATCTGAACAAGTCAGAGGGAGTGTGGCTGTGACAGTAAGAGGGAAATTGTCTGTGAAGAGTCTGTCTAAGTTATGGCCCCCAAGATGCGTTGGGGCATTTACCACTTGGACCAGGCCTAGGTTGGACAAAGTATCTACTAGTGTTTCTGTGTCTATGTCTGCAAGAGCCTCCAAATGGAAATTAAAGTCTCCTAGTAGCGTGAAATCAGAAGAATATAGACAGGATTCTAGGAGAGAACAATCTGACTTTATGAAGGCTCTTGGACAAGGGGGTCGATAAAGTAGTAGTCTATTAAAGGATTGGTTCTTGGAGAGCTCAATGTTAAAGGAGAGTGCCTCACAATCCGGAGAGGACACTGGCGAGAATATGGCTGCTATCTGATCACAATATACCACAGCTAGTCCCCTTCCCTCTTTAGGGTTCTGACAGATCTAAAAATGAAATGCCCAGTGGGAATAGCAGAAACCAGGTTCAGAACTGATGTAGGGCCAGCCCACGTTTCGCTGACAAATGCCATGTTCAGTTTGTGATGGTCTAAGAATTCTGCAAATTTGATAATATTTTTCACTACTGACCTTGCATTCATTAATGCACAGAAAATAAATGTTTCCTTCTCTGAAATTATTTGTTGGCTGGAAAATGTTGCCGGCATTCCTACCTGCCCTGCTCCTATCGCCTGTCTTGTGACTTGGATAGTGCAAAGCTGAATTCCTGACACCTCCTGATTAACAGTGTTGGTGATAACATGAGGTTATAATATGGTGCAACGAGGGCCTTTACCTCAGGAATTGCAAGTTAGCAGTTCCTCTCTGGAGTAACACTGTCTCTGGGGGTAATGGGGTTTTAAAAGATCATGCTGTCTGGGTGCAGTCGGGCACATATGGGCTTGCTTTTGGTGCACCAATGGCGAACCAGCAAATGCCAGAGCTCTAAATAGCCCACCATCCATGAAGAGTGTGTCTGAGGCATTGCTTTGGTCTGATGCTTCTCAGCTCCTTTAAACAGGTGGTGTAAATTTAAAGGTAACTTGGGTCCAGCGATCCCCAAATCCTTACCACAGGCTCCCCTGTTGAGGAAAGTACTTGTAAATCAATATTAAGGAACAGAACATGGGTCAAGAGGAAAACATAAAATCAACTACAACGATGAGTACCTTTTAAAATATGGTGCCCAGATTAGATGCAGGAACCAGTGCGGATAACTGGCACAAAGAGTGACTTCAAGGAAATAAAAAGTGGGCTATCACGAACCTTTCAAGCAGAGATAAGGATACAACTTAGTCTCCTGAACTCTAATTTTCACATAAGAAATATTGGGCCTGATTCACAGAACTAACTTAGGACAAAATCCTAAACTTACTACCATTGTTGTATTCACAGAAGGCACTTACTCATTTTGGTATTCACAAAAGGCACTTACTCATTTCGGTATTCACAGAAGTTAGGAGTCCTAACTTTAGGACTCCTAAATGCCTTCTGTGAATACCGAAAGTCTTAAAGTTAGGATTTTTCTCAGTTTAGGAGTAGTAAAGTTAGGACTCTTAACTTTAGGACTCCTAAATGCCTTCTGTGAATACCGAAAGTCTTAAAGTTAGGATTTTTCTCAGTTTAGGAGTAGTAAAGATAGTCCTAACTTTACTACTCCTAAACTGAGAAAAATCCTAACTTTAAGTCTTCCGGTATTCACTGAAGGGATTTAGGATTCCTAAAGTTAGGAGTCCTAACTTGCCTAACCAAGGTCCTCCAATGGATGAAGGATAACCACCTTAGGTGCAATACAGATAAAACCGAGATCCTACCAATAGGGAAAGAGGTCTCAATCTTGCCGGGCGAGTGGTGGCGGGAGGGTACATCACCCCCACCTGATATGGTGAAGGTGGCAGTTTGACTCCGCCCTCACCTTCCAACCACATGCAGTGACGGTAGCAGGGACTTGCTTCAGCCTTATAAAATTCCTGAGAAAATGTTTCGATCTATTTCCACTCAATGCAAGGAAATCAGCAGCAGTCACCCTGATCCTTTTGCAACTTGACTACTGCAACAGCCTCCTGGCAGGAGCCAGCAAACAAACATTAAAAAGACTCCAAGTAGTCCAACATGCAGCGGCGCGGTTGGTTTTAAAACTATCACGAAGGTCCTCCGCATCCCCAGCCCTCGAAACACTTCATTGGCTCCCACTACATAAGAGAATACTTTTTAAGATCCTCCTAATCACCTTTAGAGCCTCACTCAAAATAGGGCCAAAATACCTCTCATCAAGATTCACCCCTACATTACAACCAGAACCCTCAGGTCCTCATCAGCCAATCTGCTCAAACCTCCCAGTTTTAGGTGCAAAACAAAGGGAGGCAAAACAATGGCTGTATTAGGTACCAGAGCCTGGAACCTACTGCCTTTGCAACTGAGAATGGTAAAATCTGAAACACAAAACAGGAAGGCACTAAAGACTTGGATCTTTGGATCTGCAGATCTCTCATTTAAGAACTTCAGAGTCTACTCTTACCTCCGTACCAGCGCCAGTATGCTCCTTTTGGAGTGGCAGTCAGCGCTCTATAAATAACGCTTTTCATTTAATTTCATTTCAAATAACAAAAAAATCATTATTCTTCCTGCATAAATGCACCATTAAACACATATCATAAAAAAAAGCTAGAATGTGTTAGACAAACGTTATCAATAAATATTAAAAAACATGTGTGGTGTCTGAAATAACCTTAAAAAACTCGGATAAAACTTCTTGGATTTGATAGTGATCATCATGACACACATGGCTATCAAAGTCAATCTATACAAGGTAGAATAAATCACATTGTTATAATATGGAGTTAGGACCTGGCACAACATTCTATTAGAGAATATGAAAATGGGTAGTGCAAAAACGCTTAAAGGTGTTAAAGTATAAGTAAAGTGGTCTGTGCTGTGCAAAAACGTTATGAATACAATTTATCAGTTTCCTACACTAGTGGTTCAACCTTCTGTGTTCTTATTAAAACTTGGTAGTATATTTACAAACAAGACCCTCTAGTACTATTGGCTTAGTTATCTATATATCAATCACAAAGGGAAGAAAGGGAAAAAGCAAGGGAAACAAGAAATCTGCATGGTCATCAGAAATGATGAATGTTTTTTACAGGAAATTGTGTAGCCCCTCACTGTTGTTAAGGTCGTTCAGTACCTTAGAATCTAATTCCAATACAAAACTGGATTTAAGTCTGCGGAGCTCTCTTTCTCTGTTGCTCCCTCCTCTCAGTGGTGGCGCCGCTCCTATAACATAATATTTCAAACAGTTAAGGTCATTGTCATGTTCCTGTTTGAAATGCCTGGCCACTGTGTATGTGTGGTCTGAATTGACTATTGCACTTATATGTTGTAATATTCTTTAGGCCACCTGTAACTTGGTGCTACCGACGAAGCGAAGTCCACAGGTGCGTTCCAGGACATACACTGCATGGTCTGTGTAGCAGGTACACATACCCTTGAGGGGAATGGGTTTGGGACTAAATGCTGATATATATTCTATTCTGTTGACCCCAAAAAGGCAGGCTCTGCATGAGTTACATTTATAAAATCCATGTTTGGGTGAGAGCCAATCAAATTTGTTAGGTGTGGTATGTTGGATGTCCTTAACCTCCGGGCTCCGCTTGAATAACTCTCTTTTCATAGATGGTACCCATTTGAATGTAAGGATAGATTTTTTGGTGACCCTTTGGCCTAGTACAGTATCAGTCATTACTACTGCCCATTGGTTATTGATGTTTGATCCTATCGTACTTCCCTGGCGACTATCTGTTCTTGTTAGACTTGGCATCTTTTGGCGTGTTTCCCCTGACTTTTTTCTTTCTGACTTCCCGGTTTTGACTCGGTTTTTGCTGGTTTAGTGTCTCTGCGCACTTTCTCACTGCTGTTCAGTGTTAAAGTGCAAGTACTCCTGTTGTATATTGTAATTATGGATTGGTGTTTCCATGATTGGCTGATTTGATTTACTAGTTAGTCCCTAGTACAGTGCACCGTGTGTGCCCAGGGCCTGTAAATCAAATGCAGCTGGTGGGCTTGCAGCACAGATTTTTCCACCCACAAAAGCAACCTGTAAATGTAATTCTGGCCTGCCATTGCAGAGCCTGTGTGCAGTCAGGTACTGCCATGTCAACTTGGCAAGTGCACCCACTTGCCAGAACCTAACTTTTCCTTTTCTTGCATGTCATTCACCCCTAAGTTAGGCCCAAGTTACTCTTGTGGGCAGAGTGCAGTGTATGTGAAAGGTAGGACATGCCCTGATGTGTGTGGCATGTCCTGATAGTGAATTACGGCCAATTTCATTTTTCGCTATTGCAAGGTTACCTGTTCCCATAGGATAAAATAGGGAGTTTGATTATAACATCTGATAAACATAACTGTCCCTGGGTACAAGGGAGAGAAATAAAGTTTAGTATGCCTGAACTCAGAATCTAAAGATGCATCTTTTAGTGAAGGTGATTTTTACATTCTGGGTTTGAAAATACCTCTTTTAGAAAGAAGACATTTTCTGGCTCGCCACCCAGTGTGCCTCTTCTGGGTTAGTGGATTGACTGTCTGGCTTTGGGATGACAAGGGCTGGGAAGGAGCAGTGGCTCCAGACAGTCAAGATGGGTCAGGAATGGGCTGAATAGACCTGGGATGCATTTAGAGTAGGGGGAGGAGATTTCCGTTCACCTGAATGGGCCTGGTCTACCTCTGACAATGCTGTCTCCACCTCCTGTCAGGAAGCTGCACCAGAGAGGACAGAACTGGTTCTAGCTGGGGCGAACAAAGTGATACCAAAGGGGATGACGGACGGAGCGCTTGAGCAAATCAAACACTCAACCCCAGTCAACTGATCTGGGTTTAATCCATCATCATTCTTTAGCTCACTCCACCACCCCAGTTCAGACATGGCCATATGCAAATCAGTCTGACCCTGTGCCTCATGGGAACAGTCCAGCCAGAACTGCCAAGCCATGTATTCCCTGGACCGGAAACAAGCATCCTGGGACTGGTTTCGGGTTCATAACCCTCATCAACCAGGCTATCTTGAATCCAGTGGCAAAGTGAGCAAGGGACCCACGTCTGGGCATACCCTGCCAACTTAGGGCAAACAAAGCGATACCAAAGGGGATGATGGACGGAGTGCTTGAGCAAATCAAACACTCACCCCCAGTCAACTGATCTGGGTTTAATCCATCATCATTCTTTAGCTCACTCCACCACCCCAGTTCAGACATGGCCATATGCAAATCATTCTGACCCTGTGCCTCATGGGAACAGTCCAGCCCGAACTGCCAAGCCATGTCTTCCCTGGACCGGAAACAAGCATCCTGGGACCGGTTTTGGGTTCATAACCCTCATCAGCCAGGCTATCTTGAATCCAGTGGCAAAGTGAGCAAGGGACCCACGTCTGGGCATACCCTGCCACCTTAGGGCGAACAAAGCGATACCAAAGGGGATGATGGACGGAGCGCTTGAGCAAATCAAACACTCACCCCCAGTCAACTGATCTGGGTTTAATCCATCATCAGTCTTTAGCTCACTCCACCACCCCAGTTCAGACATGGCCATATGCAAATCAGTCTGACCCTGTGCCTCATGGGAACAGTCCAGCCAGAACTGCCAAGCCATGTATTCCATGGACCGGAAACAAGCATCCTGGGACTGGTTTCGGGTTCATAACCCTCATCAGCCAGGCTATCTTGAATCCAGTGGCAAAGTGAGCAAGGGACCCACGTCTGGGCATACCCTGCCAACTTAGGGCAAACAAAGCGATACCAAAGGGGATGATGGACGGAGCGCTTGAGCAAATCAAACACTCACCCCCAGTCAACTGATCTGGGTTTAATCCATCATCATTCTTTAGCTCACTCCAACACCCCAGTTCAGACATGGCCATATGCAAATCATTCTGACCCTGTGCCTCATGGGAACAGTCCAGCCCGAACTGCCAAGCCATGTCTTCCCTGGACCGGAAACAAGCATCCTGGGACCGGTTTTGGGTTCATAACCCTCATCAGCCAGGCTATCTTGAATCCAGTGGCAAAGTGAGCAAGGGACCCACGTCTGGGCATACCCTGCCACCTTAGGGCGAACAAAGCGATACCAAAGGGGTTGATGGACGGAGCACTTGAGCAAATCAAACACTCACCCCCAGTCAACTGATCTGGGTTTAATCCATCATCATTCTTTAGCTCACTCCACCACCCCAGTTCAGACATGGTCATATGCAAATCAGTCTGACCCTGTGCCTCATGGGAACAGTCCAGCCCGAACTGCCAAGCCATGTCTTCCCTGGACCGGAAACAAGCATCCTGGGAACGGTTTCGGGTTCATAACCCTCATCAGCCAGGCTATCTTGAATCCAGTGGCAAAGTGAGCAAGGGACCAACGTCTGGGCATACCCTGCCAACTTAGGGCGAACAAAGCGATACCAAAGGGGATGATGGACGGAGCGCTTGAGCAAATCAAACACTCACCCCCAGTCAACTGATCTGGGTTTAATCCATCAGCATTCTTTAGCTCACTCCAACACCCCAGTTCAGACATGGCCATATGCAAATCAGTCTGACCCTGTGCCTCATGGGAACAGTCCAGCCCGAACTGCCAAGCCATGTCTTCCCTGGACCGGAAACAAGCATCCTGGGACCGGTTTTGGGTTCATAACCCTCATCAGCCAGGCTATCTTGAATCCAGTGGCAAAGTGAGCAAGGGACCCACGTCTGGGCATACCCTGCCACCTTAGGGCGAACAAAGTGATACCAAATGGGATGATGGACGGAGCGCTTGAGCAAATCAAACACTCACCCCCAGTCAACTGATCTGGGTTTAATCCATCATCATTCTTTAGCTCACTCCACCACCCCAGTTCAGACATGGCCATATGCAAATCAGTCTGACACTGTGCCTCATGGGAACAGCCCAGCCCGAACTGCCAGGCCACGTCTTCCCTGGACCGGAAACAAGCATCCTGGGACCGGTTTCGGGTTCATAACTCTCATCAGCCAGGCTATCTTGAATCCAGTGGCAAAGTGAGCAAGGGACCCACGTCTGGGCATACCCTGCCAACTTAGGGCAAACAAAGCGATACCAAAGGGGATGATGGACGGAACGCTTGAGCAAATCATACACTCAACCCCATCAACTGATCTGGGTTTAATCCATCATCATTCTTTAGCTCACTCCACCACCCCAGTTCAGACAAGGCCATATGCAAATCAGTCTGACCCTGTGCCTCATGGGAACAGTCCAGCCCGAACTGCCAAGCCACGTCTTCCTGGACCGGAAACAAGCATCCTGGGACCGGTTTCGGGTTCATAACCCTCATCAGCCAGGCTATCTTGAATCCAGTGGCAAAGTGAGCAAGGGACCCACGTCTGGGCATACCCTGCCAACTTAGGGCGAACAAAGCGATACCAAAGGGGATGATGGACGGAGCACATGAGCAAATCAAACACTCACCCCCAGTCAACTGATCTGGGTTTAATCCATCATCATTCTTTATCTCACTCCACCACCCCAGTTCAGACATGACCATATGCAAATCAGTCTGACCCTGTGCCTCATGGGAACAGTCCAGCCCGAACTGCCAAGCCATGTCTTCCCTGGACCGGAAACAAGCATCCTGGGACCGGTTTGAGGTTCATAACCCTCATCAGCCAGGCTATCTTCAATCCAGTGGCAAAGTGAGCAAGGGACCCACGTCTGGGCATACCCTGCCAACTTAGGGCAATCAAAGCGATACCAAAGGGGAAAATGGACGGAGCGCTTGAGCAAATCAAACACTCACCCCTCGTCAACGGATCTGGGTTTAATCCATCATCATTCTTTAGCTCACTCCCCACCCCAGTTCAGACATGGCCATACACTCGCTGCCTGAGAGGACTAAGCATTTTGGGCTATAAAAAGTGGGGCCCAAACCTCTAAACTTTAGAACTCTTTTGGAACCAAGAAGACTGCCAAGAAGACGAGCTGCAGAAGCTGTGAGAAGAGACTACCACTTTGCTGTGTTGGCCTGTAGTGGCTGCTTCTGTCTTGGGCAGTGAAAGGACTGGACTGAACTCTCTGCAACTTCCTTTTTGGGAGTTTCTCCAAGGGCTTGAGTTAGAGCTTGCCACCTGTTCAAGAAGTATAAGGAACAGTAAAGACTTCAAGTTCTTCTGCCCTCAGCACTGGGAACTGCGTGTTTTGTGCTACAACAGAAGAAAAGCAACCCGATGCCGTCTACAATGCCGCTGCCAACTCCGTGACCTGAAGGCACCGCCGCAAAGCCACCCCGCAACCCTGGCCTCACCGACGACGGCAGATGACACTGCTACCAAGCCACTGCTTACATCTCAACCTGTGGGCACCGCACTCTGCACTGCCTCGCTTCTGTCATGAATTGCCTGATGTCCCGGGTGAACGCTGTCTTCCTCCGTCCAGTATTGACTTTGGGGGAGACGTGGAGTGTTCTGGACTACAGTTACCATGAGTTCATGAGCTGCTTCCTGTTTCCTGTTCCAAGCCTGCTGGGAGGAATTCCGGCTGGAATCCTCAAAAGACAGCAACATGGAAGACTTGAGGCAGATTATTTGAACCTGCCGGTCGAATGTTGCCAGAGCCGTGAAGCAGTTCCAGTTACCCGCATATTCTGTTCTGAAAGGGTAATGTATTTTTGGTGCACTTGTGGCTATATGCGTGCTTCTGGTGTTTATATGGCATTCAAGAATTTGTCTGCTCTACTGTGCTTTATCGCTCTTAGTCTCTCATGTCTGGTGGCTCAATAAAAGTATCATCGTTCTTGGTGCTATTGAAGTGTAGTTCCTATTTCCCTTATAGGCTCTGGGCATTGAAATAATAAACACCATAGTTGTGGCATAGGACTGAGGTCAGTATGTCTCTATCGAGTACATTAAACTTAATTACTTTGTGTGCCAGCTAACTCAGAGGCCACTAGAAACTCCTTGAATAAACAAGAAGGGAGTAGTTTCTATCAACCGCATAAACATGAGAACTTTGTTTCCCTTAAAATCGGACATGTCTCAGAATCGTGGAAACAACAGATAACAGTTTCACTCAGTCAATCGTGCATGCTTAGTTTGTTCAGAGTTACACAGAAATAGATAGACAGGCGTTTCAATAAAAGGATTTATTGAACAGTCTTGTTTCTCGTGTAAGAGATATGAGCTGTTACAATCGCAAGACAGTATGCGAGATTTAATACGTATGTCAGGATTCTTACCTTGGTGCCAGAATTTCTTCCACAGAAGCAGATGACTAGTCCCAAATCCCCAGCGCTGTTGCCGAGACAGAATAACTCTATCTCGACACCCACGGGGGGGAAAGGGGAATGGGAAAAGAAAGAGAGACTGCCTGTGATCTCAGGAGCTGCCACCTTCTCTATTCAGAATCTTCTATGTTAATTTTCTCCTTGTTCCTTCTAGATTCTGGACAGATCTGGCGAACCTGCAGAAGAGGGGGAGAAGAACAACCTTACAATTCTATCCTCACTATTACCTGGGGTTCCTCTCTCTTTCCATGTTCGAACATAATCTACCTGAAGTTGTCACAGTCTTGCCTCTCTCTTGTCGGTAAAATAAATAGTGTTCCTGAAGTGTTGTGACTTCTATTTACACCTGGAGCAAGAAGGGAAATATTATGTCATTGAACTAAGCCTTATCTAAGCCTTAACCCAACACTCCCTCCCAAAGGATACTGGTTTCTATACCTGAGTTGCTGTACTCGGTCTAACTCACTGGAATGTTAAAGAACTGCAGCACTCTTCTAAAAGTCTTCAGTGCTTCAAAATTGTCACTAGATAGGTGAAGCTCTTGCCTTCTGAACAGTCATTAAAATACATATATATCTCTTCAGTCTCCTGTACCAATACAATGTCTCTGCCTTACTTGGTCTCGCTGTGTGCTTGAATGCTCTCTGGACTCACGGCCATGAACTCTGACTGGAAACGGAAAAACTGCCTTCTGTGCTCAACGAAGACTCGTTGTTATAATTCTCTCTCTCTGGAACTCTGACGGAAACTTTTAGACGAATGCCTCACTGAAGAGTAAGAAAACACAAAAACTAGTGAACTCTATCCTGGGGAACGAGTTCCCGGTGTGCACACCCTAAATATTCTAACGGAAAAAACTAGGAGGGGGAATTCTGACAGAATTTAGTCCTTTCACAGGAACAGCTGAGAGGCACAGCTGTCGACGCCGGATTCCTCAGTTGAAGTGCGCGGCTCACAGGGCGCTCGCGCGGCAGATTGGCTTGAGCTCGAACCTTTCTCCTGAAGACTAGAGCGGGTCATGTCGAATGAATGGCAGCTGCCATCTTGGATAGGGTTCAAGCTGGTTTGTGCAATCAACAGGAGCAATTTGTTAAACAGAAACCACAGATGGGGATGTAGCCTTCTAAGCTTAACGTGCCGAAACACCTTAGTCTTTCTAGGAGCCAAAGTGGTAAGTGTGCAAGCAATCGAGTTCCTGACAACGTACAGTGTAAGCAGTATGAAGAAATAATACTGCAACAGCATTGTCTTCTAGCTATGACATATATTCATATACACATACATAAATAACTTAGGCTAAAAAGTGGATACGCGTTTGATGCTTCTAAATAGTTCTACCCCAGTGTACCTTACCTAAGTGTAGTACAAAGTAAGAAGTAGGTGCCGTATTCTATAGTATGGTAAGGCATAGTTTTGCATATGCCAAGAGTCCCTCTAGGTTCTAGTCTGCTCCATACCTAAGAATGAGAGAGGTGGGAATCTATTTCCGGGTCTCAAACTCTAACACCCCGCGAAGGGAGTCAGAACACTGGAAGCTGCATTCTCTGCGAGCAGGGATGACAGCCTCTAGTCAGTGCGTCTGGCGGGGATGCAAATTCTTCCAAACTTGCGGTGGCGAGCCGTATCGAGCTGTGCAGCCAAGCCGTGATTTTCCATGGTACGGGAAGATATATTTATACCTGGAAGGTGCTTGGCAATGTTAGCATTGACGTAAAGTCGGGCAGAGGAAGACGTCATGAATGAACCCCTAAGGAATAGTAGTTCATGCACAATAGATGAGTTCTTGGAGAAATCAATAATCCTTGCTAGGGAAAGTCCCAATGGCTTAAGGGTCTGGTTTCTAAGATCTAGTTGTGACGTGGGAACGGACGGATGTAGGTGACCATGCCTGTATTTGGATAGCATGGCTAATGCCTAAATAAGGACTGGGATTCTATGCCTATGTAAGGGCAATGCGAATTGTGCCTATATAAGGACATGATTTAGGAAAACCTTTGTACGGACATCTAAATCGAAACACAACACCCACTCCACTTTCGAATGAACGATAATACTAAATGCTAAACATGAAATGCTAAACAATTAAAACTGAGTACCGCATGTTGCTGTTGCTCTCCCTCCCTCCCTCTCCCTCCCAAAGGATACTGGTTTCTATACCTGAGTTGCTGTACTGGGTCTAACTCACTGGAATGTTAAAGAACTGCAGCGCTCTTCTAAAAGTCTTCAGTGCTTCAAAATAGTCACTAGATAGGTGAAGCTCTTGCCTTCTGAACAGTCATTAAAATACATATATATCTCTTCAGTCTCCTGTACCAATACAATGTCTCTGCCTTACTTGGTCTCGCTGTGTGCTTGAATGCTCTCTGGACTCACGGCCATGAACTTTGACTGGAAACGGAAAAACTGCCTTCTGTGCTCGACGAAGACTCGTTGTTATAATTCTGTCTCTCTGGAACTCTGACGGAAACTTTTAGACGAATGCCTCACTGAAGCGTAAGAAAACACAAAAACTAGTGAACTCTATCCTGGGGAACGAGTTCCCGGTGTGCACACCCTAAATATTCTAACGAAAAAAACTAGGAGGGGGAATTCTGACAGAATTTAGTCCTTTCACAGGAACAGCTGAGAGACACAGCTGTCGACGCCGGATTCCTCAGTTGAAGTGTGAGGCTCAGAGGGCGCTCGCGCGGCAGATTGGCTTGAGCTCGAGCCTTTCTCCTGAAGACTAGAGCGGGTCATGTCGAATGAATGGCAGCCGCCATCTTGGATAGGGTTCAAGCTGATCTTCTTTTCTCTTTTTCCTCCTTGGAAAGAGGCCCTCGTACACTACCTATTTGCATAGGTTCTTCTGCAGTTCGCACGTCTAGATTCTTGGTGGTTTCTGATTTACTCCGATCAAACCGGGGAGGAAATGGTTTGAACTCTCGCCTCCGTTCTGATTTTCTCTCGTAAAACCTTTGGTCTATTTGCAATACTAAATCGATCAACCTTGAAACTTCTGTAGGTCTATCGGGAATTTGTGCTAGTGCGTCCTTCAATTAGTCTCTTAGACCCCTGTAGAAGATTGCAGCTCTTTTTTCTTCCGGCCACTCTGTTTCAACTATTAGTTTATTGAATTGGGCCAGGTAAGAAATTAAATCTCGATTTCCCTGTTTCAAGTCTAGCAGCTCATTATCCGTGGCTTGTGAAATAGCTCGACGGTCAAAAATACGGAGAAATTCTTTTTTAAAATCCTCAAAGTTATATAACACTGGGTCATTGCGAGAAACAATAGGCAATGACCAGGATGCTGCGTCACCACTCAAGTAAGACAATACAAACGCTGTTTTTGACTGGTCATCGGCAAAGATAACCGGCCTACATGAACTCTGACTGGAAATGGAAAAACTGCCTTCTGTGCTCGACGAAGACTCGTTGTTATAATTCTGTCTCTCTGGAACTCTGACGGAAACTTTTAGACGAATGCCTCACTGAAGCGTAAGAAAACACAAAAGCTAGTGAACTCTATCCTGGGGAACGAGTTCCCGGTGTGCACACCCTAAATATTCTAACGGAAAAAACTAGGAGGGGGAATTCTGACAGAATTTAGTCCTTTCACAGGAACAGCTGAGAGACACAGCTGTCGACGCCGGATTCCTCAGTTGAAGTGCGCGGCTCACAGGGCGCTCGCGCGGCAGATTGGCTTGAGCTCGAGCCTTTCTCCTGAAGACTAGAGCGGGTCATGCCGAATGAATGGCAGCCGCCATCTTGGATAGGGTTCAAGCTGGTTTGTGCAATCAACAGGAGCAATTTGTTAAACAGAAACCACAGATGGGGATGTAGCCTTCTAAGCTTAACGTGCCAAAACACCTTAGTCTTTCTAGGAGCCAAAGTGGTAAGTGTGCAAGCAATCGAGTTCCTGACAGTACCTCCCTCCAAGGATCGCCCAACCAGTTTTGGTTTGTTAGGAAAGGTGTCATGAAATTGGTTCACTAATCTGGGAGCGTACACATTTCCAGAGGGCTCCCAAGATCTCTCTTCTGGACCATAACCCTTCCAGTTAATTAAATAATATAGTTTCCCTCTCTTGATCTTCGAGTCCAGAATTCTTTTGACTTCATATTCGGACTGAGAATCTATGGTAACTGGTTTCGGTGGAGAGGTTACTCTTACATTTGCTGGCCCCTTTTTTAGCAATGACACATGGAAAACAGGATGGATCTTCATTTGGGAGGGAAGGGTGAGTTTCACAGTTACTGGATTAACAATTTTATTTACCTTGAAGGGGCCCAAAAATGTAGGTTGAAATTTTTTGTTTCCTTTAAGACGTAAGTGTTTAGTGGAGAGTCAGACTAAATCTCCTCTTGAATATTTTGGGTTTGACCTTCTCTTTTGATCTGCATACTTTTTATAAGAATCTTTAGCTTGTGCCAAGTGTTTTCTGGCTGATTGGTATGTCTCTAGTATTCTCTCACTGAAATCTTTCACGGCTGGTACCTTGTCATTAGATCGTCCTAAGATTATGTTCGGATGCCTTCCTGCATTCAGGTAGAATGGAGAAAAACCTGTGGAAGCATGAACCGCATTGTTGTATGCAAATTCTGCTGGCCAGATAAGTTCTGGCCATTCCCCATCTTGATCTAGAAGGTACAGACGGAGGTATTGTTCAATTTCTTGATTCACCCTTTCCGTCTGGCCATCTGTTTCTGGGTGATAGCTTGTGGAGAGTCGTGAATCGGTTCCCAACCGCTGCAAAAAGGATCTCCAAAACCGAGAAAGAAACTGAGGCCCTCAGTCGGAAATCACAACTACTGGGATGCCATGAGCTCTAACCATGTGTTGAGTGAACAACTGTGCCAATTGTTGGGCTGTGGGAATTCTTTTTAATGGAATAAAGTGACTCATTTTGGAGAACGTATCCACGAAAACCAAAATGGTATCAAAACCTTGCATGCTTGGCAACTCCACAATTAGGTCCGTGGTGACTGTGTGCCATGGGTATGGTGCCGTGGGGAGGGGCTGTAATTCTCCCTCTGGGGCCTGTCTATTGCTTTTTCCCCTAATGCATTTCTCACAAGAGCGGATGTATTGTCTCACTTGGGGGGCCATAGCTGGCCACCAAAAATATCTCTTCAACAATTCTGTAATTTTCAAGACTCCTTTGTGCCCCGCTAGAGGATCGTCATGGCAGGCTTGTAGTGCTGACTCTCTCATTTCCTCAGTGGGTAGATATAAGGTTTCCTTGACATAAGGGAGATCATCAATAACTGCTCTCTCATCGTCTTCCAGAGCCCACCTCTGCATCTCTTCCTTAGACATCGATTTCCGAATCTTTTCTTTGATTTCCGAGAATTGCAAGGCACATATGAATTTTTCTGCTGGTATTATCGCTTCATCCTTGGGCTCCTTGAGTTTTGGAATTGTTCCCAATCTAGACAATGCATCTGCCTTCCCATTCGCCGAACCAGGGCGGTATGTGATAGTGAAATTATAATCAGCGAAAAAGAGTGACCATCTCAATTGTCTGGCTGTTAGGGTCTTGGCTGACTTAAGAAATTGTAGGTTTTTATGGTCAGTGAACACGGTGACCACGTGACGAGCTCCCAGCAAATAATGCCACCATTCCAAAAAGGCATCCCTCACAGCAAGCAACTCCTTATCAGCGATGGAATAATTTATTTCAGGTGGAGTCAACTTTCTAGATCTAAACGCCACTGGGTGAAGTTGACTCGTCTCCTTGTGTCTTTGAAATAATATGCCTCCTATGGCCATTTCCGGGGCATCTGCTTCGACATAGAAAGGTTCTCCAGTATCTGGATGAAGAAGAATGGGTGCAGAAGTAAAGGAATCCTTGAGAAATTTGAAGGCTGCCTCGGCTTCACTGGACCATTGGAAGATCACCCCTTTTTTCAAAAGTTTGGTAATGGGGGTCACTTGTTTAGAGAACTCTTTGATGAAGCGTCGATAAAAGTTGGCAAAGCCAAGGAAGCTTTGTACTTCCTTTACGTTCTTAGGGGATAGCCAGTCCAAGATTGCTTGAATCTTAGCGGTGTCCATGGAAATTCCTTCTTCTGACAGAACAAATCCAAAGAATTCAACCTTGTTTACATGGAAGGCGCATTTCTCAAGTTTCACGTATAAGTTATTTTCCAAGAGTCGTTGAAGGATTGCTCTTACATGTTGCACACGTTCTTGAGGGTTCTTGGAGAAGATTAAGATGTCATCGATGTAGACCACAGCAGTGTGATCTAGGAATTCCCTTAACACGTCATTAACAAAGTGTTGAAACGCGGCTGGTGCATTGCATAAGCCGTACGGCATCACTTGGTATTCGAATAATCCAAATCTGGTCCCGAAGGCAGTCTTCCACTCATCTCCTTCAGCAACTCGAATCAAGTGGTACGCTCCACGGAGATCCAATTTAGTGAAAATCCTGGCCTCCTTCACTTGATCAAGAAGCACAGAAATTAGTGGGAGGGGTACCTATTCTTGACCGTGACCTGATTCAATGCCCTATAGTCTATACACGTTCTTAACTCTTCCTTCTTCTTCTTAGGGACGAAGAACAAAGGAGAGGAAACTGGTGATTGGGATGGACGGATGAATCCATTGGCCAGATATTGGTACAGGTATTCCTTCAAGAACTGATTTTCCTTTTCTGTAAGCGCGTAGATCCTGCTACAGGGCAGGTTTGCTCCCGGCTCCAGTTCAATCTTACAATCGTAAGGCCTGTGTGGAGGAAGTTCTTCTGCCCTTGCCTTATCGAATACTGCCTTCAAATCTTCATACTCCTGAGGAAAGCACACTGTTTCCATTGCTCCAATTACAACTGGTTTATCGGCTAAAGACTTTGCCAGGGAAATCTCACCACGCTCAGTCGGGGAGTCATAACAGTGTCTTTGGCAGTAATTAGAATTAAGTTTAACGGTCCTAAATTCCCAATTGATTTCTGGGTTGTGTTCCGTGAGCCATGGTAAGCCTAAGATTAGCTGGAATTGAGGGGCATCTATGAGGTTGAAAGAAATATGTTCGAGATGACCTTGACCATGTTTTAACTCTACAATTTTGGTTTCATCTGTGATTGGTCCAGAGGTCAAATTAGTACCATCAACAGCACGGACTGGTTTTGCAAACTTCTTTCGAACAAAACTTATTCCTAATCTTTTGGCATATTGTATGTCACAGAAATTTCCGGTCGCTCCAGAATCGATCATCACCTGTACATCCTTAAACTCCTTTATTCCAAATTTTAGGTTAAATGATACGGTAAGATGTGGGGATGCGGACTGTAAGGTATTCGCCAAAAGTAGGGGTTCAAGAGACGACTTGGGTGGGTCTTCCATCAGGGCAACTCCCTTCACTGATGGGACTTCTCTATTTTAACGGATAATTTGTCTTGGGTTTTTTAGGACATTCCCTTACAAAATGCCCTATTGTCCACAATACAAACATAAATTCCCTGATCTTCTTTTCTCTTTTTCCTCCTTGGAAAGAGGCCCTCGTACACTACCTATTTGCATAGGTTCTTCTGCAGTTCGCACGTCTAGGTTCTTGGTGGTTTCTGATTTACTCCGATCAAACCGGGGAGGAAATGGTTTGAACTCTTGCCTCCGTTCTGATTTTCTCTTGTTAAACCTATCTTCTATTTGCAATACTAAATCGATCAACCTTGAAACTTCTGTAGGTCTATCGGGAACTTGTGCTAGTGCGTCCTTCAATTCGTCTCTTAGACCCCTGTAGAAGATTGCAGCTCTTTTTTCTTCCGGCCACTCTGTTTCAACTATTAGTTTATTGAATTGGGCCAGGTAAGAAATTAAATCTCGATTTCCCTGTTTCAAGTCTAGCAGCTCATTATCCGTGGCTTGTGAAATAGCTCGACGGTCAAAAATACGGAGAAATTCTTTTTTTAAATCCTCAAAGTTATATAACACTGGGTCATTGCGAGAAACAATAGGCAATGACCAGGATGCTGCGTCACCACTAAAGTAAGACAATACAAACGCTGTTTTTGACTGGTCATCGGCAAAGATAACCGGCCTACATGAACTCTGACTGGAAATGGAAAAACTGCCTTCTGTGCTCGACGAAGACTCGTTGTTATAATTCTGTCTCTCTGGAACTCTGACGGAAAGTTTTAGACGAATGCCTCACTGAAGCGTAAGAAAACACAAAAACTAGTGAACTCTATCCTGGGGAACGAGTTCCCGGTGTGCACACCCTAAATATTCTAACGGAAAAAACTAGGAGGGGGAATTCTGACAGAATTTAGTCCTTTCACAGGAACAGCTGAGAGACACAGCTGTCGACGCCGGATTCCTCAGTTGAAGTGCGCGGCTCACAGGGCACTCGCGCGGCAGATTGGCTTGAGCTCGAGCCTTTCTCCTGAAGACTAGAGCGGGTCATGTCGAATGAATGGCAGCCGCCTTCTTGGATAGGGTTCAAGCTGGTTTGTGCAATCAACAGGAGCAATTTGTTAAACAGAAACCACAGATGGGGATGTAGCCTTCTAAGCTTAACGTGCCAAAACACCTTAGTCTTTCTAGGAGCCAAAGTGGTAAGTGTGCAAGCAATCGAGTTCCTGACAGTACCTCCCTCCAAGGATCGCCCAACCAGTTTTGGTTTGTTAGGAAAGGTGTCATGAAATTGGTTCACTAATCTGGGAGTGTGCACATTTCCAGAGGGCTCCCAAGATCTCTCTTCTGGACCATAACCCTTCCAGTTAATTAAATAATATAGTTTCCCTCTCTTGATCTTCGAGTCCAGAATTCTTTTGACTTCATATTCGGACTGAGAATCTATGGTAACTGGTTTCGGTGGAGAGGTTACTCTTACATTTGCTGGCCCCTTTTTTAGCAATGACACATGGAAAACAGGATGGATCTTCATTTGGGAGGGAAGGGTGAGTTTCACAGTTACTGGATTAACAATTTTATTTACCTTGAAGGGGCCCAGAAATGTAGGTTGAAATTTTTTGTTTCCTTTAAGACGTAAGTGTTTAGTGGAGAGTCAGACTAAATCTCCTCTTGAATATTTTGGGTTTGACCTTCTCTTTTGATCTGCATACTATTTATAAGAATCTTTAGCTTGTGCCAAGTGTTTTCTGGCTGATTGGTATGTCTCTAGTATTCTCTCACTGAAATCTTTCACGGCTGGTACCTTGTCATTAGATCGTCCTAAGATTATGTTCGGATGCCTTCCTGCATTCAGGTAGAATGGAGAAAAACCTGTGGAAGCATGAACCGCATTGTTGTATGCAAATTCCGCTGGCCAGATAAGTTCTGGCCATTCCCCATCTTGATCTAGAAGGTACAGACGGAGGTATTGTTCAATTTCTTGATTCACCCTTTCCGTCTGGCCATCTGTTTCTGGGTGATAGCTTGTGGAGAGTCGTGAATCGGTTCCCAACCGCTGCAAAAAGGATCTCCAAAACCGAGAAAGAAACTGAGGCCCTCAGTCGGAAATCACAACTACTGGGATGCCATGAGCTCTAACCATGTGTTGAGTGAACAACTGTGCCAATTGTTGGGCCGTGGGAATTCTTTTTAATGGAATAAAGTGACTCATTTTGGAGAACGTATCCACGAAAACCAAAATGGTATCAAAACCTTGCATGCTTGGCAACTCCACAATTAGGTCCATGGTGACTGTGTGCCATGGGTATGGTGCCGTGGGGAGGGGCTGTAATTCTCCCTCTGGGGCCTGTCTATTGCTTTTTCCCCTAATGCATTTCTCACAAGAGCGGATGTATTGTCTCACTTGAGGGGCCATAGCTGGCCACCAAAAATATCTCTTCAACAATTCTGTAATTTTCAAGACTCCTTTGTGCCCCGCTAGAGGATCGTCATGGCAGGCTTGTAGTGCTGACTCTCTCATTTCCTCAGTGGGTAGATATAAGGTTTCCTTGACATAAGGGAGATCATCAATAACTGCTCTCTCATCGTCTTCCAGAGCCCACCTCTGCATCTCTTCCTTAGACATCGATTTCTGAATCTTTTCTTTGATTTCCGAGAATTGCAAGGCACATATGAATTTTTCTGCTGGTATTATCGCTTCATCCTTGGGCTCCTTGAGTTTTGGAATTGTTCCCAATCTAGACAATGCATCTGCCTTCCCATTCACCGAACCAGGGCGGTATGTGATCGTGAAATTAGCGAAAAAGAGTGACCATCTCAAATTGTCTGGCTGTTAGGGTCTTGGCTGACTTAAGAAATTGTAGGTTTTTATGGTCAGTGAACACGGTGACCACGTGACGAGCTCCCAGCAAATAATGCCACCATTCCAAAAAGGCATCCCTCACAGCAAGCAACTCCTTATCAGCGATGGAATAATTTATTTCAGGTGGAGTCAACTTTCTAGATCTAAACGCCACTGGGTGAAGTTGACTCGTCTCCTTGTGTCTTTGAGATAATATGCCTCCTATGGCCATTTCCAGGGCATCTGCTTCGACATAGAAAGGTTCTCCAGTATCTGGATGAAGAAGAATGGGTGCAGAAGTAAAGGAATCCTTGAGAAATTTGAAGGCTGCCTCGGCTTCACTGGACCATTGGAAGATCACCCCTTTTTTCAAAAGTTTGGTAATGGGGGTCACTTGTTTAGAGAACTCTTTGATGAAGCGTCGATAAAAGTTGGCAAAGCCAAGGAAGCTTTGTACTTCCTTTACGTTCTTAGGGGATGGCCAGTCCAAGATTGCTTGAATCTTAGCGGTGTCCATGGAAATTCCTTCTTCTGACAGAACAAATCCTAAGAATTCAACCTTGTTTACATGGAAGGCGCATTTCTCAAGTTTCACGTATAAGTTATTTTCCAAGAGTCGTTGAAGGATTGCTCTTACATGTTGCACACATTCTTGAGGGTTCTTGGAGAAGATTAAGATGTCATCGATGTAGACCACAGCAGTGTGATCTAGGAATTCCCTTAACATGTCATTAACAACGTGTTGAAACGCGGCTGGTGCATTGCATAAGCCGTACGGCATCACTTGGTATTCGAATAATCCAAATCTGGTCCCGAAGGCAGTCTTCCACTCATCTCCTTCAGCAACTCGAATCAAGTGGTACGCTCCACGGAGATCCAATTTAGTGAAAATCCTGGCCTCCTTCACTTGATCAAGAAGCACAGAAATGAGTGGGAGGGGTACCTATTCTTGACCGTGACCTGATTCAATGCCCTATAGTCTATACACGTTCTTAACTCTTCCTTCTTCTTCTTAGGGACGAAGAACAAAGGAGAGGAAACTGGTGATTGGGATGGACGGATGAATCCATTGGCCAGATATTGGTACAGGTATTCCTTCAAGAACTGATTTTCCTTTTCTGTAAGCGCGTAGATCCTGCTACAGGGCAGGTTTGCTCCCGGCTCCAGTTCAATCTTACAATCGTAAGGCCTGTGTGGAGGAAGTTCTTCTGCCCTTGCCTTATGGAATACTGCCTTCAAATCTTCATACTCCTGAGGAAAGGACACTGTTTCCATTGCTCCAATTACAACTGGTTTATCGGCTAAAGACTTTGCCAGGGAAATCTCACCACGCTCAGTCGGGTAGTCATAACAGTGTCTTTGGCAGTAATTAGAATTAAGTTTAACGGTCCTAAATTCCCAATTGATTTCTGGGTTGTGTTCCGTGAGCCATGGTAAGCCTAAGATTAGCTGGAATTGAGGGGCATCTATGAGGTTGAAAGAAATATGTTCGAGATGACCTTGACCATGTTTTAACTCTACAATTTTGGTTTCATCTGTGATTGGTCCAGAGGTCAAATTAGTACCATCAACAGCACGGACTGGTTCTGCAAACTTCTTTCGAACAAAACTTATTCCTAATCTTTTGGCATATTGTATGTCACAGAAATTTCCGGTCGCTCCAGAATCGATCATCACCTGTACATCCTTAAACTCCTTTATTCCAAATTTTAGGTTAAATGATACGGTAAGATGTGGGGATGCGGACTGTAAGGTATTCGTCAAAAGTAGGGGTTCAAGAGACGACTTGGGTGGGTCTTCCATCAGGGCAACTCCCTTCACTGATGGGACTTCTCTTTTAACGGATAATTTGTCTTGGGTTTTTTAGGACATTCCCTTACAAAATGCCCTATTGTCCACAATACAAACATAAATTCCCTGATCTTCTTTTCTCTTTTTCCTCCTTGGAAAGAGGCCCTCGTACACTACCTATTTGCATAGGTTCTTCTGCAGTTCGCACGTCTAGGTTCTTGGTGGTTTCTGATTTACTCCGATCAACCTGGGGAGGAAATGGTTTGAACTCTTGCCTCCGTTCTGATTTTCTCTTGTAAAACCTTTGGTCTATTTGCAATACTAAATCGATCAACCTTGAAACTTCTGTAGGTCTATCGGGAATTTGTGCTAGTGCGTCCTTCAATTCGTCTCTTAGACCCCTGTAGAAGATTGCAGCTCTTTTTTCTTCCGGCCACTCTGTTTCAACTATTAGTTTATTGAATTGGGCCAGGTAAGAAATTAAATCTCGATTTCCCTGTTTCAAGTCTAGCAGCTCACTATCCGTGGCTTGTGAAATAGCTCGACGGTCAAAAATACGGAGAAATTCTTTTTTAAAATCCTCAAAGTTATATAACACTGGGTCATTGCGAGAAACAATAGGCAATGACCAGGATGCTGCGTCACCACTCAAGTAAGATAATACAAACGCTGTTTTTGACTGGTCATCGGCAAAGATAACCGGCCTACAAAGAAAATGCAATGAACATTGGGTCAGAAATATTTGCGCCTTTTGAGGGTCCCCATTGAAGCGCTCAGGGTGTGCCAAAGGAATTACTGGGGAAATAGAGTGTACTACCTGTGTAGTTATTTCTGAATTTGAACTAGGAAATTCCTTTCTTTCTGGTCCTGTTGCCTGGAAGGAGGAACTCGAGTTCAGAGCGTTTAATTTCTGTATTAGTTGTTGGTTCTCTACTTGGGATCTTTTCATACTCTCTTTTAATTCTTTATTCTCCTCCATAGCAAGTGTTAGTTGGCCCTGCATGTTTTGAACTAGGTTTGCTAAGGCGTTAAGATCAACCCCTTCTGCCATCCTGCTTGGGTGGAAATAACCGGCACTTCAATCTGTCAGGATTCTTACCTTGGTGCCAGAATTTCTTCCACAGAAGCAGATGACTAGTCCCAAATCCCCAGCGCTGTTGCCTAGACAGAATAACTCTATCTCGACACCCACGGGGGGGGAAAGGGTAATGGGAAAAGAGAGACTGCCTGTGATCTCAGGAGCTGCCACCTTCTCTATTCAGAATCTTCTATGTTAATTTTCTCCTTGTTCCTTCTAGATTCTGGACAGATCTGGCGAACCTGCAGAAGAGGGGGAGAAGAACAACAATTCTATCCTCCCTATTACCTGGGGTTCCTCTCTCTTTCCATGTTCGAACATAATCTACCTGAAGTTGTCACAGTCTTGCCTCTCTCTTGTCGGTAGAATAAATAGTGTTCCTGAAGTGTTGCGACTTCTATTTACACCTGGAGCAAGAAGGAAAATATTATGTCAATGAACTAAGCCTTATCTAAGCCTTAACCCAACACTCCCTCCCAAAGGATACTGGTTTCTATACCTGTGTTGCTGTACTGGGTCTAACTCACTGGAATGTTAAAGAACTGCAGCGCTCTTCTAAAAGTCTTCAGTGCTTCAAAATAGTCACTAGATAGGTGAAGCTCTTGCCTTCTGAACAGTCATTAAAATACATATATATCTCTTCAGTCTCCTGTACCAATACAATGTCTCTGCCTTACTTGGTCTCGCTGTGTGCTTGAATGCTCTCTGGACTCACGGCCATGAACTCTGACTGGAAACGGAAAAACTGCCTTCTGTGCTCAACGAAGACTCGTTGTTATAATTCTCTCTCTCTGGAACTCTGACGGAAACTTTTAGACGAATGCCTCACTGAAGCGTAAGAAAACACAAAAACTAGTGAACTCTATCCTGGGGAACGAGTTCCCGGTGTGCACATCCTAAATATTCTAACGAAAAAAACTAGGAGGGGGAATTCTGACAGAATTTAGTCCTTTCACAGGAACAGCTGAGAGACACAGCTGTCGACGCCGGATTCCTCAGTTGAGGTGCGCGGCTCAGAGGGCGCTCGCGCGGCAGATTGGCTTGAGCTCGAGCCTTTCTCCTGAAGACTAGAGCGGATCATGTCCAATGAATGGCAGCCGCCATCTTGGATAGGGTTCAAGCTGATTTGTGCAATCAACAGGAGCAATTTGTTAAACAGAAACCACAGATGGGGATGTAGCCTTCTAAGCTTAACGTGCCGAAACACCTTAGTCTTTCTAGGAGCCAAAGTGGTAAGTGTGCAAGCAATCGAGTTCCTGACAACGTACAGTGTAAGCAGTATGAAGAAATAATACTGCAACAGCATTGTCTTCTAGCTATGACATATATTCATATACACATACATAAATAACATAGGCTAAAAAGTGGATACGCGTTTGATGCTTGTAAATATTTCTACCCCAGTGTACCTTACCTATGTTTAGTACAAAGTAAGAAGTAGGTGCCGTATTCTATAGTATGGTAAGGCATAGTTTTGCATATGCCAAGAGTCCCTCTAGGTTCTAGTCTGCTCCATACCTAAGAATGAGAGAGGTGGGAATCTATTTCCGGCTCTCAAACTCTAACACCCCGCGAAGTGAGTCAGAACACTGGAAGCTGCATTCTCTGCGAGCAGGGATGACAGCCTCTAGTCAGTGCGTCTGGCGGGGACGCAAATTCTTCCAAACTTGCGGTGGCGAGCAGTATCGAGCTGTGCAGCCAAGCCGTGATTTTCCATGGTACGGGAAGATATATTTATACCTGGAAGGTGCTTAGCAATGTTAGCATTGACGTAAAGTCGGGCAGAGGAAGACGTCATGAATGAACCCCTAAGGAATATTAGTTCATGCAGAATAGATGAGTTCTTTTTTTTAAATTTTTTTTTTTATTCCTCATATGCCACCAGATGGGAAGGGCAATCTAGATGGGGAGCCTCCTCACCTCTACCCCCAATAGATGGAGTACGGTTCCGATGGTTGAGACCCTGGGGGAGAAAGAGGAGAGTCTAGCCCCACTAGCATTTTACTGTTTGCTCTGTCCACTCCAACCTTCTCTCACTGAGAGGCCCCTTGACGATGTTAGAGATTGAGCCCCAACAGTGCCCAGGTGAAATCATCAGAATACTTTCATCTGTTCCGCCAAGTTTTTAAAGCTGCCCATACCTTTACGTCACTTGAAGGATCGCAAACAATATCGGACTCACATGTAAAGATAATATGTTTCAAACAGTCTGAAAAAGTGGGTGCCTTCTCGTTTTCCCACCCCCTACATATTTCTCGCCTAGCTAACAACATTACATAAAAAATAAATTTAGAGTCCATGGCACCAAGTCGATAATCCTTAACTAACCCAAACAACACTATCCTTGGAGTGATAGTAAAATGTATATTTAATACTGCTGCAATAAATTTGCCTATTTTAGCCCAATAGTGCGCTAGAGATGGACAATCTACAAACATATGCGTGTCATCAGCGGCGGGGAACCTACAACGAGGGCATCGATATTCAAGATTGGTGATTCTTGCTAATTTCTTGGGCGAGATTTATACTCTATACAGGGTAAACAGATGATTCCTTTTAAGTGTAGCTGGCTTAACCACAGTATGTAACATTGTGAAGGAATCTACCCACAGCTTCTGAAGATTGTTGTAATCTAAGTCAATCTGCTCACCCCATATTTTTAAGAGTTCGACCTCCGGTACTCCTTCTTCTCCCATCATGGCCCAATACCAAAATGCCAGCTCTCCTTTCCAGGTACCTTTCCTATTTACTAAATCAAACCTTGGATTAGATCATAATAGATGAGTTCTTGGAGAAATCAATAATCCTTGCTAGGGAAAGTCCCAATGGTTTAAGGGTCTGGTTTCTAAGATCTGGTTGTGACGTGGGGACGGACGGATGTAGGTGACCATGCCTGTATTTGGATAGCATGGCTAATGCCTAAATAAGGACTGGGATTCTATGCCTAAATAAGGGCAATGCAAATTGTGCCTATATAAGGACATGATTTAGGAAAACCTTTGTACGGACATCTAAATCGAAACACAACACCCACTCCACTTTCGAATGAACGATAATACTAAATGCTAAACATGAAATGCTAAACATTTAAAACTGAGTACCGCATGTTGCTGTTGCGGGAATTCTGCTCATGCACAGAACTATGCGCAGGAAACCAGGACCTCAGTGAATTGTGGTGTACCAACAAACTCACCTCAGTACCTAGAACCCCTATCCGACTAGCATCAGTGTCTCATTCGCTCTCCGTACTATAGGGTAGCTACCAATGATTAGACAACCCAGAACAAGCGACTTAGAATACTCTCAGGAATCAAGAAAACCTTTTCGTTGTTATTCTCATATCAGTCCGGAAAAGTAACCCAAGAGTAAAAAAGCTCATAGTGGAATGATGCATCGGCACTCACTTCAAAGATAATTGACATTCCATCGTTTGGCACCCCGAACTGCGCCAAATGATGCCAGAGGGGTGCGCGACTATGCGCTGCAATAGCAACTTCAGCCATAAGGACGCAGAGAAGAAAAACAATCTATATTAAACTGTAGCACAAAAAGGGTCAGTAATTCAAAATGAAACCTTTTTAATTGTCAAGCTTGAATGAACCTACAAGTCAACTATATAGGTAGGTTTAAACCGTCACTCCAGTCAACCGGAAACATGAGTGAGGGCGTTGTGGAAAATACAAGGACTACTAAGGCGTCTCAAATATAAGACCAAAATGTTAGGTGCGCCATGTTGTGGGGATTCTGCTCGTGCACAGAACTATGCGCAGGAAACCAGGACCTCAGTAAATTGTGGTGTACCAAAAAACTCACCTAAGTACCTAGACCCCCTATCCGACTAGCATCAGAGTCTCATTCATTCTCTGTACTAAAGTAAAGCTACCATTGATTAGACAACCCAGAACAAGCGACGTAGAATACTCTCAGGAATAGTGGGAATCAAGAACACCTTTTCGTTGTTATTTTCATATCAGTCCACAACGTGAGTAATCAGAGACACGGAAAAGTGTAAAATGTTTATTTCTAACTACGTGCTCTAAGATGGAGTAATTTGGCTAACATAATCAAACAAATGATCAGGAATAAAACCATCAGCATTGTTACAATTCCATAAAAAACAAAGGGAGAAATCATATTATAATGATAGTGGAAACAGGCCCTATAAAAACTTGTGTACCTCCCTCCCCTGGCTAATAAGCTAGTTTTATAATAATAATAGAAGGTCTCTAGGTTTGAATGGGGAACCCCATACCTCCAAGATCAGCTTAGGTGAATCACATCACAGGATCAGCACTGCTCTCTGTGTCTGGAAAGGTTTTCTCCAAGAGTGCCAGCATCATGCATGCAATGCAATATTAAAGGCACCCGAATTTCAGATATTTGCAGCTGCGTGCTTGCTGTGTCTAGAGCGTGGGCCGATCATCCTGAATTCAACAGCATACATTGTTATTTGACCTTGACAGTTTCTGCACACAGTGTTTAGACTAAGGTCGCGGTGCACGTCTAGGGATGTGAATAACAGACCGTTCTCATGTAAAGAAAAGCAAGCAAGCAGTTTTACTGAAAATAACAGCTACCTGTAGTGTTGTGTGCAAAAGCAGCAAAGTGGCAAGATGGCGTTAACATCTAAAACGCTTATGCTAACATAGCAATGTGTGCAGGCAAAACCTTGTCTTCACTACACCTTCCCTTGATCGGACCACAAACAAAATAGGGAAGCAATGTAGGAACGCAGAGTTCAAGTTCGAATGAGCCAGAACCAAGTTCATATGTTGCCAATCCATATAACTGGTAGTGAAAAGTTTGAAATTATGTGTTGGGAAAAAATTAAAAAACAAAAAGATCAATCAAGGGCGGTATACAGCGCATTCTGGAGTAAAAAATAAAAAGTAAAATAATTCGAGGTAGTACGTGCGGAAGATGGAGCACTGCCAATTTATTCCACCAACGTGTAGGCACAGTATGTTGCAACAGCCTCCAAGAGGAAGTCATTGTAATCATCAGTAAATAATTCAACCATCCAATCTAATAACGTAAATGAACAGACATGTTCTTCGATAACCGGAGCCTCTAGCACCATCAGAGGACAACTTGCGTGTTCTTCGAGATAACTTCGCGCCAGGAAGTCATGGGCTGCAGCATATATATCCCAATTTCCTAGGATTCCGTGCGCAGCTGCACAGGCCATAATCCTGATACCAGAACAGTCCAACTCATGAGCCACTAAGGGACTCATCAGTCGATCATAATCCGGGGCAGGAGACGCCGTGTTCGACAGGCACAAATCCAGAGCCCATTCAAATGAAAAATCTAGGCAATGGAAAACTGGTTGCAAGCAAGTAAAGTATGAGAACTGGAAGGATAATCCATAGGCTACGCTCAAAGTGGCCAGAGGTAGTGTTCCATAGTATTCAAGCATCCGGTTGCGCAGTTGGAGCTGCCAGGGCAGGCTGTCGTGTGATACAGATCATACAGCCTTTGTGGAGCAAACAAACCAACAGCAGCACACCAGCAGTCAAGGCGAGGATTAACGGAAGCCCGCCGAAGACGCTGGAAAAAATAGAATGAAAAAATGCTGGTATCACACCAAATATTGTTTGGAACGAGGTCACAAGGCCGGAGCCCACAATTTTGAAAAAATGCACCAAGCCAGTTGTTGACGAGGCATTGAATTTAGTGTGAATCAGAGAACAGAAATGAAGTGGGAGATCAGTATTTAAAAGAGCATGCACCTCGGTGCGGGTGTTAGCTACGTGAAGGACAAATATTTCACGAGAGGAAGTTAGGGCGACTTCTTTCTGAAACAATAGAGCCCTTATTCTGCTCATCTTGTTGAACTCTGCTTTCAAGGGTGGTATGGAAGGCCAGATGGATACATCGAGTCTCCCATGTGGGGGTGGGAAAAGCACATTCTTACAACAGACTACTCATTGGGAGACAGTTACAATGTACGGAATCCCTGCTAGCATCCCGCAACACGCCTCATTATTTAAAAGGAAATAGCTCCCGTTAGCTAATAACGTGAAAGTTGGTATAATCGCTGGCACAGGATTACCCCTCAAAATGCAAGCTAAATTTGGTGCGTGCACGTTGCAAGCGCCATGTAATTGGATGTTCCAGCAAACTACTGAGTGATCAGGTGTAGAAGTGCACTCTTCTCCTTTTAAATAAACCTCTTTACCCTCTCTCAGGCACCTGTGTGTAAATAGGAGTGACCAAACTTCATGGAGAAATATGGTACCTAGTGGTTCATATCTACCTAAGGCATAGTGTTTCATACATGAACTGAACTTAAACAAAGGAAAAGGTAGCGTGATTAACCCATGGATGGGCCACACAGCTGAGTTTGATTAGGCCACAGAGAATGGTAAAGGTTCCAAATTTTCAACATGCAATAGTGAATATGTCGCATCTTTCATGGACATGAACTGTTGTTTATCAGTCAGATTAAACGGCAAGAATAAAGATGATGTATTCATGTAGTCCCAGGGAACTTTCCCAGCCTTCAATGTTTGTAAAGTCCATGCAAACTGCATTATAGAACGCAATTGATTTTGACCATGGTATAAAACAGACATGTCATCCTGTACAATATTCGCAACAGATGAAACAATATTATCTAATGTGTAAATTCTGGAGAAAGAGTGTTAATGCTATTATCAATGATAGCAAGAACTTTTTCCAAATTTGCTTGATCAATAGCTCTCAATATAGAAGCAGCTTCAATTTGAGATAATTTCCAAACTTTGTTGTAAATAGCATATACACATCTTTTGGACCTGGCACCCACAGGGCCCTTAACAAAATCATTCAAACCTACATCATCATCTCCTACTGCTGTAAGTCGGAGATTTTAATCCTTTTAATTTCCGTCTTTATGCGAATGTACCAGCGCTTGTCAGGAAGTTATTGTTTTGTATGCTGCTATTCTCTTTAATGTTCTTTTAAATTGCCTCCCCGGCCGCCATTTGATATAATATGTGGGGATCGCCACTCCGGCGTTTTTAAACTCTAAATTTCACTCTAATTGTATTGTACTCAGCGCGCTTACTCACCTTTGTTGTCTGGCTTCCCTGGTCCGCCACGGTTTGTACCGATTGTTGCGGAGGGAAGTCCAGTTAGATTACACTCGGCCAGGCCCTCACTTCCGCCCAGGTTGACACTCTAGACTCCAGCGGCACCTACTTAAGGGCAGGCTGGAGAGGAAGCGCAGCGGACGCACACAGCGGGCGCACCGCTAGCGCCGAAGGCGCGCCTAAGGCAAGCCCGTCTGCGCCCGTCCGTGCCGCGCCCGGGCCGAGGGCCGCTACCCCTGGCCCGTTTCCAGCAGACAGGGACACGATAACATACTCAGGGGATAATCTTCGCGCCTATCGCCAGCATAGGAGTAAGGCATGTGTGTTGTTCCCATGTGAAATGTCCCTCAGTACAATGGATTTCCAGTGTCCTGAATGCTTATTTAAAATTATGAGGACCGGCTGGACTTTGCCTAATTCTATAAAATCACCGAACTGTCTAGCCCCGAAATTCATCGACCTCCAGCTAGCCCTTATTAACGCCAGGTCACTGATTAAACATAAGTATGAAATTACAGATTTTATTATTGACAATAAACTTGACATCCTGTTCGTTACTGAAACATGGGGTGATCAATCATCTGATTCTGATTTTAATATTGCAACCCCCCAGGGGTACAAAGTTGTTAGACAAGATAGGCAACTTAAAAAAGGGGGAGGGCTTGCAATTATCTATAAGGAGGTGTTCAACATTTTCTGCTCTTCCATACCTACACCGGACTGTGAGGCTTTACATTTTAAAATCTCTTTTGATGACCAAAAGCCATTCAATGGTTTACTTGTTTATCGTCCTCCTGGCCCTAGAAATAGTTTTCTTACCACGGTTCACTCACTATTAGAGATAGGGCTCCATTCGGAATTCTTTACCCTCCTAGGGGACATGAACTTCCATCTGGACCTTCCAGAAGAGAGAGATACACGGGAACTTCTTGATACCACTATAGGATTAGGGCTCCAACAGATCATACATCAACCTACGCACATAGCAGGCCACACTTTAGATGGACTTTTCACCAACAACACAGCCATCTCTATGACGTCTCTACTCCCTCTGCCCTGGACTGATCACTACGCTGTTTTATTCAGTTTTAACCTCCCCCGATCTTTTGCCGTCACCTCTGCCAGCATTAAGACGCTTGGCAGAGCATGGCATAAAATTGACCATAGTTCCCTGGTTGATAAGCTAATACAAAGTCAACCAGCCGTGCTACGGGAAGCAGAAGCCTCAGCCATAAACTATACGGCATGGTTAGAGTCTAATTTTGCAAGGGAAGTTCCGACATTAGTTGTTAATAAAAACAGGAAAGTTCCATCGGCCCCTTGGTTCTCAGAGGCTTTACGGTTAGAGAAACAAGCGTGCAGGCGAATGGAAAGAAGATGGAGAAAAAGCTATGATAAAGTTGAGAAGGAAATATATAAAGCCACTTTAGCTGACTATAGGAAAAAATTAATTGCAGAAAAAAGTCAGTTTTATACGTCACATATTGAAGGGGCCGGCACATCCAGTAAGGAACTTTTTAAGACAATTAAGTACCTTATCTCTGCACCTAAGGACATCTCTGCCAACTCTAATCAAGACTTCTGTAACGATATTGCTAGCTTTTTTAAGTCCAAGGTTGAGCAAATATATGATCAATTCTCACATAGTGCGGCTACTCTGAGCGTGCCACTTACACCCCCTCATAAAGTGACTTTTGTAGACTTCTCCCCGGCCTCCCCCAACCAACTATCTTCTCTTCTCTCTTCCACTAAATCTGGATCCCCGGAGGACCCTTGTCCCCCCAGAATTCTCAGAAGCATCAGTCCCATTATTAGCCCTATACTTACCAAAGTGTTCAACCAGATGCTTTTACAAGGACATTTTCCTTTAATTTGGAAACAGGCCTGTGTTCTCCCTCTCTTAAAAAAAGCTAATTTAGATATAGCCGACCCTGCTAATTACCGCCCTATTGCTAGACTCCCTGTTCCCGCTAAAATATTTGAAAAACGGCTCAATACTGAACTTTCCTCCTTTATCACGGAAAACAAAATTTTGGATCAAAGTCAATTTGGCTTTAGAGCCGGTCACAATACTGAGACGGCCCTAATAAAAACTACCGAAGAGATACGAAAAACTTTGGACGCTGGGGGGTCGGCAGTCCTGGTTCTCCTCGACTTGTCCACGGCATTTGATACCGTGGACCATACAACCTTGATCAACCGTCTTAAAACTATTGGGATAGGAGGAAGGGCCCTTTCCCTCCTAAAGTCATTTCTTTCGGATCAAACACAAACTGTGCATCTGGGCAATTTTAAATCAGCTCCTTTCATTTTGCCATGTGGGGTGCCGCAGGGATCTTCATTGAGCTCCACGCTTGTTAATATTTATGTCTCTGAGCTAGCCTCTTTGATTAGAAGTTTCAACTTATGTCCAACCTCTTACGCCGACGATACCCAGTTGGTCATCTCAGCAGTGGATAAAGACATTAACTATTCCACTAAACACCATGATTGCATGGTTTCACTTAATGACTGGATGGGTAGGCACTGCCTCAAGCTGAACTCAAGCAAAACTGAGGTGGTGCTTTTTGGGAATCTTTCCCCTAAGTGGTCATCTGGCTGGTGGCCACATACTCTGGGCACAACTCCCTTACCGGTAGCCAAGGCTAAGAATTTGGGGATCATCGTTGATGATAAACTGAATATGAAGTCTCAGGTCTCAAGGGTGGTCTCGTCCGCATTTCTTACTATGAAAATGGTTCGGAAAATTCTGCCTTTCATTCTGACTAACACTAGAAAAATTGTGATGACATCCCTGGTGTTGTCTAAATTGGAATATTGTAATGGATTATACATTAATATGCAATCCAATTTACTTGGAAGGCTGCAGGCAGTACAGAACGCTGCGGCCAGGCTGGTCCTTAATATCCCTAAATTTCAGTCTACTAGTGCAGGCATTCGGGAACTACACTGGCTTCCAGTTTGCCAGAGGATCAAATTCAAAGCGCTTTGCACGGCCTTTAAAGCCCTGCATGGAGAAGGACCACGATTTTTGATGGATCTGTTTCAGTGGTACTCTCCTAATAGAGCACTTCGCTCAGCAAATGCCTTCCTGATGCTCACCCCCAGAATTAAAAGGATCAGCTGGGGGGGAAGGAGTTTCAGTTACAACACCATCAAGGAGTGGAATGGTCTTCCGCTCCCCCTCAGGAAGTTCTCCTCCCTGTTAATGTTCAGGAAATCACGTAAACATGGCTTTTTAGGAAGTAGCTCTTTTACATAGTTATGGAGACCGTGAGCGCCTAGACACCTTCGGGTAGTAGTGCGCTTAATAAATTATCAGAACATAACATAACATAACATCAGTTAATTTGGACAAATGAAGTTTAACTGACGCCAAGGTGGAATGTTTAAGCCAGTTTTGACATAACTTTCCTATTGAATAGGTAGTAACAGAATGGGAGATTTCAAACCGAAGGTCAACCCTAACCTGTGTGTAGCCTGATCTCAGCCCCAGAAAACGATGTTGACATGAGTCCGAAGTTTTTTGCCATAATAACCACATATCTGTGTGATTATCCCAGGTTGGATAAGCACCCAGATCAGGAATAGTAGGGGTATTCATCTTTTTAGAAGTAGCCAATCCAAAGCAGGTGGTCTGAAAAATAGTAGAATTAAAAAATAACATATGGTTTGGGATAAGGCATGCAAGATGCAAAGCTTCTGTGCCTTGGACTTGCCAGGCTTTAGAACCTCAAACTGAATTAAGATCAATGGTATCTTTCCACAGGTCATAGCCCCCTATAGCTAATTCATCCATAAAGGACTTCGAATACAGTAATTAAGTGTGTGTAAGTCTAACTTTGGAAGCTGACTTCGCAGACATTTGAAAATAAAAGGCTTCAGTTTTAGATACACTGAAATTGGTAAACTATGTACATTCTTTCACTAGAGCTTTGATGCTGCCTTCAATGGGAGCTGGACAATGTTCCCATTGTGTATAATTAATGACAGTTCTAAATGTATTTGCTTTATGCAGGAAATGATTGCCATAGTGTTGGTAGCAAAATAACTCTCCATAATTCGCTGAGTCTAAATACAAATCTTCAGCATCAAAAGCAGCATAATATTTCAAATCAGAAAAAAGAGCATCAACGGTTTGGACATCCCAATCATCAGAGCGTATGTTTTGTTTCACAACATCCCTCATAGAAACACGGAGTACATTGGGGACATTAATCACCTCTGTAGGGCCATGAATTTGAAATTTTACAGCATCCCATACAATCCCATCTAGCACAGGCCAGGCAGTAATATTTAAAAAAGTCTGGTCCCTCTTCATGATGTGTGATGAGGAGTGGGGTGCCAAAGTTCCATCAATTAATCTAATTGCAGATCTTTCGGTAAGATAATGTCCATTCACTAGAAGAAAAAAGACTACCACAAATCCAATCGACATAAACAAAAAAATAGATATGAGCAACAGCCAAATGTAATTTCAAGGGGGAATTAAAAAATTTCTTTTAAACCAAACAGCAAAAATAGAAATTTTCGATGGGGCATTCGATGTTGTAGAGTTAGTGTCAAATAAAAAACGTGACTGGTTAACTGCACTTGATTGCAAACCAGGCAACGACACATCTGTGGGATAGGTAAACTCAGTATCTTCATGGGGACCAGCAGCCGGTGGAGTCAATAAAGGATTAGTAACTGTATGCATCTCAATGGCAATGTCAGGCCTGTTCGTATTTGCTGGAGCCAAAACAGAATTTCTCAGCATTGCTGGACAAGAGACTGCTGGAGTCATACTAAGAAGAATCGGCCACTCGTAGTTTGACATTGTCAATGTAGATGTACCTGTTATCCTTGTGACCAGGAAGTGGAGGTAAAATTACTGTTCTTGTACCCTGCACGCCAAGCACAGGAACAGGTGCATGATGAGAGGGGCCGAACTCCTCCTTGTTCTCCACCTTTTCACAGAACAGGTCACCAACTCGAGGTAGCTAGCCAACTACCGGAATCTGAAGTGCAGCATCAGTTGTGGAGGGCAAGTGTTCCTTTGCAAGACTGACACAAGCCTCTTGTAGATTCTAGACCATGTCTAGACCATCAAGGTCTGGGACAATCATTTTTATGCCAAAGAGCATTTCGTATGGTGTCCGCCCACCCAGAGACCTTCTAGGCAGATTATTAAGTGCACGTTGAATGCTATACAAACGGGCCAACCAGTTCCTGCCAGTACCTAAAACCCTAGCTGTCAAGGATTGCTTTAAGTCACAGTTCATTCGCTCCACAACAGAATTGCCCTCAGGCCTAAATAGAGATGAAAATTTGACTTGGACCCCCAAAGACCTCATGGCATCCTTGTACGCCGTAGAGGCAAACACCGGACCCTGGTCCGAATGGAGGGTACCACAAGCAAAAATTCCCATAAAGACACGCAAATCCCTGAACATCAGCACTCCTTTGCAGCCAGACCCATAGAAAACGTGTGCACGAATCCACTGCAACTAAGATGTACTTATACGCAGTATCAGAGGAAAAAGGACCGCAGTGATCTAAATAAACACACCCAAGCGGTTCATTAGATATGTACAACTGTGTTTGAGGTGGATGCGCAGCAGTCGAAGGTTTAATCTGCTGGCAAATGTCACAATAAGGACATAATTACGAGTCTGTTTGTACAGTCCACGCCACCAGTAACGTTGTTGTAAGATAGTAACAGTTGCTGAAATGCCTGCATGGGCTGAGGCCATACCTTTGTGAGCGGCTGTTATCAAGGCAAGTCTGCGGTCCGTGTTGGGAATCAACCTGTCACCAATGTCATTAATTCTCGCGTAGGGAACTTTATCAGGACTTAAAAGATAAGAGTATTTAGAAGGGGAACCTCAAGGGTAATTATCACCCTTCTCTGTTGCAGCAATGGCTGCCAAGATGTCATCATCAATCTTACATTTGGAACTTGTAACTGCTACTACCAGATATGTTGCCACTGCTGTTTTCGCTGCTTCGTCAGCGAACCTGTTGACAACAGCGGGTGTCCCTACGCGCTGGTGACCAAGAGTATGAAATACATTCACGAGCGGCAGACGTTGTTTAAGTTCTGCGACTGAAACCCAAAGCATTTTGTGTTTGATCGTGCTACCTTTGGAATCACGATATTCATTTTGAGACCAAAAGAATAAATTGTCGTTGAAAGATTGAAAACAGTAGTATGAGTCACTTACAATAAGAGTAGTCACTCGAGGATCAGCAAACTCTAGTGCAAGAACAAGAGCAGGTAGCTCTGCCAACTGGGCGGTACAATCACCCAATGTCTGCGCATGCACAACATCATACTTGAATTCCCCATTCACAAAGGTACCAGCCACTATTGCGCAGGCCGCTGAATAAGCATGCTTAGATTCCATCGCCGGTTGCGCCAAACCGTCAGTGTAAATGATACAATGGTATTCCTCAAGCGGGCGCAAGGACAGAGGAGCTGGATGAACAAATTCATCCTGCAAATACTCCTAAGTCTTCAATGAAGCATCAAAGATGAAAGTGACATCCAGAGACATCAAAGAAGTGGCCCATTGTATCCAACCTGGATGCAAAGCTTTAGAATTCGGTACACTGGCCTTCGTCACTGTCTCAAGGGCAGGATAAGGTGTGACAACCAACATGCGTTTCCCTTGCGATAGAGCTCTCTCTTTCAGAATCGCCATCTGTACTGCAGTTTAAACCTTTTTCACGGTGGAAAAGCACATTTCAGCCGAAGTGTACAAATGTGACTTGTAAGCAATTGGGACCGTGTCCCCCTCATTAAATGTCAAGTACATGAAACCCACTGCGCCAGGCACAATTCTGATTACGAGGTTAGTGTGGTTATCACATCTCAATAAGTATTTAGAAGCAAGAAGATCAGCCTGCAAAGAGTGCAGTATAGCTGAATGTTCTGGCAGCCAGCAAGATTTGGCAAAAGTAGGTTGTACCAAGGCATATAGCGGCTTGATACACTGGGCATTATTGGGAATGTAAGTACGCCCAAAATTTAAAAAAACCAGCAAAGATTGTAGTTTTTTCAGAGTTGATGGAGCACGTAAACGTGCATTTCTCCAGGAAGTGAGGTACT
Organism: Triturus cristatus; assembly: GCF_964204655.1. NCBI lineage: Eukaryota > Metazoa > Chordata > Amphibia > Caudata > Salamandridae > Triturus > Triturus cristatus. The sequence continues at coordinate 237,655,151 of NC_140588.1, forward strand.
AAACCTCGTCCTTCGTTGTAGAGTTCATAGCCCAAAAACAACACTGTATACTTTGCAATGTGTGATTTTGCAAAGTTAAATTTGTAACCGAAGTCCGCAAACATGACAATGATGCGGTCAACGCGACACAGATGCGGCCATAATTCGTCGTCTGTGAGATAAATATCATCAGCATACGAGTACGCATCAGGGTCAATGCTCTCTAACAGAGAGACTACACGTACGGCAAAGAGGCCTGGACTGTTTTTGTAGCCCATGGCTAATCTTTTAAACTGTTTTTGTTTGCCGCCAGAAGTAAAGGCTGTCCATTGACTACTAATAGAGGACAGGTTATGGCTGTAAAAGCCATTGGAGATGTCAAGTGTGGTCTTAAACCTTTTTCTCAAGAGACTATCAACGAGGGTAGAACTGTGGGTGTTTTGTACTGCGCACGTCTGACAATGAGAGTTCAAATGCCGATAATCCAAAAGTAGGCACTATGACCCATTAGGTTTGGTTACGGTGAAAAGAGGATTATTCATGGATGACACAAAAGTTTCAATTACACCTTGATATTCCAATTGATCAAGGATTTCTGTGACGTGAGATCTAGCTTCTCTACACATGGGATATTGGGGTTGTGGCTGTGGCATAGACTGTAATGGAATCTAATGGCTTGGTGATAATTTATCCCACCCAACCTGAGTACGGTACAACGTCGGAGCAAGCACTTGTGCCCACTCTTCTGCAAAGTTCTGAGCTTGCTCCTTCCGCACTGTGTGCGTGAAAGATGGGAGGATTACCTCCTCCCCTCTCGGAGACCCCAAAACGAAAGCTGGGGGCCAGTCAGCCTCTGTTAACAAAATGTCATATGCAGAGGTCAGATTTTCCCAAAAAATCCCTTTTACGGTACGTTGTATGTCACCTTCAATTAAAAGGACTATGTCATATAGTCTGTCAGGGGGAGCCACTCTAGTGTCAGCAATTTCTACAGTAATAAATGTGTCAGTTACTGTCGCCTTCAGATATAGACGCAGTGCTTGCCGCACTATTGTAACCTCCGTTGCGCTGTCTAGCAACGTTAGTGCCCATGTCAGGTTCCGAAGCTGTGTTCTCACTATCTGTGGCATACCTCGCTGTTGGTGCAGCAACTTTCTTTTTCTGAAATGGAGGTCTTTGATGGGAAAAGTCATCCTGCTTGCCTTTACCATCAGCCGGGCGGGGCAGCTCACATCCTTGAGGGGCACCCCGATCTCTGCCACGTTCACCTCCACCGGCTTTTGAGACCGATGTTGCCTGTGAAGAACGAGGTGAACGTTCAAAATAGAGCTCTTAATCATATTATCAACGCAGTCCATCTTATGTGCCCATCTCTGTTGAACATCTAGCATATCATCTGGGCAATATGATAATAGTAAATTGTAATAAATGCCAATCCTTTCTTTAGTATATAAAGATTCAATAAGATGAATCTCCCCAAGTCCAGAACGAACCAAAGGGGTCAAATTCTTTAGAAAACTATACAGCTGGAGGTACTTAAAATAATCAACATTTGTAAAATTTAAATTGACGTTGAAGTGCTGAAAATGTTATAATATGATTATTGTGCAATAGATCACCTAAAAAGTTAGTACCCTTGTTCCGCCATCTCAACATTGTATGGTCTCTAAAAATAGGGCGAAAAATATGTGAGGACGTCAAGAGAGTATATCTCACAATTTTAGGAATCCCTACATGGCGCCGGATTAAATTCCAAGCAAAAAACGCCGCTTTCAAAATCTTAAATTTTGCTTTTTTATAGTAACTGGGTTCTATGTTTTTTAACAAGTGTCCACGTGCCTCAACTTAGATTGACGGGGTGTGGGATTCTGATAACTGCAACTCAGCACCAATTATCAGTGGAGAAATAAACTGTAATACAGATGCCAAATAATAGAAGAGGAAATGTGGTGTACTCCACCCACCCCTATCCTTAGGTAGAATCATCTTCTTGTATGCTCTGCGCTGACGTTTGTAGCCCCACAGGAATCTGGTCGCCGTTCTTTCAAGTTGTTTAAAAAAAGTAAGAGGAAATTCTAAAGGCACAGATCGAAATAAGTATAAAAATTTCGGAAGAATTAACATTTTCAACATATTATTTCTCCTATATAGAAACAAATGTAGATGATTAATACGTTCCAGAATAGAGTTAGCCTTTTTAAGAACAGATTTGTAATTAAGTTCCGGGATAGCAGAGATTGGGGTAGTAATCTTAATGCCCAAATATGTCACCTCAGGAACTATATTAAGATGAGCCGGAGAGTTCTGGCCTACCAAAAGAGTTTGAGTTTTAGACATATTAAGTTTATACCCGGAAAAAGCGCCAAACTTAGTTGCCAGCTCTTCCACCTTTGGAATAGCTCTTTCAATATCTGTACTAGTAACCACAGCCACATCGTCAGCATAGGCAAGAGCTCTATAGTTAACGCCCATGACCAGAACAGGGGATATATCCTCGGTTTGATTCAATTCTTTTAGAAATAGATCAATATAAATGGCAAAAAGTAACGGAGAACCTGGACAGCCCTATCTAGTCCCCCGATGAATAGAAAACAAGGCAGATGAATTAATCCCAATTTTAATACAGGACATCGGGGATTCGTACAAGGCTTTCAAAGCCATGATCATCCTAGGTCCGAATCCCTTCCAAGAAAGGATATCCCAGAGATAGGGCCAAGCCACCCTGTCGAATGCTTTTTCAGCATCCAACAGGGTGATTGCTATAGGTGTATTGGTACCTTGAGCCCAGTCCATTAGACCAATAACCCAGCGGACGTGATCCGTGGTATCCCGCTCTGCTATAAACCCATGTTGCCACCTGGAGACTATGGTAGAAATTACCCCTGATATTCTTGAAGCTAGAATTTTCGAAAATACTTTACTATCCGCATTAATTAACGATATTGGCCTATAAGAGGCCGGATTAGTTGCAGGTTTGTCTTTTTTCAAAAAACCTAGAGTATGGTCTAAAGCCTCCCCTGTGCATACAGGCTATACTACAGGATCGGAAAACTAAAAGACTTGGAGGATAAAGGGATCGACCCTCCAAGTCTTTCTTTGTTACAGATCTCACAAGTGTTAGCTAACACTCTTTCTTTGGTACCTCGACATTTCACGTTGATGATAGTCTTGATTTTACCATCTCAACACAGAAAGACGATGCCTATACTTTTAGATTCAGGGGCCACGGGGAACTTCTTAGATATTTCCTTGGCCAAGGCTTTAGGAATAGACTTCCTCCCAAAAGAGCAACCAGAGAAGATCCGGGCAGTAGATGGCACTGAACTGTTTTCGGGTCTACTAGCCTTTCAGACCCCCAGTCTTACAATGGGGTGCAATAACGGCCATTCAGAAAACATTCAGTTTGATTTAATAGACACTCCTAATTGTGGTGCCATACTAGGGGTACCCTGGTTACAATGACATAATCCCCATATTGATTGGGTCTCAAGACAGGTCACCTTACGGTCCCATTATTGTCTGGTACATTGTTATCAAGAATCTCCTACATGGCAAACTACCTTATGCTGTGCTATAGACACCATAAGCACTACTGGGTTGCCTTCAGAATACCTTGACTATAAGGATGTGTTTGATGATGCGAAAGCAGTAACTCTGCCCCCCCACAGGTCATATGGCTGCCGGATAGAATTGGTTCCAGCGGCAATTCTGCCTGTGAGCAGAATATACGCTCTCACTGAGCCTGAAAATAAGTACTTGTATGACTATCTACAGGATATGCTCAAGAAGGGCTATATCCGTCACTCCACCTCCCCGGTCTCCTCTCCTATTTTTTTATTCCCAAGTGGGAAGGGGGATTGAGAGCGTGTTTGGATTACCGTGCCCTTAATAAGGTAACAATCAAGAACAAATACCCTCTTCCACTCATCTCCACTCTTCTCGATCAGGTCCGAAATGCGAAGATCTTCACTAAGCTGGACCTTCGTGGAGCTTATCATCTGATTCGTGTCCGGCAAGGAGATGAGTGGAAGACGGCTTTCCGCACAAAGTTCGGGCTCTACGAATATTGTGTAATGCCATTCGGCTTATGCAATGCCCCGGCGGCTTTTCAGTTTTTTATTATTGAAATTCTAAGAGAATTTCTTGACCTCTTTGTAATCGTCTATATTGAGGACATCCTTGTCTTTTCACAATCAGAACAAGAATACGTACAACACGTTCAAACCATTTTGCAACGTCTCAAAGACAACCATCTCTTTGCCAAACTTGATAAATGTCTATTCCATACAACAAAAGATGAATTTTTAGGGTTTGTTATCTCCCCTGAAGGGATACATATGGATCCTTCCAAACTATCTGCGATAACCAAGTGGGCCAGTCCCACTAATGTGAAAGAGATACAATCTTTTCTAGGATTCGCCAACTTCTACAGGAGGTTCATTGATCACTTTCTGACTTCATCACCCCCATTACTAAACTTCTCAAAAAAGGGGTGGTGTTTGAGTGGGATGATACAGCAGAACAAGTCTTCCAAAAGTTAAAACAGAGATTTGTCTCTGCTCCTATTATACGACATGCAGATACTACTCAACCCTATTTTTTGGAAGCTGACGCATCACAATATGCGGTAGGGGGGGTTCTCTCCCAACGAAACCCCCAGGATGGAGCTCTTCATCCTGTAGCATACTTTTCCAAGACACTCTCTGCTGCTGAACAAAATTACACCATAGGTGAAAGAGAGTTGCTGGCTATAAAACTTGCGTTTCAAGAGTGGAGACATTACTTGCTAGGGTCTCCACACACCATTACCATATTCTCTGAACACCGCAATCTGCAATTTTTTAAATCAGCAAAGGCACTTACCCCAAGACAAATGAGGTGGGTTTCCTTTTTTAGTGAATATGATTTTGTGATAACTTTTCAACCCGGAGACAAACATGGCAAAGCCGATGCACTCTCATGCTTGGGTAAAGAGGAAAAACACATAGAAGAAACACCCCCTCTTATCATTCCTGAGAATAAGATAGTAGCTATCGGTGACCTAGGATTTGAAAAGGATTTCTTTAAGACATTAGCTACTGAATGTATCTCACTTAAACCCAAAGGGGCCGATTCACAGAACAAACTTAAGACAAAATCCTAAACTTAGTACCATCTTGGTATTCACAGAATGCACTTACTACTTCTGGTATTCACAGAATGAACGTACTACTTTTTCGATTCACAGAATAAACTTACTACTTTTGCTATTCACAGAATGGATTTACGACTACTAAACTTACGTCCGCACTCGGGCTGGAAATCCCTGCCCGGAGGCGGAGCTTCCGGCCCAGAGGCGGAGCTTCCGGCCCGGAGGCGGGGTTTTCGGGCCGGAGGCGGGGTTTTCGGGCCAGAGGCGGGGTTTTCGGGCCGGAGGCGGAGCTTCCGGCCCGGAGGCGGAGATTTTGGCCATGGCTAAATCTCCGCCACTGACCGGAAGCTCCGCCTCCGGCCCGGAAGCCCCGCCTCCGGTCCGGAAGCTCCGCCTCCGGTCCGGAAGCTCCGCCTCCGGGCTGGAATTTCCGGCCCGAGTGCGGACGTAAGTTTAGTAGTCGTAAATCCATTCTGTGAATAGCAAAAGTAGTAAGTTTATTCTGTGAATCGAAAAAGTAGTAAGTTCATTCTGTGAATACCAGAAGTAGTAAGTGCATTCTGTGAATACCAAAATGGTACTAAGTTTAGGATTTTGTCTTAAGTTTGTTCTGTGAATCGGGCCCAAAGATTGGTTGTCGGATTCCACGAATTCTATCACTGACGGCTTATATTACCATAAGGGTTGCTTATATCTTCCATCTGACGAACTACGTGTCTTAATAATGAACTGGTGTCATTCTTCCCCCTTGGCAGGACATCCTGGTGCAGACAAAGCAATACACACCTGTCAGAGGTGGTTTTTGGTGGAAGGGGATGAATCAGGACATTTACGATTGTGTGAAAGCTTGTCCCGCTTGTGCCAGGCAGAAAGCTCTGCATTGCGCCCCCGCGGGGTTGTTACATCCTATGCCCATCCCCCACACACCTTGGTCTTCCATTAGTATGGATTTTATTACGGATTTGCCCAATACACGAGGGTATAGAACCATCTTAGTAGTCGTAGACTTGTTGTCCAAAATGGCTCATTTTATACCTCTTACAAAACTGCCTACAGCCAAAGAGCTAGTAGACATATTCCTACAACATATAGTGAGATTACATGGATTACCCTCTATGATCGTTTCTGACAGACGACCCCAATTCATTTCCCGGTTTTGCCAAGGGATGTGTAAGGCTTTACACATAGATCACCGCCTTTCCTCGGCCTATCACCCCCAAACTGACGGGCAGACAGAAAGAACTAATCAACGTTGGAGCAGTTCTTACGTTGTTTGTTAGGCACTGTTACCAGTGATTGGGTAAGGGCCCTTCCTTTAGCGGAATTCGCCTACAACAATTCCTGTCATTCAGCCACCCAGATCTCCCCCTTCTTCTTTTCCTATGGATATCACCCCCTTTGTTTACCCTTACACCTTCCTCTTTCTTTATCTGAGACACCAGCTGTAGCGGAACATCATACACAAATCTCATCAATATGGAACCAGGCCAAACAAAAACTACACAAAGCCAAGAGACACATGAAAGAACAGGCAGATAGACATAGACGCCCTGCACCTACATACACAGTAGGAGAGCAAGTATGGTTGGCTACAAAAAACCTTAGATTATCAGGACCAAGGAAACTGCAACCTCGATATATAGGGCCTTTTAAAGTCTCTCGCATTATTAACCCTGTGGCCCTTAGACTTGAATATCAAAAACATCCAGTTTTTCATATTTCTTTACATTTCGAACAACCCTCTTGCCCTGATCCCCCTCCTCCCCCTCCTCCCCCATCTTTATAGATGGACAACAAGAATATGAAGTCAAGCGAATAGTAGATTCTCGCAGGGAACAAGGAAAACTACAATATTTGATTGATTGGGTGGGGTATTCGACCGAAGATAGAACTTGGGAACCTGCTGATCAGGTTCATGCACCCCTCCTAATAAGAAGGTTTCATGCTTTGCACCCTGACAAACACTGACCAGTAAATAGACCATTAGGGGGGAGAACTGTTACACATCGATCTACCTGTGCCTTATCCTTAGTTCCTGCCCATACACTACCTCTCCCATAATGCATCTTTCCTGAGAGCCACGTTGTGTACCGTCCCATATCACACTGGGGAAAGCTCATTGGTGGATGAGTTCTATTTAAAGGAAGCCCCGCCCTGTGTCCGTTGCTTGGCTTACTGACCTTTAGTGGACCACGCCGTTCTGCCAGAACTGAGTTTCCCGAGTTGGATTTGGACCCTTCGTTGGTATTCTGCCCTTTTGAATTCTACTTCGAAGATTCTGCATTTATCCTGGCGGGACTTGCTGAAGATCTACGGTATCAGGAAATGTGTGGTGTCCTTTTCCTGGAAACGTTCTCCTTCCATACGTTTGCTATCACCCCCTTGGACCCGAGAACTCTACATGCGTGAGTGCGCGCCAGGTGCTTCTGACCAGAGACACGCCCCACATCCCTCTCTCGTGGACCTGGCCCTGTCACACACATCACTGCCGCATTCTCCTTTCAAGGCGCACCAGGAAACCGAGACAAATCACACACACAAAACCTGCTGACTCCTACATGCTGCTCACGCCAAAACCTGTTGTCTTGGTACCCCGCCTTCTGCCTCCCGTGGGAGCATAGGGTAACAAGGCTCCCCGCTGAATTATTTATCCTCCGTGATACAACGGACTTTACTCCACCTTATTTCATTTTTTGCCCATTCGGGGCAACCAGGAGAGAAACAGTAACATGCACCGTTTGGATTGTTTATTTCGGTTATCACAGTGAAAAAACTGGATAGAGACTTTCAACAAAAACTTTATTGAACAAGCGCTACTCCGTTACAACTGCTCTGAGCCTTCACTGTTTTGGGTTGCCTTTATACTTATGTTGCCTATTCTTTGGGGATCATAGACTTGCCTCTTCCCCACTTTGGGTTGGATTACTACAGAAAGATAGTGGACCAGCTCATTTCTTCATGGTGCAAGCGTGAGTATGAGGGGGTATACAACCTGCCTTCTCTAGTCGATCTTCCACACAGTTGTTTGTTGTATTTGCTACAGTTAGACTGCATAGAATATATTCTAATGTGCTTCTCCCTCCCTGTTTGTTATATTCCCTTACTGCAGTATTGGAACCTGCCTTCCAACACCTCCCTGCCTATATCCTTTGGCTCTGCTGGTGGGCTTCCAGTGGTCCCTTGATTGTCCCTGCTCTTCCTGGGGGTATTGTTCATTGTTCAGGAGATTTTCTCTTCTTGGAAGTGGTCATACCCTTGGGGAGAGTTGGGAATTACGCTTTGCTCCCGTGGATGCAGGTACGATTCTAGCCTTATTCACGTAAGTCCTTAGAAAGTGCGACACTAGCTAGGGAAAGTCCCAATGGCTTAAGGGTCTGGTTTCTAAGAACTCGTTGTGACGTGGGGATGGACGGATGTAGGTGGCCATGCCTGTGTTTGGAAAGCATGGCTAATGCCTAAATAAGGACTGGGATTCTATGCCTAAATAAGGGCAATGCGAATTGTGCCTATATAAGGACATGATTTAGGAAAACCTATGTATGGACATCTAAATCGAAACACAACACTATGTGGCGATTGACTTCCAGGAGTTCAAGGAGAAGTCTTAGCCTCTTGTTTTAGACTCTGAGGAGTTTGGATATTGCTCAGTATATTTTTCATGCTTTTGGAATTCCCTGCAACAGTTCCTTCATGTGTCTTTTGGAAATTTCTGCAGATGGTACATTCATTTATCCTTGGATTACTTGCTCTGTACTTACTATTGACTTGCAAATACATCTCCTGCATGGGGGGTAACAACCCTGCATGTGTACATTCGTTTGGCCTGTTTGAGTTATGCTCTAACTAAAAATAGTCCTTTTTGTGGAGCTAATAGTTCTATATTTTCTATTGCCATTAGCAGGGGAGGAATACTCTGGAGTTTCCTATCTTCCCCTGTGATGCTGGGCGTTAGATTCATTGGAGAGGTACTGGAAGTCCTTCTGTGTGTTCTCCTGGTGACTAGTGAGACTAAATTGAGGGTCATGTGTTTCTGATCTATTGTTATGCCTTTTATGTATTACAGGAATTATATTAGTACTTTTTCTTATCTTATCAACAAGGACATATTACCGTTAAGCCTGCATTTATTTTCCTTTACAGGTATTAGGTGCTTCTTACTTAAATTTGCATATCCATGGTGCAAGTTGAGGTATTTAATGTGTGTATATCTCTTTTAGGTCCGCTTCCCTGCAGTTCCCTTCCCTAACTTCCCTCACTTGATCTGATCAAGATTCTGTGTTGTTTATCAGCAGAATTGAGCCGATCAAGTGTTGGACCCATATTTGAGCATCAAAACGACTCAGAGGTATCTGTAGATGACAGCTTTACACCGTTGCCCTGGTATCCCCAATGTCACTCCACGTCGACATCGACGCCACTGCTTGTGCCGTGGTTTGAGCACACCGCTCATAAGCTACATGACGCACCATCCTCATCCCGCACCGAAGCCTTGGCCTACCGATGCCGGTACCATCGACTCCAGTTCATCAGCCGACAACAGCGCTTCAGCAACGACAACGCTGCTGCTTGCACTGTTACCTGCCAGCACCGTGACGAGCACCGCATCACTTCGCACTGCAGTCCTGGTCTCACTGACGCCGCAGGACGACCATCACTGAGCCGCTGCATGCACCGTGACCTGAGGACACTGCATACCGCACAGCTGCACATCGCACTGCAGCATCCGACGCCTGCGGACGCCGGTGCTCCTGACTTCAACTGCGAGGAGTTCGATCTGCAACTCGTGACTTCAAAGTTCGAGGACTCTTGCACCGACCTCCGGAACTGATGCCTCCGGACGTCTTGCTTTCGGAGTTCAACGAGAGGACGCCAACACTGTGCATTTCTAAAGGTACTGTTTTGCGGGTCTTCCCAAGACTGTAGGTGTCCCGCGACCCGCGGTCAGGCAGAACTGTTTAGGATTTGTTGTTCACGATAGCCCCAGATGGAGCTATTGACTACAAGGAACTTTATCTTAAGTATATTTTAATAAATGAAGATTTCTAAGTACTGTATTGTGGATTTTTTTCTTCTTTTTGGTCTTGTTGGAGTATATAAAAATATTGGATATTTGTCTAAACTGGTGTGGTGTCCTTTTGTAGGGCTTTCACTGTGTTACTGTTGGTTATGTGCAAATGCTTTACACACTGCCTGTATAATAAGCCTGGCTGCTCGTGCCAAGCTACCAAGCAGGTGAGATGGGGCTATTTTAGGAGTGTAACTCCCTTATCTTGACTAGAAGGAAGGGTCCCTACTTGGACAAAGGTGCAAAACCTTGCCAACTAGAGACCCCCATTTCTAACATTGGTTGTCAGTAGTGAGGATAGGACTTGTGTTTGCACTTGACTTACAGTGACTGGTGTGCACTACTACCATATTGTAGACCATTACGTACCACATACTGTTTTTTTGGTCTATTTTTGCCTTTCCATCGGTCTTGAACTTGAACATTTCAGTACAGCATGCCTGAATCAATTGCATCATCTGCTGCATCCTTGGAAGTGGCCTTTGAGGAGGAGAGGTTAGAAACCTACAATGTAAAGGAATTGAAGGCGATCTGCAAAAACCTCAGAGTCCACATCAGGGGCCTCACCAGAAAGGATAAGCTACAAAAGGGGCTGAGGCCCTGGGTAGCAGCCAGACATGCTAGTGAGCTGTCTTGGAATCTTGTTATGGAGGCAGAGGAGCCTATGCCAAGGATGGATGTCCTTTTGGGAGGGGGGCACCCTCTAAACCAGGCAGCAGTGGCTTGTCCCCAGAGGAGGTGGAGGACAGGCGGGAAGCAAGAAGAGCTGCTATGGAACTGGAAAAGCTTAAGTTAGCCATGGAGGAGAAAAGGATTATGCTAGACCATGAGCTCAGGATAAAGGAGCTGGATCAGAGGAGTAGAACTGGCTCAGATGGTGGCAACAATTCGTCAGGGCAGGCAAACAGAATTGTGCATATCCCCAAGAATTTAGGCAAGGAGTTCAAGAAGGGGGATGACATACAAAGGTGGTTCCAAGGGTATGAGGCGTCTATTCACATGAATGGGGTCCCTGAAAGGAATTGGGGGACAGGGTTGTGGCCTCTATTTCCAGAGGAAGCAGGGATACTCTGATAGCTTTGGGTAAGGGGCTCTGCTGATATGGAGGATGCTCTCCTCACCAGGTATGGTCTCACTCCTGAAAAGTACAAGGATCATTTCAGTTTGAGTAAGAAGTCTGATGCCAACACTTGGTTGGAATATGTAGATTTGTTCTGCAGGTCACTAGACGGCTGGGTGAAGGGCAGTAATGTAACAGATTTTCAGGGGCTCTACAATTTGATTGCATGGGAACACTTGTCTAGTTTATGATTTGCAGAGCTGTGCCAGCACTTTGTTGATAGCAAGCTCACTGACCCAAGCTTGCTATGAAGGCGGACAGCTGGGTGAGGACCAGGGTCCACAAAAAAGAGTTTGGGGGAGACTCAACCAAAGGTGGGCAGGGTCTCCAGCAGAAAAGTGGAGGGGACAAGGCTAAAGCATAGGAGTTCTCTAAAGGGCCCCAAACTAACACCCAGGGTAAAGGTTCCCATCCTCCAGAAGATAAGAAACAAAGGGTCTATGCAGGTAGTCCCCCAGGCATTCCACCAAGTAGTTACTGTAGACAACTTGGAGTGCCAGTGTATGGTGGCGCAGATTCTCTTTGAATGGGGGTCTCAGGTCCCTTGTGGGTGATTGTGAGCTCTACCATGCCTGTAGATTGTGTGCTAGGTAACGACCTGGAGCAGTCCTTGTGGAAGGATTTTGAGCTCAGGTCTCACTTGGGGATGCTTGGGTTGCCAGAGTGGGCATGCATGTCCACTCGTTCAATGGTGGCCAGAAAGGGTGATCAGAAGGACCTGGAGCCTGAAACAGTGGCCCAGATCCCTGCCAAAAGAAAGCTCTGGGGGCACAGGAAACCGGCCCCTGAGGTTCCCACGGATCAGGAGGAGGCTGAACTTGAGGGGGATGCCCCAGTACCTACAGGGAGCAGGTGGCTGAACTGGGGGACATTTCTGGGCTGACCCATTGGCAGCAAGAAGGTGGTCCCACCAGGGAAAAATTCAGCAGGGAGCCGAAAGATTGCCCTTATCTGTAGATTTTGCAGCGGGAGGCTGCAGACCAGACAGCTGGTGATCAGTCGGGATCACATTGGATCTACTGGGAAAATGATCTCCTGTACAGCGAGCTTTAGGCCGCTGTGCCTGGGTCAGCCCATGTGCTGGTGATACTCCAGTGCTTCAGAACCTTCCAACTTTCCGGTCTGGCTCCCGACGTGCCTTTGGCAGGACATTTGGGGTGGGACAAGACCTTTGATAGGCTTGTCACCCACTTCTTCTGGCCCCAATTGTGAAGGCAGGCAGATGGACTTTGCAGGTCTTTTGCCAAACTTGACAGGCAAGTGGTAAGAGTGGGAGGCAGGTTAGGGCTCCTCTCTAACCCTTTCCAGTTTTTGGAACCCCTTTTAAACGGGTAGGGATGGACATTGTGGGGCCACTGGATCCCAAGACAGCCCTGGGTCACAGGTATATCCTGGTCTTGGTGGACCATGTTACCTGGTACCCGGAGGCAATCCCTCTCAGGACAACAACAGCGCCAGTGGTGGGCCGGGCGTTAATGGGGATCTTTTCCTGCATGGGTTTCCCCAGAGAAGTGGTTTCTGATTGTGAGGCCAATTTCATATTGAAGTATATGACATCCCTGTCTAAGGAGTGTGGTGTAACCTACAAGTTCACCACTCCTTATCACTCACAATGTACCGGTTTGGTGGAGATATTCAGCCAAACCTTGAAGAGCATGATTAAGGGTCTAACAGAACCCATGAGGCATAAGTTGGATGTCCTCTTGCCATGCCTTCTCTTTGCATACAGGGAGGGGCCTCAGAAGTCTCTTGGGTTCAGTCCCTTTGAGCTCCTGTATGGTCACTCTGTGAGAGGAGCTCTGAGTTTGGAGAAAGAAGGCTGGGAGGCAGCTTCTAGGAAAACTCCCCAGGATGTGTTTAGTTACATGCTGGCCTTCAGAAACCAAATTACCTGCTTCAGGAAATTTGCTCAGGCAAACCTGGAATCAAGCCAGGAAGAAATGAAAATGTGGTATGTCCATAATGCCGCTCTGGTCGAATTTCAACCTGGGCAAAAAGTGTGGGTCATGGCCCCAGTGGTACCTTGTGCTTTGAAGGATAAGTGGACTGGGCCTTTTGAGGTGGTGGAGTGCACAAGTGTTGTCACCTACCTGGTGAACTTGCAGTCTTCCAGGAACCCTTCGAGGGTCCTCCACATGAACCGCCTCAAGCCCCACTTCGAGAGGTCTGAAGTGAGGATGCTCTTGGTGACAGATGATGGGGTGGAAGAGGAGAGTTAACCTCTCCCTGAACTTCTGTCCACCAAGGAGCATGATGGGTCACTGGAAGGTGTGATCCTCTCCCCTACATTGAACACCAGAGCGGCAGAGCGACTGTCACCAGTTGTTGGGACAGTTTGCCCCACTGTTCTCCCTGAACCCAGGTGTTACTCACTGGTGTTCCCATGAAGTGGACCCTGATGACAGCCCTCCTGTAAAGCAAAAGATTTACAGGTTCACTGACCAGGTCATTGCCAGCATCAAAGAGGAGGTTGCTAAGATGTTGGCGTTAGGAGTGATCGAGCCCTCCAAAAGTCCATGGGCAGCCCAGTGGTCTTATTCCCAAAGGCTGCTGCTCCCGGTGCCATTCCAGAACTGCAGTTTTGTGTGGATACCATGGGCTCAATGCCAACACCAGGACTGAACAACAACCCATCCCAAAGCTGATGAGCTCATTGATCGGTTGGGAGCTGTCAAGTTCCTCAGCACATTTGATTTAACAGCTGGGTACTGGCAGATTGCCGGAACCGATGGGTTCATGGAGAGTTCAGCATTCTAAACCCCTGAAGGACATCACTAGTTCCAGGTGATGCCCTTTGGTTTGAAGAATGCCCCTGTCACCTTTCAGAGGTTGTTCAACCAGGTGTTGGCTGGACTGGAGGATTTCAGAGCTGCATACCTGGATGACATTGCAGTGTTCAGTTCTGGCTGGGAAGAACACTTGCAGCACCTCGGTGAAGTGTTGAGGGCTCTGCAGAGGGCAGGCCTCACGATCAAGGCCAGTAAGCGCCTGATCAGACAGGGATCTGTGGCGTACTTGGGACATCAGGTAGGAAGTGGCCAGGTGGCGCCCCTACAGCCCAGAATTTACACCATTCTGACTTGGGAACCCCCCAAGACCCAGACAGAAGTGAGAGCCTTTTCAAGTCCCACTTGCTACTACAGGAGATTTGGTAAGGGCTAAGGCACCATTGTTGCTCCTTAACAGAGCTGACTTCCAGGAAGCAGCCTAAGAAGGTGATCTGGACTGAATCCTGCCAGAAAGCTTTTGATGCCCTGAAGGCCACCATGTGCACGGCCCCTGTGCTCAAGGCACCCGGCTTCTCCAAGGAATTTGTCATGTAGACCGACGCTTCAGAGCATGGTGTGGGAGCGGTGCTCTCACAACTAAACAAAGAGGATCTAGACCAGCCTGTGGTTCTCCTTAGCAGGAGACTACTCTCCAGGGAACAGAGGTGGAGTGCCATAGAAAGTAAGCTTTTGCTGTGGTCTGCGCACTGAAGAAGCTGAGACCCTAACTGTTTGCGACTCACTTTGGAGTTCAGACAGACCACAGGCCCCTCTGATGGTTGATGCAAATAAGGGGTGAGAATCCAAAAATATTGAGGTGGTCCATCTTCCTACAGGGAATGGACCTTACAGTGGAACACCACCCTGGCACAGAACACACACATGCAGATGGTCTGTCCATGTTCTTCCGCCTTAGTGAAGAGAACTCCTGGGAGGTTGGGTAGTTCTCCCTATTTTCAGCTAGAGGGGAAATGTTTTAGACTTGGCAGCTTTTGGCGTGTGTCCCCTGACTTTTTGCTTTCTGACCTCCCGGTTTTGACTCGGTTTTTGCTGGTTTAAAGTCTGCACAATTTCTCACTGCAGTTCAGTGTTAAAGGGCAAGTGCTCCTGTTGTAGATTGTTATTATGGATTGGTGTTTCCATGATTGGCTGATTTGATTTACTAGTCAGACCCTAGTACAGTGCACAGTGTGTGCCCAGGTCCTGCAAATCAAATTCTGCTAGTGAACTTGCAGCACAGATCGTGACACTCACACAAGCAGCCTGTAAATGTAACTCTGGCCTGCCATTGCAGAGCCTGTGTGTAGCCTGGTACTGCCATGTCGACTTGGCAATTGCACCCACTTGCCAGGCCCTAACCTTCCCTTTTCTTACATGTCAGTCAACCCTAAGTTAGGCCCAAGGTGTTCCTGTGGGCAGGGTGCAGTTTATGTGAAAGGTAGGACATGCCCTGGTGTGTGTGGTATGTCTTGATAGTGAATTATGGCCAATTACGTTTTTCACTATTGCAAGGCTTCCTGTTCTCATAGGACTGAATGGGGAGTTTGTTTATAACATCTTATAAACATAACTGGCCCTGGGAACAAGGTAAATAAATAAAGTTTCTTATGACTGAACTCAGAATCTAAAGATGCATCTTTTAGTGAAGATGATTTTTACATTCTGTGTTTGAAAATACCACTTTTAGAAAGTAGGCAGGTCCTTGCTCAGCCATCCAGGCTTTGTGTATTGACTGCCTGGCTTTGGGATAACAGGGGCTGGGGAGGAGCAGTGGCTCCAGAGAGTTCACCTGAATGGGCCCGGTCTGCCTCTGACAATGCTGTCTCCACCTCCTGTCAGGAAGCTGAAAAAAAGAGAGGACAGGACTAGTTCTGGCTGGACACAGACACTGTCTGCCTGAGAGGACAAATCATTTTGGGCTATAAAAAGTGGGGCCCAAACCCCTTAACTTTAGAACTCTTTTGGAACTAAGAAGACTGCCAAGAAGAAGAGCTGGAGAAGCTGTGAGGAGAGACTACCACTTTGCTGTCTTTGCCTGCAGCGGCTGCTCCTGTCTTGGGCAGTAAAAGGACTGGACTGAACTTTCTGCAACTTCTTTTTTGTGAGTTTCTCCAAGGGCTTGAGGTAGAGCTTGTTCCCTGTTCAATAAATCTCAGGAACAGCAGAGACTTCAAGTTCTTTGCCCTCAGCACTGGGGACTGTGTGTTTTGTGCTGCAATAGAAGAAAAGCAACCCAACGCCATCTACAATGCTACTGCCGACTCAGTTGACACTGATGGAGATCGAAATTAGAACTACAGATCCTACGTAGCCTAGGAAATTCCTCATAGGGAATACTTTTGATGAGGTGTTTAGGGTGAAAACTAGAGGCATGTAGTGTTCAATTGCCTGCTGTATCCCTGCGATTCAATGTGGATTCTAGTCTATCACCTGCCGCGTATATATGTACATCAAGAAAGTCAATATATTGGTGATGCATGAGAGCATTTAATTCAAAATTAATATTGTTGATATTGATGCAATTCACAAAAGCAGTTGCACTTACTACCGACCCACTTCCAACCTACAAATACATTATTGATGTATTGCATCCATTTGCCTATATATGTGCCTGTCATGCCGCCCAATGGGTTACCCTGAGAACCTGCTCCTCCCACCAGTCCACATGCAACCACGCATAACTGGTGGAGAAGCAGGTACCCATGGCCACACCCCTAAGTTGCTGGGACCCTTCTTTACCAAATAAGAAATAGTTGTTTTAGACACCAATTGATCATTTCTAATATCATGACATTGTGTTTGTAAATATTTATTGGTCTCTGATGCAAGAAATGTTCAACAGCCTTCACGCCATCCATGTGGTTGATGCTAGTATACAGGGAAGTAATATCTAAAGTAATGATAATAAATTCCTCTGACCATCTCATCTTATCCAGTCTTTAATGTAAGATGAGAGTGTTATCACAAATTCTTGAAAATAAAATCAATATATCGAGACATATTCTCCAAGAGACCGTTGTTGGCTGAAATGATCAGTCTAGCTGAACAGGGGTGACTCTTTTATGTATTGTAGGAATAAAGTATAAATCAGGCAAAACAGGAAACTCATTAAATAAAAACAAATATTTGGTACTGAGACCATCATTTTTCCATTTCATAAGGTCTTTTTTCAAAGCATCTTTGACTGTCTTGAATTGTTGCATGTTGGACCTTTTGTAGCAAGATGTATCATTAAAGTGATTGAAAGCTTCATCGATGTAATCACTTTTGGGTCACAAGACTACGTTGCCTCCTTTATCAGATTTGTTGATCACTATCTCGTTGTTGCTTTTTAATTTGTTCATTAGGCAGACCCTCCAGGATTTCGCGATTTCGCGATTTGCAAAAAAATCGCGAAATCGGCAGTTTTGTAAAAATGCCGCGATTTTTACAAAACTGCCCGCGAAATTTGGACGGTTGGACAGCTCTTGGGAGGAGGCCACTTTTAGGTGTCTGTGCTGACAGCTGTCTGCAATGTCAATATGTGTAGAAAAACTTTAGTGCGTGCAGACAGTTCGTGAAGCTTGGACAATAAGCAAAAGGGAAGGAGTGCACGCTCTAACACATGTTTTTCTGCTTAGCAATTTATCGCCGCACAGAGCGATGAATAATTAAAAATTTGCTAACATTCGTGACAAGAATTTTCAATTCTATTAAGGACAAGGAGGCGAGGATTATGCTTTCTCATTTCTTTACTAGAAATGCTCAGCAGCCAATAAAACACAGTATAAGAAAAAAACTACAATACCCATGAACACCAGGGTATGACGTATAACCATAGAGTCCATTGTATATATAAGGCAACATGGCAAGCACAACATCCTCTTTCTTTGTTAAGGAGAACAGTTCCAATAGTAGAAGAAACAGATGAAGAGTCACAACGACCAACAGGAGGGACCACCAGCAAGGGCCGCAGGAGTCTGTAAGGCAGAACGCACATCACTGGAGGGCGACAGGACTCTGGTAGCCAGACGCCATCGGATGCAGATGAAACCAAAGGATGCAGTAAAATTGTCACTTCGGGTCAGAACCTGAAAAGAGACAGACTGCCGTAAAATACATCCAATATAAGAAAAAATGTAACAAGGGGGGGAAAAATATCAGAGAACAATATAACAGCAGAAGATACATAATACATATGCAAACATCTGTGTAAATGCAAATTAATACATGAGAAGGAACATAATGGGTGGGATAATCCTCGCCTCCTTGTCCTTAATAGAATTGAAAATTCTTGTCACGAATGTTAGCAAATTTTTAATTCTATGTCAGGACAGGAGGCTCCGATTATGCTTGTTCAAAGCTTATCCACCACTACTGAAGCAACATGATCAATAGGTTTATAATAAAAAGCCTTAAACATGGAATCAGAAGACCAATCTGCGGCCCTCATAATGTCAGACAAAGTCACACCCAAGGAAAAAGCTTTAGAAGCCATAGCTCCTCGTGCAGAATGAGCCCCAAAAATAGATACATCAATGCCTGCTTCTGACATAAGCCAGCGCACCCAACGAGCTAAAGTAGCCGGGGTAACAGGACGAAAGGGTTTCTGCAAAGCAATCAACAGTTGACCCTGTAAATCAGAACGTAAAGAAGCAGTACTTACCTCATAATCTTTGAGACATTGGACCACACAAAGATTGGGACGGAGAGGAAAAGAAGGATAGGATATCAATGAAGTATTCGTCTTGGTACGACGAGAAATTCGAAAAGTGACACCCTCAGGGGTAAAACAACGACCAGCCAAATCTAAGGCCCGAACATCAGAGACTCGTCTGCACGAGACAAGGCAAAGTAACATGGTCAGTTTGGCTGACAGCTGTTTGCGGGAAAGCAAAGGGTTGGAAGGCCAGGCGTCCAAAAAATTCAAGACAATGGAAACATCCCATAAAGAAGAATATTTAGGACAAGGGGGAGTCGTTAGGCGAATACCCTTGAGCAATTTAGTAATCAAAGGGTGCTCCCCAGCAGGTTTACCGTCAAGAGGAGAATGGCCTGCCGAAATGGCAGAACGGAAGTTGTTAACGGTCCGATAAGCTAAGCCTGAAGAGGCAAGAGACGCCAAAAAATTAATAATTAGAGAGACATCCGCTGTAGCGGGATCAGCTTCCCGTTGAACACACCAATCACACCATCGTTTCCAAGAACCTGCGTAGCGTTTGTGAGTGTTGGGCGCCCAGGACTCGCTGATAAATTTGCAAGCGTCGCTTGAAAGGCCTGGGACCGACCAACGGTCCCCGAAAGTCGCCAAGCCAGAAGACGGAGAGAGCCTGACTGGATTAGGGGATGCGGATTCCCTAGAGGGTCCAGCAACAGATTCCACTTCTGGGGAAGAAGGATCGGCACCGCACAACACATTTCCAGAAGAACTGGGAACCAAGCCTGAGCCCTCCACAGAGGAGCAATCAGAATCAGCTCTGATTGAAATCGCTTTGTTCGAGCTAGGACTCTCGGAATCATCATGAATGGAGGAAAGGCATAGCACAGCTGGGCAGGCCAGGTCTGGAGAAATGCGTCCGTGGCCAGAGCCTCCGGATCCGGTCTCCAACTGAAGAATCGGGGAAGTTGCGCGTTGAGGCGAGAGGCAAAGAGATCTATGTGACTCTGCCCCCAAAATCGACTGAGGGAACGAAAGATGCGGGGATGAAGTCGTTGAACTCCTTTAGATTGAGGACGAGGCGGGAACCGCCCCCTCGTTTCGGAACTAGAAACACCGAACTTACAAACCCTCTGGGATGGCGGGTAGTTTGAAGAATAGCCCCTTTCGCGAGAAGAGAAACGATCTCCGATGAGATGATCTCCTGATCCGGAAGAGAAAAGATCAACGGGGTAGGAAGGAGAGGTTGAGGCACGGGCTGATAAAATTCTATTTTGTAGCCCTGAACAGTTTCGAGAATCCAGGCATCGCTGGAGATTAGTTGCCAATTGTGCAGAAAAAACTGGAGCCTTCCCCCCAAAACCACATCGGAAAAGGAATCACTCTCACCTGAAGTATTGGAGTCGTGATGACCTCCTTGTTGTCCTCCGAAGCGACCCTTCCGGAATTGTCCCCTTCCCTTGCGGGAGGGATAGAAGTTTGAACGGGTGGAGAAGCCGGGGTCCTGTCCACCGCCACTGTGGGACTGAAATCCTCGTTGAGAATTTTGCTGTGATCCGCGGCCGAATGAACGTCCCCTGAGACGTCCGGCCTTAGCGAAAACCGGCCGAAACGCTCGCTTCAGCGAGGCCTGGGCTTTGTCAAGGCCACTGAAAGTGGCCACAAAACTAGAAAGTTCTTTGAGGAAAGGTTGTCCAAATAAAAGCCCCTGAGCCAAGGGACCGGCCTCAGAAGAGGAGAGCTCCGCTAACCTGGGGTCCAGGCGAAGAAGGATGGAGCGGCGTCTTTCGCAAGAAAGCGCACAATTGGCATTACCCAATTGACATATGGCTCTCTGAGCCCATTGAATGAGTTCATCCGGGTTGACAAGAGCTGATGATTCTTTAGCCAGAACACCCAAATCTAACATCTTCGTGAGTGGGCCCAATAAATCTAAAAGTTTATCCTGGCAGGACCGCCAAGATCTATCCAAACCCTTTTTAGGGTCTCGTGCATACTTCTTCAGGTAGGTGACCATGGTAGGATCAACCTCCGGAGTGTCGGCCAAATGATCTGCTAGATCAGGACGGGGACATTCAGATCTCATACGTGCCCGGGCATCTTGAGGAAAAGGTTGGCGAATGTGGGATTGGACGTAATCCGCCACCGCTGGGGAAGGTAGCCAGGAAGTGGAATGGGGATGCATAATCTCTAAAGGTTCAAATGTAAGAATGGGAGGAGTGGAAGGCGCGTCAACAAAATGCTCTTTGCGAGCCCTTTTTCTAGGAGGTGGTTCAAATTCAGACGATGAAGAATGTGCATCATCACAGTCAGGATCATGGGAGGAGGAAAAAGAAGTCCCAGCCGCCCCTGCAATAGAAGACGTGTCCGAAGACAGCGTCTTAGCCAATCTTTGAAAATCAACCTTGTGAGGATTGACAGGGGACTTTGACGCACGGGACGGTAACCAACCCTGTTGCTGTGCATACAGAGACAAATGTCGCTTCAGAGGATTTATTGCGCGCACAAGCGCCTTATTCACGGAGTGCTGCACCCCTTGATCAAGAGCTTCCACCAAGTCCTGCTCTAAAGAGCCAGAAGGATCCTCCTCATAATAATATTCCTCCTTATCATAGTATTCTGCCATGCTGACACCAAGTGTAACAGTAGTCAAAGCCCACAAAAACAAATCAATAGTGGCCAAAGGCACAATGCAAGGGGGAGTGAAAAACCCCACAGCAAGCCGAAGTGTAGATAAAACTAAACACTTCAAGTAAGTAAAATTCAAATGTGGAGGGAGGGCTTGCTGGAAACAAAAGCTAGCACTCTAGGCAAAGCCTATGCACAATTATACAGCCCAAAACCTTTAAATAGCAAAAATGGGCGTAAAAAGGGGGAAATACTGAAGCAGTGGGCTCTCGGCGCGTAGCGACCGTTCTGACAGGCGAGACACACCTGTTGTCAACAACAAATATGGCCGCCGCGCATGCGCGGTAACGGCCGCCCAGTATTTTCAAAAACGGAGCCCTCGCAGCACCAGCGCGAGTCTCCGAGCCCCTGACTCCCTCTCCACAGCAGTTGAAATGCAGGCGCAAGGCGCCCGGTAACGGGAGGTGAACCACACGCTCCCCGCACCTGTAATGACACACGCGGCGAGCGAAGGTTACAAAAACAACAGCGCCGATAAAAGAGGCAGCGTAACCATGACAGCAATGCGCGCTGAAACATAAAGCGTGGCAGCGTACAAGCAATAAGAACAAAGCTGCAACAAAGTTACAAGAAATGCAATAAATAAAGTCAAAAGCACTTAACTGGCTGCGGAGCAGCAAAGAAAGAGGATGTTGTGCTTGCCATGTTGCCTTATATATACAATGGACTCTATGGTTATACGTCATACCCTGGTGTTCATGGGTATTGTAGTTTTTTTCTTATACTGTGTTTTATTGGCTGCTGAGCATTTCTAGTAAAGAAATGAGAAAGCATAATCGGAGCCTCCTGTCCTGACATAGAATTATTTGCCACCGCGGAGACAGGAGAAATGAAGTTTAATCAACAAGAAGGCTTGGACATTTACGACAGACAGTGAAAACATTTGCATAGGGTTGTTGGTAGTGTGGGTTCACATTGTTATATTCTTTTGTGCACGTATTGTCAGCACGTTGTACATGGGGTGAATCTAATCTAATTTTTTGTTATCACAAATATTGTATTTTTCAGGCACTATAGTAGTACATTTTCCATTTCGGTTTTTAACATTGAGGCCATTTTATTCATTCACATGCTTAAGTCACGATGAGTGCAGAGAAGGGGCGATGTAAGGATAGTTTCTTGAGGATTTTCACCCAAGGTCTAGAAGATAAGTATATTGGGTCACGTAGCGTGACGGGGGAGGTGCATTATGGGAGAGAGAGTAGTTAGGTTGAGTAATGGCGTTTAGTGCTCGTAACTTTAAAAGCAGGTTAGTCACGTGGTTTGGAAGCAGGTAGCGCGAGGGCTAGGAGCGCGAGGGTTTAAAAGCGAGAGTGGGTGCAGCTGATTCGGTGAATTAACAGCTGGGAAGAGGGAGGAAAAGAGTGCATTCACTGAGGACGGTATGAGTTGCCAGAGCGTAGGAGGTGAGTGTGGACGCAAGGCAAAGAAATAGTCTAATTGAGAGAGGGGGAATCTGGTTGGGAGTATCGTCGGTGATGAATTGTGGGGTGATGAGCAGTTTGAGATGCGAGGAGAATGAAATAGAGGGGGGTGGTGAGAGCTTGAGAGCTGAAGTGGGGGAGGGGGGCAAAGAGAAGGAGAAGTGGGGAGATGGAATATAAACCAGAGACAAAGATAGAAGAGATGGGAAGACAAAGGAGAAGTGCGGGAAGTGAATGCGTCAGAGAGGCAGGAAGGACAAACTGAAAGCAGGAGGGAAAGGCATGAAAGGAAGAGCCGTGCACTGAAAAGAACCGAGGAAGAAAATTGGAGTGAAAAACAGAGAAAAAACAACGAAGAAGAGAACAGAGCAAGTAAGGAGGAAAGAGCATTTGAAAGAGAATGATAAGAAACCCTGGAGTGGGAATTACAGGGATGAGAAGTGAAGGAAGCAAGAACAAAACTGAAAAAGAGAAAGGGGAGGTAGGAAATAAAGAGAAGAGAAAGGGAAGGGGCAATGAAAACAGAGTAAAGGAAGAGGAGCGACAAGGATTGAGAAATATAACAGAACAGCAAGAAAACGAAGAGAGAGAGAAGGAAGGAGTCAACGATTGAAATGAAAATAACAGAATTATTTTAGGTCTGTTTACAGTACAGCTGTCTGCGATGTAGTACGTGTACCTTATTGGATAGTCCTTTGCAAGCACCAGGGTGTCAATACTCATGCTCACAAAATTCCAAGGAAAGGGAAGACGGGCGGTGGCCATTGAACCTTGTTGCTGCATGACGAAAGGTTTCCTGTCTGTGCAGAATGCACTGTTCAACGTAACCAACAAGAAAACTACAATTATCGGGCAACATGAACTATCAATTTCTTTGGAGATGGCAACCAGTGCTGGAAAGTCGGGGAAACCCACCTGATCTCACTGCCGCCAGCTAATTTCTCTGAGAAAAATGCTGAATTTGTCCTGGTGTCTGATAATTCAGCAGCGCCTGCAAGTTGTTTGTATTCGGCTGGGTGCAGCAACGTGCAGGCAGTAGGAGGTCTTTCTTATTTCAACATTCAGCTGGGAGCAAAAGTTATCTTACCTCTATTAAAATCCCCTCAAAATTGCAGGGCACACAATGGTCTCTCCAACAGGTATCTTAACCCTGTAAGATATTTTAAAATGCAACCTCTATGTAACCAATTGAGTAACCTAGAAGGGATTTACTGTCACATTTGTCATCTGTTACCAATATCTTTGCAGCAAATTAAAAAAAAAAAAAAAGGTGTTGCTACCAATGTTGCGGGCATCATTGGCACCCACAATTGGCAAAAGAGGGTACCTGAGGAAGAGGTGTCCTGCCTCTCGGATCCGTAGGCAGTGATGCCCGACAGGGGTGCATACATGGGCACTAGAACATCCCAGGGAGAAATACAGCACACTCCCACAAGGTTAGGACTGGAGCTGTGCTTCCGTAGAGCTGCAGACACTTTAAACATGCCTATTTCAAAGTGGAATACTCTGCTAAAACAGCTTCCATTGATTTCAGGCTGAAAATGAATGATTATGAGTAAAATAAAGTGCCGCAAAAATGCCGCTAAATTTCAATATTTGTGCCGCTAAATTTCCATATTTGTGCCGCTAAATTTGCGAATCCATGCCGCTATATCCTGGGGGGTCTGATTAGGGCCCAATATTGCTTGTCACATTATTTTCTTTTTTTGCACATTCTTGTCATTTCATGATGTAATTTTTTGAGTTCTTCCACTGTTCAATCATGGAATATGTTGATGGCCTCTAGGAGCATCCTGGGGACAAACGTGGAAACTGGTTTATAGGGACTAGATGGCATACTAGGTGTAGCGATATCCATTTTCCTCAAAAGTGTTTGAGTGGATGTCATAGTACCATCCTCGCCACCTTTAGTGGACAACTCATCCAAGGTGCGTGACATTGAGATATCTGATACTTGTAACTTATCTCTGCTGTTAGTAGTATTGTGTTCAGTTGTTATTGGACTATCCTTTGGTTTTTTGATGGCAAAATATTTTGTTAGCTTGAGTGTCCTAATGAACTTGAAAGCATCCATTCTAGTTCGAGTATAATTAAAGTTGCTTTCCGGGCAGAATGTTAAGCCTAAAGACACTAATTACAATTCAGCTTGGTTTAGTTCTGCATTTGTCAAAGTGATAACAGTGTTGTCTATTGTATTTACTTTCTCCTCCATTTTGTTTGTTACATTTGCAACATTTCCTCCTTGCTCGTCGCCTCTTGTTCCTCCTTTGTCTTGCTGTTGTTTGTTATTCTGTGGCTGCAGCGTTTGACGGCGGTCCCGCCGTAAGATATAGAGTACTTTTGCCAGAGTTTTATACATTTTGAGGTGACCAGATCTAGAGTGTCGCTGGTGTTGAGAGGGCTCTTTACAGGAACTGATTTCCACCTAAACTTGAGAACCACCCAGAATTCTCTGCTTCTTTTTTGCATAATTTATGTGTCACTCTATGCCTGAAAGGGTATTGTTTTAACTTATAGTGGGTGCTCCCTTGCGTCTGGTCAAAGGTATACCTCTCTGAAGAGCTCTAAGTAGAGTGAAATACTATGTCATGGGTTGCTTTTACTCATTTCAGGTTGGCTTGGTTGGTATTTTACCAATTCAAAGCTGTAATATTGTGCCTGGAGTAGTAAATGGCTTTTTTCATTTTACAGCTTGACTTGGACAGCACTGTGCTAGTCCTATGCTTAAAGACTTGCTATAAAAATGGCAAAATACTTTGGGGCAGATTTACAAGCCGCTTGCACCACTTTTGCGTCACTTTTCCCATGTTAAAAGTGACGCAAAAGTTGCGCAAGGGGCTTGTAAATCTGCCCCTTTGTCCCTTTCTATCTCGGCATGGATGGCACTGTGCTAATCCTATGCTTAAGGACTTTGAAAGAAAAGCAGACTTTTGAGGTGAGCAGACCTAGAGTGTTGCTGGTGTTGAGAGTGCGCTATACAGGAGCTGCTTTCCACCTAAACTTGAGAACTACCCAGAGTTCTCTGCTTCCTTTTTGCATATATATATATGTATATATGTCTCTTGAGTGCATCTCCGAGCAAGTGGCAATCCTTTTTGAAAATGTATATATATTTATATATATATCACGCTACCAAAGTGCACCAGGATATCGGGTCACTCTTAGGCGGGTGCTTCTACGCGGCGGTGCCCCACGCAATATCCACGCTTCCCAAACTCTGAAATTTTACTCAAAACAGAGTGCAGCACTCACAGGGAGAGTTTTGAAGTTATTTATTCAACAGACGCGTTTCGGAAATTCCTTTGTCAGTGTCAAATATGCCCGCTGTGAGGAGCCATTTAAATTAATTACAGATATGAGAGACAAGGGAACCCGAAGGTAATACACTAGGGACCTTGGGTGTTAACTTATTACAAAAAACAGTGGACCCTAGTAGTTGGGGGATTAAGATAAGGATAGACACAAACTAAATAGTATTTATGTCCTTTGTCCAGCCGGACAGGAATTTATTTGGCGATGCATAAAATCAGAAAGTAATGTCAAGGGGGCACAGCCCGTGACCTACAGTGAACAAGACAAAACAACAAATATAGGCAACAGCGAGCAAATCGTTCTGTATACTTATAATCAGCGAACAGACTTGATTATAATTTGAGTGACCATTGTACATAGCATTCACAAGCATATTCAGTACATATGATCCTATTGTGTTGACAACGTTTCGATGCCGAAAAACAAAATAAATGGCATCATCTTCAGGACAAATATATAAATCATGTTTGTCTTGGAATTATAAACAATTTGCCTTTCATGCTACATACAAACGAAATTTGTAGGGAAAAAATAAGGGAGAGAAGGGAAAAACAATGCAAATACGAGGCCAGGCATGTTAATTTAGAACAGAAGTGACATGGATAAAATTAGTGATACGGTTTGCACCAAACGGACCGTTCTTTTCAGGCATGCTTAGTGCTTGAACAACGATGTCATACTGTGCACTAAACAATGGTGCAGTCACTATATTTGGATAGTGAAGTGTGTTTAGGAACTGTGATTGGTGCTCGGCGTAGGTGGCGAAAAATAGAACAGGAGTTATCACCATGTTTAAAAAAAAAAAAAAGACGGCGCAGTGCGGGAAGATATTAAAAACCAAAGTTCCATTTGGGAACAATAGGGAAACCAGGTGAATTAAAAACCAGATCGTTACATATGGCGCAGTGCGAGACAATATTTACAATAGAGGTGAAAGGGTCAAAGTTGACCGGTGCATTAACGAAGACTTAACGGTGCTGGGTACAGAGTTGTCTATATAGTGATTAATCTTGTGTAAACGGCGTATTTGCATTAGAGGAAAAAGGTATTACCAAGGCTGGTCCATAAAGCGGGGAAGGTAGTTCAGGTAGAGAAAGATTAAGACCTATGGGGAAGTTTAACAATCATAAGTATAGTGCATTCAGGGCAGATTGGGCGTGAGAGAAGGGGGCAGAGTATAATTACCATCAGTGGTGCGTCGATATCAGGATATCCCGCGTATTTATCAAGGAAACCGTCCAGATCACGGCTCACTGGGGAAAGGAAGCACGGGCATTATTCAAATTAAGTGACAGTGGGGCTGGAGCAAGGCTATGCGGGTTAGGGATTGTATACTTACAGTGGTGCCGGTTGCAGAATCGCAGGACGCGGCATCTCTGGCGGGGATCGCTGTTAGACTGTACTAAGAGAACCGTCTATAAAGCGAGCAAGGAGCATGTGGTCTGGAAAAATTAAAGAGGGACTAATGCTGACTGTGTGGGGGCCATATTGGAATGGCAGTCAGGTAACTAAGACGCAGTGGCCATTTTGGAGTGGTGAGTGAGAAATAGGGAAGTGGTGGCCATATTGAAATGGCAGTCAGATAGCTAAGACGCGGTGGCCATCTTGGAGTGGTGAATAAGAGATAGTGAAATAGTGGTGGTGGTGACGTGAATTACAGTGAAAATTTTCAAAAACTGTTTGGAATTATACATTCAAAATAACAATTCAGCTATTAAGAAATGGATACAGAAAATCACATTGAGAGAATATTTTCTATACAAGGATAGAAACAAAACATTTCTTTGACACAGTAATTTGTAACCATTTTGCACATTCAGTTAGAGGAGGGACGTCCAATCCTCAAGGCGATTGAGTCCCATGCTGATACTGTTGGTCCTTAATATCCAATGGAGCTCTTCCTTGTTTAGTAGCTGTGACACATCCGCACCGCGTGGTGGTGGTTTGATCTGTGTGATAATTGTCCAAGTCAAGTCTCTTTCATTGTGTGCCTTTTCCATAAAGTGTTCCACCAAGGGAGCGTTTTCCGTGTTGCATCTTATTCTGCTCCTGTGCTGCCCAATGCGAAGCTTTATTTTCTGAGCGGTTTGACCTATGTATATTTTCATGCATGGGCAAAAGATTGCATACACCACATTTGATGAATTACAATTAGTGAAATGTTTTCTTTCAAACTTGATCGAGCCAAATGAAAAGGTTTTACCTTCAATAGTTGAGTCACAGGCTACACAGTTGCCACATTTCATGTGGACAGTTAGTGCGGGTAGTCCCCATACATCATTTAGCGTAACTTTAGATGTTGCTTGTGGGAGGGACGCTCGTACCAGGTGGTCTTTGATATTTTTGGCCCGTTTGAAAGCGAACATGTGGCATTCTAATTGTAGTTCCCCTGCATTCAGTACTGGCTAGTGTTTCAATATGCTTTTCCTGATAGAGTTTGAGGCTGGTGAGAAAGTAGTCACATATATGAGTCTGTCTTGGTTCTTTTTGGGTTTGGGTTCTAGCAAGACCTCACGGGGACAGTACCAAGCTCTTTTTAGAGAGCGGCGTACCAATTGTTTTGGGTACCCTCTGTTCCTGAGTTTATCACTGAGAATTTTTGCCTCCTTGAAGTAGTCTTCCTTGAAGTAACAGTTCCTTCGGATACGTAGGAACTGTGAGTAAGGAAGGGAATCTCTCAAGGCACGGGGATGATGGCTGTTGTAGGTTAACAGAGTATTACGCTCAGTAGGTTTACGATGGAGACTAGTGGTCAAACGGCCATCTGTGTGTTTAATTTCAAGATCAAGGAGTGGTATTGAGTCTTTACTTATTGAGAGCGTGTATTTGAGTCCCCCACTGTTGTTATTAAGCCAGTCTAGAAGGTTGGTGATATAGTCTGTAGAGTCAGTCCATAGTAAAAAAATATCATCAATGTATCGTTTCCACAGGGGAAAGGATTGGAGGAGTTCAGAATACATGTTGTTTCAATATGATCCATGTATAGAATGGCCAGATTGGGAGCAAAAATAGCTCCCATGGAAGTTCCACGTACCTGGCCATAGAATTGTCGCTCAAAAAGAAAAAAATTCTTAGTTAGACAGATTTCCAGTAGTTGCAGAATGAATAGTGAAGGGACATTATGCGGGCGTGGTCGTGTATTTAGAACTTTTTCAATCACCCGGAGAGACTCTAATTGAGGGATGTTGGTATATAATGACTCCACATCCAGCGTACACATAGTGCTGGATGTGGGGTCAAATGGATGGTCCTCAATCATGTTTATCATGAACATGCTGTCTTTTATGTAGCATTGGGTGTCCGGGACAAATTGTTTAATGAAGAAGTCAATGTAATGTCCGAGGGGCTCTAACACAGAGCCACACCCCGAGACAATCGGGCGACCAGGTGGACTGTTGGAATTTTTATGGATTTTAGGGAGGCAGTAAATCACCGGTATTCTGGGTGCTTTAATGTTAAGGAATTTGTGTTCCTTTTTGGATAGATATCCTGATTTGAGTGCTTCTTTAGTGACACCAAGAATCATCTTTTGTATTTCCTCTGTCGGGTTACGTGGAAGTCTACAGTAATGTTTGGTGTTCTTGAGCTGGTGGAAGATTTCATTCCGGTAGTTATCTAGTTCTTGAATCACAATTCCGCCCTCCTTGTCCACTGATTTAATGACAAGGGATGGGTTGTTTTTAACAGAGGCAAGGGCGTTTTTTCCAATTATGGAGATGTTATATGGAATAAATGATTTCTATTTTTCCATAGTAGTGAGGTCATTCAAACCCAGTTTCTCGAAGGTGGCTGTTGCCTATATTTGTTGTTTTGTCTTGTTCACTGTAGGTCATGGGCTGTGCCCCTTTGACATTACTTTCTGATTTTGTGCATCGCCAAATAAATTCCTGTCCGGCTGGACAACGGACATAAATACTATTTAGTTTGTGTCTATCCTTATCTTAATCCCCCAACTATTTAAATTAATTACGTCACATCAACATTGACATAGACATAAACAACGGGGTGCACCCCGTTGTTTATGTATATGTCAATGCTGATGTGACGTAAATGCAAACCATTTAATGTCCACATTTTGTAAACCTAGGTCTAAGTCAATATGTCTGTGTTCTGCATACCTCTTGCAACAGAAAATATCGCTATGTCCTACAATCCACACTAGCATTTTGAGGGTATGGCTGGAAGGTATGGAAAGATGTCTGTAGTTCATGCAGTTCCTTTGTAGAATAAGAGATATGTTTAAAATGGGGAACTACTTTTTTTTGCCATACAAAACGATATGTGATTGGTAGATGAAAAACATTCTTTTTTAAAAGTAGGGTGTACATACATTTTGTGGAAAAGCATCTTTGTGATTGGTTAAGAAAAAGCAGTTTCAACATGGAGTACATATCATAGGATAAAATTTGCTCAACTCAACCACACCTGCTATTGCATTTGGAAGGCACTGTACGAACTTAAAACAATCGTGAACTTTTAACCTGCACGTGCCGTTTAATGTTTGAGAAAATGTTGCACAAAAATATTGTTAAGTTTAAAAAAAATGATGAACTTTTAACCTGCACGTGTTGTAGAATGTTCTAGAAAGTGTATTGATAGAATACGTTGCACTTCTGATATTAAAATAACGTTTTATATTGAAAATTAAAAAGAAACCAATAGAGAGAAGTTTTGAAACCTAAAAGAATCAAGTAACTATTCTAATTTGTTCTTTACATGTATTTATGTGTGGAGCAACAAAATTATAGACACAACAGAACCAGGAAGAGGAAGAAGCAGGGCGTGGGGGGACAGGGGGAGATGGGCAGAATGGCACACATGTACAATTAAGTACAGCACAAGTATAGACAAACAATGGCCAAAATGAAACACACCAACAAGGAGCACAAGCCACACAACCTGCCAACATCACACCACTGAACGAGCAGAGAAGTGAAAACCACGCTGCATTCATACAGGATGTGTACAAAGGCCGGTCGTTGGTGTTGTGGGATGTCCGCGACCGTGGTCATCTTGGATGAGATGCCCAGCATGTGGCACATGGGCGAGTACACTGTGTGTTACGTTGCCAAACAGCTGCTCCTCCCTCCCATGAGCCTCCACACTTTTGTACGGTGCGCTGTTGCATCTTGTGCACTCGTACGGCACACCATTGCAATGCCTATTCGCGCATGTCCTGCTACATTCCAACTACACCATCACAGTGCCGTTTGGAGGTGGTGCATGCCACTTTGCAACATCGACTGCTGTGGCCCTTGTGGCAGGCCACACCAGAACACAGAGACACACTTACCACACTTCCTGTACACGGATATATCCAAGACACCCCGATCCCCTTGCCGGATAGGCACACCCCTGCACTGACCTGTGTAACCCGGACCAGCACACGCCGGTTGTGCATGCAGGAGGATGCGTGCATAGCTACATGTCCAGGCTCACTGTTAACGCTGAGGTGACAGCATACTGTGATGATGCCAGGCTCATGCCTATCATGGTAAGACAATGACCACAGGAACACACTTGTTCAGATGTGGGTTTGGGGGGTGTTGGCAGTCCTGGAGTTGTTGCGATGAGTCTTGTGGCCCTCATGGGTATCCCTGTATCATGCTCATTGAGTCTATGGCACCTGTGGGTGTTCTGGTGTGGCTCTTGGCTGTGTTCCCTTTCATGGTGCAGGTAGTCATCCTGCTTAACACCAGCAGAAAGCAGGTGTAAAATCCCTGGTGCTAATGTGGCTTATCGCCAGAATTTATTTCGCATTTCAGTTGGTGTGAAAGTTGTGATGTGATTTTTTTCGTGTGCAGAACAATATACGAACTGAGCAGTGTATCTCGTCAAGATACAGCACCTGACGCACTATTCCCAATCAATATAAATACAATGAGATTTCTTAATTGATTTTGTGTGTACACTGTAAGTGCAGCCACTACCTCAGTGCAATTCAATACAGGATTTTAGTATTTAGAATAAATCGCAAAGGTGCACCTTGTGTCTTTTTGCACGGGAACGGCTAGTCTGCATTTAATTAGCAACACTTTAATGGAAGTAAAGTTGAGATAAATCTAACACACTATTCAGAAGTTGGTGCAAATTGCAGACATCACCAGTATTCCCACAATAAGTGCCCCAAAATTTAACACCATGGTGGACTCCATCAAATAACAGTAATAAGAACAAGAAAGAGTCACACAGCAGTTAAGAGAATAACCCAAAACGTTATTAATTTTTTTTTCAAACTTTATTTTTTATAAACATAAATATGTAAATGATAAACTATTTTCAAACTTTATTTTTTATTAACATATATATATGAACGATAAACTAATAAACAAAATGTATCAAAAATAATACAAAACAACAAGGCGGAACACTCCTGTGAGAACCATGGATGTCAACGACAGAGCCTGGAAAATAAAGCACAAAATAAGGACGTGTGTAATAGGCATATCAAAGGAGAGAGACACAGAGAAACAGAGAAGGAAAATAAAGCCAGAGAGAAAAAGAGAGGGAAGAAAAGAAAGGGAGTGAGAAAGGGAGAAGGAAGAGAGAGTTAGAGAGGTAGAAGGAAAAGGAGGGAGAGAGAGAGAGTGAGAGAGAGAGAGAGAGAAAGAGAAAGAGAGAGAGAGAGAGAGAGAGAGAGAGAGAGAGAGAGAGAGAGAGAGAGAGAGAGAAAGACAGAGAGACATACACTGCCGCCCTTGCGCATCCATGAGCAAATAATTACCTGGTGCCACCTGAGTGTGCAGCAGTGGGCACTCCACGTGCCCGTCAAAACTCCGCGCATCCCAGATATGTCGCTGAGTCCTCAGTCCTGAATGGCAGAGACCACATCAGCTTCTCCGCGGATCTCACAGATGTCGCTGAGTCCTGAGTCATGAATGGCGGAGACCACATCATCTTCTCCACGGCCCAGCAGATCTCACACATGTCGCTGAGTCCTGAGTCATCAATGGCAGAGACCACACAAGCTTTTCCGCGGCCCGGCAGATCTCACAGATGTCACTGAGTCCTGAGTCATCAATGGCGGAGACCACATCAGCTATTGAGGCCGCTAAGCCTGTGGAACTCAAGTCTGTGCCACTTAGTGGTAGGTCCCTGATGACCATATGAGCTTTGGGTGGCACTAACCCTGTGCATCAGAAGTCTGCGCTAAGGGGGTGGTAGGCCCCTGACGGCTATACAGAGCAGGGTGTGACTAACCTTCTACTCAACTTTTCAAAGACTTTATGGTAGAGACACGTGAAGCGTCAACCATCTAGTCAGCACCGGCAATAAAGGATGTGACGTTGTCGATCTATTATATTTGCGTGGTCACATGGCCTGTGACGCATGTGCCGGATGGGTGTGGTGTGTGTGCAAACCTGCCCTCAGGGAGTGGCCGTGAGATGTTGAGAACTAGACCACTGACCTGCACACCAACTGCGAGTATGCCTGCGACAGGTAGCTATGTGGGGTCAACGTCGGAACGTAATCGGAGTGGCATGGCATACAACGGAACAGGGCAGGGATAGCTACAATGACGCGGACAGCTCGTAGTGCTGAGTCAAGCAGACGGGCCGCCGCTGTCCCTTTGTGAGCCTGGGTGAGAACTGTTCATAACTCACACTACATAAGCATTGAAAAACCATTTTGTGATTCAGTCCGTCAGCTGGCATTTGTCCGAGGCATTGGTGAAAACATATCGAAGTTCTTTCTGTGATAGATACCCCTTTGACGCTGCCTCTCCCCACATCAGCAGGTAACTCACCCTCTTCCCACATTACCATCATGCCCCCCAACAACCTTCTTGGGCCCGGAAGTGTCCCTGTGCGGTTGGACAAAGAAGAATCTTAGTCATGTATAGATTTACATATAAAAAAAATGTATTTAAAGAAAAGAACAACAAATAAGATTGAAGGGAGTCTGGTGCTGTGGTCTCTGCCACGAAGTTGGGGTGACTGCCATTTAGGACTCAGGATACAGTTACGCATGTGGGATCGGATTGTGTTAAAGAGGGTAAGTGGGACGACGTGTCGCCGGCCCTGCATATCGAAATATGCCTCACTAATCGAAGGGAGTGTGGTGCTGTGGTCGGGGCCACGGACTTGGGGTCACTGCCATTCAGGACTCAGGACTCAGTTGCACATGTGGGATCTGCTTGTGTTAAAGAGGGTTAGTGGCAGCGGAAGCATTGAGACTGTATGAGCCGTGATGATGCTTGGTGTGGACGGGCCGCACTGGGAGCAATGTGTCTTGGCTATTAGACTGCGTCATGTGGAATCAGGACTCTATCTGAACTGTGAGGCCTGCTGACCGTAGTGTAGGCCAGAGGTAGTGGTGAGCAAGGGCCCACAGCCAAGTGAATACGTTGGTGGCCCCACCGGCCTGCGTAGTGCAGGTTCAGTGCCATCACGTGTCGCCGGCCTTCCATATGCAAATACCCCTCACTAATCGAAGGGAGTGTGGTGCTGTGGTCGCTGTCACCAAGTTCGGGTCACTGACGTTCAGGACTCAGGACACAGTTACACATGTGGCATCGGCTTGTGTTGAACAGGGTTAGTGGCACCACGTGCTGTTGGCCTTGCATATGGAAATATGCCTCACTGATCAGAGGGAGTCTGGTGCTGTGGTCGCTGCCACAGACTTGGGGTGACTGCCATTAAGGACTCAGGACACACTTACACATGTGGGATCGGCTTGTGTTAAAGAGGGTTAGTGGGACTACGTGTTGCCGGCCTTGCATATGGAAATATGCCTCACTGATCAGAGGGAGTCTGGTGCTGTGGTGGCTGCCACGGACTTGGGGTGACTGCTATTCAGGACTCAGGACACAGTTACACATGTGGGATCGGCTTGTGTTAAAGAGGGTTAGTGCCACTAGCGGTGAGCAAGGACCTACAGCCACCTGAATACGTTGGTGGCCCCACCGGCCTGCGTAGTGCAGGTTCAGTGCCATCACGTGTCGCCGGCCTTCCATATGCAAATACCCCTCACTAATCGAAGGGAGTGTGGTGCTGTGGTCACTGTCACGAAGTTCGGGTCACTGACGTTCAGGACTCAGGACACAGTTACACATGTGGCATCGGCTTGTGTTGAACAGGGTTAGTGCCACTACGTGTCGCCGGCCTTGCATATGGAAATATGCCTAACTGATCAAAGGGAGTATGCTGCTGTGGTCGCTGCCATGGACTTGGGGTCACTGCCATTCAGGACTCAGGACACAGTTACACATGTGGGATAGGCTTGTGTTGGACAGTGTTAGTTGGCACCACGTGTCCAAAATTCTAATTGCGAGGTCTGCTGCCCTCAGTGTAGACTGCTGAGTGTTCGTTTGTACTTGAAAATGAATTTGGTGATTCTACTACCTATAACTGATATAAAAAATGTTCAAGAAGAAAGGATACTAAAAGGATATTATGTAGATTTGAGGCGTGTGGTAGTTACTTGCCTAGTGGACTCTGTAGGTAATTAATTAAGAAGTAATTTTCATTGTGAGCCCTACTGAGTGCAGTGTATGCGTATGATGAAAAGATTAAATAAGTATAGAGTACACTGACGAAGTGTTGTACTTTCTGAGTACAATGTTGTTGTTAGAAATTAACAATTTAAATTGGAATTGCGAGCTGTACTGCCTGCAGTGTTGACTGCTATTTCATGTTAGTTTGCATTTAAAGATTAATTTGGTCATTGTAGTAAAGCTATAACTGATATTTAAAAAAAAGTTCTTGAAGCGAGGATACTAAAAGGATAATATGTAGGGTTGAGGACTGTGATAGTTACTTGCCTACTGGAGTGTGTAGTTGCATAGGGAAATACCCCTCACTGATCAAAGAGAGTGTGGTGCTGTGGTCGGTGCCACGGACTTGGGGTAACTGCCATTCAGGACTTAGGACACAGTTACACATGTGGGATCGGCTTGTGTTAAAGAGGATTAGTGGGACTACATGTCGCCGCCGTTGCATATGTAAATATGTCTGACTGATCAGAGGGCATGTGTTGCTGTGGTCGCTGCCACAGACTTGGTGTCACTGCCATTCAGGACTCAGGACACATCACACATATGGGATCGGCTTGTGTTAAAGAGGGTTAGTGGGACTACGTGTTGCCGGCCTTGCATATCGAAATATGCCTCACTGATCGAAGGGAGTGTGGTGCTGTGGTCACTGCCACGGATTTGGGGTGTCTGTCATTCTGGACTCAGGACACAGTTCCACATGTGGGATTGTTCGGCTTGTGTTGAACAGAGTTATTGGCACAACGTGTTGCTGCCGTTGCATATGGAAATATGCCTCACTGATCGAAGGGAGTCTGGTGCTGTGGTTGTCTCATGGAGTTGGGGTCACTGCCATTCAGGACTCAGAACACAGTTCTACATGTGGTATTGTTCGGCTTGTGTTGAACAGGGTTAGTGGCACCACATGTCGCCGCCGTTGCATATGGAAATATGCCTCACTGATCGAAGGGAGTCTGGTGCTGTGGTCACTGCCACGGATTTGGGGTGACTGTCATTCTGGACTCAGGACACCGTTACACATGTGGGATCGGCTTGTGTTGAACAGAGTTATTGGCACCACGTGTCGCCGCTGTTGCATATGAAAATATGCCTAACTAATCAGAGGGAGTATGCTGCTGTGGTCGCTGCCATGGACTTGGGGTCACTGCCATTCAGGACTCAGGACACAGTTCCACATGTGGGATTGTTCGGCTTGTGTTGAACAGAGTTATTGGCACAACGTGTTGCTGCCGTTGCATATGGAAATATGCCTCACTGATCGAAGGGAGTCTGGTGCTGTGGTTGTCTCATGGAGTTGGGGTCACTGCCATTCAGGACTCAGAACACAGTTCTACATGTGGTATTGTTCGGCTTGTGTTGAACAGGGTTAGTGGCACCACATGTCGCCGTCGTTGCATATGGAAATATGCCTCACTGATCGAAGGGAGTCTGGTGCTGTGGTCACTGCCACGGATTTGGGGTGACTGTCATTCTGGACTCAGGACACAGTTACACATGTGGGATCGGCTTGTGTTGAACAGAGTTATTGGCACCACGTGTCGCCGCTGTTGCATATGAAAATATGCCTAACTAATCAGAGGGAGTATGCTGCTGTGGTCGCTGCCATGGACTTGGGGTCACTGCCATTCAGGACTCAGGACACAGTTACACATGTGGGATTGTTCGGCTTGTGTTGAACAGAGTTATTGGCACAACGTGTTGCTGCCGTTGCATATGGAAATATGCCTCACCGATCGAAGGGAGTCTGGTGCTGTGGTTGTCTCATGGAGTTGGGGTCACTGCCATTCAGGTCTCAGGACACAGTTCTACATGTGGGATTGTTCGACTTGTGTTGAACAGGGTTAGTGGCACCACATGTCGCTGCCGTTGCATATGGAAATATGCCTCACTGATCGAAGGGAGTCTGGTGCTGTGGTTGTCTCACGGAGTTGGGGTCACTGCTGTTCAGGACTCAGGATGTGGGTTCGGCTTGTGTTGAAGACGGTTAGTGGCACAATTTGTCGCCGGTCTTCCACAGTATAGGCCAGAGGTAGCGGTGAGTACGGGCTCACAGCCACGTGCATACGTTGGTGGCCCCACCGGCCTGCGTAGTGCAGGTTCAGTGGTACCACGTGTCGCCGGCCTTCCATATGGAAATACCCCTCACTGATCGAAGGGAGTCTGGTGCTGTGGTCACTGCCATTCAGGACTCAGGACACAGTTGCACATGTGGGATCGGCTTGTGTTGAACAGGGTTAGTTGGCACCACGTGTCGCCGGTCTTCCACAGTGTAGGCCGGAGGCAGCGGTCAGAAAAGACCCACAGGCAGGTGACGTTGAGTAGAGCTGCACAGATTGGGAGCATTTGGTCTTCTTAACCTATTCTAGTCTCCTACACAATTTGTGTCGCTACTAATCTGTGAACCGTTTAACCCCAGTGTAGGGCGGAGGCAGCGGTCAGGATGGGCGCACAGCCATGTGGCGTGGAGTTGAGTGGCCCCTGGAGTACTCAGCGTGTGCGCACCCTGTGATGATACGTGGTTCTGGCGGGCCGCACTGGGAGCAATGTGTTTTGTCTAATGAATTCTGCGTTGATGGGGCCACGTGGCGATGACTTATGGTGCAGTGAATTGGTAGCACCTGAAGCACACAGCGTGTGCGTAGCCTGCGATCATGCGTGGTCCGGGCGGGCCGCACTGGGAGCAACGTGTCTTGCAAACTGGACTGCGACATCTGCAATCGACACTGCATCTGAATTGTGAGCGCTGCTGTCCACAGTGTAGATCAAAGGCAGCAGTCAGTACAGACCTAAGTCTGCAGTGCTGTGCCGCTGGGTTCGCAGGGGGCCTGTGTAGAGGAGGCCCGCGGTTATGGCGGCAGCCATGTGCCAGGGTGAGGGCTGCCGCTGTGACAGACTCGTTGGTCTTCCCACAAGTGAACCACGCCTAGGGCCTGGCCTATTTATTCATACTACTACACTTGAGTAGCATACGTTAGAGCAGCCCACTCTGCTTCGGCTTCCAGGGGGGGACAAAAGAGCTACATGACCGAGATCTTCCCCACGGCCTGAGGTAACATGGCTGCGTCCACTGTGCACTACACTACAAGTATCAATAGTATATCTCCACATGGAGAGGTTTGTGCTTTGCATAGTGAGGTCTATGCAGCACATCAGCGTTACACTTGGCATTGTGTGCTTTATTGTTGATGGGTGACTTGTCTCCTTCATATATAGTTGGTTGCCACATCTCCCAACATTCAGCTATTGTGTGGCTGAGGGGCATGGCATTTTGGGAAGGTCCGTTGTCCTGTTTTACGCTGCCTCGTGGTAGTAGGGGGGGTGGTGCCGGGGGAGGTTCTGGTGGTGGTGGTGCTGGGTGGTGTGGCCTTGTTGGGTGCCGGAGCTGCATGATCAGTAGGTCTATCACGTGCTGGTCTTTAGATGTGGCTGTGAGTTGGGTCAAATTCACGGAGTAGATAGTAGACCTCCTTACACCAGTTAAAGGTTGATGTTAATTTGTTACTGCTAACTCGGCTTATCGTCTGCTTTTTGGATCGCATTGCAGATTTGGGTTGTTGTTGAAAATATGGGGAAGTGGTGTTTTCGTGTTTTTTTTGCACTGGAATGCCTACTTTGCA
This sequence comes from Triturus cristatus, assembly GCF_964204655.1. Taxonomy (NCBI): domain Eukaryota; kingdom Metazoa; phylum Chordata; class Amphibia; order Caudata; family Salamandridae; genus Triturus; species Triturus cristatus. Next base: position 237,694,384 of record NC_140588.1, read on the forward strand.
TTTCATTAGCGTTAGTTGTGGCTCTTGTTTGTGGCGATTTTGCTGGCGTAAGGTATCGATGGAAGAGTGGTGAGATTTGCAGTTTTCACCAAGTTGTGAATGGGATGATAATTAAAAAACACAGAAAAAGATAGGTTTAATGAACATTATAATTAGAAATTAGCATTTAAAAAACCTTTGAAATTCACTGAAAAAAACCATAGGTTTCAGGCACGTTATGGTTAGAAATTAGCATTTCAAAAACCTTAGAAATTCACTGAAAAAAACATAGGTTTCAGGCACGTTATAGTTAGAAATTAGCATTTAAAAAAACCTTTGAAATTCACTGGAAAAACATATGTTTCTGGGATTTTATAGTTAGTTGTACATTTAACTCATAGAAAACCATTCCCCTGTTATAGTTAGTTGAGCTAACTATAACTCGCGCCCCCGCAATGCACTGCTGATGACGTCACATATTACATCATTCATGACATGGTCAGTGACATCACTGATGGCATCACTAATGACATCACTGAAGACATCATACACGTCATAATCTGTTGCACCTCATCAGACCCTAATATAACACTTGATACACCCACTCTAAAATACAGACTATAATTTTCGAAACCATGAACACACCAATACCAGTTAGTGCATATCCACTCACTAATTTGTAGGTCTACACACACATCCATTCACTCACCCATACACTCACTCAAACATACAGTCAGCCATCAATACAGCATTATCTTATCCAGTCACATATCTATACAGACACTCACACACCGCCTCTTATTCAATCACACTTTCATTTACTCACCTGTACAGTTATACACATACCACGTCACTTATTTAAACATATACTAACACATACTTAGACTCTAATCCAATAACTAATACAAGCACACACTGATCCATACAGGCACTCTCACAATCACTCACTCTCACATATAGTCATTTATACATTCCACACTCATATATACTGCCTTTCACATATGGAGATAATCACACATGTACCACTGAGGTATCCATTCACTCACCAAGACACTCATACACACACTCACCCAGCCATACAGACCTTCACAGATACAGACTTGAACACATATATCCAGTGAATTATCCACTCACACATCTATGCACAGAGTCACACCCCCCACCCACCCACACAGACACTCAGCCATACAGGTACTCAGACAAGCAATCAATAGCCCATATAGATCCTCATTTAGTTGCTAACCAAACCATGGAACTGCTTACACACCAACTGACAACCTAAGCTGTGTAAATGTCTGTATCAGTCGCTAACATATGCATTAAACAAGACACAATTAATCACTCACTTATACAGTCAGTCACACACCTACTTAATCATCCATCCTGACTCTTATACACCCATTCATTCTTCAATACACCTTGGCATATATAAAGAAAACATATTTACATTTTATAGAAACACACATTCGCTGGATGATGTCATCAGTGATGTCATAACCTCAAGACTGGATTACTGCAACAGTCTATACCTCAACATCCAGGAAGGCTTACTATATAGACTACAGCTGCTGCAGAATGCCGCGGCCAGACTCCTAACAGGCCTCCCTAAATCTGCCCACATCTCTAAGGCCTTTCAGGACCTACACTGGCTCCCTATTAAGAGCAGGGTCCAGTTTAAGTCATTATGTCTGGTTTTTAAGGCTTTACACGGAGTAGGCTCAGACTTCATGATCAATAGGTTCAGGAGGTATATACCTGCCCGACATCTTCGATCATCCGATGCAAATCTGATCAAAGTCCCCCCAACAAAGAAAGTTAAATGGGGTGGCCGCAGTTTTTCATATGGTGTGGCAAGGCTGTGGAACGGTCTGCCTCCTCATATGCGCGCCATGGAAAACCTATTTCAATTCAGGAAAGCATTGAAGACCTGGCTATTTGTTAAATAATTCTGGAGTAAGCCTAATTGGAGTAGTGGACAGAGCCAGGACACTTCTTCTGGTAATCGCGCGCTATACAAATCACGTAAAATAAAAATAAACATAAATAAAAAAATCAGTGATATCATTTGAGATGTCATCAGTGATGTCATCAGTGATGTCACTGACCATGTCATTAATGATGTAATATGTGACATCATCAGCAGTGCATTGCGGGGGCGCGAGTTATAGTTAGCTCAACTAACTAACAGGGGAATTTCTATGGTTTTCTATGAGTGAAATGTCCAACTAACTATAACATCTCTGAAACCTATGGTTTTTTCAGTGACTATATATATATATATATTACCTACTGGCTGTCACCAGTAGGTAGTTATAGTTACAACCTAGTTTCCATACGAAAAGCATTTTTTGATTTGCTAATAACTTTGGCGTCGTTTGACGATTCTTTATGAAATTTTCCAAAACGTTTCACTTTTTAGGTTAGCTCCTATCTTGAAAGTTTGGGGGTCATTCATTGAGCGGGGACAGAGAAAAATGGGGGGGTCCTTAAACACGTTTTCCCCATGTTAATTTCCATTGGAACTTTTGCTACGAGCTACAGCCCGAACTGCTGAACGGAATTACCCCAAATTTGGCAGAAAGGTAGAGCTTGGTTCGGAAAGTGACCTTTTCTTTAAATGGTGTAAATCCGTTCAGTAGTTTTTGAGAAATTCTAAAAATAGTAGTCAAAAAATCAATTTCCCATATGAAACTTTGTGCAAGGCTAGAGCTTAAACTACTGAACGGAATTACCCCAAATTTGGCACACAGGTAGTGCGTGGGCCAGAAAGTGACCTTTTTTTTAAATGTTGTAAGTCTGTTCAGTAGTTGCTGAGAAATTAAAAAAATACAAGTTTCGATATCTGGGCGTAGCCTAAGGCCCGTGCACGAGCTTCACTGTGATTGGCTGACCCAACACTCCAAACCAGGAAGTGTTGGCAGCCATCTTGTGGCTCGGTAGAAGCAAGTCACTAGAAAACAGAGAAGCAAAGGTAGACAACAAGAGAACCAGATGGACCGCAGGGCCCAAAAAAGCATTTTAATTTTTTTTAAACAAATCGGCGCAGTTCGCGCTGGGGTGGCGGGTTCCCGTGTTTTATTTTAATGAGGCCCCCGGGTGGGCTAGGTCCTGGGGGCATTTCTTAAAAAATAAAAGCGGGGGCTCGCTGGGACATCACTCGTGTTGGGAGGGGGGTTGCGCGGTCCATCTCCTAGAGCCCTCCATGTGCTTATAACTGTAGCGTCGTTTGACGAATCTTTACGAAATTTTCCAAAAAGTTTCTCTTTTTCAATCAGCTCCTATCCTAAAAGTTTGGGGATAATTGGTCAAAGGGGGGTTGAGAAAAAAGGGGAGTCCCAAAGTGTGTTTTGTCAATGCATTTTCCATAGGAAACTTTAGAGAAGGCTACAGATCAAACTGCTTAACGGAATTTCGCCAAATTTGGCAGGGAGAAAGGTTGTGGTTCAGAAAGCACGCTTTTGTTGAAATGGTGTACATTGGTTCAGCAGTTTTTGAGAAATATCACAGGTAGTGTGAATGTGCGGTATTGCAGCAATGTTCATTAGGCTGTGTAAATTATATTGGGAAAATAACAATGCACCGTATTGCAGATTTACTTTAATATAATGCGCAGTAATGTTTAGTTATAATGCGGTGTTCACTTTTATCACGGACAGAGTCACTTTCTTAGACGAAATTTAATATTATGTGGGAGGGCGTGTTCTGTTCCGGTGTCTGGAACAAATTTAACGTTGAATTGGCTGAGGTGTTCCAACAACGAGCTCAATGTTCATTGGCTGCAAACCATTGAAAGTAGAAGTGTTGCCAGCCATTTCCTTCCCGTCCGCGGAGTAGCAGGGACAACTGATTGGCTAACATGTTCCAAGCAGGACCTTCCCAAGCTTAATGTTCATTGGCTGTAAACCATTGAAAGTAGAACTAATGCCAGGCATTTCCTCTTTCTCCGCGGATCATCAGGAACATCTAATTGGAGTAACGTGTTCCAAGCAGGACCTTCCCAAGCTTAATGTTCATTGGCTGTGAAGCATTAAAAGTAGAATTTTTGGCAAGTGCATTAGTTACTTTTAGATAAAGTAGAAAAGAAGTGCTACAACAAACACTCCCGCACTACATCATCTCAGGTCAGAACAACAATAATCAGTAAAAAACAGTTAAACACAAATGACGTGATATCACATAGAAATGTGTGCTTCTTCAACACATTACATGAGGCATGTATACAATTTTTTTTTAGCAACTACTACTTCATGAAACATTAGCCGTGTTACAAAGTATGAGGTACTAAGTTATCAACGGAAATAACTGTAGTATGTATTGTAAATTTATCGCAGAGATGGATCTCCAACCCCTTTGAAAAACTATAAACTCACAGTATTGAAATGTACAGAGTGAGTTTATAGTATTCCACAGGAGAAGAACAATAAGGATCACAACAATCCAAAACATTTTTACATTATATATTCCGTGGAACTCGGAAAAGTTTTGTCGTAGTGCTGAGAGGTCGCTCACTGCTTCTGTAACACATCACGTACTCCTTTAAGAACACACAAGTTAGTAGTAATATATACACTTCTATTCCTATATATTCTATAGGGAGAACGAGAATAAGAAGCACTACAGAGAAAAAGAGAAATACCAAAATATCAATTAAGAAATGTAGGGTTTATCAAAGGCATTCAGTAAGAAGGTATCTATGCAAACAATCTTTTTTTAAACTGCAAATTCGAAAAATATTCTCACTGTAACAATATCTGATCAAGTAAGTTATAAAGGTTAGTAAGCTGCATTTCAGATGGTTTACTCCTGGCACCGACAAATTTCCAACTCTTGTTGTCTGAAAATATGACAGTGTACTACAATACACAGTGTCACTGATGCCAGACCAAAGGAAAAGGAAAATAAAGTGATGAACAGAAAACAAGATGAATAATGAAACATTTTCCAGTGGGGAATATGTTCAAAGCTTCTTTTCTCTGAGACTTCAAAATGTTTTGTCTTCGCATCGACGGGTCATGAACTCCACTTAGGTTAGTATGAATGTGAATATTACAATATACATACTCACACTATATGACCCCAGGGGGGAAACAGAGTAAGAATCAGAAGTTGCTGATGTTAGATATGAATCCTTAGGGTTCGCGTCGACGGGTCACCAACACCTCTGAAGTTCGCTATACTCTGATTATTACAATGTACATAGTCACAGTATATAACCTCAAAGGAACCAGAAAAGGAATAGTGTTCCCTCTATTCTGGGTGTTTCTCAATACCACCTGCTGACTTTACATAAAAATGGCAAAAAGAATCAATAACACTTTTTTCCAAATACAAATCTTTAAATATTCACAAATAGCTACGTATTTTAAATATCTACTATGCCATAATCAAACAACTTACAACTCCATGATATGTTTTGTTGTCGCAAAAGAAGAATCCGACGCTAGTAAAGAGAACCTGCATCACAGAATGGACATGCGTAAATAACTTGCAAAAACGAAACTAATCGAACAACGGGTGTGGTTTATATAGTTTTTGTTTATTGAGTAGTCTATGGAAGGAAGATGTTCACGTGCTCACGTTTTAAATGTTTTAACTATTTAATTTGTGCATGTGTTGGGAAAAGTTGGGAAAAGTTACAAAATGTGAAGCGGTAAAGGTTTCAATTTCGATACTAACACATATAAGGTCCTTAATATGTAGATACATTGGAGAGCTTAAAAACTGATACCTGGCGAACCGTGTCATTTCCATTCCCATGACTAAATACATCTATTAATTGCTGTAATTCTAAATAAAAGACATAACAAAAATATCTTTCAAAATAGAGGAAATAAAAACGTGCTAATATTTCTTTGTTCATATCAGCTCGCTCCTTTGTTGAAAGTTTGGGGTTGATTAGTCAAGGGGGGGCCGAGAAAAAAGGGGGTCTCAAAACATGTTTTCTCCATGTTAATTTCTATAGGAAACTTTAGACAAGGCTACAGGTCGAACCGGTGAACGGAATTACCCCAAATTTGGCAGGGAGAAGGGTCTTGGTCTAGAAAGCACGCTTTTGTTTATTTGGTGTAAATCCATTCAGTAGTTTTGGAGAAATATCGAAATTTACAGATATCGATATTTGAGTATTCTGCCTTCTGATTGGCTGAGGCGTTACGAGCACGAGCTTGCTGCTTATTGGCTGCGAGCGATACGAGCGGTTGCAACTAGGAAGAGTTGGCAGCCATTTTGTGATTCTGTTGAAGCAAGTAAGGGGGAAAAAAGGGCGAAAAGAGTAGGAAAGAGGGGGGTAGGAGCGCTGTGAGGTCTGTGGGGTGGTTAGGGTGTGCTACACAGGGAATGTGAAGAGATGTATTCACCCCTACCGGTGAGAAAGTGCTGTTTTGCCCAGAGTGAGATGGTGCTGAGGTGAGGTGCCGGTACACTCGGGATGAAACCATGAGCTGATTGCTGTAAACTGATGTGCTCTGGTGATTGGTGATTCTACTACCTATAACTGATATAACAAATGTTCAAGAAGAAAGGATACTAAAAGGATATTATGTAGATTTGAGGCGTGTGGTAGTTACTTGCCTAGTGGACTCTGTAGGTAATTAATTAAGAAGTAATTTTCATTGTGAGCCCTACTGAGTGCAGTGTATGCATATGATGAAAAGATTAAATAAGTATAGAGTACACTGACGAAGTGTTGTACTTTCTGAGTACAATGTTGTTGTTAGAAATTAACAATTTAAATTGGAATTGCGAGCTGTACTGCCTGCAGTGTTGACTGCTATTTCATGTTAGTTTGCATTTAAAGATTAATTTGGTCATTGTAGTAAAGCTATAACTGATATTTAAAAAAAAGTTCTTGAAGCGAGGATACTAAAAGGATAATATGTAGGGTTGAGGACTGTGATAGTTACTTGCCTACTGGAGTGTGTAGTTGCATAGGGAAATACCCCTCACTGATCAAAGAGAGTGTGGTGCTGTGGTCGGTGCCACGGACTTGGGGTAACTGCCATTCAGGACTTAGGACACAGTTACACATGTGGGATCGGCTTGTGTTAAAGAGGATTAGTGGGACTACATGTCGCCGCCGTTGCATATGTAAATATGTCTGACTGATCAGAGGGCATGTGTTGCTGTGCTCGCTGCCACAGACTTGGTGTCACTGCCATTCAGGACTCAGGACACATCACACATGTGGGATCGGCTTGTGTTAAAGAGGGTTAGTGGGACTACGTGTTGCCGGCCTTGCATATCGAAATATGCCTCACTGATTGAAGGGAGTGTGGTGCTGTGGTCACTGCCACGGATTTGGGGTGACTGTCATTCTGGACTCAGGACACCGTTACACATGTGGGATCGCTTGTGTTGAACAGAGTTATTGGCACCACGTGTCGCCGCTGTTGCATATGAAAATATGCCTAACTAATCAGAGGGAGTATGCTGCTGTGGTCGCTGCCATGGACTTGGGGTCACTGCCATTCTGGACTCAGGACACAGTTCCACATGTGGGATTGTTCGGCTTGTGTTGAACAGAGTTATTGGCACAACGTGTTGCTGCCGTTGCATATGGAAATATGCCTCACCGATCGAAGGGAGTCTGGTGCTGTGGTTGTCTCATGGAGTTGGGGTCACTGCCATTCAGGACTCAGGACACAGTTCTACATGTGGGATTGTTCGGCTTGTGTTGAACAGGGTTAGTGGCACCACATGTCGCTGCCGTTGCATATGGAAATATGCCTCACTGATCGAAGGGAGTCTGGTGCTGTGGTTGTCTCACGGAGTTGGGGTCACTGCTGTTCAGGACTCAGGATGTGGGTTCGCCTTGTGTTGAAGACGGTTAGTGGCACAATTTGTCGCCGGTCTTCCACAGTATAGGCCAGAGGTAGCGGTGAGTACGGGCTCACAGCCACGTGCATACGTTGGTGGCCCCACCGGCCTGCGTAGTGCAGGTTCAGTGGTACCACGTGTCGCCGGCCTTCCATATGGAAATACCCCTCACTGATCGAAGGGAGTCTGGTGCTGTGGTCACTGCCATTCAGGACTCAGGACACAGTTGCACATGTGGGATCGGCTTGTGTTGAACAGGGTTAGTTGGCACCACGTGTCGCCGGTCTTCCACAGTGTAGGCCGGAGGCAGCGGTCAGAAAAGACCCACAGGCAGGTGACGTTGAGTAGAGCTGCACAGATTGGGAGCATTTGGTCTTGTTAACCTATTCTAGTCTCCTACACAATTTGTGTCGCTACTAATCTGTGAACCGTTTAACCCCAGTGTAGGGCGGAGGCAGCGGTCAGGATGGGCGCACAGCCATGTGGCGTGGAGTTGAGTGGCCCCTGGAGTACTCAGCGTGTGCGCACCCTGTTATGATACGTGGTTCTGGCGGGCCGCACTGGGAGCAATGTGTTTTGTCTAATGAATTCTGCGTTGATGAGGCCACGTGGCGATGACTTATGGTGCAGTGAATTGGTAGCACCTGAAGCACACAGCGTGTGCGCAGCCTGCGATCATGCGTGGTCCGGGTGGGCCGCACTGGGAGCAACGTGTCTTGCAAACTGGACTGCGACATCTGCAATCGACACTGCATCTGAATTGTGAGCGCTGCTGTCCACAGTGTAGATCAAAGGCAGCAGTCAGTACAGACATAAGTCTGCAGTGCTGTGCCGCTGGGTTCGCAGGGGGCCTGTGTAGAGGAGGCCCGCGGTTATGGCGGCAGCCATGTGCCAGGGTGAGGGCTGCCGCTGTGACAGACTCGTTGGTCTTCCCACAAGTGAACCACGCCTAGGGCCTGGCCTATTTATTCATACTACTACACTTGAGTAGCATACGTTAGAGCAGCCCACTCTGCTTCGGCTTCCAGGGGGGGACAACAGAGCTACTTGACCGAGATCTTCCCCACGGCCTGAGGTAACATGGTTGCGTCCACTGTGCACTACACTACAAGTATCAATAGTATATCTCCACATGGAGAGGTTTGTGCTTTGCATAGTGAGGTCTATGCAGCACATCAGCGTTACACTTGGCATTGTGTGCTTTATTGTTGATGGGTGACTTGTCTCCTTCATATATAGTTGGTTGCCACATCTCCCAACATTCAGCTATTGTGTGGCTGAGGGGCATGGCATTTTGGGAAGGTCCGTTGTCCTGTTTTACGCTGCCTCGTGGTAGTAGGGGGGGTGGTGCCGGGGGAGGTTCTGGTGGTGGTGGTGCTGGGTGGTGTGGCCTTGTTGGGTGCCGGAGCTGCATGATCAGTAGGTCTATCACGTGATGGTCTTTAGATGTGGCTGTGAGTTGGGTCAAATTCACGGAGTAGATAGTAGACCTCCTTACACCAGTTAAAGGTTGATGTTAATTTGTTACTGCTAACTCGGCTTATCGCCTGCTTTTTGGATCGCATTGCAGATTTGGGTTGTTGTTGAAAATATGGGGAAGTGGTGTTTTCGTGTTTTTTTTGCACTGGAATGCCTACTTTGCATTTCATTAGCGTTAGTTGTGGCTCTTGTTTGTGGCGATTTTGCTGGCGTAAGGTATCGATGGAAGAGTGGTGAGATTTGCAGTTTTCACCAAGTTGTGAATGGGATGATAATTAAAAAACACAGAAAAAGATAGGTTTAATGAACATTATAATTAGAAATTAGCATTTAAAAAACCTTTGAAATTCACTGAAAAAAACCATAGGTTTCAGGCACGTTATGGTTAGAAATTAGCATTTCAAAAACCTTAGAAATTCACTGAAAAAAACATAGGTTTCAGGCACGTTATAGTTAGAAATTAGCATTTAAAAAAACCTTTGAAATTCACTGGAAAAACATATGTTTCTGGGATTTTATAGTTAGTTGTACATTTAACTCATAGAAAACCATTCCCCTGTTATAGTTAGTTGAGCTAACTATAACTCGCACCCCCGCAATGCACTGCTGATGACGTCACATATTACATCATTCATGACATGGTCAGTGACATCACTGATGGCATCACTAATGACATCACTGAAGACATCATACACGTCATAATCTGTTGCACCTCATCAGACCCTAATATAACACTTGATACACCCACTCTAAAATACAGACTATAATTTTCGAAACCATGAACACACCAATACCAGTTAGTGCATATCCACTCACTAATTTGTAGGTCTACACACACATCCATTCATTCACCCATACACTCACTCAAACATACAGTCAGCCATCAATACAGCATTATCTTATCCAGTCACATATCTATACAGACACTCACACACCGCCTCTTATTCAATCACACTTTCATTTACTCACCTGTACAGTTATACACATACCACGTCACTTATTTAAACATATACTAACACATACTTAGACTCTAATCCAATAACTAATACAAGCACACACTGATCCATACAGGCACTCTCACAATCACTCACTCTCACATATAGTCATTTATACATTCCACACTCATATATACTGCCTTTCACATATGGAGATAATCACACATGTACCACTGAGGTATCCATTCACTCACCAAGACACTCATACACACACTCACACAGCCATACAGACCTTCACAGATACAGACTTGAACACATATATCCAGTGAATTATCCACTCACACATCTATGCACAGAGTCACACCCCCCACCCACCCACACAGACACTCAGCCATACAGGTACTCAGACAAGCAATCAATAGCCCATATAGATCCTCAGTTAGTTGCTAACCAAACCATGGAACTGCTTACACACCAACTGACAACCTAAGCTGTGTAAATGTCTGTATCAGTCGCTAACATATGCATTAAACAAGACACAATTAATCACTCACTTATACAGTCAGTCACACACCTACTTAATCATCCATCCTGACTCTTATACACCCATTCATTCTTCAATACACCTTGGCATATATAAAGAAAACATGTTTACATTTTATAGAAACACACATTCGCTGGATGATGTCATCAGTGATGTCATAACCTCAAGACTGGATTACTGCAACAGTCTATACCTCAACATCCAGGAAGGCTTACTATCTAGACTACAGCTGCTGCAGAATGCCGCGGCCAGACTCCTAACAGGCCTCCCTAAATCTGCCCACATCTCTAAGGCCTTTCAGGACCTACACTGGCTCCCTATTAAGAGCAGGGTCCAGTTTAAGTCATTATGTCTGGTTTGTAAGGCTTTACACGGAGTAGGCTCAGACTTCATGATCAATAGGTTCAGGAGGTATATACCTGCCCGACATCTTCGATCATCCGATGCAAATCTGATCAAAGTCCCCCCAACAAAGAAAGTTAAATGGGGTGGCCGCAGTTTTTCATATGGTGTGGCAAGGCTGTGGAACGGTCTGCCTTCTCATATGCGCGCCATGGAAAACCTATTTCAATTCAGGAAAGCATTGAAGACCTGGCTATTTGTTAAATAATTCTGGAGTAAGCCTAATTGGAGTAGTGGACAGAGCCAGGACACTTCTTCTGGTAATCGCGCGCTATACAAATCACGTAAAATAAAAACAAACATAAATAAAAAAATCAGTGATATCATTTGAGATGTCATCATTGATGTCATCAGTGATGTCACTGACCATGTCATTAATGATGTAATATGTGACATCATCAGCAGTGCATTGCGGGGGCGCGAGTTATAGTTAGCTCAACTAACTAACAGGGGAATTTCTATGGTTTTCTATGAGTGAAATGTCCAACTAACTATAACATCTCTGAAACCTATGGTTTTTTCAGTGACTATATATATATATATATTACCTACTGGCTGTCACCAGTAGGTAGTTATAGTTACAACCTAGTTTCCATAGGAAAAACATTTTTTGATTTGCTAATAATTTTGGCGTCGTTTGACGATTCTTTATGAAATTTTCCAAAACGTTGCACTTTTTAGGTTAGCTCCTATCTTGAAAGTTTGGGGGTCATTCATTGAGCGGGGACAGAGAAAAATGGGGGGGTCCTTAAACACGTTTTCCCCATGTTAATTTCCATTGGAACTTTTGCTACGAGCTACAGCCCGAACTGCTGAACGGAATTACCCCAAATTTGGCAGAAAGGTAGAGCTTGGTTCGGAAAGTGACCTTTTCTTTAAATGGTGTAAATCCGTTCAGTAGATTTTGAGAAATTCTAAAAATAGGAGTCAAAAAATCAATTTCCCATATGAAACTTTGTGCAAGGCTAGAGCTTAAACTACTGAACGGAATTACCCCAAATTTGGCACACAGGTAGTGCGTGGGCCAGAAAGTGACCTTTTTTTTAAATGGTGTAAGTCTGTTCAGTAGTTGCTGAGAAATTCAAAAAATACAAGTTTCGATATCTGGGCGTAGCCTAAGGCCCGTGCACGAGCTTCACTGTGATTGGCTGACACAACACTCCAAACCAGGAAGTGTTGGCAGCCATCTTGTGGCTCGGTAGAAGCAAGTCACTAGAAAACAGAGAAGCAAAGGTAGACAACAAGAGAACCAGATGGACTGCAGGGCCCAAAAAAGCATTTTAATTTTTTTTAAACAAATCGGCGCAGTTCGCGCTGGGGTGGCGGGTTCCCGTGTTTTATTTTAATGAGGCCCCCGGGTGGGCTAGGTCCTGGGGGCATTTCTTAAAAAATAAAAGCGGGGGCTCGCTGGGACATCACTCGTGTTGGGAGGGGGGTTGCGCGGTCCATCTCCTAGAGCCCTCCATGTGCTTATAACTGTAGCGTCGTTTGACGAATCTTTACGAAATTTTCCAATAAGTTTCTCTTTTTCAATCAGCTCCTATCCTAAAAGTTTGGGGATAATTGGTCAAAGGGGGGTTGAGAAAAAAGGGGAGTCCCAAAGTGTGTTTTGTCAATGCATTTTCCATAGGAAACTTTAGAGAAGGCTACAGATCAAACTGCTTAACGGAATTACGCCAAATTTGGCAGGGAGAGAGGTTGTGGTTCAGAAAGCACGCTTTTGTTGAAATGGTGTACATTGGTTCAGCAGTTTTTGAGAAATATCACAGGTAGTGTGAATGTGCGGTATTGCAGCAATGTTCATTAGGCTGTGTAAATTATATCGGGAAAATAACAATGCACCGTATTGCAGATTTACTTTAATATAATGCGCAGTAATGTTTAGTTATAATGCGGTGTTCACTTTTATCACGGACAGAGTCACTTTCTTAGACGAAATTTAATATTATGTGGGAGGGCGTGTTCTGTTCCGGTGTCTGGAACAAATTTAACGTTGAATTGGCTGAGGTGTTCCAACAACGAGCTCAATGTTCATTGGCTGCAAACCATTGAAAGTAGAAGTGTTGCCAGCCATTTCCTTCCCGTCCGCGGAGTAGCAGGGACAACTGATTGGCTAACATGTTCCAAGCAGGGCCTTCCCAAGCTTAATGTTCATTGGCTGTAAACCATTGAAAGTAGAACTAATGCCAGGCATTTCCTCTTTCTCCGCGGATCATCAGGAACATCTAATTGGAGTAACGTGTTCCAAGCAGGACCTTCCCAAGCTTAATGTTCATTGGCTGTGAAGCATTAAAAGTAGAAGTTTTGGCAAGTGCATTAGTTACTTTTAGATAAAGTAGAAAAGAAGTGCTACAACAAACACTCCCGCACTACATCATCTCAGGTCAGAACAACAATAATCAGTAAAAAACAGTTAAACACAAATGACGTGATATCACATAGAAATGTGTGCTTCTTCAAAACATTACATGAGGCATGTATACAATTTTTTTTAGCAACTACTACTTCATGAAACATTAGCCGTGTTACAAAGTATGAGGTACTAAGTTATCAACGGAAATAACTGTAGTATGTATTGTAAATTTATCGCAGAGATGGATCTCCAACCCCTTTGAAAAACTATAAACTCACAGTATTGAAATGTACAGAGTGAGTTTATAGTATTCCACAGGAGAAGAACAATAAGGATCACAACAATCCAAAACATTTTTACATTATATATTCCGTGGAACTCGGAAAAGTTTTGTCGTAGTGCTGAGAGGTCGCTCACTGCTTCTGTAACACATCACGTACTCCTTTAAGAACACATAAGATAGTAGTAATATATACACTTCTATTCCTATATATTCTATAGGGAGAACGAGAATAAGAAGCACTACAGAGAAAAAGAGAAATACCAAAATATCAATTAAGAAATGTAGGGTTTATCAAAGGCATTCAGTAAGAAGGTATCTATGCAAACAATCTTTTTTTAAACTGCAAATTCGAAAAATATTCTCACTGTAAAAATATCTGATCAAGTAAGTTATAAAGGTTAGTAAGCTGCATTTCAGATGGTTTACTCCTGGCACCGACAAATTTCCAACTCTTGTTGTCTGAAAATATGACAGTGTACTACAATACACAGTGTCACTGGTGCCAGACCAAAGGAAAAGGAAAATAAAGTGATGAACAGAAAACAAGATGAATAATGAAACATTTTCCAGTGGGGAATATGTTCAAAGCTTCTTTTCTCTGAGACTTCAAAATGTTTTGTCTTCGCATCGACGGGTCATGAACTCCACTTAGGTTAGTATGAATGTGAATATTACAATATACATACTCACACTATATGACCCCAGGGGGGAAACAGAGTAAGAATCAGAAGTTGCTGATGTTAGATATGAATCCTTAGGGTTCGCGTCGACGGGTCACCAACACCTCTGAAGTTCGCTATACTCTGATTATTACAATGTACATAGTCACAGTATATAACCTCAAAGGAACCAGAAAAGGAATAGTGTTCCCTCTATTCTGGGTGTTTCTCAATACCACCTGCTGACTTTACATAAAAATGGCAAAAAGAATCAATAACACTTTTTTCCAAATACAAATCTTTAAATATTCACAAATAGCTACGTATTTTAAATATCTACTATGCCATAATCAAACAACTTACAACTCCATGATATGTTTTGTTGTCGCAAAAGAAGAATCCAACGCTAGTAAAGAGAACCTGCATCACAGAATGGACATGCGTAAATAACTTGCAAAAACCGAAACTAATCGAACAACGGGTGTGGTTTATATAGTTTTTGTTTATTGAGTAGTCTATTGAAGGAAGATGCTCACGTGCTCACGTTTTAAATGTTTTAACTATTTAATTTGTGCATGTGTTGGGAAAAGTTGGGAAAAGTTACAAAATGTGAAGCGGTAAAGGTTTCAATTTCGATACTAACACATATAAGGTCCTTAATATGTAGATACATTGGAGAGCTTAAAAACTGATACCCGGCGAACCGTTTCATTTCCATTCTCATGACTAAATACATCTATTAATTGCTGTAATTCTAAATAAAAGACATAACAAAAATATCTTTCAAAATAGAGGAAAAAAAAACGTGCTAATATTTCTTTGTTCATATCAGCTCGCTCCTTTGTTGAATGTTTGGGGTTGATTAGTCAAGGGGGGGCCGAGAAAAAAGGGGGTCTCAAAACATGTTTTCTCCATGTTAATTTCTATAGGAAATTTTAGACAAGGCTACAGGTCGAACCGGTGAACGGAATTACCCCAAATTTGGCAGGGAGAAGGGTCTTGGTCTAGAAAGCACGCTTTTGTTTATTTGGTGTAAATCCATTCAGTAGTTTTGGAGAAATATCGAAATTTACAGATATCGATATTTGAGAATTCTGCCTTCTGATTGGCTGAGGCGTTACGAGCACGAGCTTGCTGCTTATTGGCTGCGAGCGATACGAGCGGTTGCAACTAGGAAGAGTTGGCAGCCATTTTGTGATTCTGTTGAAGCAAGTAAGGGGGAAAAAAGGGCGAAAAGAGTAGGAAAGAGGGGGGTAGGAGCGCTGTGAGGTCTGTGGGGTGGTTAGGGTGTGCTACACAGGGAATGTGAAGAGATGTATTCACCCCTACCGGTGAGAAAGTGCTGTTTTGCCCAGAGTGAGATGGTGCTGAGGTGAGGTGCCGGTACACTCGGGATGAAACCATGAGCTGATTGCTGTAAACTGATGTGCTCTGGGCGCTGTAGGATACTGGCCGCTGTAGCATAGCTGTGCAAGTGGTGTTAGTATGGGTTTAGAGTTTAGCGGTGTGAGCTCTGTGGGGTGGTTAGGGTGTGCTATACAGGGAGTGTGATGCGAAGTATTCACCCCTAGCGGTGTGAAAGTGCTGTTTTGACTGGAGTGAGATGGTGCTGAGGTGAGGTGCCAGTACACTCGGGGATGGAACCGTGAGCTGATTGCTGTAAACTGATCTGCTCTGCGTGCTGTAGCATACTGGCCACTGTAGCATAGCTGTGCAAGTGGTGTTAGTATGAGTTTAGACTATAGCGGGAGTGGGAAGCAAACTACTCACACCTACCGGTCTGAAGACTCGAATGGAGTGTTTTAGCAAGCAGGAATAAAGAAATAATTGTGAAGAATATAATGCAGAATGTTGCAATGCCACAGAAGACAAATGGTGAAATCAGGTGTGTTTAAGAAAGTGGTTGTGTGGGATAAAGCGATAGAGTCTGCAAATTATATAAAAAGTGTCTTTATGTAAGTACCATAAATGGAACCACTTGTGGAAGAGCTAAGGCATCCAGCTGAGGCAAACGCCAACCCCTTCTGCTGTATTCAAAGCTAAGCTTCTGCATCAGTCAATTCCACATTACATGTTACAGTTCGATGTGACATAAACAATAACTATTGGACATGAGTGACTATAAATTATAGAATGAAAATATAGGTAGGATATGATTACCACACTGTGCCAACCAGTTCCTAAAAAATGCTGTGTTGTATTATCTTGATCGCCAGTTCGTGAGCAGAGGCTGAGGATGAGCTAATTCGTGTGAAAGGGCTTCGTGGATAAGAGGCAGGCAGACAGATGTGTGTACAAAAAATAGATATGGTTTCAAAATGGATGTCGGGTTTAGGCTAATTTAGCAAGTAAATAGCGTATTTGCATGGGCCATACATCATCCATCCCTGGTTAGTGTGGAGAGTTAAGGGCCAATAATGAAAACAGAGTTCAAATGCCTAAGCATACTTAGAAAGTTATTAAATGAAAATAGTTCAATTGAAGTGTATTAAAAAAATGTATAGGAAAAAGTAAAAAAAGTTGGAAAAAATCAATCCAACAATAAAGTGAATTTCTTACAAGTCTTTGAGATTGCAGTCCGGAAGTTCTTCAGCGGCTTGAGATGTGTAATCTTCCAAGAGGTGATTGTTGCCACCGTGTGAGAAAAGCGGAGCGATCCAATTCATATCCTCGAAGCGACAGTAATGTTCCTCGAATGTTGGAGCGGCAATTTGAATTGGCAGGCAATCTGCGATGTTGTCAAAGGTTGCAGGTTGCAGGAGATCTTTCGCGGCTGCACAGAAATCCCATTCCGCCAGGATACATTTTTGCGTGGCATCCGCCATTAATCCACTGCCCGAACAATCAAGTTCATGGTTTTCAAGATACTCCATTACCTGCTGGATATCGGGAGCATTTGCTGGGATGTTGGCAAGGCATAGATCCATTCACCAGTTGATTGGGCAAGTTTTGCAATAAAAAGATGGTGGCACGCAGATTGTATATGTGTAAATAAATGTCATGTTGTAGCTGGCTCCGATAATAGATAGAGGCAGGCAGACGAAAAGTTGTTCCATTTTTTCACGGTATTGATGTAGCTTCGCGTAGAGGCGTATTCTGTCGGACATGCTTATTACCCCAGGGAGCATAGCCATTTTTAACAAGCTAAAATAGTAGTAGGATGGCCGCAAACAGAGCGAGAATTATGGGCACTGTTGCTGTTATTCCAGAGATGATCGAATGAATGAATTCTGGTATTAGACTAAAAACAGTTTGAAAGGCTGTGAGAAGGCCAGAGGAGACAAAGTTAGAAAAGTGGGTCAGATCTTAAATGTCAGATGTGTTGAAAATTGTGTAACAATTCACAAAGTGTAATAGGAGGTTCCTATTTAAAAGGGAGTGTATTTTACTTGAAGTTCGTGCTATCTGCAGTCGATAAATTACTTTTGGAGAAGTGAGGGACACTTCTGTTTGAAACAAAAGCGCTTTCAGTGTTTGCTCCATTTAATAAAATCTAATTTCAAAGTAGGTATTGAAGGCCAAGTTGAACTTTGGGAGTTACATTGTGTGCGTGGGAATAGAGATTGCAGAGGAAGTTATCAGGTTTGAAACAGTAAGGACATACGGTATGCCAGCTCACATTGCGTAGCAGTCCAAGTTATTAAGAACCAGATAACTGCAGTTGGAAAGCTGTGTGAATGTTGGTCTGATTGTAGGAGTTGGCGTGCTTTTAAGAAAGCACGCAAGGTTGGGGGCTGTAAGCTTAGAAGCATCGTGCAGTTGGACATTCTTGCATAGTAATGAATGATTGCCATTGTGGTCCCACTTTTCACCTGTGAGAAAAACTTTGGTATCCTCTTTTAGACAGCAATATGTAAATGGGAGAAACCACTGCTCGTGAATAATTGGAAGTCAATCCAACGCACAATTAGCACAACGACTGGCACAAATTGACAAAAAGGGCAAGAACTAGCTAATCCCTTAAATAAGATTGGAGAAATTAGAATCTGCACATTGGAACATCAATGGCTTAGCCAGCAAAAGCAATGATCCGGAATTTCTTCAATATCTGAACAGATTTGATCTCCTATTGCTTCAAGAAACCTGGGAAGAAAAAGCATTTGAACTGTTAGGGTTTGCATCATGTTGTATACCGGCTAATAAAAACTCCATCTTTGGACGGAGGTCGGGTGGACTGATGCTTTTTGCCTCCATACAAACAATAGGCGAAATTAAAGAAATAGACTCTCAATTACCTCCCCCGAGTACAATACAGGTGGTAAAGATTTCACTTCGGTTACAGAACCTGCCTCAAGAAGTAATTATAATTAACACATATATACATCCAAAACAAAAGCAAAAGGCTGCAAAAGATCTGGGAGCAGCCTTGGAGAAGATAAGGGAAGAACAGGACTCCGATTTAATCATCATGGCGGGGGACTTTAACATGCTTCTCATCAGCGAGGACCAGGATGATGACCTTATTCGAGATTTGAATGCGGCATGGGGCGTACCCACACAAGGCTCGATAAAAAACAGTAAATTAACTAAGAACTCAAAAAATTTACTTCAAAATTTGGAACATCTTAACCTAAGGGCCTTGAATGGGCGTTATGTCGAAGACGACCCACCAGTTGCAACCTTTCACTCTAATAAACAAACTTCCCATCTTGATTACATGTTTATATCTTTAAACATGTTCAGCTGGACTAAAATGTTCTGAATAGGGACGAGTGACCACAGTGACCATCTGCCCTTAGAAACCACAATAAGAGTCAACTTACAACTGGAAAAAGAACCATATAAAGGCCCTTGCTTGGAAGTCACGTCTAACCTACGGCGGCTACGATGCAACATTGATAACATCGGGTTAGTAAGTACGACAGCCAAACATCTTTTTACTCAAACAGTCGATCCCTCAAGCAATGCGTCGGAAAATTGGCAAAGCTTCATTACAAAAATTAGCGAGAAGCTGATAAAAAACCCGCCAAACCTGTTATGTCGGGGGAAGGGAGCCCCAAATAAAAACCTACTAACCCTGGAAATGAAGACTCAAAAACGGCTAATAAATCAAACACTAAGGCTGTTGCGAAAGGATCAAACAAATTGCAGCTTGCGTACAGTCCTACAGGCAGCAAAAAAAGACTTGAAATGGATGAAATGGGAAAAAAGGAAGGAACAGAATGAAGAACTATGGGCAAAGTTCCATTACGAAGGGAAGCAGAAAAATAGCTCGAAGTTCTGGCAAATGGTTAAAAAAATAAACAACCCAGACCATCGGGGTCAAAACTTCCACATACTAGAGGAGGTTTGGACAAAATATCTGTCAAAGCATTTTAGCAATGAGGACATCATAGAGGGCGCGGTAATACACAAACCTCGTGCAGAAATCATATGGCCAAAAACTGAAGGCAAAGAAACTAGTCGTACACCCACAAGGACCCAGGATAAGTGTGATAATGGGTCGACGATCTCACTCAAACTCGATAAACTAGTACCAGCGGTAGAAGTTTCGACATGTGTCGAGCAATGGCAAAATTTAATTATCCCAGCCGACGTAAAACGACAAATAACAAGAGGGCGACCTGCAGGAGCACCGGGCCCAAATGGTATTCCACCCATGTTGTACAAGGAAGACGTGGAATTTTGGAGCAAATCATTGTCATCCTTATTCAATAGTTTAATTTACAGCCAGATACTTCCTGAGTCCAGGTATGGGTCAGTAATTAGCCCGATTTATAAGCATGGCAGCAAGAAGCATCCAAATAATTACCGGCTCATTGCATTACTAGATGTAGAGGCTAAATATTTTGCAGGCATAATTCTGGAAGAGTTAACAACAGGGGCAGTTGAAAAAATCTATTATCCCGATTACACAAACAGGATTCTGCAGAGGCCAAGGTACTACAACTAACATCATGGCACTGTCCCTGTTGATGGGACAAGCCAAAGAGACCAAGTCATCCTTATATCGCACGTTCATTGACTAGACTGCCGCATTCGATCATATAGATCGTAACAAACTCTGGCAGAAATTAAGCCACTGGGGAATACCGAAACGTCTCTTAGACGTTCTAATACTACTTCATTCCAACACTTGGATTAAAATCAAACTTGGAACAGGAACACAGCTTTCGAAACCTATCAAATCAACGAAAGGATTAAACCAAGGGTGTGTACTGGCCCCCTTCTTATTCAATCTCTTTCTAGCTGACCTCCCGGGGGAACTTGACAAATGTTCCAACCATGCGCCCAAATTGGGGTCAATTACCCTCTCCAACTTATTATATGCAGACGACTTAGTGTTAATAAGTCGAACCCCAATGGGCCTTCAACATCTTTTGAACGTTGTATGTACCTTTTCTGAAACAAACGCCCTTCAAATAAACTTTAAAAAGACCAAGGCCATGGCTATGAACCACAGGAAAAAAAGGGAAATTCGTTGGCACCCGAACGGAGAGAAAATGGATCTGGTAACTACTTATAAATATCTGGGAGTAATCCTGGACGCAAAAAACACGTCTAAGCCACAACTTGAATCCCTACGAGGGAAGGCGATTATGATCCATCTGGTCATCAAATCATTAAAGGCAAAACTTCCCGACCTTACATTTAAACCTCTCCTTCAAATACTACGTGCAAAATTACAGCCGACTCTAACATATGGGAGCGAATCCCTACATGGGAAGGACGCCGTCCTACTGGACATAGTTATAGCCAAATCATACAGGGCCATTTTCAATCTCCCCAAATATGTTTCTCCTGCTCAGATTCGGCTGGAATTTGGTGTAATTAAACAGATAATAGTAAGGCTGTGTGCGTATGTAGGGACCTGGCACAAGATTCGCACTGCTGAGACTGGCACCTTAAGCTCCAATGTATGGGGGGAGCTATTTCGACATCAAAAATCTCTGGCCAGGGACTACTTACTCGAATCACTTCAAGTCTTGGGCCTAATCGACTTTTGGGAAACTCCAACAGACCACCTGTCCTTCAAAAAAATCGGCGTGCATCATTTCAGCAACTGAAGACAAGAATGATTTAGCGAAAAGAGCGCACGGCTGGACAACACTGGGTGATTACGGGCCAGTACAACCACAAGCATACCTTAATACTGGCATGAAAATAAAAATTAAAGAAAGGTTTCTGAAACTACGTCTTGGAGTAATTCCTATACTCCCTCACTTGCCACCTTGGGAGAGGAATAACTCCTTAGAGCAGTGCCGACTGTGCAAAACTAGCAAGGAGGACATTGTTCAAGTGATCTGCATTTGCTCTAAACTAAATGATTTAAGGCACAACCAACTATGTCCATCCTTTAAGCAGTATGGCACACAGACTTGTAGACAAGCTGTAAAACTGTGTTTTAACCCGAAATAACTGAACTTCCAGGTTGTAAAGTTTTTTGAATTAACGGGAAAAAGACTTAAGAGCACTTGACGATAACTAAAAAACTTTTTTTTTAATTGATCTTAAATAAAAAAAATAAAAATTTTTAAGGTAATGTATTTGAATGTAATATGAATTTTCAAACACTTATTTCGATGTTTTATGATATTTTGTAAAGATTTTACTTAATCATGTACAAATAAATAAATAAAATAAAATACACTGCTCATGAATAAACGCGCTACCTTATATAATCACATACAACATGTACACCTAGCAGACACAACAACACTACGTACTGTGGGAACCGTGGCTAGCCATGTACACAAACCAAACATGGCATGGCACCTCTGTCACACAATTCAGAGTGCGGGGAGAGATGGGAGCAAAGTATGTGCGAAGGTGGCAAGTGATTCTCGATTATAAAAGTATACAATGCAAAGTGTTGAGGGGATGTGCCGGTCAGACTTGAGTATGCAGAGCACATACATGTACATGTCAACATACAATGATGGTCTATTGAGTGAAGTCGACAGGGGACGCAACCATGATAGTACAATCAGTAGGGAAGATTACGAAAACATAGCGCGTACGTGCCCCCTCCCCCCCAAATCTTTAGCGTAGTGGGCTAGCTCGGCGTACACAAGGCTAGTGTAGGGGTATGAATAAAAGGCATGTTTCTCTGGGTGTGGTTCTCTTCCGGAATGTCGAACATGTCTGTCAGGTCTGCGCAGCTGACACCGCCA
Source organism: Triturus cristatus (assembly GCF_964204655.1). Classification (NCBI taxonomy): domain Eukaryota; kingdom Metazoa; phylum Chordata; class Amphibia; order Caudata; family Salamandridae; genus Triturus; species Triturus cristatus. The sequence goes on from NC_140588.1 coordinate 237,716,947, forward strand.
CGAGGCTGATGCTGTGAGCGAAGGTGGCTGCAGGAATAATGCTCTCAGCCTGCTGCTACCCAGAAACCGTCATGGCCGCTGCGACGCACATCTGCCCCACAGTTTAGCTTTCGACACTGTCGTATGTGAAAAAGGGCCCATCACATGCCGGCAGAAGCTCCTGGGCCATGGTCTGCGAGCTGGGAAAGCTCCTGAGATCAACACTGGCTACTGCGACACAGGCAGACAGTGCCCAGCCTGAGGCCCAGCACCGTGGAGTACTCTGCATACTACTAACACAGTAGTCCAACAGGTACCAACAGTGGAACAGTGTTTTGATCCCACAATGGACGATGTTAGAACTGCATCGGAGAGTGCAGATGAAGGTACTCCTTTCGACCAGCTGTAACCAACTCTAGGTCCCAACAGTGGAACGGTGTCTTGGTCCCACAATGGACGATGTTAGAACTGCATCTCAGAGTGGAGATGAAGGTACTCCCTTCGACCAGGTGCAAGCAATTCTAGGTCCCAACAGTGGAACGATGTCTTGATCCCAGAATGGATGATGTCCGATATTACCTGCTGATTGGTTTTCACAGAACTGCCTCTGTTGAGGTGCATCAGAATCTGTGCTTCCGTAGCTATTTGCTGCACATGATCATTGGGCTTGGCTGACTGCAGTCGCTGGAGTACACCGCGGTACAGCAGGTCTGAACAGTGGAATGGGGTCTTGATCCCAGAATGGACGATGTTAGAACAGCATCTGAGAGTGCAGATGAAGGTACTCCCTTCGACCAGGTCTAACCAACTCTACGTCCCAACAGCGGAACAGTGTCTTGATCCCACAATGGACGATGTACGATATTACCTGCTGCTTGTGTGTTTTCACAGAAGTCCCTCTGTTGAGGTGCCTCAGACTCTGTGCTTCCGTAGCTAAGTGCTGCACATGATCATTGGGCTTGGCTGACTGCAATCGCTGGAGTACACCGCGGTACAGCAGGTCCGAAGAGTGAAACGGGGTTTTGATCCTACAATGTACGATGTTAGAACTGTATCTGAGAGTGGAGATGAAGGTACTCCCTTCGAACAGGTGCAACCAGCTCTACGTACCAACAATTGAATGGTGTCTTGATCCCAAAATGGACGATGTCCGATATTACTTGCTGCTTGGTTTTGACAGAACTCCCTCCGTTGAGGTGCATCAGACTCTGTGCTTCCGTAGCTAACTGCTGCACATGATTATTGGGCTTTGCTGACTGCAGTCAATGGAGTACACTGTGGTACAGCAGGTCGGAACAGTGAAACGGGGTCTTGATTCTGTGATTGAGGATGTCAGAAGTCAAATTTTGTGATGATTTGTGTGTACCCCCTCCGATCAGGTGCAACCAACTGCATGCTTCCGAATCCAACGGCAAGTGTCTGTCAGGCGTTAAGGACCACTGCCTCTAGCCTACACTGCGGTCAGCAGGGCTCACAATTCAGATCGAGTGGTGATTGTTTAATTACAGAATCCAGTAGGCAACTAACTACAACGTCTATTGAAATATACACAATAGCCATTTAGTATACTTGCTTGAAGAAGTTTTTTAAGATGACTTATAGGTCTAGTACAATGGCCAGATTCTTCTTGGTAGTGGTAAAGGACGCTGAATTACAGTGTACACAGCGGACAGCTGAGATCGCAGCAATTCAAATTATTTTGATTTATTTATTGCAGAGTTTGATGCAATTTATGTTGTTGTATTTTGTGAAGAGAAAGTGAGAAAAAGTATTCATGGAAGACTCTGCTCACGACTACCTTCAATTTACACTGCAGACAGCAGTGTTCACAATTCAAATTGAGTCACTATTGTAGATGATGCAGTCCTGTAGGCAAAATACATTGCTCCTGTGCGCTCTGTCCGCACCACGCATAAGCATCATCACAGGGTCCGCACACGGTTTTTGTTCGTTCGCGTACGGCAAACTGGGCAGCTGAAGTCAACGCCACGTGGCTGTGGGCCCCTGCTGACCGCTCTCTGGCCTACACTGCAGACAGCAGTGTTTACAATTCAGATCGAGTCGCTTTTGCAGATGACGTAGTGTTGTAGGCAACAGACATTGCTCCTAGTACGGCCCGCCCGCAGCACGCATCATCGCTGGCTGTGCACATACTGAATGCTTTTGATGTGGCTATCTAAGTGCACTAGACCTGATGGACCCTTTATGACACAATCTTTTTGTGCATTATTTCAGATCTACTGCCTGTATCTTAGTATACCACAAGTTATGGTTCTTTTAGGATAGAATCTTTTCTGTATTATTTCACATGGAGTGTCCCTACCTTACTGCAGCACAAACTATTGACCCTTTTATTATTGAATCTCTGTGTGTGATCCAATGATTACTGTTGTAGTTGATGCTAGCAGCAACCATTCCCTGAGGGCTGGTTTACACTCACCCCACACGCATCCAGCACAGACGTCACTGGATATATGACCCTGGTAATAAAAAGGAGTCGAGCGCACGTGCCCGTACCCACTTCCACTATCTATCCATCTGTTCATTGTCTATACATGATACTTCCCCTGGGCCGTACCACATTACATTGTGCTGTGGACAGCGTATGCAACCATGTTACCTCTGGCAGTGGGGAAAAGTTCTGTTATGTAGCTTTTAGATGCATGGCTATCACAGGTGGAAGGCTAGTTTACAGAGTATGAATATTGATGAAGATGATGGTTGCATGTTGTGTGTAGTGTCAGATATGTGTACATAGCAAAAAGTTTTCAAAAAAGCTCTGTAAGCAGAAGAGGAGTCTCTCATCAAACGCTGTAGAGAGAAAGGCTAAAATGGGTGGGGTCCTTCAACTGTTACAATGTGAAATGTTATGAACCAATCAAATGCTTTTCTTTAGGGTCACATGGCAATCGCGCACCGAGCGCGTAGGGAGGCCGCACCCGATTTTGAGGAAAATATTACCATAATATAAGTTTATTACAGTTGAAATCTATAAATGTTTAAAATATTTTAGATTATCGCTTGTTCTCATATACACTTTAAACTTATTTAGATATAGTTTTGAGACAAAAAACAAAATGAGGTAATGGCGTTCCCGGCGAGACACCATATGTCTATGACACAGGGCCTGGCAGTGTGCACTCGTCGCAGCCAGGCGCAGCGGGCGTGACCCTATACGTACAAGACATAAGGCGCGGCTTGGTACTGAGTACCCGTCGCATACCAAAGTAGCAGCTGGCATGACCACATACGTATATGATGTTATGCCACTAACCCATCAGATACGAAATGCGCATCCTTTACGAGTTTAGCAATATGGCAGATAGGATTCGCGTGCTGATGGAGCTTGGTACACTAACGGTATGGGACTTCAGTTTTCTCAACAACAAAAAAAACGATATACATACTTTTTTTGAAGATATAAAACATCACATATTTTTCAAATAAAAAAACGGATAATAGAGTTCC